>NC_044323.1:171347242-171981963 GCF_007399415.2 Gopherus evgoodei | reverse complement strand
ACGCCTACCCAACCCCTGTTCCCCATCCCTTGACTGCCCTCCCAGAACCTCTGCCCCCTCCAACCACTCCCTGCCTCCTTATCTAACCCCTCCTCCCAGCACCAGCCCGGCCCCCTTGGCATGCTGCTCAAGGCAGTGTGCATCAATACCACGTGACCCACTGGAGCTCGCTGCCCCATCCCCTTACCTTGCTGCTCAAAAGCAGCAGGAGCTCAGAGCTGCCCAGGAGCAGTCCAGAGCGCTGGCACCAGGCTCTGCGAGAAGGGGGAAGGCAAGGGAGGGGCCAGGGGAGCCTCCCCAGCTGGGAGTTCAGGTGGACCAGATGTGGCCCACGGGCCAGAGTTTGCCCACCCCTTTAACAACAGGTTCTAAACCAGCTTCTAAATTTAACAACTGGTTCATGTGAACTGGCTCCAGCTCACCACTGATTGTACCCCTTGGAATCCCAGTTATGAATGAGGCCCACACTGTGCTAGCAAGAAGACCGACCCTGCTCTGAAGAGCTTACAGTCTAAGTATAGCTGTTTTAGCTCCATTGACTACGTGGAGTTACTCTTGATGTACACTGATGTGAGGAGAATTAGCTATCGCCACATATTTTACAAATCCAACCTTACAAGACATGAGGTACTTGAGCATTATTCATGTTCCAATTTTATCACTGGGTAAAAACTGGTGCAGAGGGAACCACTTTCTGTAACCATAATTCTGTGGTAGTTCTGCACACAAAACTGCAGCATGTTAGAGGACAGAGAGGTTAAATGACTTCCAAGTTCTCTAACCACTGAACAATTTATGGAATGCGACACTTGTTTATTCACATTCTTCCCTTTCATGTTCAAGGCTACCTCCCTCCAACAATGAAAAGATACAGTGAGAGGTGCCGCTGAAAGCAAAAGAAGGAAACCAGGGATACATCTAAGTTAATGTATTTAATTGAAAATGTAGTTTCAAAGATGTTTACAATAAACTAACCAAAGGGGTTGTGTTGAGGGGGTGGGATGGGATAGAATAGAAAGTTGTGGTAAAGTGTACTTAGGGCAATCCTGATTAAAAGCATTTCTTGTTTCTCTGGGTGAAAATCAGTACAAAGTTAGTGTCATTTTCCTACTTCATACCTTGTTAATTTTAAATTCCCCTTCCACTGTGCGATCTTTGTCAAATTGGGTTGCCCAGTTGCCTTTGAAGTAGATGGCGTTCACCAAGACTAGTCTGGTCATCGAATCAATAATACCCTGAGCCAACAGATTCTGGATTTTACCTTTAGGACACATTAAAGGAAGCATAGTTTTTAGCTGGTACACACCTATCTACTTAGTTGTGTTGTTAACAACAGTATCCTCTACCCGCTGCACAAGACAAGAACTACATCTTAATCTGAAGGATTCAGTTCTGTTTTTCCCCTCCCTCCCTTATTCTATCTTTCCTATGGCCATATGCTTTTTAAGCAGACATTGACTGTTTAGAAAAGCAGAGTTCCACAGTGTAAGTTACTTACCTTCAGTTTTTTCTTCCACCCAGGCATTTATGTGTTTTCTGGAATCTTCTGCAGCCCTAGAGAAGTCAAGTTGTTCTAGCTCCGAATGGTAGAAGTTCAGGCAGGAGTCTATAAATGTCTAGGACAAACAAAGGAGGATGTCTTAACAATATATTTTTCTGACGTGCTGTTGTAGAAGACTCAGTCATAGAATCTACCTCTTCTTCCTCCATCCCTTCAGAAAGTCTCAGTCTTAACACCAACTTGTCATCATTTCTTCTCAAGCTGAGCATTTTATTTTCTATTATTACATTCTTAGTCCAAGCAGCTGTCTTAAGCCTGGTCTACACTATGCGTTTATACTGAATTTAGCAGAGTTAAACCAATTTAACCCTGCATCCGTCCACACAACGAAGCCCTTTATATTGATATAAAGGGCTCTTAAAACCGATTTCTGTACTCCTCCCTGATGAGGGGAGTAGCGCTGAAATCGGTATTGCCATGTCGGATTAGGGTTAGTGTGGCCGCAATTCAATGGTATTGGCCTCTGGGTGGATCCCACAGTGCACCATTGTGACTGCTCTGGAAAGCCATCTGAACTTAGATGCACTCGCCAGGTAGACAGGAAAAGCCCTGCAAACTTTTGAATTTCATTTCCTGTTTGGCCAGTGTGGAGAGCTCATCAGCACAGGTAACAATGCAGTCTCCTGAGAATCGAAAAAGAGCTCCAGCATGGACCGCACGGGAGGTACTGGATCTGATTGCTGTATGGGGAGATGATTCCGTGCTAACAGAACTCCGTTTCAAAAGACGAAATGAAAAAACATTTGAAAAAATTTCCAAGGCCATGATGCAGAAAGGCTACACTAGGGACTTAGTACAGCGCCATGTGAAAGTTAAGGCGCTCAGATAAGCCTACCAGAAAACCAAAGAAGCAAACGGAAAGTCCAGGGCAGGGCCGAAAACATGCTGCTGCTACGCTGAGCTGCATGCAATACTCGGGAGGTCCGCCACCACTACCCCATCCCTGTCCGTGGATTCCGAGGTGGGGGTGGTAATCTCAGCTAAGGCTGAGGATTCTGCGGATGGGGAAGATGAGGAGGAGGAAGAGGAGAACGAGCTTGCAGACAGCACACAGCACTCTGTTCTCCCTAACAGCCAGGAGCTTTTTCTCACCCTGACAGAATTACCCTCCCAGCCCTCCCAAGCCACTATCCCACACAATGAAGCCATGGAAGTGACCTCTGATGAGTGTACCTTTGTAAATATAAAACATGGTTTAAAAGCAAGCATTTTTTAATGATTAATTTGCCCCAAGGACTTGGGATGCATTCATGACCAGTACAGTTACTGGAAAAGTCTGTTAACATGTCTGGGAATGGAGTGGAAATCCTCCAGGGACATCTCCACGAAGCTCTCCTGGAGGTACTCCAAAAGCCTTTGCAGAAGGTTTCTGGGCAGGGCAGCCTTATTCCATCCTCCATGGTAGGACAATTGACCATGCCATGCATGTAGCAAGTAACCTGGTATCATTGCATGACAAAGCCTAGCTGCGTATGGTCCTGGTGTTTGCTGGCATTCAAGCAACAGCCGTTCTTTATCTCACTGTGTTATCCTCAGGAAAGTGATATCGTTCATGGTAACCTTGTTGAAATTCAGGAATTTAATTAAGGGGACAGAGATGGCCATTCCTACTGGGCTGTTTGCCTGTTGCTTAAAAGAAGTCCTTCCCTGCAGGGAGCCAACCAGGGGGAAGGCGGGCGGGTGACTGGCGCCGAGCTTTTTCACTTTTGGCTAGCAGGGATCTTCCATGATACCAGCCACGTGGTGGGAGGAGGGGTAAAGCGATCATCCCAGAGAACTGGATGGGGAGGGGGCTGGTTTCTGCTGCTGCATGTTAACAGGAAAGAAGCAGCACTGAATGGGCTTTGCTTGCTATTTGGTAAAGGAGGGTGCTGGATATAAGAAGGCTGCAGAAGCCAAAAGACAATGGCTTACCATGGCCGCATGCAAGCCAAATTCTGCTGCCGGGACCTGCGTCTGTGAGATCTCTAACACCAGAGCTACAGGCACTCAATATTAAGATGCAAAATGCGACCTTGTAGTGAAATCACATATGCTATATAAAGGTGAATAGTGTTGTTCACCGTGAAAGAGTATAAGCATTGTTCTGTAAAATGTATCTTTTTAAATACTTCTCTCCCTTTTTTCCCCTCCCTCATGCAGCTGCAAATTTTTCAAGCCTCCCTACTCCATCCCAAAGGCTATCTCAGATAAGGCAGCGGAAAAAAAAGACACAAGATGAAATGTTCTCGGAAATCACGGAAGTGACCTGCAATGAAAGAGAATGAGTGGAAGGACATGGTATCAAATTACAGGAAAGATGCCAGTGAATGTGAGGACAGGAGGGACGCTCGACATGAGAGATGGCGGCAGGAAGATCAGCGGTGGTGGGATGCAACTCTGGGGCTGCTGCGTGATCAAACTGACATGCTCTGGCATCTGGTGGAGCTTCAGGAACAGCAGCAGGATCACAGAGTGCCGCTGCAGCCCCTATATAACCACCCTCACCCCTCATCATGTTCCACATCCTCCTCACCCAGACGTGTAAGAACGCATGGGGGGAGGCTCCGTGCACCCGCCCACTCTACCTCCGTGGACAGCCCAACCAAAAGGCTGTCATTACTTTGAAATTTTTTTAGTGGCCCCTTCCTTCCCTCCCTCCTATCCTCCTCCCAAACCATACCCGGGCTACCTTGTCCATTCTCTCCCTCTTTTTATAATGAATTAATAAAGAATACATGAATTTTCAATGATAATGACTTTATTTCCTTAAGCAAGCTGTAATTGAAGGGGGAGAGTGGGTTGTTTACAGGGAATGAGTCAATCAAGGGGTGGAGGGAGGTTCATCAAGGGGAAACAAATACAGCAGTCACACCGTACCCTGACCCGTGATGAAACTCGTTTTCAAAGCTTCTCTGATGCGCACCGCTTCCTGGTGTGCTCTTCTAATCACCCTGGTGTCTGGCTGCGTGTAATCAGCGGCCAGGTGATTTACCTCAGCCTCCCACCCTGCCATAAAGGTCTCCCCCTTACTCTCTCAGAGAATGTGGAGCACACAGCAAGCAGCAATAACAAATGGGACATTCGCTCTGACCTCAGCCAAACCAGTCAGTAACGTGCGCCAGCGTGCCTTTAAATGGCCAAATGCACATTCTACCACCATTCTGCTCAGCCTGTAGTTGAACAACTCCTGACTACTGTCCAGGCTGCCTGTGTATGGCTTCATGAGCCATGGCATCAAGGGGTAGGCTGGGTCCCCCAGGATAACTACAGGCATTTCAACATCTCCAACTGTTATTTTCTGGTCTGGGAAGTAATTCCCTTGCTGCAGTCGTTTAAACAGAGTAGCGTTCCTGAAGACACGAGCGTCATGAACCCTTCCTGGCCATCCCACGTGGATGTTGGTGAAACATCCCTTGTGATCCACCAGTGCTTGCAGCACCATTGAAAAATACCTCCTACGGTTTACGTACTGCGTGCCCTGGTGCCAAGATAGGGATATAGGTTCCATCAATTGTCCCACTACAGTTAGGGAATTCCATTGCAGCAAAGCCATCCACTATGATCTGCACGTTTCCCAGAGTCACAACCTTTCGTAGCAGCAGCTTAATGATTGCTTTGGCTATTTGCATCACAGCAGCCCCCACAGTAGATTTTCCCACTCCAAATTGATTCCTGACTGACCGGTAGCTGTCTGGCGTTGCAAGCTTCCAGAGGGCTATCGCCACTCACTTCTCAATTGTGAGGGCTGCTCTCATCTTGGTATTCTGGCGTTTCAGGGCAGGGGAAAGCAAGTCACAAAGTTCCATGAAAGTGCCCTTACGCATGCGAAAGTTTCACAGCCACTGGGAATCGTCCCAAACCTGCAAAACTAGGCGGTCCCACCAGTCTGTGCTTGTTTCCCAGGCCCAAAATCTGCATTCAATGGCTAGAACCTGCCCCATTACCAGCAGGATCTCCAATACGCAGGGGCCCGCGGTTTGAGAGAATTCTGTCCATGTCCTCATCACACTCATCGCCACGCTGCCGTAGCCACCGCCTCCTCGCCTGGTTTTGCAGGTCCTGTTTCAGCACAGACTGCACGATAATGTGCAAGGTGTTTAAAATGTCCATGATTGCTGTCTTGAGCTCAGCAGGGTCAATGCTTGCTGTGATATTGCGTTTGCACAGTTCATCCAGGAAAAAAGGCGCGAAACGGTTGTCTGCTGCTTTCACAGAGGGAGGGGTTAGGCTGTACCCAGAACCACCAGCGACAATGTTTTTTGCCCCCTCAGGCACTGGGATCTCAACCCAGAAATCCAAGGGCGGGGGAGACTGCGGGAACTATGGGATAGCTACCCACAGTGCAACGTTTCAGAAATCGACACCAGCCTCAGTACATGGACGCACACAGCCGAATTAATGTGCTTAGTGTGGCTGTGTGCACTTGACTTTATACAATCTGTTTTAAAAAAACGGTTTCTGTAAAATCGGTATAATCCCATAGTGTAGACATACCCTTACTGACAGATCAAAAAGACTGCATGGTGAAAGTGATGCAATCAATTTGCTTTGGTCTGAGAGTACAAGGCTTTGTAAATCAGTCTCTAGATAAAGTTTTTTGTAACCCTTCCAGAATAACCCAAACCTGATCTAGTTCAGAAGTGAAATCTCAAAGAGGGTTATTTCTGTATCTTTTTTGTATAGTATGTGTGGACCATAATAACCTGCTGTTCAGCCTTATAAAAGGCCTGCTGTGCAAATATCAATAGGTCAGTAATTATGTGGCCAGGTCAAAATCATGCTGTATCTCCAATTTGTATTTTGGATCTTATTTTGTGGACAAAATGACAAAGATGCCAAGTTTAAATATTTAATCACTGTGGTTTTAACTTTAATTGAGAAGAGAAGTCTTTATCTGAGCCAATTTATGCTGGCAATCCCTTTTAGTAATAAAATTACTGTAAATTGAGGAGAGTAAGGTTGATTGCCTTACTGAAAATGTAAGTTTGTTTTTTAGAATCTAAAACTTGAGAGACTTTCAACTACCCCTTAATTTTTGGAGATGAAAAAAGGGTATCAGAAAGAGTAAGGTGAAAATCAGTGGTACACTTTTTTTGGATACATTTTAAAAGGGAACTGTACACAATAGTATCTATTTCTCCAAAGAGTTAGCTGAGATTATTTCTAATGTCTCTTTTATCTTATTGAAAAAATAATCGTGGGCTCTGTTCTTTGAATGCACTGTCCAATTTAAGGGGGGGAACCCCTAAAAACATCATACAACAATGCCCATTCCCCTCCCTGTCCCTGCCATCCTAGCCCAGCATCTGAAAGAAATACTTAAAATCTTAGCTGCCAGCCGAAAATGCCCAAGTGATTAATGGAATGCTGAAGAGTTGAGGTTTGATGGATCTTCCATTGATAACACATTGCTCCAGTTCTCAAGAGTTCAGAGTTAGGGACTGTCATACAATCAGCTGAGCACATGAATGGATTTTATAAGGAGACTGGCTTTGGTTAGTCAGATATTGAACTATATAGTGCCTGTAGATTAAAGCCAACACCTTTATTTGCACTCAGAAATTGAAACTAACAAATGTGTTATAACACAAAAACAAGCTGAATGTTTGACTTACTGCAAGAAATTTAAACGTCTTTTCCCCATAGAGCCGGTTGGCAATCCTAAGCACATAATTAGTGCCTGGTTTGTTAACTTCAGAAATAAGTGACTGGTATCCATCGTGAATCTCTTCAGCTTTGTCCAAAGCAAGCACCTGTAGAAAGAGACAGGAATACACTCAGCATGACCCACATGTGCTGAAACATGTGCTTTGGGACAGGTTAGTACAATGCCTTTCAGCAGCTTAGAGATGAAAGCTGCAGCCTGAACACCCAAGACAGCCCTAAAAGAGAAAGGATTTCCCATTACACAACGCTTTTGGAGCAAATTAGAAGAGAGAAATTTCATGATAAAACATTTTACCATGGAAATAAACATAGCTGTTTTGAAGAGACCCCTCACTCCATTCTAGCTTTAGGGCATATAAAATGAACAGTTCTGGAGAGTTTAAAAGAAAATCCATCAACCTGAAATCTACTCAGTTTCAAAACATGAATTTAAAGTAGCTTCGGGCCCTATAGTTGTTTCTATCTCCCCGTGTTGATTTTTGTAGGTTTATCATTACTTTATTTTAATTTGTTTCATTGGGCGAAAGAACCTGACAAACAGGGAAAATGTCTCTATGGAAGAAAGAGTGAAACACAAAATGCTGTCAAATGCACAAGTATGCAAATTGGGGGAAATATCCCTTAATTTCCCCTAATCTTAACTGTTACTTGCAACACTAGGAGGTTAAAAAAAATTCAGACAAGGTATGATTTAACTTGATGGAATCCCTTTCAACAGTCCTTTCCCCAAAGCTTCCAGCAATGTTTTGGAACTATGCCTTCAATTCAAGCACTCCCATAGGATGCTGCTGCCTTTGCAACAGGGCCTCCATTTTGCCTTCCACAATGGATTTTTGTTGCATCATTTCATGTTTGCATTGTTCTATTCCCCATTCTTTTTCTTCTTCTTCTTCTTCTTCACTAAGATAGCACAATAGATTGATAGTATAATAGTTAGCATAGGTTCTCTTGGGAATACATTCAAGAACAGATCTGGCTCTTATTGGAGCTTAATTGTTAGTGGAATGAAAAAATGTTATGGAATGACCTAGTGCTCTAGTACATTAATCCTTTGCTTTAATATGAGCAAGATTTATTTAATAGAGATCAAGAATGGTGGCTCTTCTAGTATGAAACACTGTAGTGAAGTAAGACACCCTGAAAAGGCCTTTTTAAGGGGAAACGTTAGCTCTACAGTGCTTTACTACATATGGGCAGGCAAATGCCCAAAGTGACAAAAATAGCCCAAGACCCCACAGGCTTCCCAAAAGGCCAAACAGCCAACAGGGCAGACTGGCAGCTTATTGAAGGCACTGTCCCCATAGGACACAACAGGCCCAATTCAACCAAATGCAGTCTGGGATAACTCTGCAGCAGACCCATGGTAAGTAAGTCTCTGGGCTAAATTCACTGACGTCAGGTCTCATAGGTCAATGGTTTTAAAATCAAGATCAGGCCATATTCTGCTTTCATTTACATAAGTGTAAATCTGATACAATTAACTGAAATCTAATAGTTACTCCAGTTTTACACCAATGCAACAGCAGAATTTGTCTCGATGTTTGTTTAAACATTGTAGTTTAAATAAATAACCCTAGTATCAAAGCTTAAAATTCATCGTCAGTTTGAGTTAAAGTGACACTAAAAAGATAGTATTTTTACAAAAATACTACCTCCCAAAAGTTGGGTTTGCTTCCAAGTATTAACTGCTAAAAAATGCCATAATATGAATTCCATGACAATTGCAGAGCTGTTATACTGGTTGATATTTTGAGCAAGAGATTTTACTGACACAGAACAAAAGAATGTTCACACTTATTAGTACATGTAATTTTTAGCAACTTCTGCTAGTGTGGTAGTTCATCATTCTAAACAAAAGACATATACAGGCCAATTCTAAAAGTCCTTACAGATTATAAGGAATCAGTTTCAACTCCACCGGATTTTATTGTTGAAGCTGCAAGTTTAGACAAAATCTTCCCCTCCCCTAGCCCCAATATTGTATAAGGCTCTAAATGGCCAGCTATAAATCTAGTTTTGAAATTTATACTTCCCAACCCAAGACTCTTAGTAGACTATACTAAAAGTTCACAAGCTAAGAGTACCTAAAAGGATGTAGCTGCAATATGGAAGTCCTTCCCTCCAATAACCTCTTTGCAACCCGATCTCAGGGCCTCAACTCCATCTTCATCTTCCCTGACTCCTGTCAATTTTGCCACTGTTCATCACTCTTCTTTTCTAAATCTTGTTCTCCCTTCGCATTTGTGACACTGTTTCCTGGTTCTCCTCTTAGGTCTTTGCTTGACCTTTCAGGGGGACCTCAAGGATCCATACTTGGCACCCAACTCTTCTTCCTTAGGCCCTCTCTCTCTCTGGAGATTCTGAGTGCTCATTGGAGCAGGAGTTGGCATTAAGAGTTTAATGAACTAGACCTACATTTTCAAAAGCGACTAGTGATTTTTTGGTTGCCCAACATGACATCTTAAAGCAGGGCTGATTTTAAGAAAATACTCCTGGCTATGTTTTAAGATATATTTAGGTGATTAGTATAATCTGATACTAATCCCAGAGAATGTAATTGAAGAAGTTCTTTTCTACCTCTTGAGGCAGCTAGACAGCTCTCTCTTCTTCAAGGTACCTCAGCTGTATGGTGCCACCAAAATTCTACTCTCAGGCACACAAGGATGATAATGAGAGTTTCCATAGGTACAGAACATACAACAGAGATCTGTGGTTCAGCTTCTAGAGCAAAGCTGTGTTAAGTGGTTCAAGTTATCCAGACATACCTTTACCATCTGGGCTGCAGTGTTGCCTTTTGCACCCAAAAAAAAACATGGACAAAGCAGAGGAGATACTCAAAGAGAAAAGAATAAGTTTCTGTGTCTTGGCAGGTTCACTCAACTTTTGAATAGGTTGAGTGCAAAAGGTGGGTGTTGATTTACTGAGGTTATCCATGGTTAGAACCTGTAAGATGAAACACAAGAAAGATCACATAAGATACAGATTTAAAATAGGAGTATTTTAATTTGCCATATTCTCAGCTGGTATAAATTACCATGACTCCATTGAAGTTAGTGGAACTACACTGGGTTTACACCATCTCAGGATATTGCACAATGTCAATAGTTTAAGGACCATGTTGTTCTCTCTCTCTCTCTCTGTGTCTCAAAATCTGAGTTTATATAAGAGCCTTCAGATAACAAGTGGGACAACTTAGAGATTGGTAAACTTTGCAATTTTTGTAAGATTTCATGTTCATTTTCAGTAACATTATACACTGTTTTCAGGAACTAAGTATCTAGCTTACAGAACTATCTAGTCACATGAATACAATTTATATTTCATATTTAGACAGGTGATCCAAATTTATCAGCAGATGTTTGTTTTATATTTAATGGTCATTACTGGAGGCACATTGTTTAAGTCACAATTGTGCAATACTTAATGCCTCAAAATTTACTTTAATCCAACTTGTGGTACATAATTATTTGAATTTATATTAGATTCTTTAGTGTAAAATATCACTACATCTACTTTATGGTCTGGGTGGCAATTTCTTAGTCAACTAAAAACTGATTTTGGGTGTAAAGTTCTATAAACACCTGCCTTATTCACGCTATTAGTGGTAAACCCACATATTACCTCTCGCTGCTTTCTAGGCCACTAGGATAGTGCGTTGTCTTCTATTTCACAGCAGAGTGGATCCTGTGACTATATGTTTCCAGAGGGGTGGGGTGCCACTTCTGCAGAGATAGGGAGATTGAGGCAAAAATGGGAAATTGAGGCAAAATGGGAAGAGAAATAGGAAAATATAACAGGCACAGTAGGAGGTTGTGATGGTGAGGGAAACACACGTAAGAGAAGAGCTCTTTATTGTAATCTTCTCTCTTCAAGTGTTCATCCCCTTCTTTGTTTGTCATTTTTAACATCCTTTCTCTTCCATTCCTGACTCCTCAGTTAGAGGGCAATTGTTCAGCACTGGTTTTGTTTTATAGTCTCAGTCCCTCTATTCCTGTCTGTCAGTGACCAAGCAGGAAATTCTGCTTCCAGCATTTCTCATTCAACCAGTTGGGAGACTGACATCAATCATGACAAGAGGATTTTAGAAGAGTATTATCCTTAATTCACATTGTATAGAGAGAATCTTTAGGATTAAAGAAAGTCTAATGAAGATGAGTAGTAAACATGTGCCCATTCAAGAACACACATAGTAATAAAACAAAGGCTGTTTGGCATGTGAGGCCTGTTCTGTAGCTTATATGAAGTTAATTTGGTTGTTTAAGTCCAATAGCCAGTGAAAAGGAGTCTACGTTACAGTCTTTTTACTAATCTCCATAACATAATGGCTTTATTTTTTATGCGCTGCCCAGTAGTTCCTCATTGTAAATATACTTGTGCATAAAGAAATTACTGGAAATCTCCCAATCTGGGCACCACATTACAGGAAAGATGTGGACAAATGGAGAGAGTCCAGAGAAGAGCAACAAAAATGATTAAAGATCTAGAAAACATGACCTATGAGGAAGATTTAAAAAATTGGATTTGTTTAGTCTGGAAAAGAGAAGACTGAGAGGGGATGTGACAACAGTTTTCAAGTACGCAAAAGGCTGTTACAAGGAAGAGAGAGAAAAATTGTTTTTTCTTAACCTCTGAGGATAGGACAAGAAGCAATGGGCTTAAATTACAGAACGGGAGATTTAGGCTGGACATTAGGAAAAAACTTCTTACTGTGAAGGTGGTTAAGCACTGAAATAAATTGCCTTGGGAGGTTGGTGGAATCTCCCGCCATTGGAGATCTTTAAGAGCGGATTAGACAAACACCTGTCAGAAATGGCCTAAATAATACTTAGTCCTGCCATGAGTGCAGGGGACAGGACTAGATGACCTTTCAAGGTCCCTTTCAGTCCTATTATTCTATGAATTAGAGCTGATTGATAATGTTTTGTATTTTCAGAACCTAAAATCAGCAGGCAATACTAATTTAAATTAATTGTGTGGGGGATTTATTTGGTTACTGATATGGCAATAAAAAGCTAAAAGAAACTAGAGAGTCTATGCAAAACTGTCAAGGCAACTTTGTAATAAAAATATTCTAAAACTATTCAGCTATTTAGGGGATTTCTCAAGTGCACAGTTACAGCACAGTAGCAAAGAAATCATTATTGTAGAAAGATCGACTGTTGACTACAGAGCTATTTTGGAGGCAGAAGACCCAGTATCAACTCCCTGATCTGCTACAAACTTCCTGTGGGGCCTTGGGCAAGACACACAGGCTATGCCTACGCTGCAGTGAAAGTCCTGAGGCATAAATGTGGCTAGCGTGGGTCAGCTGACTTAGGGCTCCAGGGCTATAAAACTTCAGTGTTGAATTCAGGCTCAAGCTGAAGTCTAGCCACTGAGACCCCATAAGGTGGGAGGGTCCTAGATCCCAGACTCCATCCTATTGCCCCACTGAATCTTCAAAAAAAGGGGAGAGGAATTACTGTTGGTCATTATAACATTCAGAGATTACAAATTGGTTCCTGTTGCAGTGTTACCAGAAACTCAAAGTCTGATTCAGTCCATGTTTGGTTACCCTAAGTATCACTGCAACATGAGACACTTGTGCACTGTAAAGCTTAGACTGAATTTAAAAGAAGAATCCATAGAGAATTTTACACCACACACACAGGTAAACACTTGCACTTCTGAGGTTGTTAGAAAATAAGTGCAAACAGTCCACCTGGAGGAAGTGGGGAAGGGTTAAATGTTAACCTGAGTTACAGATCCAGCCATCTACAACATGAGCAGTTGAGATAACAATGATTAACTACAGATAAGAATTTACAGCCACAGTTATGATCTCAGCCAGTAACAAAAACTTCAAAACCTCTCCAATCTTTTATCCTAAGGCAGCAATTAACTTTGGTATGTTTATTGCTACAAAACACAATCCTACACCAAATTCACATTCTTGACTCACCATCTCTAACATAAATAGAGGAAAAAACACACATCCTACTAAATTCTTGTTTCAACCTAAGAAAAAATGCTTGCTATCAGCTTTGCTGTTAACCGCGGCATTATTCAACAAGCCTGCCAAACTGTCAATGTATATTTGTTTGATATTGTACGTTACTGTAACTGACTCATGACAGCGGCTGTGTTAAACTCAGGTAAGAGTACAAAAGAGCAGCAGTCTCCACTGCCCTCCGGCACTCACAAAGAGAAAAAGCATTTAGTTGGAGATTTTTTTTCTGTTTCACTGAGAATGATTAACTAAAATTTAAATTTGAGATTAACGAGGATGGGTTTTTTTTCTACACTACATTATCTTATTGATCTTTAGAAAATTGAGGTGTACTCTGAAAATTATCAGAGCTCAAGCAATAAGAAGGGCATTTACTCTACAACACTGAACTAAGAATAATATTTAGTGCTGTTACTTTGTGGGACTTACAAAAAATAAAAAACATTGCCCTGCACAGAATGCAGTTAAGTTTACTCATCTTACTGGAGTCATCTTACTGGAAAACACACTCCAATCACATTGTATGTTACAACTACAGTAGCAAAAATTCTACTAGATACCACACAACAAACAAATGCTAGCCAGTTGAACTATTGTAACAGCAGATTTTCAATGTAATATTCCATCTAAAAGTTGTATTGTTCCAGCAATCCAAGCAGAAGACTGGGAATCAGAGCTCTATTCCTGGTTCTGACGTGGACTTTCACTGTGGTCTAAGACAAGTAACTCCACATCTTCCTCCTCTCAGCTGTCAGAAAGTAATAACCCAGTACTACCAGAATTTTGAAATTAAAAATCTTTAAATAGCATTTTTAATGACAACGCTTTCAGTTTTGATTCCATCAGCTAACACCTAAACAATGATTTTTAAAGTATTTGAAGAAAAATACCATCATGTCCTTGCAAATTTCCCAAGTTTCCACTTTCAGACATACTTTGCTGTATGCTTAGTGTAGTAGGCTACACTTAGATTATTTTTCTGTCATTGGTCTAACTGACTACATGTACTGACTGGGCCTCTATCAGAGACTAGAATTCAGGGATTCACCAAAGTTTTTTGGTGGCCTCAGAGTGCAGCTACCACCTCTTGCTGGCGGTCACACTGACATTTTTTCCTGAAATACTTTATTCACTTTAGGAAAAATAAATATATATGCACAGACAGTCAAATCATTGTAATTTACTTATGGTAGTTTTTTTTGTGCATGTGGTGCAGACTCAATAAAAATAGTGCTGTGAAAAGTGATATTTGCGTGTTTGTTAATATCACTTTTCGCAGCAAGCCCCAGGACAAATTAAGCCCTGGATGGAGGGGTTGGATGGGGAACAGCAGTGGCTAGGAGTGATGGGGGGGATGGATGGGGGACCAGGAAGGCATCAGGACATGGGGCAATGTAGGGAGGGGGGAGGTTGGATGCAGAGCCAAGTGAGCAGCAGGGGACCCAGGGGTAATGGGGGTGGGTGGTGAGTCCTGCCACCAGACGGGGCCATCGGTGGCCATACAGCTGGGAGTCGGTGCTCGCAGCCAGAGCCAGAACCTGCTGCCCATGTGCCCCAGAGCTGTGGCTCAGGCCCAGGGCCAGCACATGCTGGAGCCAGAGTTAGCACCTGCTGCTGCGTGACAAGGGCTGGGGATGGCACGCAGGGCCGCTCCCACCAGAGGCTAGGTCAGCACTCACAGAGGGGGCTGGCACCTGGGACCAGTGGCCACTGCTTCAAGGCCAGAGCTAGGAGTCGGCAGCCAGGGCTTGGAGTCGGAGCCTGCCATCATGAAGATGGGGTCAGTGCCTGCCACCAGGGATCTGCATCCAGGGCTAGATCTGCATTGCAAGAGCCCAGAGTTGACATCCAGTGATGTACAGTCAGGGGTCACCGATCAGGGCCAGCTCCTGTGATCAGCAGCTGGGGCTGGCGATCACTGACAGGGATTAACGCCCAGGAACAGCAACCACCAGAGCCCAGGATCAGTGCCTGCTGTCGCACAGTTGGGGCTAGGGGTTGGCATCGAGGGCTGGAGGTAGGGGGTCAGCATCCAGGGCTCGCGGCCAGGGTCAGCGGCCAGGGCTGGGAGGTCAGAACATGCAGCCAGGGGTTGGCACCACACGGTCAGAGCCAGGGATCGGAGCCTACTGCCGCTTGGCTAGGGGTTGGAGCCTGAAGCCCTATGGGCCTGGCCACAGGCCTAGGCTATGTGGCTAGAGCTAGGGGTCAGCCCCCAAAACACTTCAGCTGCAGCCAGGTGTTTGGCACAAAACCCCATGGTTGAAGCTCTGGTCCACACAGCCAGGCTCCCTAAGTCCCACCACCCAAGCCTTCTGCCCAATCACCCCAGGACTGAAGCCTGACCCCCACTGTGCCCCTGCCCCATAGGTCGAGAACTCACCTTCCTCCTTCAGCCTTGTGCCCTACCTGTCTCCAGAGGCAGTGCAGTGTAGTACATCCAGGAGCAACAGGAAGAGAGGGGATAATGCTTTGCTCTCCCTCCTCCATCACCACCCAGGTGGTCTGTGGCTGCACAAAGCCCCTGTGGCCACATTTGGAATGACCTGCTCACATCCCACTTATCAAGAAAATTGAGAGGTGGGAGGGGAAGACAGATCTCTTCTATTTTATATTATACAAAGTAAGAGAGAATGGACAATCTTATTTTTGCTTTCCATATTTTTCAATATTAGATGGTGTGTTGGGGGAGGGAGAAGGCTTGACTAGTGCATTCCTATGTACTGGCTGCTCCCCAGTTGCCACAAGGCCCATCAATCCAAGACAGATAGGGCACAAATTAGGTAAGCCCCGTGGGATACTCTAACCTACACAAAAGGGCCAGAGGATACAGATGAGGTGTAAGCCTATTCACCCCCTCCCTGCACTGGAATTGCATATCCCTCTCTCATGTAGATGTGATACATGTTTTAAAGTTTTAATTCCTGCGGTGCTTTTTGCTTATTTGTTTTTTGCATCATGTACCTTTTGAACACTATTAAAAGCATCCTGAACTTAAATCACAAGTTGATTGAAATTAAATTTATTATGTTACAGAAAAACAACAGACTCAGTACTGGCACTTGTTCTTTGTCCTCCTGGACTCCAAACTAGGAGACAAGAAAGCAAACCACAGATCTGCTAGCTCCTAAACCCTCTGACCAAATATTACAAGACCAATCTCTCTTAATCATGCTGTCTTATTACTGAAGACAGAAGTTTATCAAAACCCTAAAACAGATAATCAACGTACAAAGGGACACTCATTCTGGTTCCGAGATAGTTCTAACTTGGAAATAGCAGGAATACAGTTTGACTCCGCTTGATTTAGATATTAATTGACCATCTGGTTTGAGGGCAATGTTACCAAGTAACTGAATCATCTGCCCTTTTCCATTTTACAATAATCCTATTAGGAAAAGAACACTCTTCTCTCTCTCCCTTAGAGGAAAACATCTCTCTGTGGTGTACAGGTCTATGCATATCACGGCCCCTACTATTAGGCCTAGTCTATCAGATTCCTTTCATGACTATGATGATGGAGCTGCTTTTTTAGTTTACCAAACAGTGGAGTCTGTATGCGTGCTGGTACAGATTGCTACATGTCAGAGGGAATAAATTTCTGTGATTTCATACAACAGCATTTCTCGTATTTCCCCTTTGCTCTGTGCTGTGTAGGATAACTCCCTGCATTACAATGTATGTTTCCATGCCACAACAGACAATTCTTTTGGGATTTAGAAAACTTTCTAGATCTATGGTCGCAGTCTAAATAAGACAAATCCTACAATCATGACAGCTGCCACAGGTTTTTATAGTTTTGCAAATTTGCAGATGGGAATAAAGGGAAACAAAGAGACTTTTTATCAATACATTAGAAGCAAGAGGAAGACCAAGGACAGGGTAGGCCCACTGCTCAGTCAGGAGGGAGAAATAGTAACGGGAGACTTGGAAATGGCAGAGATGCTTAATGACTTCTTTGTTTCGGTCTTCACTGAGAAGTCTGAAGGAATGCCTAATATAGTGAATGCTTATGGGAAGAGGGTAGGTTTAGAAGCTAAAATTAAAAAAGAGCAAGTAAAAAATCACTTAGAAAAGTTAGATGCCTGCAAGTCACCAGGGCCTGATGAAATGCATCCTAGAATACTCAAGGAGTTAATAGAGGAGGTATCTGAGCCTCTAGCTATTATCTTTGGGAAATCATGGGAGACGGGGGAGATTCCAGAAGACTGGAAAAGGACAAATATAGTGCCCATCTATAAAAAGGGAAATAAAAACAACCCAGGAAACTACAGACCAGTTAGTTTAACTTCTGTGCCAGGGAAGATAATGGAGCAAGTAATTAAAGAAATCATCTGCAAACACTTGGAAGGTGGTAAGGTGATAGGGAATAGCCAGCATGGATTTGTAAAGAACAAATCGTGTCAAACTAATCTGACAGCATTCTTCGATAGGATAACAGCCTTGTGAATAAGGGAGAAGCGGTGGAATGTGATATACCTAGACTTTAGTAAGGCATTTGATACGGTCTCGCATGATATTCTTATAGATAAACTACGAAAGTACAATTTAGATGGGGCTACTATAAGGTGGGTGCATAACTGGCTGGATAACCGTACTCAGAGAATAGTTATTAATGGCTCCCAATTCTGCTGGAAAGGTATAACAAGTGGGGTTCCACAGGGGTCTGTTTTGGGACCGGCTCTGTTCAATCTTCATCAACGATTTTAGATGTTGGCATAGAAAGTAAGCTTATTAAGTTTGCGGACGATACCAAACTGGGAGGGATTGCAACTGCTTTGGAGGACAGGGTCAAAATTCAAAATGATCTGGACAAACTGGAGAAATGGTCTGAGGTAAACCGGATAAAGTTCAATAAAGATAAATGCAAAGTGCTCCACTTAGGAAGGAACAATCAGTTTCACACATACAGAATGGGAAGAGACTGTCTAGGAAGGAGTATGACAGAAAGAGATCTAGGGGTCATAGTGGACCACAAGCTTAATATGAGTCAACAGTGTGATACTGTTGCAAAAAAAGCAAATGTGATTCTGGGATGCATTAACAGATGTGTTGTAAACAAGACACGAGAAGTCATTCTTCCGCTTTACTCTGCGCTGATTAGGCCTCAACTGGAGTATTGTGTCCAGTTCTGGGCACCGCATTTCAAGAAAGATGTGGAGAAATTGGAGAGGGTCCAGAGAAGAGCAACAAGAATGATTAAAGGTCTTGAGAACATGACCTATGAAGGAAGGCTGAAACAATTGGATTTGTTTAGTTGGAAAAGAGAAGACTGAGAGGGTACACGATAGCAGTTTTCAGGTATCTAAAAGGGTGTCATCAGGAGGAGGGAGAAAACTTGTTCACCTTAGCCTCCAATGATAGAACAAACAGCAATGAGCTTAAACTGCAGCAAGGGAGATTTAGGTTGGACATTAGGAAAAAGTTCCTGTCAGGGTAGTTAAACACTGGAATAAATTGCCTAGGGAAGTTGTGGAATCTCCATCTCTGGAGATATTTAAGAGTAGGTTAGATAAATGTCTATTAGGGATGGTCTAGACAGTATATGGTCCTGCCATGAGGGCAGGGGACTGGACTCGATGACCTCTCGAGGTCCCTTCCAGTCCTATAGTCTATGAGTCTATGAGTGTATTTCTCCTCTAGTTACTGAAGTTGAAATCAAGAGTAGGGGGGAAAATCAACTGTATTTTATAACTGCTCACTGCATATACATGAAAATAAGAGCTATCTTTTTTAGAATTGATATTACATTTAAAAACTATCAGAGATATTAAGAGGCTATAATGCTAACAGAGGACTTCGTTTCATATAGTTCATCACAGTGCATCCGAGACATGTGTCAGGTAGTGGTGCGTATCGGGTTGTCCATCTGTTTAAATACTGTATTTAACGTATACCTAGTCAAGAAATCCAGTTGAATCAAGCAAAAAAAGTTATGGAGTGGGTATGGGAAATGAGATGTGAGGGATTTGTTTATCAAAGGGCTTGCTCGTGTTCCATTACGTTCAAGCTTCTTGGTCTTGACTTCAAGGCCCTGCATAACTGTTCTACCTTCTTTGGCTGTTCATTCCAACAACACCCCATGCTTAAACTGCCCCATTCCCTCCACTCTACAAACGCTAGCAAACATCAAGTTAGTATAGGACTCAGATTTTAAGGATCATAGTGGTCTCTCATGACCATCTGCATAACCCTAAGAGTTTCACTCTCCTTATGAGCATGTGAAGATACTTCACACATGCTCACTAGGACATCATCGACTCCATAACCTGTGGTTGAACTACAGCATCTCTTAATTTAAAAATGTGAACTGACTGAGAAGCCATCGAGTCTTTTGGTAAATTATTCCAATGATTATCCTCCCTCTTAAAAATTTGCACTTTACCTTCCATTTGATTTTGTTAAACTTCACCTTCCAGCTATAGGATCTCGTTATGCCTCTGTCTGCTGAATTAAAGAACCTCTACTACCAAATATCTTCTTTCCATGTGGGTACTTCTCCCATGCATGAAACACCCTTCTTGAGCTAGTCTGCAAAGCAACTTCAATCCCCATATTTAAATCCTTCCTTAAGGCCCACTCTAAATGTGACATCTACAAGCCAACCAACTGATTAGTTTTTGTCAAATGAATGTCAAAAATCTCTTCTCTACTCTCTGAATACTGTGAATAGTTTTGAGTTTTAAAAATTCATCTAATAAAAAAATTGTTTATGCATATCTATATCTACTTCCCCTTGTGTGGGAGTGTAATCGGAGCCAAGGCAAAAACAGTATTTAACAAGTTGTAATGTTTGCGCAGATATACAGTTATCTTAAAAACTAAGGCCACAATCTTACAGTAAGTCTGCATGTCTGGACCTCTGCAGCCTGGTAGGACTCCATGAAGCAGTGAATAGGCCTTTATGCGGGGTTTGTTTGAGGATGGGGCCTAAAGTGTGTACCCAGAAGTGGCTATCCCCAAGCCCTCAAACAGAAAAGGCTTGTTTACACTGAAATAATATATAAGGCTATCTGGTGACCACAATGTCACATACCTTCAGAAATACAGTTAGCTCTATCCGTAAAACAAGAAAAAGAAAGTGAGGAACCCAGAATGAGCATGAGTAAGAAAAAATTAATCCGAACATTTCAATTAAAATGTAATTCAGGCGCACATATTCCAATGAATTTGTACTATCTGTTTTATAGACTTATTAGAGAGAAAAGGTGGGGAAGGCAATAGCTTTTATTGAAGCAACGTCCGTTGGTCAGACAGACAAGTTTTCAAACTTCTTCAGGTCTCAGAAAGGTATTGAAGAGCGCTGTATAGCTGGAAAGCTTGTCTCTCGCATCAACAGAAGTTGGTCTAATAAAAGCTACTACCTCACCCACCTTGTCTCTCTTGTATCATGGGACTAATAGGGCTATATTATATACTTATTGAAATACCAGCCAAAACAACATGCGGGCCTTGCAGCAGATTGTAAAATCTTTAGGCTCAGTTCTGCCATGGGTAGTGCGGATTTATGCCACTATACAGAGCTTATGAAAATAATCGTGGTATGTTCACTGCAAGCTTTATTGACTTCTTCAATCCAGTGCTGTAGGGTAGTCATTTAGAGACAAGAGCCCTGTTTTACTGGCTCAGTAAATGGCAGTGCCAGGCACCTCCCATCGCAGGGACCTGTCCCACAAGAATCAGCAGCCAAGACCCGGCCCCTGTACGTGCAAGGGATTTAATAAACCCCAAGTACCAGCAACCTGTGCTGCGTGCACCACACCCACCAGCTCCGTCCCACCCCACCGGCAAGGGAACCAGGGGAGGGTCCTTGGCTGGCGGGGCAAAACCCAGGGCAAGGTGCACAGAGTCACAGGGTTCCTCCCCCACCCGGGCTTACTGGGAGGGGGAAGCCCCAGGCAGAGCCACCTTGTCCAGGCAGGGAAAGGCCCCGAGGTGCCCGTTATGAGCTCCGGATTCAAGGTTCAGGGTCTGGTCTCTTAGGAGCCTGACTCCGCCCCCCCCCCCATGCACCCGCAGGCAGACCTGCCCCCCGTTCCCGCCCACCCCCCCCCCCCGGGCTTGCGGTGGTTTCCATCACACGGCGGGTTCGCAGCTCGGTGCCCGGCTCCCAGCGCACAGACTGTCCCAGCCCCGGAGCAGGAGCAGCCACTGACGAGAAACAAACTCACCGGGCACCAACGGGCCCCCCCGGCCTCGGCTGCTTGAACCAACCGTGCGGCCCGATGCCCAGGGCGGACTCCGGCTCCCGGCGTCTCCTCCCCGCCCGCCAGCACCGAGCGGCCCCGGGTTGGAAACGAAACCCAACTCCCAGCCCCGCTCCCCGCCCGCGGTTCGCGGTTTCCCCCGCGCCTGAGGCAGCTAGCGCGGCAGGACCCGCCCCACACGCAGGCGGGCCCCGCGGCAGAGGGCGCCAGGCCGGGACTGACCATGGGGCGGTATCGGGCGGCGGCTGCTGCAGGGAGCCGAACGTCGGCGATGGTCGCTGAAGCGGCTCCAGTGGCGCCGGGCAAAGGGGCGGTGGCCTCGGGCTTGTGTTAGCTCCGGCAACCCCCGGGATCCCGCCCTCCCTCCTAGAGCCCGGAAGCGCCGGGATCCACCCACGGGGCGTTTCATGCCTCCGCCGGTCTCCAATTCCCTGCAGCAGCTGCCTAGGGCGAGGTAGGGGCTGCCTTGCAGGACCGATGTTTCTCTGGCAGAGTTACGTGCAATCGCGTCGTCCGAGGCTGTGCCACTGCCGAGCGTGTGCACGTGCTCATTGCTCGTGCCGAGAGAACCTTGGTGCCCTTCCTCTGCCTTTTGCCTAATGAGGTTCAACGCGGCCCCACTTTCCAAGCCCCTAGTAGCGCTGCCGCTGCTGGGTGAATAGAGATCTCGGTGGAGGAGAGACATGCTGGAACGATTCAGGCGGGGAGGGGGACTTAATAGGGACCTCTACGCTGTGCTGTAAAGTCAGTGACCCCACTCCCCCCGCTGTTTTTTCCCTACCAGAACAAAAGATCTAAGTCCATAATAATAATAATTAATAAAAAATTAATAAGGTTTTACGCCTAAAACCAAAGGACAGTGATGTGAGTGGAAAAGAAAATCTATTTTCGTTTGTATAGACAGGAGCAGAAAGGGGAAAGTACTGTCAGGTGGATTTGGCTGCAAATATATATTGTGTAAACTGTACATAGAGAACAAGGAGTCCGGTGGCACCTTAAAGACTAACAGTTTTATTTGGGCATAAGCTTTTGTGGGGAAAAAACCCATTTCTTCAGATAGCTGAAGAGGTGAGGATTTAGAAGTGAGGTTTTTTACCCACAAAAGCTTGTGCCCAAATAAATCTGTTAATATTTAAGGTGCCACCAGACTCCTTGTTGTTTTGAGGGATACAGACTAACACAGCTACTCCCTGATATTTGTGCATAGAGAGTATTTTTCACTTGTGAAGGAGGAGCACAACTGGTTCATTATGGTATTTTATATGGATGTGTACACTCGTCTATAAAAGTAAGATTTATTAATTTTTGTTTTGGTATAATCAGTTTTACAGTCTTTCTTTCAGATAGCATAAACCCTGCTGGCTTAGACAAATAGTTCTGGTCAGCATCTGTGACTCTAGTACAGCAGTACTGTGAAAATGGGCTTGTTAAGCAGCTGAACAAATAAAACTCAGGTCCAGTGGTGTCACAAGCAGCTGTCACAAAACAAACACATTTCAGCATCTAATCTGGGCCAAACTAAGTCCTGCAGTAATAGAATTCAAATTCACTGGCTTCAGTGTACATGCCAAGGTTGAATTTGGTTTGTTGTCTGAATCTGTATTTATATATCTGTATTTGGGTACATATAGAAAAAAAGTAAGTATTTTTCTTTGTATTAGTGAGCTAGTTATGTTCAGGGAAGCTTGCACACACTGCCTTCTTTGCTGCTTTGAGTTGTTCTGTTAGGGTTAAATTTCATACATGCTCCCGGCAGATTCATAGAAACAAGTTACTAAGGCCCTGTCTAGACTAGGAAAAGGGGATGTGTCTACCAAATGTATTAGCTAACATTTTAAATAACATGATTTTAAACACCATTTTGCAGCCTAATGCAGACAAAGAAAATGATATTTTTAAAAGTCTCAGCTGAGTATGAACAATGCTTAATTTGTGCCAGGTTTTGCCAGGGCTGAGCCCCGGCACCTCTAGGCTTGACAGTTCACAGTGCTGGCACCTCTGGGCTTGCTGCATCTGTTATGTATGTAGAAAAAATAAAAAATAAGAAAATTAAAAAAAAATTGTTTGAGCCCTGGCACCTCTTTCATTACAAATTAAGCATTAGGCATAATCAATTCTAGTTAAATAACGATTATTTTGGAATGGTAACAATGAAAACATACTGTAAATATTAAGAGTGCTTAGAATATCATATCCTAACAAAACAGTACTGACAACTTCCCCGCCCCCCGAACTCTCCACTATCTATAATCAACTAAATCACCAATCTGACAGTAGAAACATAACCTCAGTGTTTTTTTATTGCTTTAAGTGCAAATCATACACTAGAGTTACGGAGTAAAATATCAGCTAAAAGCACATTGGAATTTGGGTAAATAACAGGAATATCTTTTCTACACTGCATTCTTGAAATGAAAACCTATTTTTCTACTTTATTAGTGATACAGGTATCTAGGAATGGGTGCAAATTACAACCAGTAATTACATTAACAATACATGAATGATGCAGACTTTAGATCATATGTCCATGAGCATTATAGTCAGATGAGAGGCATGCTGGTGAAAGTTTTCATATCAGTTGTGCCCATCAGAATTGTTAGATAAACTAATTTACAAATATTTTTAAAAGATCAGGCACAGGAACAAACATTAGGATGAGCAACATGACACACCTGCATAGCCCTCTAGAAACAGCTGCAGGTCATGAAATGGACAAAGATGACAAGTTCACTGGCTGGGGAGGCTAGGCCAGTTAACTGACTCTGTGCCAACATTGTCAGAGAGCATTGTCAGAATGTTTAGTGCCTCATCCAGAGTCCTTCCTCTGACAGCACTAAAAACTGAATTGGGCCCTTAGGGAGGTAAAGGATGGTCTTAGTAAATATAAATGTGTAGTTTAAAGAGCCTCTAGGGAGCACTGAATTTCACATGCTTTTGCCTTAGATTTTATGAAATTACAATAATTTCCAAAATGTTAATTTTCAAAGTGAAAATTTAGACTAAAGATATGGAATTTTTTTGTACACTTCCAAGTTTATTACATGTCAGACAATAAAATCTCTAACAAACTCATTACTGTCTATATGATAACACTTCAGTCAGCCAAATCACACTCCTAATGAAATCAGTGGGTGGAGGATTTGGCCTAATGTTGATTTTCCTATGCTTCTATGAGGAGTGTTGTTACTGATTGAACAACTCTCTTAGCACTTATGAAGGTACAAAGTATGTCCAGCAGACTGACTCCTCAATGGTCCAGCATCTGTCATTTAGACAGAATGGCATGGTTCTAAATGGAATGCTGTGGACAGTATGTGATGAGGTTAAATTTCTATTTTAACACTCTGAAAGAACAAAAGAAAATATGTTTTCATTGAGAAAAACTTCATAAATACAACTCAAGGCAAATATTATGAAATTCAGAGTTAATGCTGAATTGCTATCATTAACTGGCCTTGTGCCTGGGATTTGCAAACAGAACTTACTGTGTTTTCTGTCACCCTTTGTATACAGACCTGCAATACCTGTGAATAAGAGACTTAATTATTAAGCACTTCACTGTGGCTGGGTCTAATGTGTCCATGGGCGACAGTAGCAGAGATTAAGATAAATTATCCTCCCCCAAATCATTTTGCATGACTGCTTTAGACCTGCTCCCATCTTGTCTGCAAGTATGGGGATGCAGTCATGGCATGAATGCTGAGGTGTATTCTCCTCTCCTATGAAGAAATAGGTGGGGAGGGACAGAGACTACAGAGCCATGACTCTGGCCCCCATAACACTAGCCAGGAGAGCAGGCTCAGTGCAGTGTGTAGTATGCTGCGCTCTGTAAGGGGCTGCAGTAGATTACAGTCTGCTCAGTACAGCAGAGGAGCACAGAAGAAAATGTGCCTCAGCGTGTCTCTGAGGCACAGTTACTTCTGATGGAGGCAGCTTATGTTCAGGGCTCTAACTAAAAGCACCAACTAGATCTAAGCTTTGAATTTCAGGCTTCAATTTGTATTTCCCAGTTGCATGGTGAGCAAATGATGTTATTTGGTAGCAGAGAGTAATACATTCTAGGGGGAGCAGAATCTGCCAAAGAAGAGGATGCTGTTGGTTTTGTTGTGCCTGATGAAGAAGAGGAAAGGATGATCTGCCTTAAATCTTACAGAATTTAAGGATGTTCTCACTGCTACAACGACTGCACTGCCACCTGCAGCCTCAGTGCCTTCTTCATTGACCTCAACAAAGGACTTGTGAAAAACTTGTGACAAATACAGATCGTTATTGTTAGACATCCCTGTGAAATCAGCTTGGCTCTGAATGAAGGCATCTTTCATCCCCATGCTGCTCAAAGTGGATTTGAGGTTATAGCTCTCTTCCAATTTGATCCTGGGCAGAAACAACTCCACTTCAGACGTTTTCATCATTTCTGGGCTGGTCCACTTGGATAATTTCTCATATGTCAATTCCCTCTCTAGCTACAGTGAGTTAAGAAAGAGAGGGATTTAGAAAATTAAAAAGCAAAAAGGGAATCATGAGTAAATGAAAAAAGCTCATCATAAAGGCACAAAACACATGTATTGCTACCATCCATGGCTATTGCCCTCATTATAGGATGTGCTACATGCAAATAGGGTTTGATCTTGCAAGGTGCTAAGTAACGTATGCTCCTGTTTATCTAAATGGGAGGTGACCTTACATGCAGGGTTGGGTCCATAGAGGAGTTCCTTGTTTTTTCTATTTAAACGTACATGGGAATGTTTCCCTCTTATGCACATATAGTGCTCCTGTTAATGTTAATATAACATCTACATGTGCTTGCAAGGAAGACTTGTCCCTTCGCAATTATATATGATTGGTGTTCATGGGGACAAGTAAGAGGATATGGTCCTTGCCCAGATGTTCTTGCAAATGGTGCGTCTGATTTTTCATGTTGAGATCTCTGGGTTCCCATTGAGTTGAGGCACTCAGAACCAACTGTGAGGAGCTTAGGTCCTTGTAAGGTGGGTTACTAATTACCTATTTCACTAGATAAAGAGAGTCCAGAAAACAGGGGGAAAGGGAGTAAAGCTCTTGGAAGAGCATTAATTGCAAGGGGCCCGAGAGTCCGATTGTGGTCAGGGCAAAAGAACTGGCTTCAACAACCAGTTTGGAATTCTTGTTTAGGGGAATCACCACATAATGTATAGCAAGTACTACACTTCCCATTTAATGCAGTTATCTCAACAGAATGCTGAAAATCCTGCATATCACACTGGAAAATCAAGTATTCCCTAAATACATGTATGACTTTATGGAGTCCACAAGACATGCACATGTTGAAACCAATTATCCCCCTGCTAGAAGCCTTCTTCTTCCTCACCCCACTTCCTCATGATTTATTACTCTCTCATTGCATCACATCTGAAACTAGGCTGTTAGCTATTCTGGGATACAAACCTGGTCTATTTGTTCTGGAAAATTCCTTGTGCTCTTTTGGATTTCATCTAGATAATAATACGTCATGTCAATCAGGGGTGGCTCTATGTATTTTGCCACCCCAAGCACAGCAGTCAGGTGGCTTTCAGTGGCATGCCTGCTGGAGGTCCGCTGGTCCCGTGCCTTCAGTGTACCCGCCGTGGAATTGCCGACGAAACCACGGGACCTGTGGACCTCCCACAGGTGACCGACAGGCCACTGCCTGCAGTTGCCACCCCAGGCTGGTGCCTGGAGCCACCCCTGATGCCAATGATACATACCCCTTAACATTGTACCTCTAGGTGGGGTCATCGTCAGAACTGCTAAGTTTCACTTCACAGTTCTTATCCTGCTCACAAAAAGGCACATGTATGCCATACTTTTGTCTACAACCATTTGCAGTAATGTACAGGATGTTGCTAAATTCATTCTGAGCATTATCCCATAGCTGTCTCACACTGAAGAAATGTTAAATTCCACTTTTGTGGACCAGCAATATATCATAATGGTTTTACCTGTTCCAGACCAGTAGATTTATCCTCAATGTCATCTGGTAATAGGATGAGCATGCTGAGGTCATTATTGACGTATGGAAGCTCAGCAATTTTAACCTTCATTGTTTCCAAGTAGCATATTGGAAATCTATCTTTTAGAAACATCATCTGCACTGGTTTAGTCTTGGTCTGTGAAATTATATATCTCCATAAGAAAATAAATATTACTTCTTTCTTTAAAACATATGGGTTATCAGTAAATATGTATGACTTGCTTCAGATGAAATAAGAATAAAAGTTTGAATACAGATTTATGAACCAAAGTTGATTGCATGGTTTAACAGTGCTTTCATTAGAAAATATTAATTGTCCTGTTGTTTGTCTCAAAGCATTGTTTTCCATGACCTGGACTCATCTTCCACTGTTCCCCAGTACATGTGTAATAACTCATAGAAGGTGGGACAGAGGAGCCAGAAAATTCTGCAAGGATCACCTCATTGAGTTTCCTGACATTTGTTCCTATTACAGGAAAGACCTTTGAGGAGACAGAGTTGGGGGAGGCGCACAGCTCCCAACACTGAAAATTCTGGGGAACCTCTAAGTATAAGGAGAAAGGTCACTGCATTCAGGGGCTACTTTGGTCTCTTCTCCACCCTGGCAGAAAAGAAAAATGCTGCCTTTGGCTGACTTTCTGCTGGCTTAGCAGTAGCAGCTGTAGAGTGAATTCTATAAATATTAATGATGCCGCATGGATAATAAATACAAATACTCAGTGTCTGTAAAGTTTCAGGGATTCAGGAAGTTCACTTAGTTTCAGTTATGGAGCAGTGCTGTGCAAAGGGTCGGGGTGGGGGTGCTATATTTAGATGCACGAGAAGTAATTTTGGTTTGCAGGAGTTTCATGAAGTCCTTTACAATTTCACTTCCTATGTGTTTGCAACTCCTGAGTTCCATAAACTATAAGTACCTACATGGGGAACAGAAACTTATAATATAGGGCTCTTCAATCTAGCAGATAAGGGTAGAACAAGAACCAATGGCTGGAAGTTGAAGCCAAGCAAATTCAGACTAGAAATAAAGGCACAAATATTTAATGGTGAGAGTAATTAACCATGGGAACAACTTACCAGGGTTGTGCTGGATTCTCCATCACTGGACATTTAAAAAATCAAGATTGGCTATTTTTCTAAAAGATATGCAGTAGTTCAAGCACAAGTTATTGGATTTGAGGCAGGAAGTTAGTACCGAGAAGTCTTGTGACTTGTGTTAGGCAAGAGGTCAGATTAGACTATCACAACGGTTCTTTGTAGCCTTAATCTAAGTCCCACTGACTTTAAATGAGTGTTAGGCTCGTAAGTCACTTGAAAAATGGAATTTAGGCTCCTAAATCCCATAGGTGCCTTTGAAAATGTTATAGTCTATAGAACTGCGGAGCCTTCACATTAACGGGGTATTCACATGTAGTCATGGTATTCACTAATGTTTCTAATAACATAAGGCCCAACAGTCTCCTCTTGAAGCTAAAAACCATTTTTCAAATCTTTGCTTAAACTATGTAGTAATTTTACTAACTAAATATTAAAATTGTCACGTTTATTTACTTTAGGCCATGCATCGAGCTACCAGTAGTTTTACGATGGAATATGAACCGTGGGTGAATGATTTTCATGCTATATGGAGGTTTCTTACTGTTCAGCGGCATGAACGTAAGTGGAACATACCTTGCTCAGTCTGAAGGGATTCTCAGACGTGTTTTCATTCAGAAATCTCTTTTCCCACTTTCCTTTGAAATAAATGGCATTAACCAGGACCAGTACGGTGTTGGAATCAACAGCACCTCTAGGCAGCAGATTCTGGATTTTCCCTTTCAAAGGAAGAAGAATCGTGTTTTTATTTCAGTGCAGTACAGCAAGTGGCTATTTCTAATCTTGCTTTCTCTTTAATTATCCACTGAGAATGTGTGTGCCTCAGAACCCCTGATCTCTGAGTGAGTTTCCAAATTCTGCCAAATCAGAATGGTAGCATTTTATACCCATTTCACCCTCCTTCTGCACAGGAGTAAATAACAGCACAAGGCGCTAGGCTGTGAAGAATCAGGCTCATGAAAAAGAGAGTCCATGGTCATAAATCCTGCTCCTGTAGTTTTAGCAGTGATGGTGGCCCATGAGACCAGAGACCCTGCAGGAGCTCTTGATTCTTTAAAGGAAATCAGGTTCTAAAGGCGGTTCCCTTCTTTCTTTTGGGATTTTATCCAAAACTCATTGAAGTCAATGGGAGTCTTTCCATTGCATTCAAAAAACTCTGAATTAGACGCTTGAAACTGTTCAGCTGTTCATTTGTCCACCTCTCCCTCCTCAATTTCCACATTAGCTCCACTAGTGCCTGATTACAGGAGGAACACGTAAAAATGGAGCCACCTACCCAAAAGGACTTAGCAACTATAGTGGGAGAAGAGCAAAGTTCTGATTGTTTGTCCTTAGCTTACCCTCAGTTTGGCTTTCTACCCAGGAATTGATTTCTTTTCTGGCTTGTTCTGCAGCTTTTGTAAAGTTAACTGCTTGGGGCTGTGCATGGTAATAGTTTTTAACGAATTCTACATATTCCTGAAAGGTAGGAGAGAAAATTTGCTATTAAAGTAAATTCAAAATGGCATCACTTAAAAAAATTCAGATTGCTGTACAACATAACTACTACAATACTAAAGAGAGTACAATTCAGCTTAAGCTAGATAAAATTTAAAAGTAAGATCGACGGCACAGTATATTTAATAATTAGAGCTGGTTGAATTTCTATTTCAATTCCACTGGAAATTCCCATTTATCCCAAATCAGAACAAAAAGTTAAAATTTTGAAATTTTCTGTGAAATGATAATTCTGAAAACATTCTTTTAGGAAATATCAAAATGATCTAATAATAAGGATAACTGGAATGCTGTGTGTCTAGTTCTGGAGCCCACAATTCAAGAAGGATGTTGATAAACTGGAGAGGGTTCAGAGAAGAGTCACGAGAAGGGTTAAAGGAACAGAAAATGCAGTGGTAAACACAAGGAGCTCAATCTACGTAACAAAGAGAAGGTTAAGAGATGACTTGATTACATTCTGTAAGTACCTACATAGGGAATAAACATATAACAGTGAGTTCTTCAGACTAGCAGAGAAAGGTATAACAAAAAGAACGGGAGTTCTCGTGGCACCTTAGAGACTAACAAATTTATTTGAGCATTTAGCTTTCGTCGACTACAGCCCACTTCATCGGATACATAGAATGGAACATATAGTGAGGAGATCTATATACATACAGAGAACATGAAAAGGTGGGAGTTGCCCACTCTAAGAGGCTAATTAATTAAGATGAGCTATTATCAGCAGGAGAAAAAAACTTTTGTATGTATGTATATATATATCTCCTCACTATATGTTCCATTCTATTCATCCGATGAAGTGGGCTGCAGCCCACGAAAGCTTATGCTCAAATAAATGTGTTAATCTCTAAGGTGCCACAGGTACTCCTGTTCTTTTTGCAGATACAGACTAACACAGCTGCTACTCTGAAAGGTATAACACAATCCTGTGGCTGGAAGTTGAAGCTAGACAGATTCAGACTGGAAATAAGATGTACATTTTTTACCGTGAGAGTAATTAACAACTGGAACAATTTATCAAGGCTTATGGTGGATTCTCCAACACTGACAAGTTAAAAATCAGGACTGGATGTTTTTCTAAAAGATCTGATCTAGGAATTATTTTGGAGATGTTCTATGGAGGTCAGACTAGATGATGGTTGTGGTCCGTTCTGGCCTTAGAATGCATGAAAATTTTCCATTTTAATAAGGTTGAAGTGGTTTGTTTCAACTTTATTGTTTTAACTTTATATAATATGAACTATAAGTAATAATATAAATGTATACTATCTAATATAAAAGTTAAATAATGTCAAAACAAAGCACTTTGACTTTATCGAAGAGTTTTGATAATTTTTCATCAGAAATTTAGACAAAATCTATATGTTCCCACAAAACATTTCAGTTTTATCACATCAGCATTTCCCATTGGCAAATTGTTCTTTTGGAAATTTTTCAATCTGCTCTATTAATAATCTTGGGTTTTGATCAGTATTGAGTGTCATAAATATCTTTCAAAACTTTCTCTTCAGATTAGTAAAAGTATTCAACTTACACTATGAAACTGGAAAGTCTGTTCCTCATACAGTCTGTTGGCAGTTTTAAGCAAGTAAGAATTTTGGGGTTTGTTGATTGAAGAGATTAATGCCTGGAACTCAGAATGAATGTCTTCAGCTTTGCAGTCCTCAGATACCTTTAAAAGAGACACAATGAACTTGGAAATCACATTTCTTTATTAAAATGTTGTAAGTCCTAAGATTACTACAGTTAACAGAAATTACTAGGGGAAGGGGAGGGCAGATTCCTCTTTTTTTTTCTGTTTATTGACTCTGCCTTTGACTGAATTGTCTGTAATCAGATTGTTTTCACTGGACAGTGAGCAGGTCAGTTTCTCCCTTGCTGCGAAGACTTTTACAAACATCATCGGATGAGTACTTCTAGCTACAGCTTAGGTGAGACTTAAAGTTTGAGCTCCACTCCTGCACCATGAAGACTGTGTCATTCAACACAGGGTCACACAGCTCTGGTGGAAATCACATCTCTGATAGAGCACAGCTGTGCTGGGGGTGAGGGGTAGCTTTCCCTCAGCACTAGAAGCAGCAACAGGGTGCCATTACTGAGGGATTATAAAAGGGGAGCAAGTTAGGGGACTTAGAAGGTGAGAGATGGAGGCCTCTGTTTCTCTTAAAAGCAGAAGACCTTGTCTAACAAGCCATCTTTAATTCAGCAGCCAGAGATTCCCTGCTGAGGAACTACAGCTGGTTCACCTGCATAAAATGCTGGCACAGAGGCTTTTGAGACATCTTCAGGGAGAACATCCACCCCTATCCCTGACCCACTCTGAAAATGCTGAGAGGAAAAGGGCTTGTCCTTAGAGCTGTCTGAGGAGCAGAACACCTCAGGCAGCTCCCCCCTCCGGTCTAATGAACCAAGGCAGATTCATCAGAATGCATCTGCTGGGGAAATAAGGGTATTGTCTCCCCTCCCCCATCTCTCCAGCACCACATGCACCTGGTCATTCTCCTACCTTCCCACAGACACTTATCAAGTCTTTCCTAGACTCAATATATTGTCACATACCCCATTCCCACCTTAACTTCCACATCATGCTTTCCCTCTTTATAGCAACACATCATAACCTTCACAACTGCACATATGCCTTTAGGATATGTCTGTAGCTATCCAGTCTCTGAGGTCAGAGTTCAGGTTTTGCCTTGCAATGTGAGTTAGAGGAACTCTGTGTGTGTGTGTCGTCCATCTGTACATGTGTGAGGTGGAAGGGAGTTCCCTGGAGAGGTGCAGAGTCATTGGCATGTTACGTTCATAGATTCATAAACTCTAGGACTGGAAGGGATCTTGAGAGGTCATCCAGTCCAGTCCCCTGCCCTCATGGCAGGACCAAATACTGTCTAGACCATCCCTGATAGACATTTATCTAATCTACTCTTAAATATCTCCAGAGATGGAGATTCCACAACCTCCCTAGGCAATTTATTCCAGTGTTTAACTATCCTGACAGGAACTTTTTCCTAATGTCCAACCTAAATCTCCCTTGCTGCAGTTTAAGCCCATTGCTTCTTGTTCTATCATTAGAGGCTAAGGTGAACAAGTTTTCTCCCTCCTCCTGATGACACCCTTTTAGATACCTGAAAACTGCTGTCATGTCCCCCTCAGTCTTCTCTTTTCCAGATGAAATAAACCCAATTCTTTCAGCCTTCCTTCATAGGTCATGTTCTCAAGACCTTTAATCATTCTTGTTGCTCTTCTCTGGACCCTCTCCAATTTCTCCACATCTTTCTTGAAATGTGGTGCCCAGAACTGGACACAATACTCCAGTTGAGGCCTAACCAGCTCAGAGTAGAGCAGAAGAATGACTTCTCGTGTCTTGTTTACAACACATCTGTTAATGCATCCCAGAATCACGTTTGCTTTTTTTGCAACAGTGTCACACTGTTGACTCATATTTAACTTGTGGTCCACTATGACCCCTAGATCTCTTTCTGCCATCCTCCTTCCTAGACAGTCTCTTCTCATTTTGTATGTGTGAAACTGATTGTTCCTTCCTAAGTGGAGCACTTTGCATTTGTCTTTATTGAACTTTATCCGGTTTACCTCAGACCATTTCTCCAATTTGTTCAGATCATTTTGAATTTTGACCCTGTCCTCCAAAACAGTTGCAATCCCTCCCAGTTTGGTATCATTTGCAAACTTAATAAGTGTACTTTCTATGCCAACATCTAAGTCGTTGATGAAGATATTGAACAGAGCCTGTCCCAAAACAGACCCCTGTGGAACCCCACTTGCTATACCTTTCCAGCAGGATTGGGAGCCATTAATAACTATTCTCTGAGTACGGTTATCCAGCCAGTTATGCACCCACCTTATAGTAGCCCCATCTACATTTTATTTGCCTAGTTTATCGATAAGGATATCATGTGAGACCATATCAAATGCCTTACTAAAGTCTAGGTATATCACATCCACCACTTCTCCCTTATCCACAAGGCTTGTTATCCTATCAAAGAAAGCTATCAGATTGGTTTGACATGATTTGTTCTTTACAAATCCATGGTGGCTATTCCCTATCACCTTACCACCTTCCAAGTGTTTGCAGATGATTTCTTTAATTACTTGCTCCATTATCTTCCCTGGCACAGAAGTTAAACTAACTGGTCTGTAGTTTCCTGGGTTGTTTTTATTTCCCTTTTTATAGATGGGCACTATATTTGCCCTTTTCCAGTCTTCTGGAATCTCTCCCATCTCCCATGACTTTCCAAAGATAATAGCTAGAGGCTCAGAGACCTCCTCTATTAACTCCTGGAGTATTCTAGGATGCATTTCATCAGGCCTTGGTGACTTGCAGGCATCTAACATTTCTAAGTGATTTTTAACTTGCTCTTTTTTTATTTTAGCTTCTAAACCTACTCCCTTCCCATGAGCATTCACTATGTTAGACATTCCTTCAGACTTCTCAGTGAAGACTGAAACAAAGAAGTCATTAAGCATCTCTGCCATTTCCAAGTTTCCTGTTACTATTTCTCCCTCCTGACTGAGCAGTGGGCCTACCCTGTCCTTGGTCTTCCTCTTGCTTCTAATCTATTGATAAAAAGTCTTCTTGTTTCCCTTTATTCCCATAGCTAGTTTGAGCTCATTTTGTGCCTTTGCCTTTCTAATCTTGCCCCTTGCTGTTCAGGAGTATGAATCAAGGTGCCTTTCCTGCCTTTGAAGGTTTGAGTGAGTGTGTTTTGCACTTAAGCAACCTTAATTGGTTATTAACTATGATTTTTCAGGGTGGGGGGAGCAATATAGATGTAGGCTGAAAACAACCAACCAATAGCCTGATTCAAACTAGTGACACTGTTGAACTTTCCTATTCCCAGAAGAACAGCGGATTTGTTTCTCTGATATTTTGGTTCTAAAGAATACCATCTTCCTTTTCTTTGGCCTCCCACGAGAAGTTCTTGTCACCTGCAAACAGCCTTCTCCGGTTCTTGTTGTTTTCTTAAAATGAAGCACCTGCAAGCCGAGTTTGTAAAAATAGTAAATATACTTGAAGACAGCTATCTAAGACAAATGTGCACACATATTGATTACTTGTGACCTATTTGTCAAAACCTCCAATTTATTGTAATTAGTCAGCAAAGATTGTTGCTATTTAGCCTGCTAAGGACACCATAGCTATGATTTTCAATGATGATTTGAATGTAACTGAGACCCAGGTCACAACCACACAGTCTCATTGCTGGCTTAATAACAGGTCATTATTATGAATCAGGTGGAAATTAACTTAGTCATATAGTCAGACTATGTAAAATTCATGATGGCTTCAGCCATTTATTATTATACTCCATTTATTATTGGGCATCATTGATGTGCTAGATGCTGTATAATATATAAAGGCACAGTGCTTCCCCAAGGGTTTACAACCTCTGTTAAAAAGACAATGCAGTTTAGTTGCCTAATACACAGAATGGCCAAATGAAAGTGTAATGACAGAGCCACCAAATGGTAATGATCAGATAAACTTATGCTCAAAGCATAGGTAGTAGCAGCAACAAAACACAATTCAAGGTATGATCACTGCAAATTACAATGGTTATGCAACTTTATCATTTTTATTAGCAAAATTCAGACAAATGTAAACAGATTGAAATCGGACTAAACTGAAAAGGTTTGAATTGTGAGTGTAAACCGACTGTCATGGAAGAGCTATGGATGAACCAAGCCACGTTTTCAGCATTGGCATTTATGTATGTACAGAACAATCATATTCACATCTTAGAAACATGTTTAAAATAATGTTAAATTGAGTTTTACGGGAAAGCTAAAATGGAAGGTCAGGTTCTAAACCATCAGGGCAGCTCCAGTCTGGCAAACCAGCAGCACCACTCTGGGAAGTATGGGAGCAGGTGAGATGAAGGGGCTAGTGAAGGTGTTGAGAAATGATGGGGTCTTCAGTCTGAGTAGGGGACATTTCCCTCTCAGTGGGTTACCTGTTGGATTCAGAGAACCTCAATCCAAAAAGAATTCCAGAAAACTGAGGTAAATAAAGGAGATTTCTGCCTAGGGAAGGTAAGGAGACACCTGGAGAAGTTACTAGGAGCCACTCAACTACCCAGGATCAGTGTGCTCCGACCAAGCCCCCTTTCACCTCAGGAAAGCCCCCAAGCCAATAGGGCCAGGAGCTACCACCTGAAACTCCCCTTTACAGGGAGCTGCCCCAGTAGTTTAGAACCTGACCTTCCATTTTAGCTTTCCCTTTGAACAGAACACTGGATCCGGCCCAGAGTACCTGAACAGTGTGGGGTACAGAGAGTTACCGGGAAACTCTGAAATTAGTTCAAATTGCAGGGAATTTGTTATTCCCTATAGTCTACCCAGCATTTCCATTCACCATTCCTTCAACGATATTGTGTTTGATACTGTAGTATCAGGTTGTTGTAGCACGTGTAGGAACCATTTATCATATCAAGATATATATAGGACATTGTCAAATTTCACAACCTACCTCAGCCATCTGTGTTGCAGTGTTACCTTTTGCCCCCACATAAGTCATGGCCAGAGCAGATGAAATACTCCAAGGGGAAAAGAAAATGTTTTGGCCTTTAAAAGATTCATTCAGCTTTTTGAAAAGGTCGAGGGTAAAACTACCGTTTGATGCTGAGAGAGAGTCCATTGCTGAAAACTAAGACAAATATATGAAGACAGAGTGTAACAGTTTGACTTCACTGGAGCCAAGATTTTACCTTGATCTCCAGCTTGTGTTGTTTTCTCTGTATCCTAACAAACTAACTTTCCTCAGAAACTGGAAAATGTATCTAAGTGACAATGATTCCAGATTCCCTTAGACTATCTGCCCTATAGTTTCTGCTGTAAATCTATACCTAGGTACTTGTACAACACACAAATCATATCATGCACACTCTTTACTGTTATATAAAGATTTCAATATGACTTAGGCACCTAACCTGCTTTGGTGCTTTTGAAAATACCAGTAGGCACCTCTCTGCATCTTTAGGTGCCTAAATACCTTTGATAATCTGGGCCTCAGTCCTTGGCCTCTTTGGGTCCTGTGGCTGTCAACAAGTTGCATTATGGAGTATCCAAACACATACTAAGTCATGGATTCTTTTGTTATGAGAAGACTAACAAGAGGATGACAGAATACAAATCTTTTTCTTCCCCCTCAGGGGAACAACAATTTAGTACTTGGCCCATTAATTTGCTGTGTTGTACCATCTCACAGCAAGAATTACCACCTGAATAGATTTATTCTTACTTATATAATCTAAGATTTTAAGGAACAGGATTGTCATCTACTCAAGAAAATTCTTCCTTTGATTGATTACTTTGTGCCATATCAGCATCTTTTCTTAAACTCTGTAAGTATATAATATAATACTCTGTTTTCTAAGAACTGAAATCTAAATTAAATTTACAATGAAAATGTGCAATTCCTGTTTTACTGCATAACATTTAGTTTTTATCATTTAATCTGCCCTGTCAAGCATGGTTTAAGTAGTTAAAAAGAAGTTTCAAAGAAAGCTAATTATGTCTATTTAAATATTTACATTACCTCAGATTCCTGTGAGAGAGAAGGAATTACTTGCGTTGTGGGCTGCGTTCTGAGTCTGTTTGTTAGGCAACAAACACGTTCAGAAATATAAAACAGTTGTGCTTCCTTCTGGCCTCCATCCTCCACTCTTACTGCCCTATGTGTTTCGCCACCTACGTTTACCCCTCCTCCCTACCAGTTTCCAGAACTTTCTGTTGTAAAGAATGCCCCAATTGTTGACATACTCTATATTAGTTTGGCAATAAATATGTTTAGAAATAAAATGAGATTGCAGCTCACTCTTCTTCTAGCCTACATTCTCCACTCCTAGTCCCCAATATGTTTTCCCACCTAAACCTATCCTTACTCCTCACCACTTTCCAGAAATTTTTATTGTAGAGTTTGACCTGATTATTGATCCACTGTATGTATTTTAAACAGCAATCTTAGAGATTTAGAAGAGGAATACAGTGATCTTATAAGATCTGCTATTTTAGGCATAGAATAAGCAAAAATACCACAGAGTGGCCTAATGTAAGAATGGCTGGTGATGTAGTCCATTACAACTCTCTTTTTGGTAGTGGTGAGACTTTTTGTTTAAAATAAGTGCAGTTAGCATTTAATTTACACCAAACACCACAAATGTCTGTCTTTGTGCTGGATTAGTGCTGTGTGTGGCCTGATTCTCCACTGCATTGTTCCAGTTTGAAACCAGTGTAACTCTATAGATTTCAATTAAGGTGTATCAGTGTAAAACTGAAGTAATGCAGGGATCAATTAGATCTTGTGACTCCGCCATCCTCATTTAAAACCATTAGGAATATAGATACCGCCATGCCACCAAATCAGACAAACAGTCCAACTGGCTTGGTATTCGGCCTCCAACAGTGACCAATACTAGATATTTAAGTGGAGGACTTAAGACTCCGAAAATGGGCTTGTCAAAGAATGCATGGAGTTAGCGCTAAAATATTCCCATGTCAGAAGTTTCTCTCTAATTTGAGGCAGTTGCTGGGGCTCTGTGTACTGAAGGATCAGGGTTAGTATCCCTTTTTAATTTAAAGGCTGGACTAAAGAACATCCCTGGATGCACAAACTGATCCACACTCAGTGCAGTGGATGCTGAAATGTTGAAACATTTTTTTTAAAACTTCAAAGGCTTTTTTGTTTCTTTGTTTCATGCTGAGACCCAACATGAAAATTAATAGCTCATGTGCTGCCAGGAGTTTCCTCTCTCCGAGATAGTAGAAAAGGAATTCTGAAATGCACAGGTACCCTCACCTTGCCTTGTATTTTGAAAATCTATGGCTGTTAGCTGTATGAAGGAGCACTTTTCTAGAAAGTATGTCTGTGTAGACCAGGGGTCGGCAACCTTTCAGGAGTGGTGCGCCAAGTCTTCATTTATTCACTCTGATTTAAGGTTTCACGTGCTAGTAATACATGTAAACATTTTTAGAAGGTTTCTTTTTATGTCTATAATATATAACTAAACTATTGTTGTATGTAAAGTAAATAAGTTTTTTTAAATGTTTAAGAAGCTTCATTTAAAAATAAATTAAAAAGCAGAGCCCCCGGACTCGTGGCCAGGACCCAGGCAGTGTGAGTGCCACTGAAAATCAGCTTGCGTGCTGCCTTTGGCACACATGCCATAGGTTGTCTACCCCTGGTGTAGACATATACCATAATAGGTACTTCTTTGGGGTTACATTTTAGCACACAGCTTTATCTTGTTATCTTCAACAGGACAGTATTTAGATGGAATGTGGTCATGCAGTCAGAGTGAGTATAATAAAATAAATAAACCCTTATGTAATGTTATTTCATGTTTGTTCTTTTCCTATTCAGGAAGCAGCACTTAGAAGAAAGGTGTGTGCTGCATCCCAGAAGCATGGACTTCCAAAGTGTTTGCAGGCAGGTAGGAATATTTTCAATAGAGCTGGAGGTTTGCTAGTGTACCCAGCTTATTTAATCTCTGCCCTGAATTCAAAGAGTTAGGAGCAGTCCCAGAAAAGGTAGGAAATTATTCAAAAAACTCTGTGCTTCTAGTATTTTATTCCACTGTAACTGATTGCTGAATCTGAACAAAGAGCTCCAACACCAAAATGTATGAAGATATGGGTTCTGCATAAACATACTGCATGATAGTTACAGATAAATAATTAGGGCCTGTTTCTCCATCGCCCCAGTGTGACTCCATCGATTTCAGTGAGGTTACTCTGTCATAAAGCCAGAAGAAGGCAATGGAGAACTAGTCCCTAGTACAGGGGTGGGCAAATTTTTTGGCCCAAGGGCCACATCTGGGAATAGAAATTGTATGGAGGGCCATGAATGCTCATGAAATTGGGGTTGGGGTGTGGGAGGAGGTGAGGGTTCTGATTGGTGATATGGGCTCCGGGGTGGGCCAGAAATGAGGAGTTCAGGGTGCAGGAGGGGGCTTCAGGTTGGGCAGGGGGAGTAGGGTGTGGGGAGGCATGAGGGCTCTGGCTGGGGGGTGCAGGCTCTGGAGTGGGGTTGGGGATGAGAAGTTTGGGGTGAAGGAGGGTGCTTCAGGCTGGGATTGAGGGGTTTGGAGGGCAGAAGTGGGATCAGGGCTGGGGCAGGGCATTGGGGTGCAAAAAGAGGCTGAGGGTGCAGGCTCAAGCAGCACCCGGAAGCAACGGCCATATCCCCACTCTGGCTACCACATGGAGCCATGGTCAGGCAGCTCTGTGTGCTGCCCCATCTTCAGGCGTCATCCCTGCAGCTCCCGTTGGCCACAGTTCCCAGCCAAAGGGAGCTGCAAGGGCAGCACTTGGGGCAGGGGCATCATGCAGAACAGAGCCCTCTGGCTGCCCTTACACGTAGGAGCTGAAGCAGGGCCATGCAGCTGCTTCCAGGAGCAGTGTGGAGCGGCCCCCAACCCTGCTCCCCAGCTGGAGTGCCGGAGCAAGGAAAGCCCCGGACCCCGAGCCCCAGCAGGGGCTCAAGGGCTGGCTTAAAATGGCTGGTGATCCGAATCTGGCCTGCGGGCCACCTCTGCCCTGGTATGATGCTGGCTGAAAGTAAAATTATTACAAAGCAGATGGTTGTAAGAAAAATGCATTTTATTTCTTATAGTTCACACAATTGATTCTTGTACAATACTTGCCCATTGGCATATTATCTGCAGAGGAAACAGAACACTTGCAAGCTGTCTGCAAACAAGAAAAAATGCCAGTAGAAATGTAAAGATTACAAAACATTTGCATTCAAATGGTTTTATTGCATTGCTAGCCATGCCTATGTTAAGTCAGTATAATTCATGAGACTGTGGGCCACAGCCTCATCTGGTATAATTGGCCTAGCTCCATTGACTTCAGTGGGGGTGGTCCAATCTGCACCTACTGAAGATCTGGCCCTGCTTGTGTACTCTTTGTATGCCTGCACAGGTAATTGTTTTATTCCTGAGATGCATTTCTCTATATCAAACTTGTTTTTCTGCTTTATAACATAAGAACGGCCCTGCTGGGTCAGACCAAAGGTCCATCTAGCCCAGTATCCTGTCTTCTAACAGTGACTAGTGCCAGGTGCCCCAGAGGGAATGGACAGAATAGGTAATCATCAAGTGACCCATCCCCAGTTGCTCATTTCCAGCTTCTGGCAAACTGTATAGTTGTATAGTACTAAGAGTGCAATTTACAGTCATTTAGAAAGCAACCAGTGCATTTTATTGTGCTTTTGAGAGTCGTAGCCCAATATTATCAAGTCCTCTACCCACATGAACAGAAAAGAAAAATTCTTAATGATTTGCATTATTTGTTGTTCCCCAAGCTACAAAGGTTGACCAATAATACAGGAAAGTGAAGTAAAATTACCCAAGCTATTTAGACACTTGAGGTGATTTCTTTGTGGTATAGTCCTGCTGCTGCAAGATCCTGTTCAGCAACAGAAATCTGAGTGGTTACGGGGAGCAGAATCTGCCAAAGAAGAGAATGGTCTTAGTTTTATTGTGCCTGATGAAGAAAAGGAAAGGGTGATCTGCTGCAAACTGAATAGCAGAAATGAGACTTCGTGATGTCATAGAAGCTGCACTGGCAGCTGCAGCCTCTGTGCCTTCTTCATTGATCTCCACAAAGCACTTGTGAAAAACATTTGACAAAACCAGATCGTTTTTCTCAGACATCCCTCTGAAATCAGCTCGGTCCTGACTGAAGGCATCTCGCATCCCCATGCTGCTCAAAGTAGATTTGAGGTCATAACTCTCTTCCATTTTGATCCTGGGCAGATACACATCCACTTCAGTTTTCTCCAACATTTCTGAGCTGGTCCATCTGGCTAATGTCTCATACGTCAAGTCTCTTTCTAGCTACAGTTAGTTAAAAAGAGAGAATCAAAAATTACACAGTGAAAAAAACTTCCTTAACATTGATGTCCTTTACAGTCCTGAATGGGGAAACTATAGAGATGGTTTACAAATATAGTGAAGATCACTGAAAAGCTTCTGGCTCGTTTACAGGTGTCTTCTCAACTGTAAAACAGTGTGTTTTCTTACAGCAGATTAGTGCAATAACTGGAAGTTTGAACAGATTTTAAAGCCAGAAGGGATGATTATGATCATCTAGTCTGACATCCTGCACATCATGGGCCACAGAATCATACCCACCCTCTCCTGCAATAGGCCCATAACCTCTGGCTGAGTTACTGAAGTCTTCAAACCTTGAATTAAAGCTACAGAGAATCCACCATTTACTTTAGTTCAAACCAGCAAGTGACACATGCCCCACTCTGCAGAGGAAGGTGAACCCCCCCCGGGTCATTGCCAAGCTGATCTGGAGGAAAATTCCTTCCTGATCCCACATAGTGAATACTTTCAGTGTTGAATATTTGTAGCGTAATAGCAGCAGAGTCTGATTTACGTAATAGTAGCCCAGTTAATATATTGTTGTATATGTTGAGCCTCTGGCATTCTAGCTTATCTGCATGCAATCTACCAGAAAAGTATGATTGTTAATTAATTACACATATACTTAAGTCACTATTTGTTAGCGGAGTTGTTCTAAGTTATAGTTTTCCTTATTTAAAATATTTATTGTATGAAAATACATTTGGAAATCCGGCCACCTAGTATTTTTTCAAGAGGGGAGCTGGAAAGGAACAATGAAGATGATGGCATTTCCATTATCCCTTCTTGGAACTGATCCAGCGGAGCTTCTCTCCTTGCAAAACTCCAGTTAAAGTTAATGAGAGTCTTGCCAGAGAAAGGGCACTGCCGGCTCTGGTGTCCTTACAGATTAGTGCTAGGAAACCTTCAAAGATGTAGATATTTGTTCAGTATGAAGTGTTTCCCTCTATCCTGGCTTTTTGTCAAGTGTTCTAGTAGTCTCTGGTTTTGCTTGGGCTGGAAGAACTGCCTTTCTTGGAGGATTTTGGGGCTTCTCTGTCTAGGACTGGATGACAGCAAGAAGTGCAAAAACGTGTCGGGTTTATGAAAATCTTGTCATAGGTCAAAAAAGGCTCAGGTTCTCTGAGTGTTAGATAATGTTTTGGATCTGTCCTTAAATTTTCCTGAGCCAGATCTTTTCACTCGTTCTTAATACCAGAATGGAGTGTCACCTACTATCAGACAGCAGCCATATAATCATCTAGGATATAAAAACAATTGAATTCCTTGTATTAATATGATTAATTTCTTTACCATTTCTAGGCCAGTGGTGTCATCGCTGATGTCATCTGGTAGCAGTATGAGCATGCTGAGGTCATTATTGACATATGGGAGCTCAATAATGTGGGTGTGCATTGTTTGAATGTAAGTCCAATTAAATTTCCCTCTCTGGAACATCATCTGCACTGGCTTAGTTGTATTCTGCAACAAACCAAAGGAGGACAAATGCCACTTTTAAAGGATCAGGTGAAAAAAAATAGTTAAATATTAACATTAATTTTTCTTGCCTGTGTTACTTATAATGAGTTAGGTTACTAAAAAATGATACTTCATAGAACCAATTTATTTGTCACTATTTATGCTTATACACCTCTACCCCACTATAACACAGTCACGGGGAGCCAAAAATCCCTGCCGCATTATAGCTGAAGCCCCATTATATCGGGGTAGGGGCGACAGGGCTCCAGCGGTGATTTAAAGAGCTCTGGGCTCCAGCCACTGCAGGGAGTCTAGGCCCTTTAAATCGCCAGTGGAGCCCCACTGCCAGAGCCCCGAGGTGGGGCAGCAGGGCTCCAGCAGTGATTTAAAGGGCCCTGGACTCCCTGCAGCAGCTGGAGCCCCCCGGGCCCTTTAAATCACCTGCAAGCCCCACTGCCACAGTCCCGAGGTAGTGGCAGCAGGACTCCAGCAGTGATTTAAAGAGCTCCAGGCTCCAGCCGCTGCAGGGAGTCTGGGCCCTTTAAATCACCGGTGGAGCCCTCCTGCTGCAGCCCCGGGGTAGTGGTGGCAGGGCTCCAGCGGTGATTTAAAGGGCCTGGGGCTCCCCGCAGCAGCCAGAGCCCTGGACCCTTTAAAGCACCGCCAGAGCCCCGCTGCCACCGTGCTATATGCGAACCCGTGTTATATTGGGTCGCATTATAGCGAGGTAGAGGTGTATTTCAACCTCTCAGTTTTGATACCGAGATTATGTCTGCACACCAGTTTAAGCCTGGGTTTGAGCCCGGGCTCAAGGCAACCTCTCTTTGTGTCCACACTCCAAATGTGCTAACCTAGGGTTCAGACGTAGGGTTACAGGATCCTGCAGGGCTGGAGGGCCCCAGCCAGTGTTAAACTGGGATCTAATGTCTGAGCCCTATTGGTTTCCTGTGTGCTTGCAGCCCTTACTTGACTCAGGACCCAGTAGTCCTCCAGATATATCCCAGAGTTCCCAGCGCAGAGAAGCAGACAGTCAAAGCAGTGGCTGGAAGCGCCATTATTGCCTGGCTGAGCCCATTCCCACTTCCTGCTCCAGCTACTCCTTGCTGCTTCATGGAGCTTGCCCGGAGCAGGGAGCAAAGCTGACAGGCAGGAGCTGGCTTCTAGTCACTGGGATATTGGGGGTCATCCCTCCCTGTCAGCGCTTGGTCCCAGTCTGCTCTCTGTCCCTTGCTACCAGCCCCCACCCGCTCTCCCTGGAGCTGCGTCTGCAGGGGTGCAGTAAGTACTGTGAGGGTGGTGAGTGGAAGGTAGTCCCAAAACTTTCCTGCAGCCCCCTGGGGATCCCTGATCCCTGCCTCCCGGGATACAGTGGGTGCAGGGATAAGGAAGCCCACAGGCTGCTGGAGCACACTGAACCCGGCCCATGGGGATGCACTTTGCCACTCCACAGCCGGCAGCAGCCATGCTGGGATGTGTGTCTTTCTTCAGGTACCTTCATTTTATGTCAAAATTCAAAAAAACAGGCAAGAATAAATAAAAACGCAACCAAAGAAAAACACCTTCATTGAGCTTCTAATGTTAAAAATTAAGAATTGAAAAGTTTCATTTCAATAGTTCGATAGCCCTGGAGACCGATATACTACTTCTCTTCACTACAGGTGCACTTGGGTATTTTCCTGCCAATGTAACTTGGCCTAGAGTTGGAGAGCCCAATTCTGAGATTAGAAAAAAGCCTTCTCAAACTGCAGTCATTCTACTGAGACAGCCACCAAAGGAGCTCATTATGCGGTTTATGTACTCCTGCGTGCCTTGTGGGCACCTGAGTCCTATCAGTAGCACCCTCACAGTTGGAAACAGGGGGGGCAATAGGCTACAGTGTCAACATTACGGGGTGTGGGGCATTAGGCCCTTAGGATACATTTACTTTGACTCTGGTCTGTGCACTGCAGTGTGGATGCCAGAGCCCTAGGTTCAAGCACTGGTCAGAAATTTCTTAACCTATTGTTAAAATGCAATGTAGATGCTCAAGCCCAGAGTTCCCTGACACAGGTCAGCTGACTTGAGTCCCACTAACCCGAGGCTGACATTGCTGTGTAAACACAGCTTGAAAACAGACCTGAACCCTAACTTTCACTTCTGTGTATTGTCAGTTCCTCTGTTGGTTGCATGACATTTCATGGCTTAGTTACATACCTTGTTCATTCTGAAAGGTTGTTCCTTTGTAAATCCATCCTTAAATGTCTTTGCCCAGTTTCCTTTGAAGTAGAGGGCATTGACAAGCACCAGCTTGGTGAGTGAATCAACAGAGTTGACAGGCAGTAGCGCCTGGATTTTACCTTTAGGAAATAGTTAGACAGTCATATATTTGTGCAGCTTTTCTGCTTGGAGTCAATGTAGGAACTGAGTTTGGAATATGTGCTATTGAGACCATACTTGTAGGGCAGCTTCCTGTCTTAAGAGACTATAGTGAAATATCCTCAAACATTGGGCTGGGCTCTGTGGTCCCCTTCAGTGATTTTGCCCTACTCAAGCTTCCTCTTGCTAGTAATAACCCTGATTGATAGTCTTAATCTACATTCCTCCCATGGACAGAGAAAGAAGACTGAAGAAAAAAAGGAAGAGGTGGGAATGTGTCAAAATAAAAAGAATCCAGTGTGGCCCCCAGGAGAGGAAACTAATTTTGCTTATAGATACTACTGTGGTGAGTATGGCCTACACATGATAAAAGTACAGTATAAAGATACAAGACGTTTAGAGTTTATCCCTCTGGCTGCAGAACCTCACCTTAGTGCTGAAACTTCTTCACCCCCTTTCTATTTTTGGAGGAAAAAAGTCCTACAAACTTCTCTGAGGAATTTCAGCAGAATGTACCCTTTCTGTCAGACTGTTTCATGACACTATAACAGAAAATGAAACTCCCGAACATACTGCATGGAATCCCATCAAAATGAAACACATTTTGCTATGTAAGTATTTGTATCAGGCCCAACACTGTGGTATCTTATTGCCTTCAAACACATGAAGGTTAAATTGTTATCATAAATATTTGTGCAAATGGAAAGCAGTAGTCACCAGTGTTTTCCCTTGGGGTGCGAGTTGTGTTATAACTGAAGGGGAATGTCATTTTGGATTTGGTGTTACTGAACTTTCATATGTAGTTATCTGCCTGCCTCCAATTGGGGCAGTGAGGCAGCAGCCATTTTGTGTTTCGGTTCAAATGCAGAATGTAGCAGAATAAATCAACGTTTTCTCTCTCCCCTCATAAACAATTTATGGTGGAAAAATACATGATGTTTCTTTGTAAATGGTAAAAGAACAGTCCCGAGCTCACCTTCAGTCTGGTGTTCAACATTGGAATTGATTTCTCTTCTTACTTCTTCTGCTGCTCCCATGAAATCAACAGCTCGTGGCTCTGTGTGGTAATATTTTTTAATCGATTGTAAATATTCCTTCAAGGCAAGAGAGAGAAGAGTCTTACATATTATTTAGCAATATATCTGTGCCAACTACTGCCAAATAAAAAGGAGAGTTCATGTTATGACACAGTTTACTAGGAGCACAAAACTCTGTCTTCAGAGAAGCAAAATGTTTTTAGTTATATTTGTTATCAATCATTTACTCATCTATGATTGTTCATGCTTAGATACAGTCCAGTCAGGAAAAGCAAATAAAAAGAATACCTGTAATTTTGATCTGAGTATCTACAAAGAGTCAGTGAGAAATAAATCTTAAAGGATAATAAACCATTTTGCAGATATAATTAAAATATTTGCATTTAGGTCTTGTCTGGTTTGTTGTCATAGACCAATCATAAAGATCAGTTGTATCCCTATTACACAGATAGATGAACTGCTTCACCTACTTTATTGAAAAGTGATGATTTCTCTCCATATAACTGGTTGACACTTTTAAGCAGGTAATTTTTAGTGGGTTGGTTAATTTCAGAGCTAAGTGCCTGAAACCTTGCGTGGATGTTGCTTGAGTTCTCCAGATTGGCCTTGAAAGAAGGAAGAAATAGTTTGATTATTTATCTGCGATTTCTAGGCAAGTGATTATGAACTTCTAATATCATATATTGCACCTAGCTCCACTGGTGACAGTTGCATGTAATATCCTGTACAGTTAAAGTAATTTTTTGTGAACTGTGTGTTGATATGAATGAGGGGCACTAAACCTATCAATAAAATCTCCAGACAGTGGACACACCATAGACACTGTGTGAGCAAGAGGGAGCTCTGTAATACACTGAAATATAAAGTTAACTAGAGAGATTATTAAAAAACAAAGCACATGCACAGAGATAGTGATAGTACAGTGTCTGTACAATGCATGGAGACTTAGCTATATGATGTCCATTAGCATTTATGAAAGTCTCATAACCAAAAATTCCCATATATCACATTGAAAGTTTGCCGCAAATGTATAGAACATGTGATTCCAATATTGGCTGGTAGTGTTAGGAAACTGTTTGTGTTGTTGCACATGAAGGAGGTAAAATTATGATGTCAACTTATTTAAGGAAGTTAAGCAGGAAGTCAGTAATTTTGGGCACAGTTTTGCAAGGTGCTTTTAAGGGCCTCTATCATATCCCCCTCCACCCCCGCCCCAGCCATCTCTTTTCCTAGACGAACTGTCTCTGTCTTTTTAATCTCCCCTTTTATAGAAGTTGTTCCTTACCCTTAAGCATTTTTGTTGCCATTCTCTGTGGCATTATCTCTGGCATTATGTAATTTTCTGTCTTATTATCTATCCCATTCCCATTGGTTTCTTACATTATTTTTTCACTGTCTCTACACACTGAGCAGATGTTTTCAAAGAACTAGCCACAATGATACCAAGATCCCTTTCATGAATGTTAACAGCTAATCTAGACACCATCTTTTTCTATGTACACCTGGGATTAGTTTTCTGATGCGCATTACTTTGCATTTCTCAACATTGAATTTCATCTGCCATTTTCTTGCTCAGTCACCCAGTTTTTTGAGATCCTTTGCAGTCGGCTTTGAACTCTATTATCTTGAATAATTTTGTATTATCTGCAAACTCACTGTTTACCCCTTTTCCCCCCCAGATAATTTGTAAATATGTTGGACAGCACTGGTCCCAGTACAGATACTCAGGTAACCCTCCTGAGTATCGTTTATTCCTACCCTTCGTTTCCTGCCTTTTTAACCAGTTACTGTTTTATGAGAGAACTTTCCCTCTTATCCCATGGCTGCTTACTTTGCTTAAGAGCCTTTGCTGAACAACCTTGTCAAAGGTTTCTGAGAGTCCAAGTATACTGTCCACGTATACTATATCCACTGGATCACCCTTATCCACATGTTGTTGACCTCCTCAAAGAATTCTAATAGATTGGTGAGGCATGATATCCTTTTACAAAAGCTGTGTTGACTCTTCCCACATATTGTGTCTGATCATTCTGTTTTTTACTATAATTTCAACCAATTGGCCTGGTACTGAAGTTAGGTTTACCAGTCTCTAATTGCCAGGATCACCTCTGGAGTAAGGTGACCAGATGTTAAAGGGAAAATATTGGCACCACCACAGGGGGGGGCATTTTTTTTCTTCTTCACATCACCTGTCTGGGAATTCGATGATAATTCAGTGGAGAGTCCTTCAGTTGCGGACGGTCTTCGGCAGTATTTCGGTGGCAGGTAATAAACCTTGCCGCCAAAGACAGAAGCACCCGCTGCTGAAATACCACCGAAGACCATCCGCGACTGAAGGACTCTCCGCCGAATTGCCACCGAAGACCAGGAAACAAAATATCGGGACAACGGGATGCGGGACAAACTCCTCAAAATCAGGACGTCTGGTCACCCTATCTCTGGAGTCTTTTTAAAAAATGCTGTTGCGAGACAAGTACAGGAAATACACTCCATTAAATTTACTATAGAAAATAAATTAGAGAAATAAAGATTGTTTCAGTGTTCAAAAGCTGCAGGGTGGCTCAGAATTTGGGATCATAGTACATTCATATCCTACAAGCATATGACAGTGAAGGATTTATGAAACAATCTGAAATTTCTAAACACACAGAAAGTTCCCTGCAGCACTTCCATAATCTCAAAATGATGATATCCTGTTGCAAACGGTATGAGCTCTGATTGCTAACAGAGAGGGAGCAGTTAGATCTAGACACTGGGCTTTATGCCAGTCTGTATGGTAAGCTCCTACTGGCAGAAAGTAAACCCCTTCTCCACCAGTGGGGTCTTTGGCTTGTCAGCAGACCCCCAAAGGTGGGTGGTATTGGCCAGGAAGAGTTTGGCTGTCAAATGCGCTGATTAATTAACACTCTTGACCATCATCTGCTGTCAGGTCTTCTGTATAGCCAGCCACACTTTAAAGGTGCTAACTGTAGGGTAGGGAGTTAGTGAAAAGACCATCTCTCCTCTACCATGAGGGAATCCTACCAGTGGCGAATAGGATTGTGATTTGCTCTCCCTTGCACCAAAAATGATGAATCAAGCACACTCCATCTAACACTATAATGACCGATAAAGGACTTTTCAGAGTGCCATGGAAATATTCTCTAACATGATTTTTATGCCCATTTACACCCAGCACAATAATTTTATCTATATCAGAACATTTCAGCACAGCAGTGTATTTCTTTAGCATTGTCATGGGGAAAATCCCTCCCTCTCAAAATCTCACATGCATGTCTCTTGTATGAGCCAATCATATCTTAATTTCACCCAGCACTGCATTTACATGTGTGAGAGCAGCCTTGATGCTGTTGTAAGCAGGGATCACATCCTTAAGAGTGCAGAGCACACTCGAATATTCAATAGCTAGAAATTTAACAATAATAAAAAAGGGAAAACCCACAAATTTAAAAAAGAGAAAGGCAAAGAAACACAGAGAATGGTCACAACTCTGCGGAGTACCTCAAATGAGGAAATGCAAGTCACACCCTTTGCAATTTACATAAAAGGGAAGGATGTCTCTCTTGTTGTCTCAGGGACAATATTACAGGAGGAAACCTCTCAGAATACCATACTCATTCATTGTGTACATTTAACAGGAGAAAGGCAAACCAAAGTGAATTCAAACATGGAAGGAAAGGCAGTCTAAAAAAGAAGGGAACATGCCTATAACTTGGACACCTTAGACATTTGTTTTGGTGAGCTACCTTTTTAACGCTGATACACGGATTTGATAGAAGCTCCTCCATTTTGGAATAGGCTCGTCGTGGTTTTATGGTTGTGATGTCAACTCCAGCTCCTCCAACTTTGTTAAAGTGAAGCACCTACAATGAGAATTGCAAACAGAATAGATGCAGTGAGATATAGATCACTTGATATGTAAGAACTTATGGTTAAAGCAGAAGACTTGGGATCAGGAGACCTGGATCTCGGTTCTGTTCTTGCCTCTGCCTCAACTTACTGTGTGGTCTTAGGCTAGTCACTTAGGGTACGGCTAGACAGCAGTTAAACACCTGTGGCTGGCGGGGTCAGTTCACTCAGGCTTGCACAGCTTGGGCTGCAGGACTGTAAAATTGTGGTGTAGACACGGGGGCTTGGGCTGGAGCCTGAGCTCTGGGGAAGGATCCCAGAGCACGGGCTCCAGTCTGATCTTGAAGAGGTCTTTATTCCAGTTTCTGCCTGACTTAATAGTGTTTGGAACACTACCTTTGGGTCTCCTATTAGCATCTTGTAAACACCAAAAGCTGCCAGTTTTCTAGAAATAAGAAGTATAGCTGCACCATCCAAAATATGTAACAACAAGCTAGCATGTATGTGTTAACGAATTTGGCTCTTTTGGCCCCTATATTCCATCTAATTTAATACAGGAGTCCCTCACCCACATCAGTAAGCACCAGCTGTTGTACACACGTTACTCAATAGTAGTGGCATGTCTCAAAAGCTGACATTCTCTGTAGTCCCAACTCACCTTTGCCATCTGATCTGCAGTGTTGCCTTTGGCTCCAAGGTACACAGTGGCCAGGGTAGTTGAAATACTCCAAGGGGAAAACAAGATATTTGTGTTGGTTTGTGTCTTACACTCATGTTTGAAAAGGTCGAGGGCAAAACCAGTGTTTGCCACACTCAGAGCTTCCATTATTTGAAACCTGGAAAGCGAGAGAAAAGAAAATACATCTCTAGCTGGCAGCTCATTGCATAATGCTGGTGATTGCTACCCAACCCTATTTCCTACTGAAGAAATTAAAGTGGTTTGAAAATTTCTGAGGCGCAGCTACCCTGAGAGCTAAGCTTTTCAGTGCAGGCAGCTAAATAGTCATTTGGACCTTAGCATGTGCTACGTGTCTGTGTTAAAACACATTTCCCTCACTTTAGTTATTTCATAGAGACCCTTCTACAGTATGTGTTAAGCCTTTTCTTTTCAAAAGGCCTCTGATAGAGGATATTGATTCTACTTATAGATCTGACCCAAAGATACCTTGTGTCAATAAGTTCTGCTGGCTTTTTACGCATTGTGTATAGTATTTTGTTTTGAACTGAAGGAAGCTCTGGAAGTTGAAAGAACACATTTCACCCTCTCAGGAGTCTATGGGTTGCTCACTTCAACCAACTGCTATCTGTTATTCCTGCTGTATGATTGGCCATCTGAGTTGCATGTAATTTTCTATTCCTTGATTACACAGTGTATAGTGAAATAGGTAGATGCATACATAACTCCTTTATTTATAACAGATGAAAGAACGAGAACTTAATGGAACTGAATGGTAATAAATTTAAAGTTATAAAGGAGAAATCTTTACACATGCACAAATTTACCCATGGAGTTCATTACCACAAATATCATTGAGTCATCAAGAACTTAATAGGATTCAAGAGAGAATTAGATGGTAATAGGACTAATGAGAACATTAAATAGTTACTTTAGCTATGAAAAAATATTACAAGGTTTAACCCCTCATGGTTCATTGCATATGCCTGCAACTAATGGGGTCAGGAATAAGCTTCCTCTATTGCAGGTTATTCCATAGTTGGCCACCATGGGACTTATTGCACCTTCCTCTGCAGCATCTGGTATTAGCCACAGCTAGAGACCGGATACTAGACTAAATGAACCCCTGATGCAACTGTCTGTGGCAATTCCAATGTTCCTGTTTGTGCAAACAAAGCCCTTTGACTTGGATGTTTGTGAAGAGTGAATAAATCAGAAACAAACATGGTCAAATTGATCAACCATTCAGAATGTTTCTGAACACTTTGCTATATTCAGTGAGCTAGACTGCCAATTACTATATGTCAAATACCATGTATTCCTTTCTTGTCTTTCAAAAATCTCCTGAAATCCTATCTCTTCCGTGAAACAGTCCAGCTGTAACAATCTGTAGTCACTCTGACTTATTCAGTATTTTATTTTTCTGCATGGTACTCATGCATGTTATTAGATATCCAGCTCTTCAGGGCAAGGATTCCTTTTGGAGGTGGGGAGAGTGGGGAGGAGGTAGTTTACAAATATATACACAATTATTATTTATTATTTGTATTACTTTTTGCAGCCCCAGATATGAATCAGGGACCCCCACTGGTACAGCACAAATGCTGAACAAGACAGTCCATGCCCCAGACAGCTTATAATCTAGGTATTTTGATGTAAATAATAACACTAGAATACAATAATTTTAATATATACACAGGTCCGTACTCTGCCCCGATTAACACATCATCCAGTGAAGTTGCATAAAATATCAGTAGGCTTGGAAGGATTAGATTTTTATCAGTAAACATCAATTTCACTGTACACACAAACTGATGAAAAAAATATTTCCATCAATCATAATCAAAATTACACATATTCAAAGTAAGAAAAATGCTTCTTGGAGAACATATAAGTGATTTATACTTTTGAATTAGGCTTGGTACAAATGAATTACAAAAAGAATAATAAAAATAGGTATGGTTTGTTGATTTAAGAATATTTACTTTGTATATTTTGATGTCGACAGCTTGTTTTTTTAGCATAACCTTTGAGCATCAACATCTACTGTCAGGAAACAATTGTCTGACACACACACACCCCAATTTCACCCAACAGTGACAATTTAAATCCATGCAAATCTAAAAAAATACTAAAAAATAGACACTGATATTATCCAGCACAATTTAAAAAAAAACCAAAACAAATTCTGCCAAGTCTAAAGGTAAGTCACAATAGAATTTGACCTTCTTGTGTATTTTTTTGTAAGAGATAAAATTAAAGTTAACTTTCTCTTCTAGACAGTGTCTGCTATCTCGTTAAAATATGTTTCTTATTACACTGCTTCCATCCAGAGCCCCTCCACGTATACTTCCTATGCATTTACTAACATCACAGTATATCAATGAGAATGAAAATGTGGAATCTATTGAAGTAATTTTACAATACCTTGTTTTGCTCAAGGATGAAGTCTGGCACTCGATGTATTTCTTGGGTTTGTTACAATTCACACACTTGGTAGGCTGAATATATAGTGTTTCTTTCACCCCTCCCACAGAAAGATTTCCAGTGACTCAGAATGTTGCAGTTTAGTTTTGCCGAAAGGAAATATCTCTATGGAAGCACTGAGCCATCCCATAAGAGCTGGATGTAAAGGGATGGTGGGAATGATCTCATGTACAGGATTGGCTGCCACATTGTTACCACAGGCATTTCATGGGAACAGGCTAGTAATGACATGAACCAGCACTACTTGAAACAACTTTTGCTTTGTAATGTGTCGATTTCCACATAATGCAATATCTGATCACTTTCTCCCATGAGGTCATCAGTTAATAACCTGCAAGGGAGGGAGATGGAGAAAGGCCTTGTGCCCTTTTTACTGCTCCATAATGTGTGAAAAATACATGGGAGTGTGCTTGTCACAGGGTTCAGGGGAACATATATTTAGATTATAAATATTTGCTTTTTCGTATTAGATACTCAGGTTTTGGCTACCTATTGCAGGAGTAGAACTAGTGAAATTATAAAATCCCAAGAGAGACAAGGGACAGAGGGTTGCTGAACAGACAAGGATTTTTCACCTGACTACCCCCTGTGATTTAAATAGAACAGTTCTTTCTGAGACAAGGGACCTTGCTGGCTAACCCTGTAAGTTGTGCTAATTTGCTTCATCACTTTAGAAGTCCATGCAACTTTAACTAACAAAAAGATGGTGACATCCTTCCCCAAGCTCATTCCAGAGAAAGTGTGAGGCCATGTCACACTGCGCCACTGCAGAGCATCTGGTGAAGACACTTTATGCTGCCAGGAAAGAGCTCTCCCGTCGGCATACAAAAAACCCACCCCCATGAGCAGCAGAAGCTGTGTCAGTGGGAGAAGCTCTCCCACTTCATAGTGCTGTGCCCATAAGTGCTTATATCGGTGTAACTTATGTTGCTCAGGGGTGGAATATTCAACCCCCTGAGCGACATAAATTTTGCCAACATAGGCTATGTCTACACTATAGCCTATGTTAAAGCAACAATCACTCTTTACCAGGGATCTACAACCCATCCTGGACAATGATCCCACACTTTCACAGGCCTTGGGTGGCAGGCCAGTCCTTGCCCACAGACAACTTGCCAACCTGAAACATATTCTCACCAGTAACTGCACACCGCACCATAGTAACTCTAGCTCAGGAACCAATCCATGCAACAAACCTCGATGCCAACTCTGCCCACATATCTACACCAGCGACACCATCACAGGACCTAACCAGATCAGTCACACCATCACCAGTTCATTCACCTGCACGTCCACCAATGTAATATACACCATCATATGCCAGCAATGCCCCTCTGCTATGAACATCGGCCAAACTGGACACTCTCTATGGAAAAGGATAAATGGACACACATCAGATATTAGGAATGGCAATATACAAAAACCTGTAGGAGAATAGTTCAAGCTCCCTGGCCACACTATAGCCAACCTTAAGGTGACCATCCTGCAGCAAAAAAACTTCAGGACCAGACTTCAAAGAGAAACTGCTGAGCTTCAGTGCATCTGCAAATTTGACACCATCAGCTCAGGATTAAACAAAGACTGTGAATGGCTTGCCAACTGCAAAACCAGTTTCTCCTCCCTTGGTTTTCACACCTCAACTGCTAGAACAGGGCCTCATCCTCCCTGATTGAACTAACTTCATTATCTCTAGCTTGCTTGCATGTATATACCTGCCCCTGGAAATTTCCACTACATGCATCTGACGAAGTGGGTATTCACCCATGAAAGCTCATGCTCCAAAACATCTGTTAGTCTATAAGGTGCCACAGGATTCTTTGCTGTCTTTACCAATAGCGGTTATTAGCCAAAGTGGGTGAATAGTATCTCACTTAAAATTCTGTAGATGCAGCAATATTCACTTACCAGGAACTGAATCAAAGTAAGTAATTCTGCTGTGTATAGGATTTCAAGCTTTGGTCTCCAGATTGTTCCTGTTTTGACTTCCACAGAATTAGCATAGCATAGGAGTGGGCTCTGTTAGCCTCTGGTGCTGCAGAACTGGTTGCACTTTGGAAAGTTGTAATTATAACCTGTTTTGTTTGTCATTTTTAAGAGACTTAATTTGGCTTGAGACATCTTGGTAAGCCTTCCCCATTCATTGGGTGAATGACAGATATACTGGGCCAGTTTCATCCCTTAGTGTAATCAGTGGTGTTATAGTGAGGATGTTACATCTTGGGAAATGGTTGTGGTGCACTGTACACACACGTGCAGTATAAGGTGAAATTAAAGATTTCTGTGGTTATTCAATATAATTTCTAAGTAGCCCAATATTTTAAAAGCTGTCTTCTCTTAAATCCTATTCTCCTGTGACATGTAATCTACGAGAAGTGCATCTATGTTACACACAAAATTCTGCTCAAGTAAAAGGACAATATACATTAAATCAGTGTGATGAGATGAAAGATAACAATAAAAAAAAATATCCACAAGTTCTTCCATGTACTGAGGTTCTCCAAGGAAAACACAAAAGTGAGTAGGAAGCGGTGCTGGTGATTTGGTAATTGTGGAACTCTTCCCTCTAAACTCATGCTAAATTAAGGCACCACCAGCATGTTGTTAGAAGACACTGTGTTGGGGGAGGTGCTGTCTTTCTGAAGGGATGTAAATGTGAGGGATTGTCTGCTGGGGTCATCTGAGCTTCCATTGCACTCTGTGCAGGACTAATATTGATCATTACAGTGACCTGGCAAATTTCCACTTGTATAATGCATTCTGCCTACGTCTCTTCCTCCTGCAATTAATTCAATCTTTTTCTTCACTTATTTTTCTACACTGTTCAGTGTTTCTCTCTCTAATTAAAGAAATACAAGTTTCTTTCCAAAACTGAGGCAACAATGCATCTTCTATTATAAGTATTCTTATCTTGCTTCCCCTCAAGTCTTGTTCAACTCTTTCAGACTGCTCAGGGGCTGAAACTTTCCGTGGCTGGTTTCTGCCAACAAGTGATTCGGTTTTGGAAATTTTTGCCAAAATCTGTACGGTTGTTCATGACTCCTATTTGTCACATTTATTCCAGTGAGAAATCTTGTTCATGCAGAACTCTCAGAGTAAAATTATTTGGCTCAAATTTGGTTCAAGTTTGATGTGTTTTGTAGATTTCTGTTAGATCTAAAGAACAAACCATGTTAGAAGGAAATGGATATTGAGTAGTGTTGAAGTATCAAAAGTTTCTTCATGCTGATGAAGCATGATTTCTTTGCTCAGTGAAAATCTTCAAAACTGGCAATATTTATATGCAGGGGACTCTTCCGTTCAGTTTTTCTGCTTATTCAAAAGCACAATCTAAATTTACTTCCAAACACTTTTTGGGAGGCTGCAATTCATATATAAACTGTATTACTTTGCTAGCTATACACACCTTTAGATTTTGTATTCACAAAAATGCAGTCCCAGTGATGATGCAGACATCAGCAAGCAGTCTTGAAATTTTCCAGGTGACTTGTAATGCTAAAACTATGAGAGGGAGCCTGGGTTTCTCTGTAACAAAGCATAGTAACACTGAAACACACTGTGATTAATGATAGGTTTACAGGTAATATTCACGTATAAAAACTTCACTGAGATTCTTTTGATGTCACAGGGTGCGACTTTGTGGCAGCTGCCTTGCTGCTGAATCAGAAAATTCTCTGCTTCATGTTATATTATTTTAACTGGTTCTAAGATCTTTTTTCTATCCCCTTTTTTTCCTGGAAGAGAACACCAAACAGAAACCAGTTATAACAATGTAGCTTAGTATCAATGCACTGATGTGTTGAGAAGGGCTATCTGGGGGCCTCTTGTTAAAATTTTTGCTTTTTTTTTTTTTTTTTACATTTCTGAAAACCAATTGATTTTGCCTTTTTGAATGAACCAAATTGCATCAAATGGCTGGTATTTTCCAAATTTCACAGAGAAAGAATACCTCCCACCCCTGGCTTCCCTATATTGTCTTTAGCCCCCGCTCTGCTCCTTCAAATTGTGCCCCCTCCTTCACCGGGCTATGGTTTTACTATATCTTTCTAGGACAGAGTGTAAACAATTCCAGCACACGTTATTTAATGCGTTCTTATCAAGTGGTCTACTTTCCTGTTTATGGTTATTAGAAAGCACAGCTGTTTTCTAATGTGTTTTATATGGGGAGAAATTAAATAGTGTAGAGGCTGAAATAGCAGCACAGTACAGGGGAGGTGCAGGTCTTCTTGAGAGGTGGCTTCTTGCCCTGTGTCACACTGACAATGTTGTGTTCAGTACAGCTGCTCCAGCTGGGGCTGGGCATTTGTCATGCATAGCCTTCAAATACAGAACTCACTCCCCTTTCTCTCTCCTCTTTCCCTCCACCTCCCTCCATTCTTTGTTAAAAATAACCCACATCTGTTTACACTTCCGAACAGACCCATATCTTCATAGAAATGTAAAATGATGAAACACACTTATTTTCCCTTTTCCACACCTGACAAATATTCAAAGGAGCTTGTGACGAGTTCCCCACCTACCTGGGACTGGGGTACCACTGAGACCACCTGACCCACCAGCCTGGGCTCCCCTCTTACACTGTGCTACTGTGATAAGCTCTCCAAGCTTGCTCTTTCACCAGCATACACACAGATAGACTCATAGACTCATAGACTCATAGGTCAGAAGGGACCAATATGATCATCTAGTCTGACTTCCTGCACAAAGCAGGCCACAGAACCCTACCCATCCACTTTTATACAACCCCTAATCCAGGACTGAGTTATTGAAATCCTCAAAACTGGTTTGAAGACCTCAAACTGCAGAGAATCCACCAGCAAGTGACCCACGCCCCACTCTGCGGAGGAAGGCGAAAAACCTCCAGGGCCCCTGCCAATCTGCCCTGGAGGAAAATTCCTTCCCGACCCCAAATATGGCGATCAGCTAAACCCTGAGCATGTGGGCAAGACTCACCAGCCAGCACCCAAGAAGGAATTCTCTGCAGTAACTCAGTTCCCATCCCATCCAACATCTCCCCGCAGACAATTGAGCAGACCTATCTGGTGATAATCCAAGATCAATTGCCCAAATTAAACTATCCTATCATAACATCCCCTCCATATATTTATCAAGCTTAGTCTTGAAGCCAGATAAGTCTTTTGCCCCCACTACTTCCCTCGGAAGGCTGTTCCAAAACTTCACTCCCCTAATGGTTAGAAACCTTCGTCTAATTTCAAGTCTAAACTTCCTAATATCCAGTTTGTACCCATTCGTCCTCGTGCCTACATTAGTACTAAACTTAAATAATTCCTCTCCCTCCCTAACGTTAAGCCCCCTGATATATTTATAAAGAGCAAGCATATCCCCCCGCAGCCTTCTTTTGGCCAGGCTAAACAAGCCAAGCTCTTTGAGTCTCCTTTCATAAGGCAGGTTTTCCATTCCTCGGATCATCCTAGTAGCCCGTCTCTGGACCTGTTCCAGTTTGAATTCATCCTTCTTGAACATGGGACACCAGAACTGTCACGGTTCCCCACTCTGAACCTTAGCGTCCAAAAGATGGGGTACCAGCATGAATTCCTCTAAGCTCAGTTACCAGCTTAGTACTTGTAGTGCTGCCACCAACCAGGAATTCCAGTGCCTGGTACACTCTGGTCCCCCCAAAACCTTGCCCGGGGACCCCCAAGACCCAGTCCCTCTGGATCTTAACACAAGGAAAGTAAACCCTTTCCCTCACCGTTGCCTTTCCCAGGCTTCCCCTCCCTGGGTTACCCTGGAAGAGCACTGTGATTCAAACTCCTTGAATCTAAAACAGAGAGGAAAATCCACCTTCCCCCCTTCTTCTCTCTCCCCCTCCCAGACTCTCCCTGAGAGAGAAAGTAATCCTAACACAGAGAGAAATTAACCTTTCTCTCCCCCTTCCCTCCTTTCTCACCACCAATTCCCTGGTGGATCCAGACCCCGTCCCCTGGGGTCTCACATCAGAATAAAAAACCAATCAGGTTCTTAAACAAGAAAAGCTTTTAATTAAAGAAAGAAAAACAGTAAACATTATCTTTGTAAATTTAAGATGGAATAAGTACAGGGTCTTTCAGCTACAGACACTGGGAATACCCTCCCAGCCTAAGTATACAAGTACAAATTCAAGTACAAATCGGAGAGATTGGAGAGAAACCTGGTTGCACGTCTGGTCCCTGTGAGCCCCCAGAGAGAACAACCACCAAAAAACTAACAGCACACACAGAAACTTCCCTCCCTCAAGATTTGAAAGTATCGTGTCCCCTGATTGGTCCTCTGGTCAGGTGACAGCCAGGCTCACTGAACTTGTTAACCCTTTACAGTCAAAAGAGATATAAAGTACTTTTGTTCTATTAACTCCTACTATCTGTTTATGACAGGAACACACCCAGCTGCACTTTCACAGACAGATGCTGAGATCAGCTCCGCATCGGGAGGCTCAGTTAAGGCATCTCCCAGTAGCAAAGGCACACCCTCCCCTCTAGTGTAAACCCAAAATTATACTGTCTTGCACTGCACAGGGAACTGTACAGGATAAGCTCATAAAATTTTCCCCCTCCCTCAATGTGGAGAGAGACATCCAACAACTTTGTGCCCCAAGTTATAATTTCCACACACACTGGTTTTAGACAAAAAAAAAACAAGTTTATTAACCACCAAAGACAGATTTAAGTGATTATAAGTGATAGCAAACAGAACAAAGAAGATTACCATAGTAAGTAAACAAACAAAACTGCGAACTCAGCTTAACACACTAGATAGGTAGGATATGAATTAACAAATTTTCACCCTGAGTGATAAGCAGGCTGGCAGATTCTTAAGGCACAACCTGCTGTGGCTTTCTCAGGTTTTCAGACACAGGCTGAAAATCCTTCTAGCCTGGGACTATTACTTCCCACAGTTCAGTCCTTGCCCTTCAGGTGTTTCCAGTTGTGCTGTTGTAGGGAGAGTTAGGTACCCCTTTTATATCTTGTTCCCACTTGCTGGAAAGCTCTTTTGCTGAGACCTGGGTCAAACAGTTGCCATTGTGCAGTGCTAACTCTGAGAGGTTTCTGTTTTACACAGTTCCTGGGGTAACTCCGGGTGCATTTCCTCAAGAAGCCATTAACATTGTTTGGCCTTTTTACTGTTGAACCTGAAAGGCTGCTTTCAACCTCACAATATGTTTCAGTAACACATACATAGCGAAACTTCATAATTTCATATACGACAATAGCACATACAAGCCAATGAGCTATAACTGGCTAACAGATCAAGACTTTTAGAATGATACCTCACAATGCATACTTTGTACAAAACATATCCTAATTACATGACAGTGACGAATATTGGGTTTCCATGGTGCCACAGAGCTTAACTTCCCTTTTGGGCTATCGAAGAGGAGTGAGTTAGGGTGCCAGAATCTGGCCCGTAGGGCCCAATTGTCTATGGAGGACCCAATTGTGCAAACACTTATGCATGCAAGTAACTATATTCATGTGAGTAATGTTATTTGTAAGAGCAGGAAAGAACTAGCCCTGAATTTTGAGCTACCATCACATAGAAATTTGAAAGTAGAAACCCTCTCAGATTGAAAATAGCCAAAGATATTTGCTTAATCTTTAGAAAAATGACAAGAAAAATCACCTTTTGACAGAGACTAAGCATGGAAAACTGCAGCCCAATATCTGACTGGTTCAAACAGATGTTTGTAGAAAAAACAGACAGACAACTGGTGAATTTGCCTGCATTTCTAGCCAAGATAATTGGGTAGGGGGCAGGTTTTCTTGCTTCCTATATTTTGATTCTCCCACAAACCACCTTTTACAGGTCTAATGGCAATAATGACTCCCTAAACATTTTGGTCTTTGAACTCCACACTGGAGTCTACTGTGAATGCCAGCAAATTCAAACCACTGCCTGAAAAATGGAAAAGCAGATTCCTAGATAGTTTGCACTGGCATAGGGATGTAGATCAAATAATGCTTTGTTATTTGCTTCATGCTACACATTCCTAGTTTGTTTCAAAGATGTGTTCCCCTTCCACCCTACACACTTTGCTATTGTGTGTTTTGTGCCTGTACTCCCTTCCCTCCATCATGATATTTTTAAAAATAAAGACTCTGTTCCATTAAGCTAAAGTAACATGGACTGAAAGACTCACCATATTAGTGAAGTGAGCAGACACATCTTGATTGAGTGCCATGTCTGATTGGTCCCAAAAACACCACCTCCCAAAAAAGCCTGTCCTAAACTGATTTCAAGTTCTTAGTTTTATGAACTATTCAGCTGATTATTGAATATTTATAAATAGGAGCAGGACATCCTTCCAGAGGAAGAAATCAGTAGAAACAGTCAGGATCATCTACAGTCAGTGCACTTCTGATGATGATGACCAAATAACCCATGGATGCAAGGGGAGAGGATGGTATCCAGGGCCAGTTTGCTGAGGGCTCCAACACGGAAATTAGATTTCATCAAGAACATTAAGAACTCTCCAAATGTCATGCTTAACTGACTGGGTGAGTTTAAAAATATAAAAGTACCCTATTGACTCCAAGTTAGACAAGCTATTAAAAGAGTTGATGTGACTGAGCAAAGACTGAGCCATGTAGAAGCTCAAGAGACATGTAAAGAAATGGCTGATGTCAGGGGAGGTGGATGTGAGGATAAAACGGGGGTTCTGGACAACAGGAAATAGAATCTGAAAATAACTAACATACAGAGGTAAGTGTTGAACTGGAAAGAGCTTGCAGAACCCATTGTGCTGAACCAAAAGAAAATGAGCCACTCAGAGCTCCAATCACCAGATTCCTGGTATTTCAGAGAAAATAGCTTGTCCAGCAAGAACCTAGAAAAATGGAGAAACTGCAATAACAATGATACACAAGTCTTTGAATATTCTCAACTCAATCTGGAAACATGCCATGGGAAGAAAATGGAGAGAACACCAAGTAATTTTTATGAATGGTTCTGACACTGCCACGTGGTACCACCCCGACTCACTCCAAGTAATATCTTTCCTATAGAGTAAGGCCTCCGTCCTGCAAATACTTGAACACATGCTTAACTTCATGCAGATGAATAGTCCCATTGAATTTAATTGGATTGTTAATGTGTTTAAAATTAAAGACATATATAAGTGTTTCCAGGATGAGAGTTTTTATAGGGCCAGAATCTGTCCCAAATCTAAAATTTTTCCAAAGGTGTGAATATCTAAGAATATGGGATTGAAAATACACATTGACAATTTGTCAGTTGTTGTTCAGATAAAGATGGACTCAATATAAATGATTGTTCAGCTAGTGAAGACTACAAACCAATCCTTACAATAAAATCCTCTTTCTAATCATGCCTGTGTGTCAAGTCAATGAAATCAGGGTGGGGAGGTTGTTTCTACATTTATTTACTTTTTTTGCTGAGATGTATTTCTTAAATGAAGTCTGTTTTTACTGCTTAGAATAGGGGCAGGCAAACTTTTTGGCCTGAAGGCTGCATTGGATTTTGGAAATTGTATAGACAGCCGGTTAGGGGAGTGGGGCTTGGCCTGGCCCGCACCCCCTATCTATCCCCTCCGCTTCTGGCCCCCTGATGTCCCCTCCTGGACTCCTCCTGGACTTCTTCCTGATGGCCCCCCTGGGATCCCTGCCCCATCCAGCCACCCCTTCTCCCTGACCACCCACAGAACCCCTGCCTCTGACTGCCCCCTGCAGCCCCATTCAACACCCCTCCTTCCTGACTGACCCCCCAGGACGCCTGCCTCCATTCAACCACCCTGTCTCCCACTCTCTGACCGCCCTGACCCCTATCCACATTCCCATCCCCTGACCACCACCCCGAATTCCTCTGCTTTCTATCCAACGCCCACCCCCACCCCGCTCCTTGCCCCCTTACCACGTTGCTTGGAGCACTGGCGGCTGGCAGCGCTACAGCCACGCTGCCTGGCTGGAGCCAACCATGCACCATGAAGCACACAGCACTGGGTCAGGCTGGGCTCTGTAGCTGCCTTGCCCCAGGAGCTCGCCGCCCAGAGCATGGCACCAGCGGTGGGGCAAGCTGAGGCTGTGCGGGAGGGGGAACATCAGGAGAGGGGATGGGGACTAGCCTCCTGGGGCTGGGGGCTTGCCTTCTGGGCCAGGAGCTCTGGGCCCAGGCAGGAGGGTCCCATGGGCCAGATGTGGCCCACAGGCCGTAGTTTGTCCACCTCTGGCTTAGAACAATTACAAAAGTCTAAAATGAGGCAGTTTGGAGCCTCATTGGAAGAAAAAATTGGTACATTTCTGCTGAGAGTTTAAGTTGAAATTCACTACTACCATTATTAGGTCCACACAGATTACTGTAGGTACAGTAACTCTTTTTTATCTTTAAATATATTGTGGTCACTTGCATTGTTTCCTATTCCTGATTCTACAATTGACCAAGATACAGGAAAGTGAAGAAAAAGTACCCAAAATGTTTAGACACTCAAGAAAATGTGGTACATTCCTGCTGCTGCAAGATCCTATTAGGTAACAGCAAGTTACACTTCTTAAGGGGCACAGAGTCTGCTTAAGCAGGGGTTCTCAACCTTTTTCTCTCTGAGCCCCCCCCAACATGCTATAAAAATACCAAGGCCCAGCAGAGTTGGGGGCGGGGGAGGGGTAGGACTTGGGGCAGGGGCCTTGGGCATAGTTTGATTTCTATTGGGGGTTGGGGGAAGGACAGGAGCCAGCAGGGTTTGAGACACCTCTGCATGGAAGGTCCAGGGAGGGAGTGCCACCTCCACCCCCTGACTCACCTCAGCAGGTCACCCAGCCTGTCTCAGTTGTGGGGGTGGGGAAGTGCAACTCAAAATTATAACTCAGAGTTTGGAAGTTGAGCTCAAAAAGTTTAAAAACAGCTCAAGGTGCAGGGAGGCTAGGGGCTGTGTGTGGGCAGGGGTGTAACTCAGGGTGTTGGGAGGGGGTACTAGGGACTCTGTGTGAACAGGGGGATAGTTCAGTGTGTAGGAAGAGGGTATTAGTGGCTGTGTGCAGGTGGGGGAGAGCTCAGGGTAAGGCGTGGGGAAGGCTAGGGACTGTGTGCGGGCATGGGGGTAGCGCAGGGTACAGGGAGCGGGGAGACTAGGGGCTGTGTGTGGTCAGAGAGTAGCTCAGGGTAAAGGGAGGGGTAGCTGGGACTGTGTGCACACAGAGGGTGGCTGTGGGTGTGTAGGGAGAGGGTGGCTAGGGGCTGTGTGCAGGCAGGGGGTAACGCAGGGTGTAGGGAGTGGTACTTGGGGCGGTGTGTGGGCAGGGGGGTAACTCAGGGTGTTGGGAGCAGGGTACTAGGGACTGTGTGTGAGCAGGGGGATAGTTCAGTGTGTAGAAAGGGGGTATTAGTGGCTGTGTGCAGGCAGGGGGTAGCTCAGGGTACAGGGAGAGAGGTACTAGGGGGCTGTGTGCGAGCAGAGGGGTAGCTCAGGGTGTCGAGAGACGAGTACTAGAGGGGTAGATCAGGGTACAGGGAGAGAGGTACTAGGGGGCTGTGTGCGGGCAGAGGGGTAGCTCAAAGGCTGTGTACTGGGAGGGCTCCCCTGTGGTCCCTGTTCCTGGAGGGGCCTGCAAGCCATGGAGCCAGGTCTCCCCACCCAGGGGGCTCTTACCAGCTGTCTCTGCGGGAGCAAAGGGGGCTGGGAGCTGAGGAGCAGCTTCAACCTGAGGCACCAAGAAGAGAAGAGGGAACACTGCTGCTGTTAATGGCTCCAGAGCAGCAGCTGCCCAACACTGCCTGGCTCCAGCTTCTGCCTCTGACCTGGCCAGTGGGTGGGGAGAGAAGATGGGGCAGAAACTGCCCCTGAGACTGCTGTGATCTTGCCATGCAGTTAGGAGTGGGGGGCAATGCCCTCCATGTCCCCAATGCTGCTCATGGGCTCAGGGCTTCTGCTCCACAGGGAGCACCAGGGCTCCGGGGCTCCAGGATTCAGCCCTCCGGGGGGCGCTGGAGATCAGGGCTTCAGCAGCAGGATTCCGCGTCCCCCTTGAAAGGGCTCACGGACTCCCAGGAGGCCGCAGAACCCTGGTTGAGATCCGCTGTGCTAAAGAACAGGATGCTCTTGGTCTTATTATGCCTCATAAAAAAGAGAAATAAGTGATCTGCTACAAATTGAGTGATGGTACCAGAACAATATGGTATCATAGAAGAGCTAACAATGGGTGCCTTGTAAAATCAGCTCAGTGTGGATTGAAAGCATCTTTCATTCACATGCAGCTCAGAATGGATGGAAGTAATACTTCTCTTCCAACTTGATCCCTGGCAGATACACTCTGCTATAGCTTTCGCCATCAGTTTTCTGCTGGTCCACTTGGAAAACCTCTCATAAGCTAATTCTCTTTCTTGCTTCAGAGAATTAGTAAATCAAAGACTGAAAATATAACCCATTGGCCCTGTCTACATTACATGTTTTTTTCCTTAATGTGAACATTCTCTATAATCCTCAAAAGAGAGACTTCAGTGCTATTTGAAAATACACTAAAGATCACTGGAAAACTCCTTGCCAGTTTTATTTACCTGTCCCTGTATTTTAGAAGGCATTGTGTTCCCTTTCACTACACAATGTGTGAAATTTTGAATAATCGATGGCTTTATTTTTTTAACATAAGAACAGTTCTAAATACAAGCCATTTGCATCAGTAAAATCTCAAGAATATATTTTGTGTCTGATAAGCCATATACGTAGCCTTCCTCACAAACTCTTAGAAATCATATTGTACACTGAAACTGAGATCTGGTACTTGGATAGCTGTAGACATAGAAATGTAGGATAACAGACATTATCTGGGCACTATAGTCCCATGGACAGATTGAACGCAATTTTCACCAACATTGTGTCCAAGCCCAGAGCTAGAGCAAAATTCCACAGCTAGCTCCTGTCTTTGCAATGGACCAATCCTAATCCAAACTCCAAATTTTAGGGTGTTTGAAAGGTGGCCTACTAGAGCTTGGGCTGAATAGAAGATGATAAAGTGGCCTAGAGAACATGGATTTGGAGAGGAACAGGACTTTTGGTTGATTTTTAGCACCTGTTCAGAGACTGACCTCCAGTGGCTGACTTGGTTTATCACAGATGTGACTTTTCCAGATACTTGCGGCTGAGTATGATGGGAGCTTTCATATCTACCTGTAACAACTTGCTAAGAAACACAGTGTTTGCTGTTTATTTGTACTGCAGTAGTGCCCAGACAACACATCTTGACTGGGACAGGTGCTCTCAAACGCAGTCCTTTTAATCCCATTGAAACTTTTTAGGCAGTGAAGTCAGTAAATTTTAAATTTAAATAGCGGAACTAGTTATTCAACAGGTTGCACAAGTCATTTCCTAGAATTTGTACAAGATGTGAAATGTCTCAACACTAGTCTCCTTAATTTAGGGTGATGAGAATTTTTCAGACTCTAAACTCACTCAAAAATGTTGAGGTTCAAGACCTTTTTGGCCTGGCAAAATGTTGATTTGGGGCTGCTTCATTTTTGTTTTGTTTCCCTGGTAGTCCCAGAATTGGGGGCACAAATTCCTTTCAAACACAAGCTGTTATAATATGGGCAGCCTGCTTTTCAGTTTAGATTTCTTTGCCAAAATGTTGATGGGGCAAACATCCATCTGAGGCTGAGATGGCCCATCAATTATTCCCTTAATAGTAATTCTTGGAAACAATAATGTGTCTTTCATTCATCTAGGCTCAGTTATGTGCTCTTTTCTAAGAGATTTAGACTAAAACATTACTGACACTTCACTGTTACTATCAGATATAGAGCTGGAATAACTTTGACTTAATTGAGGCAAAGAAATACATGGACAATATGTCTATTCTTCTGGGTTTGTTTAATTTGATTTTTTTTAAGAGATGTGTTTGAATTGAATCCTGTATGCAAATGCCCTTGATATTTGGACAAGATCCGAGCTAATTCTGCCTGCAAGCTCTTTGATTCATCAAATAGTGAAATATTTTCTCTTTTGTTGCTGGATATTCTGCCACTTCTCAGTACTTGTGTCAATGACATAGTATATTGATCAGGTTTATCATCTTATGCTGTGTGTGATGTTTGTTTTGTCAGCACTTGTGTGTCTGCTCTTGGTTGGATGATGAAGAGGGGAGAGAGATGGTAAGAACCCAAGGAAAACAGTAATTTAATTTAGCTTAATCCATTCAGGAAATACACCACTTTATCAGTGGATCTACTTTTCTCCTTAGAGTTCAGAATGATTTGCACAGTCAAACACAGCACACACCTATATAGTGTTAAAGACTCTTCTATGAGCTCTTTCATAAAAGAGGCTGCATGGAACAGTGGATTAAGATAGATTGGGAGTTCCTTCCACTTCTTTGCTGCGTGGCCTAAAACAAATCTCAGGTAACCTCTCTGAGCCGCTATTTCTTCATCTGCTAATCTACTTCATAGGCTCACTGTATCAGTTAACACCTGTACAGTGTGCAGCCCTATAGGGGTGATAATTGCTCACTGTGATTGTTGTGGCAGAATACAATGAAAATGTGTTGGTTCAAAAAGTGTCACTTTGTACAGAATATAGTATTCCCTGGCTGAATGCTTAACACCTCCCAGCAGAACAGAGCATCACTGCGATGCGGGACTCTTCAAAATGACTATAATTTAAGGTAGTCTGCATTTGCTTCCTAAAATGAGCATCAAAAGATTCCCAGACTCGGAACAGACATGTGTATAGAGTACAAGTGGAGATGCTGTCTGTTAGTCTGCTCCCTAAGCCTTCACATGTGTGTTCTAGTCAATCCGGCTGGAACTGAACTGGTCATTGATCTACTAGTGTAGCTGCAAATATGGCAGTTGAATGGCTGGCAGCTTTCTGGTGGTCTGAGTCCCAACGTGCTACATGTTTTCTCTGTTTCTAGGTGCTCCTTTGTTTGACTGTTAATCACACACTCTTATTGTCTCTCACTAGACTGACCATTACCACCATGTTTCACATATCACATGTGGGGTAATAAGATGAGAAGAACTATGTGTGACAGGATCTATACCCAGGGTGAAATCTGGAAGCTGTTGGAACTACTGTGCGCCCTAACTATTTAGCTGGGTTGACCTCCCACACTTGCTCTGCTGGCGACTCACAGCCAGCCCCTCCAGGCTCTGTTATCACCCAACACGACAGCAGGTGGCGCCACACATGCAACTGATTTACTTGAGGGCTTTACCTAAACCACTTGCGGACCAACAATGGAGGCCCCAGCTAATTTCCCAGCTCCCCAGCCTTACATGCCCACTGGAGTATAAACCCAGAATTGAGCCATCTTGCACTGCAGAGTAGTCTGTACGGTGCAAACTCATTACATTAGTCTGCTTCCCCCTCAATGTGAGGAAGATATTCACCCAAGTGTGTTAACAGAATTAAGATTCACTAACACATCACTCAAAAACACACAGTGATTATAAGTGAGAACAAACAGATCAAAGCAGGTTACCTAAGAAATCAAACAAAACGCAATCTAAGCCATCTAGACTAGATAGGATCTGAATCAGCAATATCTCACCAAGACTGATGATACAAGCAGGCTTACAGATTCTTGAGGCACGAGATGCATGTTTTGTAGCCTAGGTTTCCCACTCCCCTATTCAAAGTACTTTGTCTTCTAGCGTTTCTTTTAGGTGTTGAGTTGTGGAGGAGTAAAGACCAAAAGATGACACTCCCCAGCTTTGCTTCAGGCCAGCTTCCCAGCCCAGTTTGTGGTCTGGTCACATACCCTTGCATGCCTTGCTGAGTCATAGCAGCCATTTTTATAGGCTGGGTGAAGGGTCCCCAGGTGAGGACAAGCCCTTTCCATGGGCCATCGTCTTTGTTGATGAACCATTAGCACTATCTAGCTTCTTCATCGTTGTACCTGAAAGGCTAGTTGTGGGTGTTTCCAACTTTACAACATCTTTCAGTAACACACACACAGCAAAACTTCATAACTTTTTATAGAAGGACAGCACATCCTTCCAATTGGATATTAATGTTCAACAGATCAAGATGTTTAGAATGATACCTTACAAAGCATACTTTGTACAAAGCATATCATGCTTACATCATCATGGTAAATATGGGGTGCTTTGAGGCACAGAATGTCACAGCATGTTTCTAAAACTAAACTACCCTTTTTTAAGAGAACTGTTTACAGAGATGTGTGATGTGGTGTTTACCACACACAGGTGATGAAATGCTTAATGTGGGTCTGAGAGATCAATACATGCAGGTGGTGGTACTAGGAGGGTAGGCCTGGCCTGTTAAAGATGAGTCTCAGATGGGGAAGGATGTGGGTGGTTTCTGTAAAAGGAGGAAGCCCAGAGTAGAAAAGGACTGAAGGGGGAAAGCCTACATGTTTTTTCTGGATAGTAGAGCACAGAGGAAGCTCAGGAGGGAATTTACACCCTGGTCCTGATGGAAGAGGGAAAAGGGGTGATGGGGAATCTTGAAGTGGGCCTGAGAGAAGGCCACCCCACAAGCAGAAAGCCTTGTGAGGGACTGGAGCTGAGAATCCAAAGAGGGCAAAGACTTAAGGAGGGTAGTCCCCGAAAATTAGCACTTTGCAGAAGAATGGACAGCTTGGGGGGAGGGGCTGTGGACACAGGATGGTATAAAAGTTCAAGCCTGGAAAAGGGCCGGCCGCTGCTTTCCCTGAAATCTGTGTTTTGCTTTTGAGTTGGCTTAATAGACTCCAGGGAGAAGCCTTGGAGCTGCAAGTCTGAAAGAAGAATAGAGTGGAAGAGGAGTCTGGGAGGGGAGGAAGATGGCAGATCGTTGACCAGTACTGTATAGGACACTGTCCATGTGGCACACAAACTCTGGAAGGAGAGAGACTCTAAAGTGACCTGGCAGGAAGGCCAAATCATGAGAAGAGATACCACCCAGGGCCATAGAAGCTGTCAGGAAGGGGGCTAGATCACTGTTTCTCAAACTGGAGTAGCCGCTTGTGTAGGGAAAGCCCCTGGTGGGCCGGGCCGGTTTGTTTGCCTGCCCCGTCCACAGGTCCAGCCAATCGCAGCTCCCACTGGCCGCAGTTCACTGCTGCAAGCCAATGGGAGCTGCTAGAAGCGGTGGGGGCCAAGAGACGTACTGGCCACTGCTTCCAGCAGCTACCATTGGCCTGCAGTGGCGAACTGTGGCCAGTGGGAACCACGATTGGCCGGACCTGTGGACGGGGCAGGTAAACAAACCAGCCCTCCAGGGGCTTTCCCTACACAAGCAACGTCCCAAATTCGAGAAATATTATGCTAGATGGTGAGCTGCTACACCACACCCAGCCACAAGTGGTGCACCTGTCATGACTGCAACTGAAGCTAAGTTTCCAGCCATGTGCACAGACTGACTTCCTGTTGCCTGCTCCAAACTCTTCCCTCCCAGTTCCTAGGGAGGTGCAACAAGCCCTAATTTAGAGGCAGAAGGCAACTTTCTTGTTTCTCACCTAATATGTACAGAGTAGTTTGTAGATTTCAATTTCTTTCTTTTGCATATGTAAGGGGACTGTTATCCCCTTACTAACATTCAGTGGGGGTGTTTGGTTGCTAGCTCCCAGCACTAAAAGGGGAGGGATACATGGCAAATCAGGACCCCGAGACTGACAGTCCCCAGGAACAATGGCGAGAGGCCAGTGCTCCAGGTCAGCCTGATTGACAGGGCGGGCAGGCTAATCAAAGAGACAGAAGGCCAGAGTGGGTCCCCTCCTCCATGTGAGCTGGAATTGCCTGGATCAGACTGAGTGGGGCTGAGCTAAGGACAGAACGGGGCCCAAGCTAAGCTGCTAGGAGCAGAGCTGCAGTCCAAAAAAGCCAGAGCACAGCCCAGAGAGAGAGACCTGCCCTGGGAGGAAAGCTGCAGCAACCAGAGCCAGAGGGGCCAGACAAGCAGCCCAGGAAGCAGGTGAAAGCTGAGAGAGAGTCACAGAAGCAGCCTGCAGAGCAGACCTGCCCTGGGAGCAGAGCTGTAGCAACTGGAGCCATAGAGGCCAGAGAAGCAGCCCAGGGAGCTGAAGGCAGAGCAGCAGCAGCAGCCATGCTGAAGCAGTGTGGAGCTGGGGCTGGAGCAGTCTGGAGCTGGGTGCGGTGAGCAGCTCGGGAGAGAGAGGGGGACCCTGGGCAGTGGGCCCAGCACAGGGAGACGCCTCAGCCAAGAGGCTCTGCAGGCCAGATTTGGAGGGGGATCGTAACCCTGACAGAGCAGGGGTGACACTGGCGAGAAGGGTTCCTGCCACCCAGAGTCTGAGAGTGTGTGGCCACCACCAGAGCAAGTGTCCAACCCGCAGCATCCCTGCAGCACAGCCAGGGCCTGAGAAGGAGGCCAGGGACTTACAAGGAATAGACTGTGAACTGCCCTGATGTTCCAGAGAGACTGTTTGTAATGTTCTCTGCCACAGAGCAGGGTGATGTGTTTTCCTTTAACCTTTTTCATTTTTCCTTATTCTTTTTTTAAATTAATTATTAATTAAATAACTTGTATTTGCTTTAAATTGTATGATGTGATCAGTGGGTCAGGGAGGTGCGCAGTGCAAAGAGAGTACCCCGGAGTGGGGACACCCTAGCCCCTGTCCTAGGTGACCACAGCAGGGTTGGGGGTTGAGCCCCCCAGGAATCCTGGTCCCAGCCTTGTTGGGGTTACGAGGACTCTGCCAGACAAAAGAGTGGAAGGGGAGTCCTCAAGGGCAGGGAGGCCTCTGGGTAAAGGAAGTTGGAGCAAGGACTCAGATCCTTTCGCCAGCCCACTTCACCAGGGTAGTGCAGAAGCCAGGAAAGTTCCCCACAATAGTGGGACCATTCCCCCGCTTACACATAGTTTTTCAGGGGACATAAATTATGCCAAAAACTGGTCCTGGTAGATTATATTGGTTTATTAAAGAAACAGTGTTTTAAAACTAACCATTTATGATTAGGAAACAGGGGAGTATAAAACTGGAAAATGAAACTGAGAAGCACTGCCAAAATATCAATATTATTAGTACTCACTTGTCCCTTAAAAATGATTAGAAGAAGGTGTATGTTATATCTGTGATTGAGGAGAGCATCCATATTCAGGCAGCACAAATACATGCTAAGCACATGCTTGAGTCCCATTGCAATCAGTGGGACATAAGTACATGCCCAAGTGCTGTCTATATACTGTCTATCACCATGTGATCATTTATAGTAGTGTTCTACTCTTGCTGCTTCATTCTTATCACATGCACACAGGTATGTCTTCAACTTCTGTTTGGCTTATTTTCCTACCACTACTGAAAATGATAAAATATGTAGTGATTTACTGAATCCTTGACTTGACAGCTGTATAGATGCATTGCAGTTGCACAAATTAAAAGGTCAAAAGCAAAATACAACTATAATACTTCACCAAAGAAAAGCCATAAAATTACAATCTCGAGAGCACTGCACAAAGACTTGTTTTCCCCAGTTGCCCTTTTGGAAGACAATTGGTTAATTACAATTTAGATTTTTCTGACAAGTCTACAGAAAATTTTAATTTCGTGTTAAACTCTAAATAACTGACAGGAAATTGCTACATGAAATTTGGAAGATCCCAAGTTTCCTGTCACAATAGTCTCACAAATCATGGCAAACAATTGGACTTAGTCAAATTATAACCAATTAAATTATTTTAAAAACTGCTAATGCAACTGTGATGCTCCCCCGGGGTACCCAGGGTTCTGAGGCATCTCACCACCATCTGCCTTTAGCGTGAAGCAGCCATGTTTGAGCCTGCTATGGATCAGCTCCCTGAAACCAACAGCCTCTAGCTATACAAGCACTACCCTCCAGAACCCCTCAGGCCCTGTTCTCTCTGCACAAGTAGTGATGGACACACTTCAACCCTTGAGTCCTCTGAGCATTCCCTGCAGTGTCTGATCCCTGATACACTGAACACTCACAGAATTACTGGGCCTGCCATTCCCAAAGAAACACTACACACCAGTTTGTAAGATCCAACTCAGGATCATTCCTTTACTCCACACCACCACAGCACTTCGATGTGTTTACAATGAAAACAAGAATACATTTATTCTCAAAGACTAGAATATTGGAATCAAATGGTTACATATAAAGCAAAATAACGCTCTTTCTATAGATTAGCTACATGTAACTAACAGATTGACCTGCTGATAAAGAAACTTCCCACCCAAAGTTCTCTCCACAGTTTTCAGCCCAGCCTGGCTGAGATTCCACCTTCATGAGGCAAATCTGCTGTCCATTTGCTTCCTAGCTGAGGGATGCCCGGGTGTCTTCTTTGCCCCCGAAATATAGTAGAACAAACCATTGAGGTGCACCTCAAGATAAGGTTCTCCCTCCCTGCTCTTTTCTTCCTATTAGTTCCTGTCTGAAGTATTCACAATCTTTCATTTGCATTCAGTTCAGACTGGTAATAGGAGACCCATTGTGAATGAAACAACACTCAATTTACATGTAAATACCTAGGTGGCTAAACATTTCATGTATGACAAAAAACCTGTTTTTTACCTTTGCCGGTGACCAACCCTCAGACACAGACTTTAAGAACATATGTTCAATATAGATACACCATTCCTTACATAGTGTCCTCATATACATTTCACAACAACATTGATGGAGAGTGCAACACGGACTCTTATTTCTAACTCACATGACAATTCTTTTGAAGAATGAGAATCAGGAGAACCCTGGAGCCCTCTGCATCTCCTTGCCAGCTGGTATTAAGTGGTTCTTGGGTCACAGCAACATTATTGTTAATTTTCAATGCAGGCATCAGGAAGTACAAAATTCCCACAACTTCCCTAACTCACACCCTGACTATAGAAGTTTGTATCAGTGTACAGTGTTAACTTCATATTCAAGTGCTAAAGGGTTAGACTCTGTTTTCCAACTCTCCCTTCTCCCTCTGCTCCACATCATGTTGAACAGTACTTTCCTCCATGGTAGTCCTTACTCACTTCAGCAGGATTACTTATGAAGTAAGCACAATTCTCTGTGAGTACAGGTGTACTTCAAATGAATCATTACACAAAGTTCTGTATTAATTTAGTTTAAATGAATCATTACACAAAATTCTGTATGAATATGCCTAATAAGGAATCTATTCATCAAAAAACATTTCCTGAATATATTTTTGTCTGTATTGTTACAGACATACTTGCAGACAGATATTTTGAAATTAATTGCCAAAATAATTGAAACTGGCATGATTATTTTGTGTTTTTTTCACAAATAGAAAAGAAGTTTGCAGAGTTTTAAAATATTGTGCACAGAGTTTTTAATTTTTTTGGCACAGAATTCCTCCAGGAGTAGTAAAGGTGGCAGAAGGGCAATAACAATAACTGTGAAAACAATGTGCCTGATTATTCACCTGTTACATTGCTACAACTTTGGGCCAGGTTCTCCACTGCAGGAGTTTGGGCAATGCTTGTGTTGATACCCATTCAGTTCAGGATGATTAATAAAATTCATAGTTCTTTATTTCACTACTAGTTATCAGAGCTCTGGTTCAAGGAGATTCCTAGTGATCTAGGACTTAGCAGAAGAGCCCTTCCTCAGGTGCTGAGAGAATGGGACATTCTCTAAATAAGAACCAGAAGCAAGTTTGCAGGGGAGGAAAAGAGCAGACAAGGTAAGACTGTAGTGCTAGTATCACAGTCCTACCATGAGCATAGTGTGCATTTTCACTCATAACTATGGAGTCACTATCTAGATACAGTGCAAGGAAAAGAGAAAATGAAGAGAATAACATTTCTGTTGTATTTTCTGTACTATAGTTCCATGGCCTGGGATTTCTCTTGTCTTAATTGGAGATTTTCCTTTAAGGGGAAGAAAATCTACCATAGAAGAGAATGCATTTGGTTTTTTGGTGTCTGATAAAGAAGAGGAAAGGGTGATCAGCTACAAACTGTACAGGAATACGTAGTGAGGTTGTACTTATTCCAATTCCAGTTGCAGCTGCTGCCACAGTGCCCTCTTCATTGACCTCTATATAAGCCTTATGGACAATGTGACTCACAAACAGGCGACCTACTTCTGCCATTCCAGATAAATCTGATACTCTCTGGTGAAACACATCAGTCATTCCTAAAGCCTTTAAATATTTGTTAAGTTGAGCAGTTGTCTCAATTTTGAACCGAGGAAGAGCCACCTCCACTTCATCTTCTTTCAAATGGTTGGGGCTAATCCAAGTTGATAATTTCTCATAGGTAAGTTCCTTTTCCAGCTGCAGGTATAAAGATACACAGGAATCAGAATCTTGTGGTTATGCATCAAAATCAACCAGACACGCACTGTATGAGAAGGTGGGAAAAATGATTTTTCATTCACACTCTGGTAGCCACATCAGGCATGTTTCTTACAATACTACTGGGATCAGTAGCATGACGTACACTAAGAGTATGTCTACAAAGGAATAAAAACCTCACAGCTGGCCTGTGTCAGCTGACTCAGGCAGCGCGGCTGAAAAATTGCTGTGTGAACATTTGGATGCAGGCTGGAGTCCAGCCTCTGGGACCCTTTACCCTCACAGGGTCCTAAAGCTCAGGCTCCAGCCTAAGCCTGAACATGTACACTGCAATTTTTAGCCCCTCAGCCACAAGGCTTTTATCTCCATGTAGCTGTACCCTAAAGATTTCCAAATAAGTGTTTGTCCAGTGTTGATTATAGAATCTTGTTTTCTTTTTTTAAATGTAAATATAATGACCACAATGCTGGGTCACCAGTGGGAGTCAATGGTGGTACTTCTAACTTCAGTGCTCAGACCTCTACCATTAGAGCTAAAGGGCTTGATCCTGTACCAGTGAAGTCAGTGGCTGTTTTGCAATTGAATTGTATGGAAGAAGGGTTAGGGAGCTGGATCAGATGTTAAGTCTGGCAGCAATATGTGGCAGACAGCCTCTGTGGATCTGCTGATGTGTTACCTATATTGTATGCATTTATCATTCATTCATTTTTAGACTGGTCTGTGTGGGTATTAACTATTTAGAAAGGTTGATAATACAAAAATGTAGCAATTAGGTATTAATTACATTCTCACTGTGCCCCACTGGAGAATAAAAAGGCTGGCTAATTGTTTATTTTCTGAAAATTCAGTAGACACAGGAACATAAGGAGCCTGCTTTCAGATTTACTATTCAACGTGCAGCATTGTAAACAGGCGGCCTCACCCCCGCAGCACCTCCTGCTAGTCACTTCGGGAATTAGCTCAATATTCCAGCTCGGAGCGCCCTCTGCAGGCCAGTAATCCACCTGTCCCAGCTGGCCCCTGTGTCACTCCCTGGACCCGGTGCCCTTCTACTTGGGGTTCTGCCCCCTGGCAGCAACCCCTTTTCTTTAGGGTTTCCCCTCCCTGGGAACCCCCCACCTTCTATCCCCACTTTGCTTCAATATTGGCTACTGCCAGTCATTGTCTAGCCCCATGCCCTGGGGCAGACTGCAGTATCAGCCACTCATCATCAGCAAAGAGGTTTGGACCTGCTGCCTTGGCCTGCCCCTGGATTGCACCCTGCAACATCAGTACCTCTTGGCCTAATCCTAGGCCGCATCCTGGGGCTTTCCAGGCAGGAGTTCCCCAGCTCCACTGCCTTTCCCCAGCCCTGCTCCATGCTAGGTACCTTGTCTAGTTCCCAGCAGCCAGGCCCTTCTCCCTCTACAGCCAGAGAGAGAGACTCTTTTTGCTTCTGGCTCCCCTGGCCTTCTTATGCAGCCTTATTGCTCAGTTTGGGGCGTGGCCCCCAGCTGCAGCCATTCCCACCATCAGCCCAGGCTTCTGGCTCCAGCTACAGCCCGCTCCTGGGCTGTTTTAAGCTGCAAAGGGCAGGAGCGGGTAACCACCCTGCTACAAGCATGCTCTGCCGCTCCATAGTCCGATCACGCATCCGGGCGGAGTTCCTCTGGGCGGCGTCTACTGGCTCCCTTGACGCCTTCGAGGAGCAGTGGGCGCTGTCCGGGGTTCTCTGCTCGGTGTCCCCGTTAGGTTCCCTCCTTCTGACCCTTTGACCTCGCTCCTGTCCCTGTTCTTTTCTTAGTTGTCCCCCGCACTCAGTGGGTTCTGTGGCCCTGTGGTTCCTCCCCTTAGGCTGGGGGAGGATCCTTTAGCAGTGGGCGGGCGTCGCCCGCCCACTTCCCAGACACCCAATAGGTACAAGCATGCTCTGCCGCTCCATAGTCCGATCACGCATCCGGGCGGAGTTCCTCTGGGCGGCGTCCACTGGCTCCCTTGACGCCTTCGAGGAGCAGTGGGCGCTGTCCGGGGTTCTCTGCTCGGTGTCCCCGTCAGGTTCCCTCCTTCTGACCCTTTGGCCTCACTCCTGTCCCTGTTCTTTTCTTAGTTGTCCCCCGCACTCAGTGGGTTCTGTGGCCCTGTGGTTCCTCCCCTTCGGCTGGGGGAGGATCCTTTAGCAGTGGGCGGGCGTCGCCCGCCCACTTCCCAGACACCCAATAGGTACAAGCATGCTCTGCCACTCCATGGTCCGATCAGGCATCCGGGCGGAGTTCCTCTGGGCGGCGTCCACTGGCTCCCTTGACGCCTTCGAGGAGCAGTGGGCGCTGTCCGGGGTTCTCTGCTCGATGTCCCCGTCAGGTTCCCTCCTTCTGACCCTTTGGCCTCACTCCTGTCCCTGTTCTTTTCTTAGTTGTCCCCCAAACTCAGTGGGTTCTGTGGCCCTGTGGCTCCTCCCCTTAGGCTGGGGGAGGATCCTTTAGCAGTGGGCGGGCTTTGCCCGCCCACTTTCCAGACACCCGATAGATACAAGCATGCTCTGCAACAAAGAAGAGGAAAGTAATTTTGTCCTATGCTGTCTGTCTATGTTCATAATCTGGTTATAAGGTTATCATCTCATCATAGGTAACTTTACCTGTGTTAGACCCATGTAGTCTTTTGGCAGCAGTATATACATACTCAGGTCACCACCCTTGTATGGGAGTTCAAGCACCTGACTGTGATGCTCCTCTATTGTAGCTATTTTGTACGTGCCCTGATGGTACATCATCTGCACAGGTTTACTTGTAGTCTGAAAGCAGTGACAAGTAGTAACAAGTGAGAGACATACAACATATCATCCAGCATTTAAACATTTTTCCTTGTATTGCATCTTCACTTGGACTCAAATGCTGCAGTAGTTGTTCATGGCTAGATAATCACCTTCTGAAGAAAGGTATAAAGTTCTCTTGAACCTCTTCGAACATCTCACAACAGTTTCATCTCTATCTTGGACTCAAGGGAAAGGGTTCAGTGAAGTATTGGGTGAGGGGAGACTGGGAAACCCCATAAAGCCCATTCCCATGATCCAGAATTCCACCATGCTGCTTCTCCTCTGCCCCTTTAAAGCTAAGGTACCATTTATTATCTCCCTGTGCCGGCACACCCACCTCAAAAAGAATAAAAGGTTTAAAAGAGTTAATGCTATTTCAGAAGTTGCCATTGATATTGTGTGCCTCACAGTTTGGTTGTCCAACTTGAGAACCATGCTAAGCATATTAAAACTAAAGGTTTTCATCTTTTCTTTAATTTAAATTTCCATTTAAAAGCATGTTCTCAGGTCAAATTGACCCAGAAATTTACAAAACCTAAAAGCAATAGACATTTACAAAACAATTTAATGGAAATAGGTTCCACTAGGAACAATTTTCCTTTAGCTAAACAAATGTTTCCCTGCAGTGTTGCCAACCTATTTTTGCTACATTATGCTAATATGTGACCAACAGAAGGTGAAACTGAACTGAAGTATTACGAAGCTGGCTACTCTACATTCATTGCTCACACAAGATGGGGATGGAGAGGGAGTAGCACAGGGACAATGTACAGAATATCACTTAAAAAAAAACACTTTCAATATTCAACCTTAATGAGGAGGGAGATCAGTCTGGTGACAGAATGTGGAAACTGAACACAGACTAAATGGATCTCTTGGTGGCAGTCATTGTAAATGTGGCAGCAGAACAACTCACTGAGGTCCGAATATAAAGCAAACCAGTTAAGGGTCTATGAAGAAAATCATTAGAGGCCAGTCTATGGACTGCTCCAAATTAGGAGTGTAGTAGGGGAAGGTACAAGAAGCACCCTTGTGCTAGGCCTCTGCTCAGGGGCCAGTTGGTCTTTGCTCACGAGTGCTAATCTTTACATGGGTAGTAAACCTAACTGCACCTGCAGCCCCAAAAGGGAAGGGGAGAAAGTGGGGCTTTGTCCTGAATACTTCCATTCCTGATAGAAGAGCTGACAGGCCACAGAGAAGGGAAGATTCTTCAGCTTCTTATACACTGATTTCCCCTATGCCCCAGGTGGCTTTGTGAGGCATTGTACCTGTGTCAGGCATGATGCGCTCTCCTAGCAGAAGCTTTGGGAAACAGCTCCCTCTTCACCTCCACAGCTGGTCCCTAGGCCATAATAGAGCCCTAGATTTAAGTAGCCAGCTGTAGCTCCCCATTGTCTCCCAACCATGTAAAACAATAGGAGCAATGATGTGATGTGTGTATTTCCGTAATCTACCTTGTTAATCTGAAAAGGTCTTTCTTTGGTGTTTTCTTTCTTAAATTCCACTGCCCATTGCCCTTTGAAGTAGACAGCATTCACGAGAACTAACACAGTATCAGCAGAAAGACTGTCTTGGACAAAGAGATCCTTGATTTTACCTTAAAAAATGAGACAAATTATTTTGTGTTGGCAGTTCATTAACTCTAGTTCCATTTACCTGTTGTAATAACATAGATGTACAGTGCGTGTATGTAACTGTGTATAAGAATATAAACATGATACTAGACACACATGAAAGATGTTAGACTGACAGGCCTGAGAGGCTGAAGTCCTCCATCTATTCACAGAACAAGTGGAACACAAAGAGCATTTCTGTAGCTTCCGTACACTGACACACTGAAGTGCCTCAAGTGAACAATGGAGAACAGATGTCATCTCCCAAAATGGCCATTTTATTCTTCGCTTCTCCTGACTAATCTTGGCTCCACATCAAATTTTTAGTAGGGCGCTGTCATTTACCTTATCTGTAGAGGAGCTCATAAATCAAGGTACTTTTTGAAGGTCCCCTCTCCTTGCCCAATACCTCTTGCATCTGACTGGATAGTTCATTAAGCTCCATGCAGTCAGACACACAGGTGTTCTCATCCAACTCCCACTGAAGTTGTCAGAAGAATTCCTGTTGATTTCAATGGGTGTTGGACTAGGTCCAGAGTCTGCTGGCTACTCTGTTCTCCTCAAATATGTTTTCTCTGTGGGAATTAATGACCCATCTTCAGGTCACTCAGGTGGTCAAATTGCTGAGAGCTGCCACTGCAGCTCCATATTGGGAATGCTCCAATTATGACAAAATATTGTTCTCCTCCAGGTTTTTAAGCACCTTGTACACTTTACCTCATTGTTTTTTATTAAATATCAAGAAATAGCAGCCAATGGCTCACTTGTCCTTACCCTTTGTAAAGGTTTCAACCCACAAATTTATCTGCTTTCTGGTTTCCTCTGCAGCATTTCGAAAATCAGATGGTTTCAATTCAGCCTGGTATAACTTTTGTATGCAGGATAGGTATTGCTGTACAATAAGAGAGAATGTCAGAACAATACATCAGAAAACAGGTCTCTTTTTAGGCTGTCTCTTGAATGAAATAAAATAAAATGTCCCTGTTTTTTAGTTCTGCAGCACTGCAAGAAATATACAAAATATTCAAAAGTGTGTTTGTACATGCTAGAGACAGTGTGAGGACTAGCAGAATGGGGAGCGCATAGGGATATAGGGCCACATAGGTTTGGACCATTTACATAAAACAGTCAAACATTGAAACTCTTTGAAGTTCTGCCAGCTGACTGACTCTGCCACAGACTCGTTGTATGACCTTGAGAAAGTCATTTAATCTTTGTGTCTCAGTTCCCCATCTGTGAAATAACAATAGTGTTACTGCTTTTCTCCTACATCTGCATCTGTTCTGTCTATTTATATTGTAAGTTTTGGGGCAGGGACTGTCCTTTGCTACGTTTCTATATCATTCTAGCACAAGAGGGCCCCTAGGTTTTACTACTGTATAAATAATAATGACTACTCACAGATTTAAGGAGTTCTGCTGTGGTGAGGCTGGTGTTTGCTTTTGCATGTGATCTTGTTATGTAAGGCTGATTTACTCTCTGTTTTTTAGATGCAATAAACACATTTATCCCCCTGCAACCTATCCACTTCAGCAGGCATTTACAGAACATCAGGTTCTGGTTACTCAATGGAAGGTGGAGCTAGGTCTTTCTTGAATAACCAGAATGTCTGATTGTCACAGGTCCTCTCATGGTCCTTAAATGGCTGCTTATGCCCTAAAGGACTAGGGGACTATTTTCACATAGGCCACTTTCTACTCCCATTCAGTGGAAAGATCTGATAGATGCTGCCTCCTCTTGCAGCAACCAATCCTTAGGTTTCTCAAGTTTATTTGCCATCGTGGGTGGACTGCAGAACAGGAGAAATTGGTGGAACAGGACCCACTACAGGTCTTCCTGTTAGTTCTACAGGTAGAATCCAAAATTTATCCTGGAACTAGAAACCTATATATATTGTCTCGCCACTTCTGTCTCAGTCTAACCTAGTGTGTCTGTGACTGTATATTTATATGTAATTCATGAATGTTTGAATCACTGTCCTGTAATGTTTCTTTTCCCACCAGCCAAAATAACTAAAGATGACTTCAACCATACTTCCATGTGAAATTTCAAACTAGAAGCAAATTTTGGAAGCTGATTTGAGAAAAGTTTTTGGGCTTATGAAATTTCACACAAATGAAATGGTGAGGCCTTGTAAATAATGTGAAATTAATTGGTTAAAAATGTAGCATGAACCCCAGAACACAGTGAGCAATTTTATTGAATTTGCATGAGCCAGAATAATTCTAGCTCACTTTCCCATCACTGTGTTGCTTCTAGGGTGCTAACAAGAGTAAAAAGCATTAAAATCTTAATTTTGTCAGTGACACAAGCAAATACAACTCTGAATATATATCTGAGTACCTGGTGCCATGATTAAACAATTACTTTTTTGACTATAACAACTTTTGACTATAAACTTTATTTTGCTGTTGATGTACTGAAGTAATTATATAAGTAATAGTTACAAAGCTGAAGACAAACATGGGTAACAATAATGTACTATATAAAACAGCTTTTCAGGGTAAGGTTTACATAACACTGTCTCTTTATTATATTTTTGTACAATGTCTAGCCCAGTGAGACCCTGGCCTGTAGGCACTACCATAATGCAAATAGTAATAGTAAACATTTACTTTCACGTATCAGAGGGGTAGCCGTGTTAGTCTGGATCTGTAAAAGCAGCAAAGAATCCTGCGGCACCTTATTAGACTAACAGACATTTTGGAGCATGAGCTTACACCTAATTACAGTTAGGTTTCAATGCTCTGTGACTGGGGACAAATGAGCAGAGCCTGTAACTAAGCCATTAGACTGAAATTATCTTAAACATTCTATTCTGGAACCATATGGATTTATTTGAAGATGACTGGTTGTTCTGCCCTACTATTCGGTAGCTCCATGGGATCAACTCCACCCCTTGCCTAAGTGGATACACCTCCCATCCAAGTCAGCAGAAAATGGGACCTCAATTGAACTAAGCCCATGTTGTTCATCCCTATCTGTCCTACAATGTCACAGGCCATGAATGTGATCCTCAGTGCAACTCACCTGAAGAAAATTGAATGTCTTTTCTCCATACAGTCTGTTGGCATTAGCCAGCTCGTAGCAAGTGGTAGGTTTGTTGATTGCTGAGAAGATGTCATTAAACTGGGAATGAATCCCTCCAGGTATATCACACTGATCACCAGGAACCTTCAAATAACACAAAGTTGTTGTAGTTTATTTCTGACTGAAGAAGGCTGAGAGTAACAGAGGCACTGCTTTTTAAAAAAATAATTGTTCTCCTATGAAACCATTCGGATTCAATAACTTAACTAGCTTTGCCTTCTCTGACTTGTTCTTGTTTCTGATAGTCTGGAGATCTATGGAGCAAAAGCTCTGTTATAAGGACTAAGCAATTCGTGGCTCTTTTGGGATGTTCCACTTCTTACTTATGGAGCACTATACATGTGAATTTGTTGAACAGGGAAAAATGTTCAGGTTAATAGAGTTACAAATGTTTTCTGTATATCTGATTTATACATGCCCATGTGCTCATGATCATGGTAGGAGCCCACTGAAATAGCAAGATGCAAACTGAACTGATCACTTGTGAGTGCAGTTGCAATTATGGCATCCACAAATCAAGCATATAATTGTACAGCATTTTCAATTAAAAAAAATCCTAAACCTTACTCTTTGCTATCTTGTATACATTTCTATCCTTCCACCTACTGTCACCTACCATCACAGCATTCCCCCAGACCCCATTTTTATGTTATAATTCTAATCTGCCAATTTTGAGTTTAGGTTCAAATTCTCCAGAGTTTGTCCAACTTCAACATTTGTTCTAAGATACCAGCAGTTGTTCTAAGATACCAACATCACTTGTTGCTTCTGAAGATCTTCCTGTTCCTGGATTTTCATTTTCTCTAAGTTCAGTGAAGCGAAGAACCTGAGATAGAAATGTAAGATTGCAACAGTTATACGCTATATTGATTTACTTATGACAATATATAAAACTGAACTTGTCATGAGAAAATTCAGTTGTCTGTCTTACCTACTGTCCTTTCTATTGGAGATGGACATCATGATGTCAAAAGGCAGCTATTCTCAACTTTTATCACTGGATGCCCCAGTGCATCCATTGACATCAAAATCAGCAAGCCAGTTGGTGAATACTACTTAAAATCACCAAAAGGGCGAGCTATATTTCTATGATTGTGGAACTCACTCCTATTTCTGCCATAATATTCAGTTTTTACACCTTTTTACACTATGTTGAAATAGGGCAATAAATTCAGTAGTGTTCTGCAGGCATGTAGCAATCTGCAATAGTGGATTCTATCGCAGGATTAGGACTTGGATAAAAGTTTATTATTTAAAAACCTACATTTAAGGAACAATCTCAAAACAAATGGAAATGATTTCAGAGTTTGCTACATTTAATTCCAATAAATGCAGTGTTTGTTTGTCAAATGTAGAGTTAGGTCCGCCCATATTTAAGTGGACAGGAGTTTTACCAATGACTTCTGTGGCAATAGCATTGGAACCTGTTTTTTTTTTGTTTTTTTTTTAATTTCATTCCTCTCGTGTGCATATTCCTTTACAGTTGCTAACTGTATTTGGTCCCTTGTCTAGCCTTCACAGCAAAATATCTGTCTGGAAGTTCTAATAATGACAGTTGTATTCAAAGACTGATAACACATGATTCTTGATTAGTACTAACTCCTGTGCAATCCGAGCTTTTTCCAATGAAAAATGTGACTCATACAGGCTCATGGGATCCAAAAAATAGGTTAATACTTTTGCTAAACTAGATATTCAAATTATATTTTATAACTACGACCAAACTTGTGACACTTCAGCATTAATAAATCTGATGCTCAGCACGTTCATAGTAAGCAACTAAAAAGGACTCTGCATCTGAGATATACACATTTCTGAAATAACCATGTAGGCTACATGGTAGGCTCTCTTTTGATATAATGCACAAAACAGAAATGACACCAGGCAGTATGAGTAAAATGAAGATCAGGGTCTGGAAATTGCAAATATTGAGGAAATATTTCTCTGGGTTTTATCTGAGATGATCTCTTCTGCTGGGGCTGAGCTATTAGCCAAGAGGCTCAAACATCCCTCCAGGCCAAAACAGACCAATCTCAGCAGAGGGTAAGTGAAGCTGCAACATAGGCCATTGTCTCACAGACAATAACCTACCCAAGTACCATTATGCACAACTCATGTGTGTAATGACACATGTATGGAATGGTTGCAAGATCAGGGCTTGAGGGGGAAAATCTCTTGTTCTTGGGCTGAAAATGTTATTTCCAGTTCACAATTATGTTCTCAGCCTGCAGCTTCTGCCAGGAATCCTTTCAACTCCATAAAGTTCAATTCCATTCAATGTAGAATTGCCTTTCAGACAGTTACTAGGGTAATTGCTGCTTGTGCAGGCTTTATTACCCATGGAAAAGAAAACTGCTCTTAGTTACAAGAAAAAAAGGCTTGAGGAGCTCAGGTAACACTGCACATGTAATGGTCTGCCATTGTTGAACAAAAATGAAGGCATAAAACAAATGCCTTATTATTGCCTACCTTTTGTATCTGGGCAGCAGTATCACCTCTGGCCCCAAGAAGGACCATGCCCAGGGCAGCTGAGATACTCAGAGGAGAATGGATGATATTTTCAGATGGATAATCTTCATTCAGTGCTTTGAAAAGGTCAAGGCAAAATTTGGTAGTTGCTTCACTGATGGAGCTCATTGTGAAAATGAAAAGCTGCAGATGAAAAAAATAAACCAAATCAATAGAGTTCAACAGTCTCTTTTCTCAACCTCTTACTGCATCAGAAGGTTTCTGTGGCTTTCTTGTTAGTTATACACACGTGTCTAGCCTCAGGCTGGAAATGGGCAGAAGTGCTGGGAAGACTGTGATACAGACTTTTAAAAAAAGAATTCCCATTAAGAAAACAGCCTCATCTCCAATTCTCCACTCAGGAAACTGAGACTATCCATTTTCTTCCACTTCTGCGGCTAATGTACAGCACTACAATGAGTAAAATCTTCTACCAACACAGTTTCTTAGAGCAATGAAACACGCTGATGCATCTCCCCATCTGACTTCAGGGGAGTTACTCATGATTTACAGCAGTATGAGTTCAAAATCAGGCTTCCTGAGAGGGATTATTGGATGCTTCATTTCTGTTTGTATGTGATCAGGGCCACATTAGGCTGTCTTTTGCATCCAGATATAGCTAGACCAACTTCGGAGGAGTTAACCAGATATACCCAGGCATAAATGAGAGCCCAGTTTGACCCCTGATGTCTAGGTAACAACAACAGACAATGGGTAGAGAATGATCTGATTAATACGTGATAAGGTATCACTGAATCAGCTTATTCTATTGTAAAAGAAATATACACTATGTAAGATGTGTGAACATCTACTTATTGCAATGTTTTTCCAGTTGGGGTTAACTGATAGGAACATTATACTCTAATCTGTCTCCATTACCTGTGAAAAGGGATACCCTTGATTTCTTCCCAGGGAGGTATTCCAAGACTTTCACAAATAGATAACAAGACCTGCATGAAGTTTTTCTGACACATAGTTTATCTGCTAAAAAATGTAATCTTGGTCGACCTGCAACTATTCACAAATTTGACACAAATTTACCAAAGAGTTTGGGCCAAAAAAAACATTTCAGGTTGGATTTGTTAAGTGGCTAGTGCTGTGCTCCTTGGCCCCCCTTTATCTTTAGCCCAGTATGTAGGCGGTGGCATAAATATCCTCCATATTTATAGCTGTAAAACAGTATCTCTTTCAGACAACTGCAATTTAGTTGTGGTTTCCTGCTGACTTTGGTTTGCAGGAACCTGTGAATTTCCCATCTTAATGTTCTCCTTTGCTAATGATTTGCCAGATGGACTTACAACATTTTTCATTTCCTATAAACATGTTGTACATCAATATGGAATTCAGTACTATCATGAAAAAAAAATCCTTAATTTGTCTTTATTCAGAACTTGTACTGTCTAAATTCCCATTGGAGTTGGTGAAAAGTTTGGCCAGATTAAGGACTAAGAAAATACTAGGGGTCAGATTCTGATATGTGGACTGAAATTGAGTAGTGCCTTCCTCTTATAGTAGTCCAATTTCAAAGACCCTTACAGATGTTGAATAGGACTTTCTCCTGGAGTAGTCCTGTTCATTTCAATGGGACTACTCAAGCAGTGAGTTGCTACTCACTATCAGAATCTGATACCCTCAGGGATTTGGGGTGAAGTCCTGGCTCAGTTGACAACAAACACACAACTCCAGTTGAATTCAGTAGGTCCATGATTTTACCTTAGTCTTCAGCTTGTGTTGTTTTCTCTGTATAGGGGCAAACAAACTTTCCTCAGAAACTGGAAAATGTTTCTAGATGACAATAATTCCAGACTGCCTTAGAATATCTGACCTATAGTCTCTGCTGTAAATTGATCCTTATCCAAATACTTGTTTGACACACAAATCATGCATGGTCTTTATTATTATTTAAAGATAGATTTCAATAGGACTTAGTTGCCTAACCTGCTTAGGTGCTTTTGAAAATCCCAGTACACACCAATATACATCTTTAGTTGCCTAAATACCTTTGATCATCTGGTTCTCAGGCCTTGGGCTCTTAGGTTTCTCTGACTATCAACATGGTTCATTATGGAGTACCCAAACACATATTAAGTCATGGATTCTTTTGTCATGAGAAGTCAAACAAGAAGGTGGCAAACTAAAAATATCTTTTTTCTTCCCCCTCAGGTGAACAACAATTTAGTCCTTGGCCCACAAATTTTCTGTATTGTGCCATCTCAGAGAAAGAACTACAACGTGCAGAGATTTATCCTTATTTATCCAATTCTTTAAGGAACAAGATTATCGTCTACTCAAGAAAATTCTTCCTTTGATTCATCTTGCCCCATATCACCATCTTTTCTTAAAACTCTGCAAGTTTATAATACTTATACTCTGTTTCTAAAAACAGAAATCTAAACTAAACTCACGATGAAAATGTTCAAGCCATGTTTTACTGCCTGACATGGATGTTATCATTTAATCTGCCTAGGGTTTTACTAATTCAGAATAAGTTTCAAAGAAAGCTAATTGTGTCTACACAAATATCTATATTACCTTAGAGTCCTTTGAGAGAGAAGGAATTATTTGTGTCCTCGGCCAAGTTCTGGGTCTGTTTGTTAGGCAATTGACATGTTTAGATATATAGAACAGTTGCACTTCCTTCTAGCCGACATCACCCACTCTTACAGGTCTATCTGTTTCACCACTTACACTTACACCTCCTCCCCACCAATTTCCAGAACTTTCTGTTGTAATGTTTGTCTTGATTGTTGACATACCATATATTTGTTTGGCAATAAATAAGTTTAGAAATAAAATGAGATTGCACCTTCCTTTCCTTCTAGCCTATATTCTTCACTCCTAGCGCCCAATATGTTTCCCTACCTAAGGCTTCTCTTCCTCCCAACCACTTTCCAGAAATTATTGTTGTAAAGTTTGATCAGATTATTGATCCACTGTATGTATTTTAAACAGAAATCTTAGAGATTTAGAAGATGAATACAATGATCTTATAAGAGCTGGTATTTTAGACATAGGATAAGCAAAAATAACACCAAGTAGCCTATTGTAAGAATGGCTGGTGATGTTGTCCATTGCAACTCTCTTTTGTTTAAAATAAGGACAGCTAGTGTTTAACTTACACCAAACAACACAAATGTCTGTCTTTCTGCTGGATGGGTGTTCTGTGTGGCCTGATTCTCCAGTGCATTATTCCAGTTTTAAAACAGTGTAACTCCATAGATATCAGCTGAGGCGTATCAGTGTAAAACTGGAGTAATGCAGGGATCAATTAGATCTTGTGACTCCACATCCTCATTTAAAACCATTAGGAATGTAGGTACTGCCATGCCAGATCAGACAAACAATCAAACTGAACCTGGTATTCGGTCTCCAGTCCAGCCGTGACCAATATCAAATGTTTAAGTGGAGGATGTAAGACTCCCAAAATGGGGTTGTCAAAGAATGCATGGAATGAGCGCTAAAATATTCTCATGTCAGAAGCTTCTCTCTAATTCAAGGCAGCTGTGAGTGCTCTGTGTACTGAAGGATGAGGGCTAGTAACCCTTTTTAATTTAAAGGCTGGACTAAAGGACATCCTTTGATACACAAACTGATCTGCATTCAGTGCACTGGATGCTGAAGTGTAGAAACATTTTTTTAAATCAAAGGGTTTTTTGTTTGTTTATTTCATGCTGAGACCCACCATGAAAATTAACAGCTCATGTACAGCCAAGAGTTCCCTCACTCCAAGATAGCAGAAAAGGAATTCTGAAATAAACAGGCACCTTCATTCTCCATAGGTTGGTCTTGTATTTTGAAAATCCAAGTCTGTTAGCTGTGTGAAGGAGCCCTTTTCTTGAAAGTGTGTCTGTGCAGACATATACCATAAAAGCAACTTCTTTGGGGTTACATTTTAGCACACAGCTTTATCATATTATATTTAACAGGACAGTATTTAGATGGAATGTGTTTGTGCAGTCATAGTGAGTATAATAAAATAAATAAACCCTTATGTAACATTATTTCATGTTTGTTCTTTTCCCATTCAGGAAGCAGAACCAAGAAGAAAGGTGTGCGCTGCTTCCTAGAAGCATGGACTTCCAAAGTGCTTGCAGGCAGGTGGGAATATTTTCAATATACCTGGAGGTTCACTAGTGTACCCAGTTTATTTAATCTCTCCCCTGAATTCAAAGAGTTAGGACAGGGGCCAGCAACCTTTCAGAAGTGGTGTGCCAAGTCTTCATGTATACGTTCTAATTTAAGGTTTTGCGTGCCAGTAATACATTTGAACATTTTTAGAAGGTCTCTCTATAAGTCTATAATATATAACCAAATTACTGTTGTATGTAAAGTAAACAAGGGTTTCAAAATATTTCAAAAGCTTTGTTTAAAATTAAATTAAAATGCAGATCTTATTAGTTTAGTCTGATCCTTGCCCTTGCTTTTCCTTGCAGAGTTTTCCAATGTCTGGTGGTATCTATTTAGATACTTTAAGCTGCACGCAGGCTTGTGAGTTATAAGTTGATAACTGGCTGGCAGAAGGTCAGTGGCTGGAACCCCAGATCGGCAGCTGAGGTGAGTGGACCTGGCAGCCGGTAGGGCTGAGCAGGGTCAGAAGTCTGGACCATGTCTGGCAGGGGGCCTGCACTGAAACTCCAACTGGAAGCAAGGTGAGTGGGGCTGCAGAGGGGACCCCGGCTGGCAAAAGGCCAGCAGCCAGAAACCCAGAGCAGCTGCGGGCTGAGCGGCCAGCCTGCCACCGCTCTGGGGTTTCCACCACCAGCTCCTGCCAGCTGGGGTCTTAGCCCACTGCCGGCCTGGGGTTTCGGCTGCCGGCTCCTGCCATCTGGAGTCTCAGCCTGGGGTTCCTTCCCCCAGGCCAGCAGCGGGTACTGAGTGCGGCTGCAGCAGGGGTGACCCCGGCTGGCAAGGGGCCAGCAACGGGAACCCCAGAGGCAGCGGACTGAGCAGCTCCCTTATTTAAATATCACTTCCTTATTTACTTTCTCCACACCAGTTATGATTTTATAGACCTCTATCATATCCTTCCTTAATTATCCCTTTTCCAAGCTGAAAAGTCCCAGTCTTATTAATCTCTCCTCATATGGAAGTCATTCCTTACCCCTATTCATTTTTGTTACCCCTTTCTGAACCTTTTCCAATTCCGATATATCTTTTTTGCAATAGGGCAACCACATCTCCACACAGTATTCAAGATGTGAGCGTACCGTGGATTTATATAGAGGCAACATGATATTTTCCGTCTTATTATCTATCCCTTTGTTAATGATCCCTAAAATTCTGTTATCCTTTTTTTTTTATTGCTGCTGCACATTGAGTGGATGCTTTCAGAGAACTATCTACAGTGACTCCAAGATCTCTTTCTTGAGTGGTAACAACTAGTTTAGAACCCATTATTTTACATGTATAGTGGGGATTATGTTTTTCAATGTGCATTACTTTGCATTTATCAACATTGAATTTCATCTTCCATTTTGTTGCCCAGTCACCCAGTTTTGAGAGGTTCTTTTGTAACTCTTCATGGTCTGCCTGGGACTTAACTGTCTTGAAAGTTTTGTATCATTTGCAAATTTTGACATTCACTGTTTACCCGTTTTTCCCAAACACTTGCAAGCAGTCTACAAACAAGAAAAAATGCCAGTAGAAATGTAAAGATTACAAAACATTTACATTCAAATGGTTTATTGCATTGCTAGCCATGCCTCTGTTAAGTCAATATAACTTATGAGACTGTGGACCATATCCTCATCTGGTATAAATGGCCAAGCTCCATTGACTTCAGTGGGGGTGGTCCAATCTGCACCTACTCGTGTACTCTTTGTATGCCTGCACAGGTAATTGTTTTATTCCTGAGATGTATTTCTCTATATCAAACTTATTCTTCTGCTTTGTGGTTGCACTAAGAAAAGAGCAATTTGCAATCACTGGAAAAAGCAACAGTGCATTTTATTGTGCATTTGAGGGTTGTAGCCAGATATTATCATTATCAAGTCCTCTAACCACATGAACAGAAGAGAAAAATTCTTAGTAATTTGCATTATTTGTTGTCCCCCAAGCTACAAAGACTGGCCAATAATACAGGAAAGTGAAGTAAAATTACCCAAGCTATTTAGACACTTGAGGTGATGTCTTTGTGGTATAGTCCTGCTGCTGCAAGATCCTGTTCAGCAACAGAAATCTGAGTGGTTACGGGGAGCAGAATCTGCCAAAGAAGAGGATGGTCTTAGTGTTATTGTGCCTGATGAAGAAGAGGAAAGGGTGATCTACTGCAAACTGAATAGCAGAAATGAGACTTCGTGATGTCATAGAAGCTGCACTGGCAGTTGCAGTCTGAGTGCCTTTTTCATTGATCTCCACAAAGCACTTGTGAAAAGTATTTGACAAAACCAGATCATTTTTCTCAGACATCCCTCTGAAATCAGCTCAGTCCTGACTGAAGGCATCTCGCATCCCCATGCTGCTCAAAGTAGATTTGAGGTCATAACTCTCTTCCATTTTGATCCTGGGCAGATACACATCCACTTCAGTTTTCTCCAACATTTCTGAGCTGGTCCATCTGGATAATGTCTCATACAACCAGTCTTTTTCTAGCTACAGTTAATTAAAAAAGAGAGAATCAAAAATTACATAGTGAAAATGAAACTTCCTTAACATTGATGTTCTTCATAATCCTAAATGGAGAAACTATAGAGATGGTTTACAAATATAGTGAAGATCACTGAAAAGCTTCTGGCTAGTTTACAGGTGTCTTCTCAACTGTAAAGCAGCGTGTTTTCTTACAGTAGGTTACTGTAGTAACTGGAAGATTTGTGTTTAGATAATCATGATAATTCCTTCTGGCTGTAATCTGACATCCTGCACATTGGAGGCTGCAGAATCATACCCACCTGCTCCTGCAATAGGCCCATAACCTCTGTCTGAGTTACTGAAATCCTCAATCTTGTTTAAGAATTCAAGTTATAGAGACTCCACCCTTTACTCCTGTTCAAACTAGCAAGTGACACATGCCCCATGCCACAGAGGAAAGTGAAACCCCTCTGGGTCTCTGCCATGTGGACCTGGAGGAAAATTCCTTCCTGACCCCACATAGTGAGTACTTTCAGTACTGAGTATTTGTAGAGTAATAGCAGCAGAGTCCTGTTGTACATGATAGTAACCATATTGTATGTCTTGAGTTTTTGGCATTCTAGCATATCTTTGGAACTGATCCAGCAGAGCTTCCGTCCCAGCAGAACTCCAGTTAAAGTTAATGGGAGTCTTGACTGAGTAAGGGCTGCAGACTCATTACACTGGTGCTGATGTCCTTACAGATTAGGGCTGGGGAAAAACTTCAAAGATGTAAATAGTTTAGTATGAAGTTTTCCCATCTATCCTGGCTTTTTGTCAATGGTTCTAATAGTCTCCGGTTCTGCTTGGTCTGAAAGAACTGCCTTTCTTGGAGGATGTGGGGGCTTCTGCGTCTAGGACTGGATGACAGCAAGAACTAAAAAAAAAAAGTGTTGGGTCCATGAAAATCTTGTCAAAGGTCAAAAAAGGCTCAGGTTCTCTGAGTGTTAGACAACGTGTTGGTCTGTTCTTAATTTTTCCTGAGCCAGATCTTTTCACTTGTTCCTAATACAAGAATGAAGCATCACTTACCATAAGACAGCAGCCATTTAAACATCTAGGACATAAAAACAATTGAATTCTCTGTATTAATATGATTAATTTCTTTACCATTTCTAAGCCAGTTATGTCATTGCTGATGTCATCTGGTAGCAGTATGTGTGCGCTGAGGTCATTATTGACATATGAGAGCTCAACAATATGCGTGTGTACTGTTTGTATGTAGGTCCAATTAAATTTCCCTCTCTGGAACATCATCTGCACTGGCTTATTTCTATTCTGCAACAAGGCAAAGGAGGACAAATGTCACTTTTAAAGGATCAGGTGAAAACAATATGGTTAAGAATGAAAGTTAAATTTTCTTGCCTGTGCTGCTTATAACTAGTTAGGATTGCTAAAAAGTGATACTTCATAGAACCAATGTATTTTTCACTATTTATGCTGATATTTCAATGTCTCAGCTTTGACACGGAGGTTGTATCTACACAACAATTTAAGCCCAGGATCCATGTTAAGCTGGGATCTAGGGTTGAGCCCTGTTGGTTTCCTGTGTGCTTGTTTCGGGTCCCAGAAGTCCTCCGGATGTATCCCAGAGTTCCTGACAGCTGAGGAGCAGGCAGCCAAGGCAGCCACCAGAAGTGCCATTACTGCCTGGCTGAGCCAGTTCCCACTGCTCCAGCTACTCCTTGCTGCTTCATGGAGCTTGCCTGGAGGAGGGAGCAAAGCTGACAGGCAAGAACTGGCTCACAGTCACTGAGATGTTGAGGGTCATCCCTCCTCAGCTGTGCTGAGCCAAGAGCTCTGCTGCTCCCTCTTCCTGTAGGACAGTGCTTGGTCCCAATCTGCTCTCTGTCCCTTGCCCCTGGACCCCCCCCCCCGGTCTCCCTGGAGCTGTATCTGCAGGGGTGCAGTGAGCACTGTGAGGGTGGTGACTGGGAGTTGTCCCCAAAACTTTCCCACAGCCCCCTGGGGATCCCTGATCCCTACTCCTGGGATACAGTGAGTGCAGGGATAAGGGATCTCCAAAGGGTGCTGGAGCACACTGCACCCAGCCATGGGGATGCACTTCGCCACTCCACAGCCAGCAGCAGCCAGGCTGGGATGTGTGTTTTTCTTCTGGTACCCTCATATTATATCAAACTTCAAAATTGGCCAAAAATCCCAAGAAACAAAACCACCTTCGCTGAGCATCTTATTTTAAATATTAAGAATTGAAAAGTTTAATTTTAAATGGTTGACAGCCCGGGAGACTGACGTCCTTGGCCTAGAGCTGGAGAGCCCAATTTTCAGATTAGATGGTAGTTCAGTATAAAGTCTTCTCAAACTGCAGTCAGGGGCCGGCTCTAGGTTTTTTGTCACCCCAAGCAAAAAATTAAGCACCCCAAACTCCAAGAGCGCAACTGGAATTGTGTTACCCCAAGCATGTGCTTGCTTTGCTGGTCCTGACTGCAGTCATTCTACTAAGACAGCCACCAAAGGAGCTCATTATGCTGTTTATGTACTCCTGCGTGCGTGCCTTGTGAGCACCTGAGTTCCATCAGTAGCACCCTCATAGTGAGGAAACAGGGTGGGCAACAGGCTAGAGTGTTAACATTGCAGGGTAGGGGGTACTAGGAACCTTAGGATATGTTTACTTTGACTCTGGTCTGTGCACTGCAGTCAGGGCCAGCTCTAGGTTTTTTTGCCGCCCCAAGCAAAATAATTTTTATCTGCCCCCCACCCCAGCCCTGGGCTCCCACCCCCTGCCCACCAGTGCCCCCCCCGCCATCCCACAGTGAATTCTCTCTTCACTCCACCCACTCGCACGCCCTGCTGCCCCAGCACTGGGCTCCCCCCCCAACCAAAGTGACCTCCTCGTTCACCTCAGCAATCCCCGTTTACACTTGCAGTGGGGATCAAAATGTTTCTCCTATTTTTATTTCATTTTCCTATAAATCTTGCCCCCGTCCCCCCGCAACCCCATCTTTAGTGCTCCAAATGCACATGGAAGGCATAGGGACTAACCCTCCAACCTTGTACCCAGAAAGGGATGGGGATCTAGTAAAGAGGGTTCAGGCAGAGGAGCAGGTGTGGGGGTGCTTGGGGGCTCGACACTGGCAGAGAAGCGGGGTGTGATGTACTCGTGGAGGAGGAGAGGGGGATCAGGAAGTTGCGGGAGAAGAGGTTCAGGGAAGAGGGGAGGTGCGGGAGGAGAGGCTGGGGGAGGGTACAAGGGGGTGAAGGAAGAGTACAAGGGGAAGGGGTGTGGTGAAGGAGCAATAGGGGGAGGTACAAGTTGAGGGAGTGCAAGGGCTGAGAGAGGCAAGCACTGTCAGCTGCTTCCCCAGCCCCGTGCAGGCAGAGAGGAGGGACACTGACTCCCCAGGTGCCCGACCCACGGGGGTCCCCCGGCAGGGCAGGATCCCCGGCTGTGCTGCTCAGAGCTGGGCTCTGCCTTTCCACGTCCAGGGCAGGCAGCGCGGGCCTGAGGCGGGAGAGATGCGCAGCGGGCTGGTCCGGGGGCAAGAGAGGGCAGCAGCAGCTCCCTGGCAGCTCGGGCTGCCCGGCCACTCACCCTGTCAGCCACGCCCCCTGCCCAGCCTGGTGGGGAGGAGACCGGCTGAGATCTGTGGGTGGAGCAGGAGATCCAGGGAGATAGTCTGGGCTTGTCTACATCACAAAGTTGCAGCGCTGGTGAGGGGGTTACAGCGCTGCAACTTAGGAGGTGTACATATCTGCAGGGCATCACCAGCGCTGCAACTCCCTGTTTGCAGCGCTGGCCGTACTCCCGTTTTGTCTCGGGTGTAGAGGATCCAGCGCTGGTGATCCAGGGCTGGTAATCAAGTATAGACACTTACCAGTGCTTTTCTTGACCTCCGTGGAATAAGCAGGTATCCCAGCATACCTGAGGAAGCCTCTGGTAATCAAGCAGGTCTCCTTCCCCGGTTTGCTCTCGCGTCCCCGAACCCCCGAGCAAGCAGGTCTCCTTCCCTGCGGTTTGCAGGGGGGTTCGGGGAACGCGAGAGCAAACCGCGGCGAAGCTGGTCTCCTTCCCCGGTTTGCTCTCGCGTTCCCCGAACCCCCGTGCAAGCAGGTCTCCTTCCCTGCGGTTTGCAGGGGGGTTCGGGGAACGCGAGAGCAAACCGCGGCGAAGCTGGTCTCCTTCCCCGGTTTGCTCTCGCGTCCCCGAACCCCCCTTGAAGCCGCCCAACAGCGCTGCTGTGTGGCCACATCTAACACCACTTGCAGCGCTGGTTGCTGTAAGTGTGGCCACTCTGCAGCGCTGGCCCTATACAGCTGTACTAATACAGCTGTAACAACCAGCGCTGCAAAATTGTAGATGTAGACATAGACTCGCCGCTACTCCAGTGGCAGCTCTGGCGCTGTCTGATCTGCCGCCGTCAGGGCTACTTTGGGAACAGCTCTTCGCTTGCTCTGGCGTGCCTGGCTTAGTTCTTCCCTGATTTATTCCGATTGCGGAGGAAGGAGTGGGCATGGGGGTGTTGGAAGGAGTGAATTGTGGGAAACAGCAGAGGCTTAAGCAAAATAAGCATCCATAGAATAAGAGGGAAAGTTCTCTCATAAAAGAGTAACTGGTTAAAAAGACAGGAAACAAGGGTAGGAATAAATGGTCAGTTTTCACAGGGATGAGAGGTAAATAGAGGGGTCACCTGAGGATCTGTACTGAGACCAGCATTGTTTAGCAAATTCATAAATGATCTGGGGGGAAAAGGGTAAACAGTGAGGTGGCAAAGTTGCAGATGATACAAATTACTAAATATAATTAAGTTCAAAGCTGACTGCAAAGAATGACGTGACTGGGCGATGAAATGGCTGATGAAATTCATTGTTGATAAGTGCAAAATAATGCACATCAAAAAACAAATCCCAAGTGTACATATAAAATTTCTAAATTAGTTGTTGCCACTCATTGAAAGGGATCTTGGTATCATTGTGGATAGTTCTCTGAAAACATCTGCTCAGTGCATAGAGGCGCTAAAAAAGCTAACAATATTAGGAACCATTAGGAAATGATAGATAATAAACAGACAATATAATAATGCCACAGAGAAGACCAACAAAAATGCTTAAGCAAATGGAACAGCTTCTATAAGAGAAGAGATTAAAAAGGCAGGGACAGTTCATCTTAGAAAATGAGATAACTGAGAGGGGAAATAATAGAGGCCCTTAAAATCCTGAATGGTGTGGAAAAGTGAATAAGGAAATGTTATTTTCCCCTTTACATAACACAAGAACCAGGGTTACCCAATGAAATTAATAGGCAGCAGGTATAAAACAAATATAAGGAAGTACTTCTTATACAGCACAGTCAACCTGTGGAACTTGTTGCCAGGAGATACTCTGAAGGCTGAAAATATAACTAGGTTCAAAAGAGAATTGGATAAGTTTATGGAGGATAGATGATAGGTCCATCAATGGCTATAGCCAAGATTGTAAGAGACATGAGCCCATGCTCTGGGTTTCCCTAAGCCTATGACTCCCAGAAGCTGGGACTGGATGACAGGGGACGGATCACTCGATAATTCTGTTTATTGTTTCTGAAGCATCTGGCACTGGCCACTGTCAGAAGACAGAATCCTGGGCTAGATGGATCATTGCTCTGATCCAGGGTGGCTATTCTTATCTTATATATTCTTAACTCTCATAGGTAATAAGCACCTTGCAAAACTGTGCCCAAATCAGAGGCCCCGTTTAACTTACTTTAAATAACTCAGTTCACCTCATGTTGTGATAATTTTATCTGCTTCATGTGCAAGAATACAAACGGTTTTCAAACTAACACTATCAGCCAATATTGGAATCACTAGTTCCACACATTTGGGGCAAACTTTCCAATGTGATACATGGGAATTTTTGGTTATGTGATGTTCATAAATGCTAATAGGCATCATATAGCTAACTCTCCATGCATTTTACAGACACTGTACTATCACTATCTCTGTGCATGTGCTTTGTTTTTTAATAATCTCTCTAGATAACTTTATATTTCAGTCCTTTATATTCAGCTCTCTCTTGATCACAAAGTGTCTATGGTGTGTCCACTGTCTGGACACACAGTCCATAAAAATTACTTGAGTAACTGTACAGAATATTACATGCAACTGTAACCAGTGGAGCTATGTGTAATATATTATATTAGAAGTTCTGAATCACTTAACCTAGAAATCGCAGATAAATAACCAGAATATTTCTTCCTTCTTTCAAGGCCAATTTGGAGAACTCAAGCAACATCCATGCAAGGTTTCAGGCCCTGAGCTCTGAAATTAAGCAACCAACTAAAAATTACCTGCTTAAAAGTGTCAACCAGTTATATGGAGAGAAATCATCACCTTTCAATAAAGTAAGTGAAGCAGTTCATCTACAACTCATCTTTATGATTGGTCTATGACAACAAAACATACAAGACATAAATGCAAATATTTTAATTACATCTGCAAAATAGTTTATTATCCCTTAAGATTTATTTCCTACTGACTCTTTGTAGATACAGGTCTGTCTCATCTTACGTGCATTTAATATGTGCGATTTCAGCTTTATGCGGTTGGCAAAAACAAAAAAAAAAGAGAAAAATAACAATTTAAACACTGTATTGTAGTCAATTCTGAAGTGCATTCAACTCAATGTAATTTTCACTATACACGGTTTTTGCTTTACGAGCTAACCGCAGAACGGAACCCCCGCGTAAGATGAGATAGACCTGTACTCAGATCAAGATTACAGATAGAGAATTCTTTTTATTTCCCTTTCCAGACTGGACTATATCTGAACATGAACAATCGTAGATGAGTAAATGATTGATAACAAATATAACTAAAAACATTTTGCTTCTCTGAAGACAGAACTTTGTGCTCTTAGTAAACTGTGTCATAACGTGAATTCTCTTTTCTATTTGGCAGCAGTTGGCACAGATATCTTGCCAAATAATATGTAAGACTTGTCCCTCTCCCTGCCTTGAAGGAATACTTACTTTTGATCAAAAAATATTACCACACAGAGCCATGAGCTGTTTATTTCATGGCAGCAGCAGCAGAAGTCAGAAAGAGAGATCAATTCTAGTGTTGAATGCCAGACTGAACGTGATCTCAAGACTGTTCTTTTAACCATTCACAGAGAGACATCATGTATTTTCCCACCCTAAATGTTTATGAGGGGAGAGAAAAAATGTTGATTCATTCTGTTACATTCTGCATTTGAACTGAAACACAAAATGGCTGCTGCCTCACTACCCCAGTTGGAGGCAGGCAGATAACCACATTTGAAAGTTATAACACTACTCACACCACAGGGGAAACACTGGTGACTACCTGCTTTCCATTTGCACAAATATTTAGGATAACAATTTAACCTATATGTGTTTGAAGGCAATAAGATACCACAGTATTGGGCCTCATACAAATACTTACATAGCAAAATGTGTTTGATGGGATTCCATGCAGTATGTTTGGGGGGTTCATTTTCTGCTATAAATAGTGTCATGAAACAGTCTGACAGAAAGGGTACACTCTGCCTAAATTCTTCAGAGGGGTTTGTAGGCCTTTTCTCCTCCAAAACTACAAAGAGGTAAAGATGTTTCAGCACAAGCCTGAGGTTCTGCAGCTAGTGTGATAAACTCTGAGGCCTGCCCTACCTACAGCATTAGGTCGATGGAAGCTGCCCTAAGTCAACCTATTAATGTATGCGTCTACACCACTGGGTCTTTTATGCTGATCTAAGTTGCCTCTAATGTTGACTTCAGTCTTCTTTCTCTGTCCATGGGAGGAATGTAGCTTAAGACTATCAATCAGGGTTATTACTAGCGAGAGGCAGCCTGAGTAGGGCAAAGTCATTGAAGGGTATTACAAAGTCCAACTCAGTATGTTTGAGACAGGAAGCTGCTCTACAAGTATGGTATCAAATAGTGCTTTTTTTCTTAAATATATTCTCCAAAACTTGAATCTGGTGATTACTCCAGGCATAAAAGCTGCACAATTATATTACTGTCTCACTATTTCCTAAAGTTAAAATTCAGGTGCTATTGCCTGTCAACTCTGTTGGTTCACCCACCAAGTTGGTGCTAGTCAATGCCCTCTACTTCAAAGGAAATGGGGCAAAGAAATTTAAGGATGGATTTACAAAAGAACAGCCTTTCAGAATGAACAAGTTATGTGACTAGGCCATGAAATGTCATATATGCTAGTGGGGCTGAAACAGAAAGAAAAGCTGGAGAGAGACCTCAATCCCTCCATTTTCAAAAGCCTGCCAGTCTCTAAATCCTCATGGTGTCAGGGTTGTTTTAATTAAACCACGAGCACATGAATTAAATCACATTAAATCTGCAGTTCAAACACTGCACTCAGTGCAACCAACAGAGGAACTGAAAATCTGTTCCTTACAATCTTAATTAGATAAGTAAGGATAATATCTGCAGGTGATAGTTCTGGCTATGAGATGGTACAACACTGCAAAGAAGTGGGCCAAGCACTAAATTATTGTTCCCCTGAAGCAGAACAACAAGATTTTTATTTTGTCACTCTCTTGTTAGTCTTCTCATAACAAAAGAATTCATTTGTTTAGATACTCCATAATGGACCCTGTTAACAACCACAGAACCTGAAGAGTCCAAAGTCTGAGGGCCAGACTATCAAAGATATTTAGGCACCTAAAGATGCAGAAAGGTGCATACCTAAGCAGGATAGATGCTTGGGGTGTAGAACGTAGACTAGAAGGAAAGTGAACTGCAATCTGATTTTATTTCTAAACTTTATTGACAAACAAATACACAGTATGTCAACAATCTAAGCAAACTTCACAAAAGAAAATTCTGGAAACTAGTGGGGAGGAGGGGTAAACATAGGTGGTGAAATATTTTGGACGGTAAGAGTGGAGGATGTAGGCCAGAAGGAAGCACAGCTGTTTTATATTGCTAAATGTACTTATTGCCTAAAAAATAGACCCAAAACCCAACCGATGAGGCAAGTAATTTCTTGTCTCTCACAAGAATCTAAGGTAACGTAAATATTTGTATTAAACATACTTAGGTTTCTCTGAAACTTCTACTGAAGTAGTTAAACCCTGCCCTACAGGGCAGATTAAATGATAACATCCATGTCATGCAGTAAAATAAGGACTACACTCTTTCATCATAAATTTAGTATAGATTTCAGTTTTTAGAAAACAGAGTACAAGTTGCAGGGTTTAAGAAAAGATGCTGAAATGGGACGAGATTAATCAATCTATGTTTTGACCATAAGTTATCTGATCATTACCATGTGATGGCTCTGTGATTACACCTTTATATGCCTATTCGGTGTATTATGTAACTAAACTGCATTGTCTTTTTAATATAGATTGTAAACCCTTGGGGCAACACTGTGCCTTTATATATTGTACAGCATCTAGCACATCAATGATGCTCAATAATAAACGGAGTATAATAATAAATGGCTGAAGCCATCATGAATTTCACTTGGCCTGACTGTATGACTAAATTCATTTTCATCTGATTCGTAAAGATGATCTGTAATTAAGCCAGGTGTGTGGTTTCTGACCTGGGTCTCAGTTACATTCAAATCCTCATTGAAAATCATAGATATAGTGTCCTTAGGAGGCTAAGTAGCAAACATCTTTGATGACTAATTATAATAAATAGAAGGTTTTGACAATTAGGTCACTAGAAATCAATTTGTGTGTATATTTGTCTTAGATAACTGTTTTCAAATATATTTAATATCTTTACAAATTTGGCTTGCAGGTGCTTCATTTTAAGAAAAGTACAGGAACCGGAGGAGGCTGTTTGCAGGCGACAAGAACTTCTCGTGGGAGGCCAAAAAAAAGGAAGATGATATTCTTTAGGACCAAAATATCAGATAAACAAATCCGCTGTTCTTCTGGGAATAGGAAAGTTCAACAGCGGCACTAGTTTGAATCATGCTATTAGTTGGTTGTTTTCAGCCTACACCTATATTGCTCCCCACCCTCCAAAAATTGTAGTTAATAACAAGTTAAGGTTGCTTAACTGCAAAACACACTCACTCGAACCTTCAAAGGCAGGAAAGGCACCTTGATTCACTCTCCTGAACAAGAACACAACATGCCACTGACTCTGCACCTCCCCAGGGAACTCCCTTCCACCTCACTCATGTACAGATGGACAACATACACACACAATTCCTCTAACTCACATTGTAATGCAAAACCTGAACTCTGACCTCAGAGACTGGATAGCTACAGACATATCCTAAAGGCATGTGTGCAGTTGTGAAAAGTATGATGTGTTGACATACGAAGGGAAAGCATGATGTGGAAATTATGGTGGGAGTGGGGTCTGTGACAATATATTGAGTATAGGGAAGCATTGGAAGGTGCTTGTGGGAAGGCAGGAGAATGGCCAGGTGTGGTGTGATGCTGGAGAAAATGGGGTGGGGTGGTGGTGACATTACCCCTATTTTCCTACCAAAGCAGCAGATGCATTCTGATAATCTGGTTCATTAGACCAGAGAGGGGAACTGCCTGAAGTGTTCTGCTCTTCAGACAGCTCTAAGGACAAGCCCCTTTCCTCTCAGCATTTTGGGAGTGGGGTAGGGATAGGGGTGGATGCTCTCCCTAAAGATATCTCAAAAGTTCTTGTGCCAGCATTTCCTGTAGATGAACCAGCTGTAGTTCCTCAGCAGGGAATCTCTGGCTGCTGAACTAAGAATGATTTGTTAGACAAGGTCTGCTGCTTTTCAAGAGAAACAGAAGCCTCTATCTCTCACCTTCTAAGTCTCTTAACTTATAACTTGTTCCCCTTTTATAATACCTCAGTAATGGCACCCTTTTGCTGCTTCTAGTGCTAAGGGAAAGCTATTCCTCATCCCCCAGCACAGGTTTGCTGCACGAGAGCTGTGTGATCCTGTGTTGAATATCATAGTCTTCCAGGCTTAGGAGTAGAGCTCAAAACCTCACGGTGTCAGAGTTGTTTTAATTAATCATAAACATTCCCCTGCCATATCTGCAATTCAAACACTGCACTCGGTGCAACCAACAGAGGAACTTAAAATCTGTTCCTTACAATCTTAAATTAGATAAGTAAGGATAATATCTGCAGGTGATAGTTCTGGCTATGAGATGGTACAACACTGCAAAGAAGTGGGCCAAGCACTAAATTATTGTTCCCCTGAAGCAGAACAACAAGATTTTATTTTGTCACTCTCTTGTTAGTCTTCTCATAACAAAAGAATTCATTTGTTTAGATACTCCATATGGACCCTGTTAACAACCACAGAACCTGAAGAGTCCAAGGCCTGAGGGCCAGACTACCAAAGATATTTAGGCACCTAAAGATGCGGAGAGGTGCAGACCTAAGCAGGATAGGTGCTTGGGGTGTAGAACGTAGGTTAGAAGGAAAGTGAACTGCAATCTGATTTTATTTCTAAACTTTATTGCCAAACAAATACACAGTATGTCAACAATCTAGGCAAACTTTACAATAGAAAATTCTGGAAATTGGTGGGGAGGAGGGGTAAACATAGGTGGTGAAATATTTTGGACGGTAAGAGTGGAGGATGTAGGCCAGAAGGAAGCACACTATTTTATATTGCTAAATGTACTTATTGCCTAAAAACAGAACCAAAACCGAACAGATGAGGCAAGTAATTTCTTGTCTCTCACAAGAATCTGAGGTAATGTAATATTTGTATTAAACATACTTAGGTTTCTTTGAAACTTCTTCTGAAGTAGTTAAACTCTGCCCTACAGGGCAGATTAAATGATAACATCCATGTCATGCAGTAAAATAAGGACTACACATTTTCATCATAATTTAGTATAGATTTTAGTTTTTAGAAACAGAGTACAAGTTGCAGAGTTAAGAAAAGATGCTAAAATGGGACAAAATTAATCAATCTATGTTTTGACCATAAGTTTATCTGATCATTACCATGTGATGGCTCTGTGATTACACCTTCATATGGCCATTTGGTATATTATATAACTAAACTGCATTATCTTTTAATATAGGTTGTAAACCCGCCTTGGGGAAGCACTGTGCCTTTATATATTGTACAGCATCTAGCACATCAATGATGCTCCATAATAAATGGAGTATAATAATAAATGGCTGAAGCCATCATGAATTTCACATGGCCTGAATATATGTCTAACTTAATTTCCATCTGATTCATAATGATTATCTGTTATTAAGCCAGCTGTGTGGTTCTGACCTCGGTCTCAGTTACATTCAAATCCTCATTGAAAATCATAGATATAGTGTCCTTAGGAGGCTAAGTAGCAAACATCTTTGATGACTAATTATAATAAATAGAAGGTTTTGACAGTTAGGTTACTAGAAATCAGTTTGTGTGTACATTTATTTTAGATAGCTGTCTTCAAATATTTTTACTATCTTTACAAACTCGGCTTGCAGGTGCTTCATTTTAAGAAAAGTACAGGAATCGGAGGAAGATGTTTGCAGGTGAGAAGAACTTCTTGTGGGAGGCCAAAGAAAGGAAAAGACAGTTACTCACCTTTGTAACTGTTGTTCTTCGAGATGTGTTGCTCATATGCATTCCAGTTAGGTGTGTGCGCACCGCGTGCACGTTCATCGGAGAAACTTTTACCCTACCAACACTCGGCGGGTCGGCTGGGTGCCCCCTGGAGTGGCAGCGCTATGGCACCGAATATATTCCCCCGCTGACCCGGCCACCCTTCAGTTCCTTCTTGCCGGCTACTCCGACAGTGGGGAAGGAGGGCGGGTGTGGAATGGATATGAGCAACACATCTCAAAGAACAACAGTTACAAAAGTGAGTAACCATCTTTTCTTCTTCGAGTGATTGCTCATCTGCATTCCAGTTAGGTGATTTCCAAGCCTTACCTAGGCGGAGGGGTCGGAGTGAGATGTGGCAGTATGCAGAACTGCTGCCCCAAAGGCTGCATCATCTCTAGATTGCTGGACCAGCGCGTAGTGCGAGGTGAAGGTGTGGACCGATGACCAGGTCGCTGCACGGCATATCTCCTGGATAGGCACGCGCGCCAGGAAGGCGGCTGATGACGCTTGAGCTCTAGTAGAGTGCGCTGTAAGGTGGCCCGAAGGGACATGAGCTAGGTCATAGCATGCATGGATGCATGCAGTCACCCAAGAGGAGATTGTCTGGGAGGAGACTGGCAGGCCTTTCATCCATTCCGCGACCACCACAAACTGTTGGGAGACTTTCGGAATGGCTTTGTTCGCTCAGTGTAGAAGGCGAGTGCCCTGCGTACATCTAAGGAGTGTAGCTGCTGCTCCCGCCGAGAAGAGTGGGGCTTTGGAAAGAAGGCCGGGAGGAAGATGTCCTGGTTGGTATGGAAGGCAGACACAACCTTAGGGAGGAACGCCGGATGAGGGCGCAGCTGTACCTTGTCTTTATGGAAAACAGTGTATGGGGGGTCCACCGTGAGAGCTCTCAGCTCGGAGACCCAGCTGGCCGATGTAATGGCCACCAGGGAAGACTGTTTTCCATGATAGGTACAGGAGCGAGCAAGTCGCTAGCGGCTCAAATGGTGGGAGCATACGTCTGGTTAGGACCAAATTAAGATCCCAGGTAGGGGCAGGGCGACGTATGGGGGGATAGAGATGCTCTAGGCCCTTAATGAACCGAGAGGACCAAGGGGGTGGGAGAACACGGAGTGGCCGTCCTCGCCTGGCCGGAAGGTGGATATGGCCGCTAAGTGCACCTTCAGAGAGGATATCGCCAGGCCCTGTTGCTTAAGGTACCAGAGGTAGTCTAGGACCGTGGGGATCGAGGCATCCGAAGGAGTAACGCCCTGAGTTGCCCACCAGCAAGAGAAGCGTTTCCACTTTGCCAAGTACGTGAAGCGGGTGGAAGGCTTCCTGCTGCTGAGGAGAACATGCTGAACCGGAGCGGAACAGCTCAACTCCGCTGCGTTTAGCCACGCAGGAGCCACGCCGTGAGGTGGAGGACTCGCAGGTCTGGGTGATGAAGCCTGCCGTGGTCTTGTGTGATCAGGTCTGGGAGGAGAGGGAGGGGAACTGGGGTGTCCATGGACAGATGTAGCAGGGTGGTGAACCACTGCTGTCTGGGCCACGCAGGTGCGATCAGGATCAGATGCACTTTGTCCCTGCGGAGCTTCAACAGGACCTTGTGCACCAGGGGAAACAGAGGGAAGGCATACAACAAGTGGTGCCTCCATGACAGGAGGAATGCGTCCGTGATCGACCCCGGGGAGAGACCCTGAAAAGAGCAGAACTCCTGGCACTTTCTGTTCGAGCGGGAGGCAAACAGGTCTATGCTGGGAAATCCCCACCTCCGGAAGAGTGAATGGATGCCATCCAGCCTTATTGACCACTCGTGACATAGAAAGGACTGGCTGAGCCGATCCGCCAGAGCGTTCCGGACCCCCCGGAAGAAAGGACGCCACTAGATCTATCGACTGGGCTATACAGAAGTCCCAGAGTCGAATGGCCTCCTGACACAGGGGAGACGAGCGGGTCCCTCCTTGTTTGTTGATGTAGTACATGGCTGTTGTGTTGTCCGTGAACACCGAAACACAACGGCCATGCAGATGTTGTTGGAAAGCTTGGCAGGCAAGGCGGACTGCCCTCAACTGCTGGACATTTATATGGAGTGTCAGCTCCTGGGACGACCAAAGGCCCTCGGTACGCAGATGACCTAGGTGGGCCCCCAGCCGAGGGATAACGCATCTGTTGTTAAGGTCATTGATGGCAGCTGTTGATGGAACGGCATCCCTGCGCATATCAGGGATGGAGTTACCCACCAATCGAGGGAGCGGAGGGGCCTGCGGGGAACCGTCACCAGGATGTCTATAGGGTCCCTGCCCGGGCGGAAGACCAAATGGAGCCACGTTTGGAAGGGTCTCATGCGGAGCCTGGCATACTTTGTCACATAAGAACATGCGGCCATATGCCCCAGGAGTCCAAGACAGGTGCGAGCTGAGGTGATCGGGGAGGCCTGTAAGCTTCGTATGATCGATACGATCTCTTGGAAGCGGGGCTGAGGCAAGTAGGCCCAGGCTTGAGTGGAGTCCAGCATTGCCTCTATGAAGTCCAGCCTCTGCGTGGGGACCAGGGTGGACTTCTTGGTGTTGAGGAGTAGTCCCAACCGGGAGAATAGGTCTGTAACTATATTGACGTGCTGCCGTACCTGAGACTGAGAGGACCCCTTGAAGAGCCAGTCATCCAGATATGGGAACACATGTATCCGTTGCCGGCGGAGGGGGGGTGGCAACAACGGCCATGCACTTCGTAAACACCCTCAGGGCCATGGAGAGGCTGAAGGGGAGGGCTATGAATTGGAAGTGCTGGTGGTTGGCCATAAAGAGAAGGTACTTCCTGTGCGGTGGAAAGATGGCAATATGGAAGTACGCATCCTTCATGTCGAGGGCGGCATACCAGTCTCCAGGATCCAGGGATGGGATAATCGTTCCCAGGGAGACCATGCGGAACTTCAACTTGAGCATCCATTTGTTGAGTCCGCGCAGGTCTAGGATAGGTCTGAGGCCTCCCTTGGACTTGGGAATCAGAAAATATCGGGAGTAAAACCCCTTTCCTCTCTCGTCTAAAGGTACCTCCTCTATAGCTCCTGCAGCGAGGAGAGATTGGACCTCCTGTAGGAGGGCTTGCTTGTGAGAGGGGTCCCTGAAGAGGGACCAGTAAGGGTGGCAGGAGGGTGGTGATGAAGCAAATTGGAGGTGGTATCCTTGCCTCACTGTGCGCAGAACCCAAAGATCCGATGTCACTTGGGACCACGCCAGGAGGAAGTGGAGAGGCGGTTGGAGAAGGGAGGAAAGGATCCTGTCCTGAGGCTGGTACGCCGTCCCCGGGCGCACCTTCAAAAGTTGGTCTTGGGGCCCGGTGGTGCCTTTGAGGGCCCATGGTTTTGGCCCCCTTGTGAACCGGACTGGCATCTGTGGCCCCCCCGCCCGTGCCTTCTACTGAGGTCCTGCCTCTGGCGAGGTGTAAAATACGGGCGGTGTGTTTGGGGCCTGAAGGGTCTACGCTGGGTTACAGGGGTATGCACCCCCAGTGAGCGCATGATGACTCTGTTATCCTTCAGGCTCTGCAGCCTGGGATCAGTCTTCTCCAAGAACAAACCCTTGCCATCAAAGGGTAAGTCCTGGATGGTGTACTGCAGCTCCGGAAGTAGGTTAGAGACCTGGAGCCAGGAGATGTGCCTCATGGTAATCTCCGAGGCCAAGGTTCTGGCTGCTGAGTTGGCCGCATCTAGGGAGGCCTGGAGAGAGGTCTTGGCCACTTTCTTACCCTCCTCCAGGAATGCGTTGAACTCCTGGCGTGAGTCCGGGGGTAGCAGCTCAGAGAACCTACCCACTTCAGCCCAAGTGTTGTAATTATATCGGCTCAGTAGAGCCTGTTGGTTGGTCACACGGAGCTGTAGGGCCCCTGCTGAGTACACCTTACGACCCAGGAGATCCATCCGTCTGGCCTCTTTGGACTTTGGGGCCGGTGCCTGCTGGCCATGTCGTTCCCTTTCGTTGACCGACTGGACAACTAAGGAGGAGGGAAGAGGATGGACATACAAGTACTCGTACCCCCGAGAGGGTACCATGTACTTTCTTTCAACTCCCTTTGCCGTCGGTGGAATGGAGGCTGGAGACTGCCAGAGGGTGTCGGCAGTGGCCTGGATGGTCTTAATGAATGGCAGCACAACCCAGGTGGGAGCATCAGCAGAGAGGATGCTCACTACGGGGTCCTCGACTTCCGGGACCTCCTCCACTGGGAGGTTGATGTTGAGGGCCACTCTGTGCAGGAGGTCTTGATGGGCCCTGAGGTCTATCGGCGGGGGCCCTGATGATGAGGTCCCTGCCACAGCCTCATTCAGTGAGGAGGAGGAGGATACCCGGGGAAATGAGGGGGTCTTGGACGGCCTCCTGCTCCTGGGAGGGTTCCTGCTCCAGCTGTCCCGGGGAGTCCGGAGGATGTGTTACATGCTCTTCCGACTCAACCGCAGGGGGGCGGGAAATGGTGGCCTCTGGTGCCCGATGTTCTGAGGCAGCAGAGCGGGTCTAGACCAGAGGGGCACCCTGGGCTTGGTGGGACGCCCAGAGTGTCCAGAAGGACCACTGCTGAGGTCCTATGTCCTGCGGCCGAGAGTCCTGGAAAAACCCCCGCCGGTACCTCTGTATCCCGGTCCCGGTCGTAATAGCTGTCCTGCCTGGGAGGATGCGGACGTGTGTCTGGACGGCCAAGGTGGAGCAGAAAAACCTGGAGCCAAAGTCCCGACTGATCTCGCACCCCTCAGTCGTGGGGACCGGTGCCAGTACGCATAGCGGTACTGGGAACGAGACCGGGACCTGCGACCGGCCCGGTGCCGGGAGGTCGACCGGGATCTCGAGTCTCTACGCCCTGATCTGCTCCGGGAGGTACGGTGCCTGGTACGGTGCCGGGAGCTGGAGCGGTACCGCGAGTAGCGGGTTGGTGAGCGAGAGACTGATTGGTGCCGAGAGTCCAACCAGTGCTGAGAGTCTGACCGGTGCCATGGCGAGGACCGGTGCCGGGACCGAGAGTGACGTCGAGATCAGGAGCGACGTCTCGACTCAGAGCGGTGGTGGGACTGTGATCTTGATCGGTGCCGGTCCCTACGCTGACCGACGACGGTCTGGTCAGGGTCGCTTGCCCAGGGACTGCAATACCCGCACCGGTGGTGCCGGGGTAGGGGTGGTGCCGCTTGGTGATGGCGACTCATGTCCCTCGCCACGGAAGAAAGTCTCCGAGGTCGATGGTAAAGTGAGCTCTACCACGGCCGGTGCCGGGGAGCTGTCGGGTGCCGGACTCAACTGCCCTCATGGGGCTGGAAGTCGACGGCACCAGTTTTGGCTGTGCCGCGGCAGGTGTTGGTGCCGGGCGGTCAGCCTTAGCGCAGTATCTGGCTTCAAGACTAGTGTTGTCATCTGGCCCTTCGCCGTCTTCGACCTCGGGGAGAGGGAGCGGCCGCGGAGTCGATTTCGTGCCGGCAGTGCCGGTGCTGGGAATCCTTAGGTGTACCGGCGACACCTGTGCCGTAGGGGTGCCTCTGCTCATCGACTGGCTCATGCTCGGTGCCGAGGGCGACGGTGGTCAGGGCCCGCTTCCATCAGGAGCTGCTTCAATCTAATGTCCCGCTCCTTTTTGTTCTAGGCTTAAAAGCCTTGCAAATTGGGCACTTGGCCGATAAGTGCGATTCCCCTAGGCACTTCAAACAGGACTCGTGGGGATCTCCTGTTGGCATCGGCCTATGACAGGCCAAGCACTGCTTGAAACCCGGTGAGCCAGGCATGAGCTCCGGCACCGGGTGCGGGGAAGGGGCTATCCCCAGAACCCCGCAACACTTACTAATTAACAACTATAACTATGAACTATAACTAACTCTAATGAACTATATCTATATATATAATACAATAACAGTAAACTATACTACGAATATAACTAGAAGAGACTACGAGTAGCTAGGGAAGGTGGAGGTCAGCTAAGCTGCACTCCACTGTTCCAACGACCGACGCGGGCGGTGAGAAGGAACTGAAGGGTAGCAGGGTCGGCTGTTGTATATATCCTGCGCCATAGCGGCGCCACTCCAGGGGGCACCCAGCCAACCCGCCGAGTGTTGCTAGGGTAAAAGTTCTCCGACGAATGTGCACACTGCGCGCACACACCTAACTGGAATGCATATAAGCAATCACTCGAAGAAGAAGAATGGTATTCTTTAGAACCAAAATATCAGAGAAACAAATCCGCTATTCTTCTGGGAATAGGAAAGTTCAACAGCGGCACTAGTCTGAATCATGCGTTAGGGGGTTGATTTCAGCCTACAGCTGTATTGCTCCCTGCCTCCAACAATTGTAGTTTAATAACTAATGAAGGTTGCTTAGTAGAACAACACACTCACTTAACCTTCAAAGGCAGGAAAGGCAACCTTGATTCACACTACCTGACAAGAACCAACATGACACTGACTCTGCGCCTCCTCAGGGAACTCCCTTCCACCTCCACATATACAGATGGACAACCACACACAACAATTCCTCTAACTCACATTGGTAATGCAAAACCTAAACTCTGCCTCAGAGACTGGATAGTTACAGACATATGTGCAATTGTGAAGGTTATGATGTGTTGCTATAAAGAGGGAAAGCATGATGTGGAAGTTAAGGTGGGAATGGGGTATGTGACAATATATTGAATATAGGGAAACATTTGGAAGGTGCTTGTGAGAAGGTAGGAGAATGGCCAGGTGCATGTAGTGCTGGAGAGATGGAGTGGGTTGGTGATGACAATACCCCTATTACCCCACCAAACCAGCACATACATTCTGATAAATCTGCCTTGGTTCGTTAGACCAGAGTGGGGAGTTGCCTGAAGTGTTCTGCTCTTCAGACAAGCTCTAAGGACAAGCCCCTTTCCTCTCAGCATTTTGGGAGTGGGTCAGGGATAGGGGTGGATGTTCTACCTGAAGATATCTCAAAAGTTCTTGTGCCAGCATTTCCTGTAGATGAACCAGCTGTAGTTCCTCAGCAGGAAATCCCTGGCTGCTGAACTAAAGATGGCTTGTTAGACAAGATGTGCTGCTTTTTAAGAGAAATAGAGGTCTCTATCTCTCACCTTCTAAGTTCCTTAACTTGTTCCCCTTTATAATACCTCAGTAATGACAACAAATCCTCAGATCATCAAATCTTCCTTGCATGCACATGTGGATGTTCTATTAATATTAACAGGAGCTCTATTTGTGCATAAGAGGGAACATTCCCATGTGGCATTTAAATAGAAAAAACAAGGAACTGCTCTACGGACCCAACCCTGCATGTAAGGTCACCTCCACTCCCATTTAGATAAATGGGAGCACACGTTACTTAGAACCTTGCAGGGCTAAACCCTTTTTGCTTGTGGCATATCCTATAATGATGGCAATATCCGTGGTGGTAGCAATGTATGTATTTCATGCTTTTATGATGAGTTTTTTTTTCATTTACTCATGATTTCCTTTTGCTTTTTAATTGTCTAAATCCCTCTCTTTCTTAACTCACTGCAGCTAGAGAGGGAATTGACCTCTGAGAAGTATTCAAGTGGACCAGCCCAGAAATGATGAAAATGTCTGAAGGGGAGTTGTTTCTGCCCAGGACCAAGCTGGAAGAGAGCTATAACCTCAAGTCCACTTGGGGCAGTATGGGGATGTGAGATGTCTTCAGTCAGAGCCAAGCTGGCTTCACAGCGATGTCTGAGAATAATGATCTGTTTTTTGTCACAAGTTTTCACAAGTTCTTTACTGAGGTCAGTGAAGAGGGCACTGAGGCTGCAGATACCAGTGCAGTAATGTAGTAGTGAGAGCATCTGTTAATTCTGTAAGATTTAAGGCAGATCACCCTTTCCTCTTCTTCATCAGGCACAACAAAACCAACAGCATCCTCTTCTTAGGCAGATTCTGCTCCCCCCAAGACTGTAGTATTCTCTGCTACCAAATAACATCATTGTTCACCATGCAACTGGGAATTGAAGCTGAAATTCCAAGTGTAGGTCTAGTGTGTGCTTTTAATTAGAGCCCTGAGCATAAGTTGCCTCAGAAACACACACTGAGGCACAATTTCTCCTGTGTTCCTCTGCTGTACTGAGGGGGACAGTAATCTACTGCAGCCTGTGATACAGCATGGCCAGAGGGCAGCAGGAGAGTGTTAGCAGGGAGCCTTATTCCTTGCAAGGGGGAGGAAGGTTTGCTATAGATTAACTAGAGCACCTGAAGCCAATTGGAGCACCAGCAGTCAGTCATGTGATAAACCCCCCCCTGCTTCAGTCAGACAGTGTGGGAGTTGGAGCAGGAAGCATTTGAAGGAGTTAAAACAGAGAACAGTTTGAAGAGAAACCAAAAGGAAAGTTTGGAGGAGTACTGTGGAGAGCTGAGAAATCTAAAAAAACCCTAGGAAAGGGGCAACTGGCTTGTGTAGAAGGAGGGCTAGAAGCCCCTTCACAAGCTGAAGGGCAGGAGAGGGAAGTAGCTCAGGGGAAGGAACTGCTAGTTCAAGTGGTTCACCATAAACCTCAGGGCCCCTGGGTTGGGACCTGGAGAAGAGGGTGGGCCCAGGTCCCTCCCTTTCCTCTCCACTCCAGGACACTAGTGGGCTAATTAAATACTGATTCAGAGGCAAGCAATGGTGCCCTGAACCTTCCCCAAAGAAGAGAGAGTGTGAGACCCAGCATAACAGTACTGGCAATTTGCCACAAGCCCCTTACAGAGTGCAGCATCCCACCCACTTTGCTGAGCCTGCTCTCCTGGCTAGTGTTATGGGGGCCAGAGTCATGGCTCTGTAGCGTCTGTCCCTCCCCACCTATTTCTTCATAGGACAGGAGAATGCACCTCAGTGTTCAGGCCATGACCTTATCCCCATGCCTGCAGACAAGATGTGGGCAGGTCTAAATTAGTCTTGCAGAATGATTTGGGGGAGTGGAGCTCTAATCTCTCCTACTGTTGTCCATGGCCACCTTAGACTCAGTCATAGAATCATAGGACTGGAAGGGACTTCAAGAGGTGCATCTAGTCCAGTCCCCTGCACTCATGGCAGGACTAAGTATTATGTAGACCATTCCTGAAGTCCACAGTAAAGTGCTTAATAATTAGCTCTCTTATTCACAGGTGTTGCAGATCTGTATAAAAAGGATAATTGAAAACACAGTAAGTCCTGTTTGCAAATCCCAGGCACAACAAGCCCAGTTAATGATAGAGAATCAGTATTAGCTCTGAATTTCATAATATTTGCCTTGAGATGTATTTTTATAAAGTTTTTTCCACCCAAAATGTATATTTTCTTTTGTTCTTTCAGAGTGTTTAAAATAGAAATTTAACCTCATCACATACTGTACATAGTATTTCATTGGAACCATGCCATTCTGTCTAAATGACAGATGCTGGACGATTTAGAAGTCAGTCTGCTGGACATACCTTGCATGTTCATAAGCACTAAAAGTTAATAAATCAATAATAACACTGCTCACAGAAGCAGAGGAAAATGACACTTTGCCAAATCCTTCTCTCACCGACTTCACTGTGAGTCTGATACAGCTGACTGAAACATTATCACAGACTGTAATGAGTTTTAGAGATCTTACTGTCTGATGTGTAATAAACTTGGAAGTAGTTATGTTTTTGTAATCTTTCATAAAATCCAAGGCAAAAGCATGTGAATTTCAATCCTCATCAGAAGCTCTCTAAACATTTATATTTGTGAGACTATTCTACCTCCCTAAGAGCCCATTTCAGTTTTTACTGCTGTCAGAGGAAGGACTCTGGATGAGGCATTAAACATTCTGCAAATGCTCCTCTGTCAGTGTTGGCACAGAGTCAGTGAACTGGCCTAGCCTCCCTAGCCAGTGAACTTGTCATCTCATACTAATGTTTGTTCCTGTACCTGATCATTTGTAAATTAGATCATCTAACAGGTCTGATGAGCACAACTGATATGAAAACTTTCACCAGCATGCCTCCTGTCTGACTATAATGCTTATAGACATAGGATGAAACCTGCAGCATTCAAATAACAGTAATGTGGTGTTAATGTAATTACTAGCTGTAATTTGAACCCATTCCTAGATACCTGTATCACCAATAAAGTAGAAAATAGGCTTTCATTTCAAGAATGCATTTCAGCAAAGATATTCCTGTTATTTACACAAATTCCAATGCTTTTAGCTGGTATTTACTCCATAACTCTAGTGTATGACTTGTAATTAAAAAAAACATGCTGAGATTGTTTCTACTATTGAAATGGTCATTTAGCTAATTATAGGGTTGGGGGGGGGGAGTTGTCATTTGTGTTCTGATATGATAGTCCAAACACTTTATAATGTTTCCTTGTTATCATTCCAAAATGATAGTCACTTAAACTAGGGTTGATTATGCCTGGTACTTAATTTGTAATGAAAGAGGTGCCAGGGCCTAAGCAATTTTTTGACATACATAAGGGATGCAGCAAGCCCAGAGGTGCCTGAGCTGTGAACTGCCAAAGCCTACAGGTACCAGGGCTCACCCTGACAACCCCTGGTAGAAGTTCAGCACTGGCTACGCCCAGATAAGACTTTTAAAAGACCATTGTTTTGTCTGCATCAGGTTGTACAGTGGTGTTTAAAATCAGTTAAAATCAACACACTTGGCAACCCATCTCCTTCTCCTAGTCTAGGCAGGGCCTTAGGGACTTGCTTCTATGAACCCGCCCGGAGCAGCATGTTGAAATTTAACCCCAACAGAACAAGTCAGACCCGCTGGTGCAGGGAATTAGGGATGAAACGCCCCGTGGTGGCTTCCGGGCTCTAGCAGGGAGGGCGGGATCCCGGGTCTCGGCGGAGCTAACACAAGCCCGAGGTCAGCGCCCCTTTGCCCGGCGCCACCGGAGCAGCTTCAGCGACCTGCGCTCAGCGCCGCACGATTCCGCCCCGGTCCCGCAGCATCGCCCCGGGGTCAGTCCCAGCCGGGCACCGCCTGCGTGTGGGGCGGGTCCTGCCGCGCTAGCTGCCTCAGGCGCGGGGGAAGCCGCGAACCGCGGGCAGGGAGCGGGGCTGGGAGTTGGGTTTCGTTTCCAGCCCGGGGCCGCTCGGTGCTGGCGGGCGGGGAGGAGACGCCGGGAGCCGGAGTCCGCCCTGGGCATCGGGCCGCACGGTTGGTTCAAGCAGCCGAGGCCGGGGGGGCCCGTTGGTGCCCGGTGAGTTTGCTTCTCGTCAGTGGCTGCTCCTGCTCCGGGGCTGGGACAGTCTGTGCGCTGGGAGCCGGGCACCGAGCTGCGAACCCGCCGTGTGATGGAAACCACCGCGGGAGCGGGGGGCAGGTCTGCCTGCGGGTGCATGGGGCGGAGTCAGGCTCCTAAGAGACCAGACCCTGAACCTTGAATCCGGAGCTCATAACGGGCACCTCGGGGCCTTTCCCTGCCTGGAGAAGGTGGCTCAGCCTGGGGCTTCCCCCTCCCAGTAAGCCCGGGTGGGGGAGGAACCCTGTGACTCTGCACCTTGCCCTGGGTTTTGCCCCGCCAGCCAAGGACCCTTCCCTGGTTCCCTTGCCGGTGGGGTGGGACGGAGCTGGTGGGTGTGGTGCACGCAGCACAGGTTGCTGGTACTTGGGATTTATTAAATCCGTTACACATACAGGGGCCCGGCCTTGGCTGCTGATTCTTGTGGCAGAGGTTCCTGTGATGGGAGGTGCCTGGCACTGCCATTTACTGAGCCAGTAAAACAGGGCTCTTGTCTCTAAATGAATCCCTGTGGCCCTGGAGGGAAGGAGGCAATAACACTTGCAGTGCACATACCTCTGTTATGTTAATAAGCTCTGTATAGTAGCATAAACTACACTATTCTAGACTGAGCCTAAGGCAGTGTCTTGGTCCAATAAAAGCTTTTACCTCCCCCATCTTGTGTCTCAATAAGTCTGTAAAAACAGACAGTACAAATTCCTTGAAAGAATAGACCATGGGCCTGACCTTACATTTTAATTGAAATGTTGGGGATTAATTTTTTCTGACTCATTGCTTGTATTATGCACATTCTGGGCCCCTCACTTTTTTTTCTTTTCTGTATATCTAAAGATATGTGACTTTGTGATCACCAGATAGTCTTATTATTATTTCAATGTAAAAAAGCTTTTTCTTTTTGAGGTGGGGAGAGGCACTTATGGCTATATACACTTTAGGCCCCAATCCTGCAAAAAGCCCTGCATAAAGCCCCACTAACTGCCTTATGGAGCTCTGTGAGGCTGCAGAGGTCCACACATGCAGACTTACTGCAGGACTGGGGCCTTAGTTTTTAAGATAATAATATACCGGCAGTCCTTGACTTTACAACATTTGAGTTATGACAAACAGCACTTACGACACTTCTACATTGACACCCTGATTTGACTTACAATTATAGGTTTTGAGTTTATGCTGCTCCGTCCCACAATGGAGTAGATTGCAGTTCCAAGTTATGACATACAATGCAGTTGTAAGGAACCAATTGTGTCATAGGTCCGAGGATTGCCTGTATCTACAAAAACATTACAGCTTGTTAAATACTGCTTTGCCTTTGCTCCCATTATGCTCCCACACAAATGGAGATAGATATAGATATGTATGCACAATTTTTAAACTTATAAGATAACTTTTAAAAACTCAAACTATTCACAGTATTCAGAAAGTGCAGTATAGTTTTTGACATTCATTCATTCAAAAAATATGTAAAGAGTTTATTACTTGTTTCCAACAACACTGTAATATCCTCTGCAATTTCCAGTTGTTGAAAAGGGGTGATCTCTACTCTGTTAAGGTTATAACAAAATTTGTTAACAAAAAGGTTTTAATAACACCATGGTGTTTTGTTCCCTTGCTCCTTTTTGTGTGGAGAAATAGATTAACCCTTCCATATGAAGTTTTGGGTCCTGTGCCAAACAAATAAGTAATCAGTTAGCCTGCTTGTAGGTGTCACATATGGAGTAGGCCCTTAGGAAAGATTTAAATATGGGAATGAAGTTGCTTTGCAAACTAGTTCAAGAAGGGTGTTTCATGCAAGGAAGAAGTGCCAACATGGAGAGAAGATATTAGGTAATCTAGCAGACAGAAACACGACAAGATCTTATAGCTGGAAGTTGAAGCTCGACAAAATCAAATGGAAAGTAAAGTGCAAATTTTGAACAGGGAGGCTAATTAATCATTGGAATAATCTGCCAAAGACTTGATGGCTTCTCAATCACTTCACACTTTTAAATTAAGATTGGCTGTATTTCCAAAAAAATATGCTGTCATGGTATAAACCCCCACTCTGAACCTTAGTGTCCAAAAGATGGGATACCAGCACGAATTCCTCTAAGCTCAATTACCAGCTTAGTACTTGTAGCGCTGCCACCAACCAGGAATTCCAGTGCCTGGTACACTCTGGTCCCCCCAAAACCTTGCCCGGGGACCCCAAGACCCAGACCCTCTGGATCTTAACACAAGGAAAGTAAACCCTTTCCCCAGCATTGCCTCTCCCAGGCTTCCCCTCCCTGGGTTACCCTGGAAGGTCACTGTGATTCAAACTCCTTGAATCTTTAAAACAGAGAGGAAAATGCACCTTCCCCCCTCCTTCTCTCTTCCCCTCCCAGATTCTCCCTGAGAGAGAACAGTAATCCTACCACAGAGAGAAATTAGCCTCTCTCTCCCCCCCTCCCTCCTTTCTCCCCACCAATTCCCTGGTGAATCCAGACCCCGTCACCTGGGGTCTCACACCAGAATAAAAAAAACAATCAGTTCTTAAACAAGAAAAGCTTTAATTAAAGAAAGAAAAACAGTAAAAATTATCTTTGTAAATTTAAAATGGAATAGGTACAGGGTCTTTCAGCTATAGACACTGGGAATACCCTCCCAGCCTAAGTATACAAGTACAAATTAAAATCCTTTTAGCCAAATACACATTTGCAAATAAAGAAAAACCATACGCCTAACTCGCTTATCTACCTAGTAATCACTATTCTGACCTTATAAGAAGCCTGTATCGGAGAGATTGGAGAGAACACCTGGTTGCACGTCTGGTCCCTCTGAGCCCCCAGAGTGAAACAACAACCAAAAACTAACTGCACACACAAAACTTCCCTCCTTCAAGATTTGAAAGTATCCTGGCCCCTGATTGGTTCTCTGGTCAGGTGACAGCCGGGCTCACTGAACTTAACCCTTTACACGCAAAAGAGAGATGAAGTACTTCTGTTCTATTAACTCTTACTTATCTGTTTATGACATATGCTGTAGATCAGCCACAAGTTAGGGGTTGATGTTGTCCTAACGAGCATGTGCGAAGTATCTTCACATACTCATAAGGAGAGTGAAGCTCTTAGGCTTATGTAGATGGTCGTGAGAGACCACTGTGATTCTTAAAAAGTGAGTCCTGTACAAACGTGATGTTTGCTAGCATTGGTAGAGTGAGGGAACAGGGTGGTTTGGGCCCGGCGTGCTGTTGGAATGCAAAATGAAGCATGGACAGCCAAAGAAGGTAGACCAGTTATGCGGGGCTTGAAGTCAAGAAGAAGAAGCTTGAACATAATGCAGTTTGGAAGGAGAGCAAGTCCTTTGATAAACAAATCCCTCACATCTCCTAGGGTATGTCTAGATTACCTGCTGTATTGGCGAGTAGCGATCGATTTCTCGGGGATTGATATCGCGTCTCATCTAGACGCCATATATCGATCCCTGAACGCGCTCCCGTCGACTCTGGAACTCCAGTAGCGCGAACAGCGGTAGCGGAGTCGAGGGGGAGCTGCAGACGTAGATCCCACGCCATGAGGATGGGAGATAAATTGATCTAAGATACTTCAACTTCAGCTACGTGAATAGCGTAGCTGAAGTTGCATATCTTACGCTGCAAATTTGCAAGACTGTAAAGCTTGTGGTCAGCTGTCAGGATTGCAGGGTTGTTTCTTACTTGGACTGTGACCATAGATCTAGAATTTTTTCTAAATTCCAAAAGAATTGTCTGTTTTGGCATGGAAACTCTCATTGTAATGCAGGGAGTTATCCTACACAAGCAATGCTGGTTTATGAGATCCCAGAAGTTTATTCCCTCTGACATGTAGCAGTTTGTACCAGCACACATACAGACTCCACTGTGTTTGGGAAACTGAAAAAGCAGCTCCAGTATCATGGTCATGAAAAGAATCTGATTCTTTTGTGGTATACCTAGACCTGTACACCACAGAGAAATGCATTCCCCTCAGGGAGAGAGAAGAGTGTTTGTTGTTTCCTAATGGATTATTGTAAATGGAAAAGGGCAGATGATTCATTTGCTTGGTAACATTGCCCTCAACTGTGTTAAAGAGCTTTATTCCAGATGGTCAATTAATATTCTAAGTCAAACAGAGTCAAAATGTATTCCTGCTATTTCCTAGGCAGTAGCACTATTTTGGAATCAGAGTGAGTGTCCATTGGTACATCGATTATCTGTTTTAGGGTTTTGGTAAACTTCTGTCTTCGATAATAAGACTGTGTGATCAAGACAGATTGGTCTTGCAGAAGTATTTAGGAGCTAGCAGATTTATATTTTGCTGTCCTGCTTTGCAAGTCTCTAGATTTGCGGTCAAGGAGGACAAAGAACAAGTGACAGTACTGAGTCTGTTTTTTTCTGTAATATATACATTTAATTTAAATCAGCTTGCAATTTAATTTCAAGGTGTTTTAATAGTGCCAAAACCAGTGCATAATGCAAAAAAACAAACAAAAATCTCTGCAAGAATTAAAACTCTAAAACATGTATGACATCCACACAAGAGAAGTGCAAGTCTGTACCTGTGTGTGTGGTGTAAAATTCTCCATGGATTCTTTTTTAAATTCAGTCTAAGCATTACAGTGCACAAGTGTCTCATGTTCCAGTGGTACTTAGGGTAACCAAACATGGACTGAACCAGATTTTGATCTGATTTGAGTTTCTGGTAACACTGCAACAGGAACCAATTTGTAATCTCTGGCTGGCATGATGACCAACAGTAATTCCCCTCCCTGGTTTTTTTTTTTCTTTTTCTTTTTTTAGATTCTGTGGCACAATGGGGTGGAGTCTGGGCAGTGTGACCTTCCCCTCTCACTTAGTCTCAGTGCCAAGACTCCAGCTTGAGCCTGAATTTTACACTGCAGTTTTATAGCCCTGCTGACCCAGACTAGCCATATCTGTGCCTCAGGTCTTTCATTGCAGTGTAGACATGGCCTATGTGTCTTGCCCAGGGCCAAACAGGAAGTCTATAGTAGAGCAGGGAGTTGATACTGGGTGTCCCGCATTCCAAAATAGCTTTGTAATCAACAGTCCATCCTTCTACAATAATGATTTCTTTGCTACTGCGCTGAAATTGTGCACTTGCGAAATAACCTAAATAGCTGAATATTCTTTTAGAATATTGTTATTAGAAAGTTGCCTGGACAGTTTTGTAGCAACTCTGCAGTTTGTTCTAGCTTTTTATTGCCATACCAATAATAAAATCAGTCACCCACACCATTAATGTCAATTAGTATTGCCTGCTGGTCATAGGTTCTGAAAACACAAAAGATATCAATCAGCTCTAATTGGGAGCTTTCCAGTAATTTCTTTATGCACCAGTGTATTTACAGTGAGCAACTACCAGGCAGGCAACATAAAATTAAAGCCATTATGTTACGGAGAGTAATAAAGAGACTGCAATGCAGACTCTTTTTCATGGGGTATTGGATGAAGACAACCAAATTTGCTTCATATAAGCACAGAACAGTCATTAGATGGCAACACTGGTTCGTTTTATTATGAATATGTGTTCTTGGATGGGCACATGTGTCTACTACTCATCTTCATTAGACTTTCTTTAATCCCAGAGGTTCTGTCATACTACAATGTGAATTAAGGATAATACTGTCTTATCATGCTTGTTGTCAGTCTCCCAATTGGTTGAATGAGAAATGCTGGAAGCAGAATCTCCTGTTAGTCACTGACAGACAGGAATAGATGGGCTGAGCGTATTAAACAAAACCAGTGCTGAACAATTGCCCTCTGAGGAGTCAGGAAGGGAAGAGCAAAGGATGTTTAAAAATAGTGAAACAAAAGAAAGGGATGAAACATTAAAGAGAGATGACTGCAACAAAGAGCTCTCATCTTACCTGTGTTTCGCTCACCCTCTCTTTATATTTTCCCATTTCTCTTCCCAATTTGCCTCACTTTCCCTATCTCTGCAGAAGTGGCACTCCACCCCTCTAGAACATATAGTCACAGGATCCACTCTCCGTAACTCTACTGTGAAATAGAAGACAAGTACTATCCTAGAAAGCAGCAGGAAGTAATATGTGGATTTACTGCAAATGAGTGAATAAGGCAGGTGTTTATGGAACTTTACACTCAAATCAGTTTGATCGACAAAGTTAACAACTCAGATCATAAAGTACATGCAGTGACTATTTTATACCAGAGAATCTAATATAAATTCAAATACAGTAATTATGTACTACAGGTTGGATTAAAGTAAATTTGAGGCAGTAAGTATTGCACAGCTGTGACTTAAACAACATGCCTCCAATAATGACCATTAAATGTAAAGCATATTATATGAAATATAATATTATATAAAATATGAAATATAAAACATTATGTGAAATATAAATTGTATTCATGTGACTAGACAGTCTGGTAGATAGGTACTGAATTCCTGAAAAACAGTGTATAATGCTATTGAAACACAACACGAATCTTAAAGAATTGGAAAACTTTTAATCTGTGTGAGTTTGTTCCAATTTTTATCTGAAGGCTTTTATATAAACTTGGATTCTGAGAGAGACAGACTACATGATCCTTAAACTTATATGATGCTTTGCTATATCCTGAGGTAGTGTAAAACCAGTGTAGTTCCACTGACTTCAGTGGCGTTATGGTGCTTTATACCAGCTAAGAATCTGGCACATTAAATACTCATTACATTTTAAATCTGTATCTTATGTGATCTTTCCTTTGTGTTTCGTTTTATAGGTTCTGAACCATGGATAATCTCAGTAAATCAAACACCACCTTTGCACTCAACCTATTCAAAAAGCTGAGTGAAAATGCCAGTTCACAGAACCTATTCTTTTCTCCTTTGAGTATCTCCTCTGCTTTGTCCATGGTATTTTTGGGTGCAAAAGGTAACACTGCAGCCCAGATGGCAAAGGTATGTCTGGATAAACTTGAACCACTTAACACAACTTTGGTCTAGAAGCTGAACCGCAGATCTTTATTGTATGTTCTGTACTTATGGAAAACTCCCATTATCATCCTTGTGTGCCTGAGAGTAGAATTTTGGTGGCACCATACAGCTGAGATGCCTTGAAAAAGAGAGAGCTGTCTAGCTGCCTCAAGAGTTAGAAAAAAACTTCTTCAATTACATTCTCTGGGATTAGTATCAGATTATACTAATCACCTAAATATGTCTTAAAAACATAGCCCGGAGCATTTTCTTAAAATCATGCCCCCTTTAAGGTGTCAAGTTGGGCAACCAAAAAATCACTGGTCGCTTTTGAAAATGTAGGTCTAGTTCATTAAATTCTTAATGCCAAATCCTGCTCCAAAGAGCATTCAGACTCTCCAGAGAGAAAGAGGGCCTAGGGAAGAAGAGTTGGATGCCAAGATTGGATCCCTGAGGTCCCCCTGAAAGGTCAAGCAAAGACCTAAGAGGAGACCCAGTAGACAGAGTCATAAATGTGAGGAGAGAACAAGATTTAGAAAGGAGCATGATCAATAGTGGCAAAATTGGCAGGAGTCTGGGAAGATGAGGATGGAGTTGAGGCCCTGAAATCTGTCTGCAAAGGAGGCCTTCTGTGTTGCAGTTGCATAGCTTTTTAAGTTCTCTTAGCTTGTCGGTTTTTAGTGTAGTATGCTTGGTTTCCTGGGGTGAGAATTACAAATTTCAAAACAACATTTATAGCTGTCCACTTAGAGCCTTATACAATATTTGGCTTAGAGGAGGGGAAGAGTTTGTCTAAACTTGCAGCTTCAACAGTAAAATAGGGTGGACTTGAAACTGACTCCTTATAATCTCTAAAGACTTTTAGAATTGACCTGTATATGTCTTTTGTTGAGAATGATTGATTAACTACCATACTAGCAGAAGTTGCTAAAAATTAGATGTACTAATGGATTTCGAACATTCTTTTGTTCTGTGTCAGTAAAATCTCTTGCTCAAAATATAAACCAATATAACAGCTCTGCAATTGTTATGGAATTCATATCATGGCATTTCTTTAGCAGTTATTACTTTTAAGCAAATCCAACATTTGGGAGGCAGTATTTTTTTTTAAATCAATCTTATTCAGTGTGTCACCTGAACTCAAAACTGAGGATGAATTTTAAGATTTAGTACTAGTTATGTTTAAATAAACATTGAGACAAATTTTGCTGTTATGTTGGTGTAAAACTGGAGTAACTATTAGACTTCAATGAAATTGTGTCAGATTTACATCTATGTAAATGAAAGCAGAATATGGCCTGATCTTGATTTTAAAACCATTGACCTACGAGACCTGACATCAGTGAATTTAGCCCAGAGACTTACCATGGATGTCCCACAGAGTTATCCCAGACTGCATTTGGTTGAATTGAGCCTATTATGTCCTGTGGGGACACTTTCTTCGGTGAGCTGCCCATCTCCCCTGTTGGCTGTTTGGCCCTTTGGGAAGCCTCTAAGGTCTTCGGCTATTTGTTGGTTTGGACATTTGCCTGCCCACATGCAGTAAATCACCATAGAGCTAAAGTTTTCCCTTAGAAAGAGCTTTTCAGGGTGTCTTACTTCACTATAGTGTTTCATACTAGAAGAGCCATTCTTGATCTCTATTAAATAAATCTTGCTCAGATTAAAGCAATGACTAATGTACTGGAGCACTAGATCATTCCATAACATTTCTTCATTTCCACTACCATTTAAGCTCAAATAAGAACCAGATCTGTTCTTGAATATCCTCCCAAGAGAACCTATGCTAACTATTGTACTATCAGGTGCTTCATTTTAGTAAATTAGAAGAAGGAAAAGAATGGGGAATAGAACAATGCAAACATGAAATGATGCAAAAAAATCCATTATGGAAGGCAAATGGTGGCCCTGTTGCAAAGGAACAAAGGCAGCAGCATCTTGTGGGAGTGCTTGAATTGAAGGCATAGTTCCAAAACATTGCTGGAAGCTTTGGGGAAAAGACTGTTGAAAGGGATTCGGTCAAGTTAAATCATAACTTGTCTGATTTTTTTTTAACCTCTTAGTGTTGCACGTAACAGTTAAGATTAGGGAAAAATAAGGGACATTTCCCCTGTTTGTATTCATGTGCATTTGACAGCACTTTATGTTTTACCCTTTCTTCCATAGAGACACTTTCCCTGTTTGTCAGGCTCTTCCGCACAATGAAACAAATTTAAAAAAAATGTAACTATAAAGCTAAGGGACTCTAGAGACGAGTCTGAGACCTGAAGCTACTTTAAATTCATGTTTTGAAATGAAGTAGATTTCAAGTTGATGGTTTTCCTTAAAACTCTCCATAACTCTTCATTTTATGTGTCCTAAAGCTAGGACTGAGTGAGGAGTCTCTTCAAAACAGCTATGTTTATTTCCACGGTAAAATGTTTTTTCAGCAGGGTCTCTCTTCTAACACAATGAGCTCCAAATGTGCTGTGTAATGGGAAGTCGTTTCCCTTTTAGGGCTGCCTGGGTGTTCAGGCTGAAGCTTTTATCTCTAAGCTGCTGAAAGGAATTGTAATAACCTGTCCCAAAGCACATATTTCAGCACATGTGGGTCATGCTGAGTGTATTCCTGTCTCTTTCTATAGATGCTTTCTCTGGACAAAGTTGAAGAGATTTACAATGGATACCAGTCACTTATTTCTGAAATTAACAGACCAGGCACTAATTATGTGCTTAGGATTGCCAACCGGCTCTATGGGGAAAAGACATTTAAATTTCTTCCAGTAAGTCAAACGTTCAGTTTGGTTTTGTGTTATAACACATTTGCTACATTTCCACTTTAGAGTGCAAATCAAGGGATCGGCTTTAATCTACAGGCACTATGTAGTTCAGGACCTGACTAACCAAAGCAAGTCTCCTTGTGAAATCCATTCATGTGCTCAGATGATTGTTTGACAGTCCCTAGCTCTGAACTCTTGAGAACTGGAGCAGCGTGTTGTCAATGGAAGGTCCAACAAACTCCAACTCTTCAGCATTCCATTAATCACTCATTTTTGACCAGGACTAAGATTTTAAGAATTTCCTTCAAATGGTGGGAAGGGAAGGGAATAGGCATTATTTTGTGACTGGGGAGGGGTGTCTTCACTCCCTTTAAATTGGACAATGCATTCAAAGGACACAGCAATGGGCACGTAATACTTTTTTTTTAAATCAGACAGAAGAGCAGTTAGAAATTCTCCAAAGACTTAGCTGAGAGTATCGGGTACTGGGGTATATATTTCCCTTTTAAAATGTATCCAAAAATTGTAGCACTGATTTTAACCTTACTCTTTCGCACCCCTTTCTTTCATCTCAGACAATTAAGAGGTAACTGAAAGTCTCACATGAGTTGTAGACTCAAAAAACTAAAGTTGTAGACTTACATTTTCAGTAAGGCAATCAACCTTACCCTCCCCAATCTGCAGTAATTTTATTACTAAAAGGGATTGCCAGTATAAATTGGCTCAGATTCAGATATCCTCTTCTCAATTAAAGTTAAAACCACTGTGATTAAATATTTAAACTTGGCATCTTTGGCATTTCGTCCATAAAATAAAAGACTCCAAAATACAAATTGGAAAGAGAGAGAGAGCATGATTTTGACCTAACCACACAATTACTGACCTATTGACATTTGCACAGTAGACATTTCATAAGACTGAAGAGCAGGTTATTATCGTCCCCAAATGCTATACAAAAAAGATATAGAAATAACCTCCCTGAGATTTTACTTCTAAACTAGATCAGGTTTGGGTTACTCTGGAAGGATTACAAAAAGCGTTATCTAGAGACTGATTTACAAAGCCTTGTACTCTCAAACCGAAGCAAATTGATTGCATCACTCTCATCATGCAGTCTTGTCGTTGATCTGTCAGTAAGCCGGCTGCTTGGACTAAGAATGTAAGAATAGAAAATAAAATGCTCAGCTTGAATAGAAGTGACAACAAGTTATTAAGACTGACTCCTTCCTCCATCCCTTCAGAAAAAGAGGTAGATTCTATGTTTGAGGTCTTCTACAACTGCATGCCAGAAAAATATATTGCTAAGACATCCTCCTTTGTTTGTCCTAGACATTTATAGACTGCCTGCCAGAACTTCTACTATGCAGAGCTAGAACAACTTGACTTCTCTAGAGCTGCAGAAGATTCCAGAAAACACATAATTCCTGGGTAGAAGAAAAACTGAAGGTAAGATGCTTGCAGAGTTCCACAGTGTCTCTCTAAACAGCTAAAGCCTGTTTAAAAAGCATATGGGCCATAGGAGAGATACAAGAAGGGAAGGAGAAGAAAAACAGACTGAATCCGTCAGATTAAGATGTAGTTCTTGTATTGTGCAGATTGTTAGAGTATACCGTAGTTAATAACACAACTAGGTAGACAGCTAAAAAACTATGCTTCCTTTAATGTGTCCTAAAGGTAAAATCCAGAATCTGTTGGCTCATGGTGTTGTTGATTCAATGACCAGACTAGTCTTGGTGAATGCCATCTACTTCAAGGCAACTGGGCAACCCCATTCAACAAGGATTGCACAGTGGAAAGGCAAGTTTAAAACTAACAAGGTATGAAGTAGGGAAGTATCACTAATTTTGCACTACACTTCACCCAGAGAAAACAAGAAATGCTTTTAATCAGGATTGCCCTCAGTACATTTTACCACACCCTCTATTCTATCCCATCCCATCCCCCTCAACACAACCCCTTTGTTTAGTTTATTGTAAACATCTTGTGAAACTACATTTTCAAATAAATGCATTAACATGAATGTATCCCTTGTTTCCTTCATTCTCATCTCTGTTTTCTGCTATACCTCTCAGTGTATCTTTTCAGCATTAGAAGGTGTAGGCCTTGAACACAATTACGAACTTACAATAGTCAGAATTTTAATATGTAAGGGAAGAAGTGGATAAATGAGTGTCAAGGCAGTTTGGGGATTCCATATGTTGTTCAGTGTTTAGAGGACCTATAAGTCATTAATATCCCTTTCCTCAAATCTGTTGCTGTTTTATGTGCAGAACTCCCACAGAAATTACGGTTACTTACAGAAACTGGTCCCCTTTGCTTCAGTTTTTTACCCAGTGATAAAATGGAACATGAAAAATGCTCAACTACCTCGTGTTTATAAGTTTGATTTGTAAAATGTGTGGCATTTGCTAATTCTCCTCAAAGCAATGTAAATGCAGGAGCAACTCTACAGTCCGGGGAGCTAAAACAGCTATACTTAGACTGTAAGCTTTTCATGATACGGTCAGTCTTCTTGCTAGCACAGTGGGGTCCTGGTCCATGACTGGGACTCCAAGAACTATGATAGTATAAAAAATAAGTGAGAAGAATTAGGCCCTTGCTGTATACAAGCAGAAGGGAACACATGTGTTCAGATGTTTTAAAAAAGGAATGCTTCTGTTTACAGCAACTTTGATCAGAACAAGATCACTTTTGCTTTAAAAATGGATTCACGATGAAATTGATACACAAATAGATCAGGTTTCTTTTTTAGTTACTCACATCACAGTGTGCAAATCTCCTCATCTTAAAGTGCATCCACTCTACCCCAAGGCATAATACAGGAATTCTCAATGTGATTATAGGCCAGCCTTCCTTCTTGGAGAAGCTCATCCATCCTCTTGAGGCTGTCTCCAAATAGCACGAACAGGGTACTGGTACATGACTCTGAAGAGCATACCAAGAAACTGAATGAAATATGAGCCACCTTGTATGTTTACTCATACCTTCCTGGATAGCCAAGGTCATTTGGAAGTGCCTGGAAGTCCTACTGTCTCTCAATGCCATCTTTTAGAGAGAGAATGTTATCGCCTAGCCCAACACAGGCTATAGTCAAGCAGCACCGCAGAAGTCATGATTTGGACAACTGGAGAAATGGTGTGAGGTAAATAGGATGAAATTCATAAGGACAAGTGAAAGTACTTCATTTACAAAGGAACAATCAGTTGCACGCATCCTAAGTGGAAAATGACTGCCTAGGAAGGAGTACTGCGGGAAAGGGATCTGGGGATCATAGTGGACCACAAGCTAAATATGAGTCAACAGTGTAATGCTTTTCCAAAAAAAGATCAAACATAATTCTGGGATGTATTAGCAGGAGTTGTTGTAAGCAAGACATGAGAATAATTCTTCCGCTCTACTCTGCTCTGATTAGGCCTCAGGTGGAGTATTGTGTCCGGTTCGTGGGCACCACATTTCAGGGAAGGTGGTGTGACAATTTGTAGAGAGGTTCAGAAAAGAGGAACAAAATGTTAAAGCAATGGGCCTGATTCTGTTCTATTTACACAAGCTTACACCAAGTAACTTAAATTGATTTCAACAGCTACTCTAGAATCAGGCCTATATGTTGAAATTCTCAATTTACTCTGAATTCTTTTCTATAGCAATAAAATATTTCAGGCTAAACAGGATTTTGTGGTACTATTAGAAGCAAAAACTGGCCCTGTGTCAGAATATTCAAATCTAGCAATGCATTAGTAAATCTGAGCCAAAACAAGATGTTGATGCAGAGGAATAAAATCTGCTACTGGAGGACAACTGGTTGTTTGAAGTTGGGAAAGAAAGCTACTAGAGCCTTCCCTGAGATAGTGCTTGTGGATGTGCTGCAGACCGCCGGGATCTGATTTGGATATGATAGAGACCCTCTTTAATGTTTTATATGAAGTATTACTAATGGGAATTGTGTGAGCATGGGAGACTTTAACTTCCCAGATATAGATTGGAGAATGAGTGCTAATAATAATAATAGGGCTCAGTTTTTATGGATGCAATAGCTGATTGGATTCCTTCACCAAGTAGTTGAAGACCCAACAAGAGGGGATGCCATTTTAGATTTGGTTTTGGTGAGTAGCGGGACCTCATAGAAGAAATGGTTGTAGGGGACAACCTTGTTCAGTGATCATGAGCTGAAGGATAGCTCAGTGTGGGAGGACTAGCTCATTGGTTTGCTAAATCCAGGGTTGTGAGTTCAATCCTTGAGGGGCCATCTGGGGCAAAAATTGGTCCTGCTAGTGAAGGCAGGGGGCTGGACTCAACGACCTTTCAAGGTCCCTTCCAGTGCTAGGAGAATTGGTATATCTCCAATATTATTAGTAATTTATTATTGAAGGGTAAACAAAAATAGATCTGGGGCTAGGGTTTTGATTTCAAAAGGGCTAACTTTAAAGATTAAGAAACTAGTTAGGGAAGTGGGTTGGACTGAAGAACTGTGGATCTAAAGGTGGAGGAGGCCTGGAATTACTTCAGGTCAAAGTTGCATAAACTATCAGAAGCTGCCTCCCAAGAAAGGGGGAAAAAAATCATAGCAGGAGTGTAGACCAAGCTGGATGAGCAAGCATCTCAGAGGCCTGGTCTACACTCCGTTTTAAACCGATTAGCAGCGTTAAACCGATTTAAGTGCTGGTACCCATCCACACTATGAGGCCCTTATATCGATATAAAGGGCTCTTTAATTGGTTTCTGTACCCTCCCCGACGAGAGGAGTAGCGCTAAAATCGTATTACTATATCAGATTAGGGTTAGTGTGGCCGCAAATCGACGGTATTGGCTCCGGGCGGTATCCCACAGTGCACCACTGTGACCGCTCTGGACAGCAATCTGAACTCGGAGGCAGTGCCAGGTAAACAGGAAAAGCCCCGTGAAATTTTGATTTTCATTTCCTGTTTGCCCAGCGTGGAGCTCTGATCAGCACGGGTGGCAATGCAGTCCCAAATCCAAAAGAGCTCCAGCATGGACTGTAGGGAGGATACTGGATCTGATCGCTGTATGGGGAAACAATCTGTTCTATCAGAGCTCCGTTACAGAAGACGAAATGCCAAAGCATATGAAAAAAAATCTACAGGCTACACAGTGCTGCGTGACAAGCGTACGGGAAGCCAGAGACTCAAATGGACACTCATGGAGGGAGGGAGTGGGTACTGAGGACTCCAGCTATCCCACAGTCCTCAGCAGTCTCCAAAAAGTATTTGCATTCTTGGCTGAGCTCCCAATGCCCGTAGGTTCAAACACATTGTCCGGCGTGGTTCAGGGAATAGCTTGTCAATTTACTTCCCCCCTCTCATGAAAGAAAAGGGAAAGAAATCATTTCTTGACTTCTTTGAATGTCACCCTGTGTCTACTGAATGCTGCTGGTAGACGCAATGCTGCAGCAGTGAAGAGCAGTATCTGCTCCTCTCCCCTCCCTGGTGGCAGACGGTACATGCTTGATAACTGCTGAATACCCCTGGCTGGCCTCAGGGGCACCTGGGTAAAAATAGGAATGATTCCTGGTCATTCCCAGTAGATGGTACAGAAGTCTGGTAACCGTCTTCATCATAGGCACTGGGGGCTGAGCTCCATCAGCCCCCTCCCTTTCTGATGTTAAGAAAAGATTCTGTACTGCCTGGACTATCATAGCAGCGGGATGCTGGGCTCCTCTCCCACGCACCGCTTAATGTCCTGCCTGGACTGTCATAGCACGGGGAGGGCTGCCTCCCCCTCATTTTACTCTCCTAACAGTCACTGTTCTTATTCCTGCATTCTTTATAACGTCATGACACAAATGGGGGGGACACTGCCACGGTAGCCAGGAAGGTGGGGGAGGAGGGAAGCAACGGGTGGGGTTGTTGCAGGGGCACCACCCGTGAATAGCATGTAGCTCATCATTTCTGCAGGATCTTGACATGGAGCAGCTGTGCTCTCTGATACACTGCTTCTCTAGTACACTTGCCCCAATCTAGGCAGGACTGACTCTATTTTTAGAACCATAAAGGAGGGATTGACTCAGGGAGTCATTCCATTTTTGCTTTTGCACACCCCGGCCAACCTCAGCCAGGGCACCCATGATAGTAGTAGACAGCACGAGAAAGACAGATAACCATCATCTCATTGCAAATTACACTGGCAGCAGACGGTACAGAACAACTAGTAACCGTCTCTGCTATCATGCAAAAGCAAATGCATGCTGCTGTGTAGCGCTGGAGTATTGCCTCTGTCTGCGGCATCCAGTACACATACGGTGACTGTAAAAAATAAATAAATAAATAAAAAGCTGAATGGCTCCATGGTTGCCATGCTATGGCGTCTGCCAGGAAAATCCAGGGGAAAAAGGGCATGAAATGATTGTCTGCTGTTGCTTTCCTGGAGGAAGGAATGACTGACGACATTTACCCAGAACCACCCGCGACAATGATTTTTGCCCTCAGCCACTGGGCTCTCAACTCAGAATTCTAAGGGGCGGGGGAGACTGCGGGAACTATGGGATAGCTACGGAATAGCTACCCACAGTGCAATGCTCCGGAAATCGACGCTAGCCTCGGACCATGGATGTACACCGCCAAATTAATGTGCTTAGTGTGGCCGCGTGCGCTCGACTTTATACAATCTGTTTTATAAAACTGATTTATGGAAAATCGGAATTATCCCGTAGTGTAGACGTACCCAGAGAGGTGATTAAGAAAAAAGCAGAAAAGCCTATAAGGAGTGGAAGATGGAAGGGATTAGCAAGGAAAGGCTACCTTATTGAGGTCAGAACCATGTAGGGATAAAGTGAGAAAGGCCAAAAGCCATGTAGAGTTGGACCTTGCAAAGGGAATTAAAAACCAATTAGTAAAAGGTTCTATAGCCATATAAAATAAGAAGAAAACAAAGAAAGGAGAAGTGGGACAGCTAACACTGAGGATGGAGTGGAGGTAAGGATAATCTAGGCGTGGCCCAATATCTAAACAAATACTTTGCCTCAGGTCTTTAATGAGGCGAATGAGGAGCTTAGGGATAATGGAAGGATGACAAAATGGGAATGAGGATATGGTGGTAGATATACCACATCCGGAGGTAGAAGCCAAACTTGAACAGCTTAATGGGACAAAATCGGAGGGCCCAGATAATCTTCACCCAAGAATATTAAAGGAACTGGCACATAAAATTGCAAGCCCATTAGCAAGAATTTTTAATGAATCAGTAAACTCAGGGGTTGTATCGTACGACTGGAGAATTGCTAACATAGTTCCTATTTTTAAGAAAGGGAAAAAAGGTGATCCGAGTAACTGTAGGCCTGTTAGTTTGACATCTATAGTATGTAAGGTCTTGGAAAAAATTTTGAAGGAGAAAGTAGTTAAGGGCAACCTGATTGCCTTCTGTGATGAGGTAACTGGCTCTGTGGATATGGGGAAAGCAGCGGATTTGATATATCTTGACTTCAGCAAAACCTTTGATATTGTCTCCCACAGTATTCTTGCCAGCAAGTTAAAAAAAGTATGGACTGGATGAATGGACTATAAGGTGGATAGAAAGCTGGCTAGATTGTTGGGCTCAATGAGTACCGCTCAACAGTTCGATGTCTAGTTAGCAGCCGATATCAAGTGGAGTAGTCCTGGGGTCGGTCTTGGGGCTGGTTTTGTTCAACATCTTTATTAATGATCTGGATGATGGGATGATTGCACCCTCAGCAACTTTGCAGATGACACTAAATTTGGGGGAGAGGTAGATACACTGGAGGGTAGGGATAAGGTCCAGGGTGACCTAGAAAAATTGGAGGATTGGGCCAAAAGAAATCCAAGGAGGTTCAGCAAGGACAAGTGCGGAGTCCTGCACTTAGGAAGGAAGAATTCCATGCACCACAACTGACTGGCTAAGCAGTAGTTCTGCGGAAAAGGACCAGGGGATGTGGATGAGAGGTTGCATATGAGTCAGCAGTGTGCTCTTGTTGCCAAGAAGGCTAATGGCATATTGGGCTGCATTAGTTGGAGCATTGCCAGCCGATTGAGGGAAGTGATTATTCCCCTCTGTTTGGCACTGGTGAGGCCACACCTGGAGTACTGCGTTCAGTTTTGGGGCCCCCACTACAGAAAGGATGTGTACAACTTGGAGAGAATCCAGCAGAGGGCAATGAAAATAATTATGGGGCTGGGGCACATGACATACAAGGAGAGGCTGAGGGAACTGGGCTTAGTCAGGCTGCAGAGGAGAAGAGGTGAGGGGGGATTTGATAGCAGCCTTCAACTGCCTGAAGGAGGGTCCCAAAGAGGATGGAGCTCAGCTGTTCTCAGTGATCGCAGATGACAGAAAAAGGAGCAATGGTCCTCAAGTTGCAGTGAGAGAGGTCTAGGTTGGATATTAGGAAACACTGGGGTGGGTTACCTAGGGAGGTGATGGAATCTCCATCCTTAGAGGTTCTTAAGGTCAGGCTTGACCAAACCCTGCCTGGGATGATTTAGTTGGGGTTGATTCCTGCTTTGAGCAGGAGGTTGGACTAGATGACCTCCGGAGGTCTCTCCAACCCTAATCTAGGATTTTAAAATGGTCATTTCAAACCATTAGTGGCTTTATAATTTTAGAATTTAATTATTTTTTAACATCACTAAAATATTGACATTTCTTTTGAGCCTAAAATAACAAAATATTTAAGCTGAAGATGTTCCCTGTCTATTTGAAATGATTAAAATATGTCAATAAACTAAAGGGCTTGAATCCAAGTGTGAAACTATTTTAGGCAAGAGGTCTAGTGTTTTAACAATTTTGTTGATAGGAGCTACACACTAAGCAACTAAATACCTGTAGTGTTTTCCTCAAAATAAATCCTCGAGGGACTGGCATTACAAATGGGAAAAGCCTGATGGAATTCTGGTTCATTCCCTGCCACCCCAAAGGGCAATGGTAGCACCCTTCTTGCCAATATTCTGTAGTGCTCTGTCCAGCCCAGTTTTCAGATGTCCCATGTGATTTGAATCCCAGTTCTTCTAGTTTAGTACCAACACGCTGGGCTCTGTAGTACTTGTTGACACTGATACTTTTTTATTTATTTATTTATTTAAGGAATGAGAGCAAACCAGTGCAGATGATGTTCAAGGAAGCTAAATTTAACATGAGCTACCTAACAGACTTTCAGACCAAAATCCTTGATCTCCCTTATGTGATAATGAGACTAGTATGATCATCCTGCTTCCTGATGAAATCCAAGATAATTCCACTGGCCTGGAACAGGTAAGCCATTTGTACTGAATATAAAGCTCAATCCTGCTAGAGAAGAGCATTTGACTAAATCTCATTTAGATCTGTGAATTCAAGTCCCAAGCTCTCAACTCACCAGTATTAGCACAGGGTGGGAGAGCTGCAGAAATGTTGCATCTGTTCCCCCAAGAGGCTGGGAATACCATCTGTCACTGTCAAGTAAGTACCCAGCTCTCTCTGATGTCCAGAGAAATGTTAGTTCTGAAAGAGAGACTTTTTGACCAGGCATCATGATGGGTCAGCAACCTCTGACACACAGTTCGCCAGGGTAAGCAGTCTGGGTCAGTTTGTTTACCTGCCGCGTCAGCAGGTTCGGCCGATAGGCAGCTCCCACTGGCCACAGTTCGCCACTCCAGGCCCTGGGGGTGACGGGAAGAGCCGTGGCCAGTACATCCCTCGGCCCACGCCACTTCCCGCCACTCTCCCATTGGCCTGGAGCCATCGAACTGCGGCCAGTGGAAGCCATGATCGGCCGAACTTGTCGACGCAGGAGGTAAACAAACTGACCCAAACTGCCAGACTGGTGAGCCGCGTGCCAGAGGTTGCTAACCCTTGCATTGGGATGAAGCCAGAATGTAGGTGAGTGACAGATTGAAGGAGATCCTGGAGAGCTTCCACTGTCACAAAAATCAATTCCTATTTGATGGATTTCCCCCATATTCCTTTTTAACTGTTCTGGGTTAGGCTCTCCCTCGCTTGTACCTAACCTTCTACCTTACATTTCTTTATATGGGAGTCCTCAAGTGCTCCTCCTTCATTCAAGAGCTACTGATTTCCTTTCTGTGCTACATTGTTACTGGGCTGGCAAGGGACAGTGAAATAGTAATGCCTCTCCCACAGTAGCCACCTCTGCCAAGTATGCTTCATTACTAGTGACAACATGCAATTGCATTAACTTGTTACCATGAAGGATGGTCTTGGGATGGTACCTGCATATAGCACAGCGGGGCTCTGATCCTAGCTGGGGGGCCTTTTGACTGTATTGAAAAAAAATAAGAATGTTTCTGACTGTCATTTATTTTTGGCTTCTGACTACAGCAATATTTTTTTCTTGTAGCTGGAAAGAGAACTTACCTATGAGAAACTTACAGAGTGGATAAATCCAGAAATGATGGACTATAGTGAAGTGGAAGTGTTTTTACCCAGATTTAAGTTGGAGCAAGCTTATGATCTGAAGCCTGTTCTGAAGAGCATGGGAATGGCTGATGCATTTGACAGTGAGAAGGTGGATTTATCTGGAATGTCAGCCAGCAATGACCTAGTTCTGTCTGAGGTTGTTCACAAGTCCTTTGTGGAGGTAAACGAAGAAGCACAGAGGCAGCAGCTGCTACTGCATTAGTGTTCCGTATGCTTTGTGCACGGATTGTACCACGGTTCACTGCTGACCATCCTTTCCTCTTCCTTATCCGGCACAACAAACTGGCAACATTTTGTTCTATGGCAGATTTTGTTCCCCCTAAAAAGAAAAAATGCAGCCATTAACAGAGTAGAGTTATTTCCATTTTACTATTTTGGGATTTTTTTTGCACCCTAAGCAACAGGATTTGACCAGATGCTGTACATTACATGGTGCAACCCTAAATACCCTTCTCTCTTGTGCCTGAAATAGCTTTTTGTAGTCCACTATTCAAATTTAGCAACTGTTTTAAATAACAGAATCATTTAATATTTATTCCAATCCATAAGACTTAAAATTGCGTTTGCCATAGTTCACTGTAAAGCACCCCTTGTATCCTATATACCTTAATAAATGCAGGGTTCCTTAACTTTAGTCCATTTTTAGCCATAACATCTTGCTTAATGCATCTTTCCATCTCTGTACATATTCCCCTAGAAATTTGGTTCTCATACTTGGGGTTTCTTAGCAGCAAGTGGTAAGATCTCCTGGGGAGAGGAAAATGAAGAAGACTGACTTCTGACTGACCTCCAAATGCTTTTTGCAAATTTCCCTTCTCCCTCTCTCATTTTCCAGACTGGTTCATTCTGTGTCTAGCTGTGTCACCATTTTAAAAAACAAACAAATAGCTCTTGGCAGCCATCTAACAGATTTTTATGAATGATGCTAACACAGCTGTACTCTTGGGGAAAATTGAGCAAGTACTTATTCAAGACAAGGAATGAAGTCAGCTCTACTGAAATCAGTGGTAAAACTTCTTATGGCTTCAGTGGGGTCAGAATTTCACTCTGCATGGTCTCATATGTTAACCTGGGTTACACTAATATTATTATATTTGTGAAATAGGACAGACATTTGCTTAGACTGATAATGCTAATTGCACAGCCATAGTGGTCTTATACAGTGATTTTGGTCTTGCTCTTTCTCCTCTTTGAACCAACAATAAAAGAACTGATGAGAAGTGCTTGGGGTCAGGTTTTGTTTGGTTTTAATTGTGTAGTTCTTTAGCTGGAGTGTGATTGAAACAAACATTGTGTGAATTTTGCTATCGATAACTAGCAGAGACAGGCCCTGCCATTCTAAGACTGCACTAGCAGGACTCCCACCTCCAATCAAGTCCAGTATTTATTGCTTCCTTTAGAATACTTGGCTGCCAAGAACATATATGTAAATAGAGGCAAAAGGGTGGTTACCTTGGAACGGAGAATTTATTCTCAGTGTTAGCTGAGTGTTGCAGCTAACTCAGTTTCAGTCTCAAATTAGGTTTGCCAACAGCACCTCATAACCTGGCAGAGTGAAGTCTGGGCGGTAAGGGCACAGGTATCTCTTCTATGCATGGAATTAGTTTCAGTGAAAACCTCGTTGTTAAAAATAACCTTTCACTATATTATAAATTATAAATTGCAATAAGATACCAGTCCTGGATTGTATGCAAGGTTTTCATTCCCTCCACCAACTACAAATCCTGACCCTTCACAATCGGTGCCCCTACAGGCACTGGGACAGAGGTCAGCATTATAGAAACACTGACTTGACTTTGAAGGAGGTGAAATGGAACAGTCCCTGGCATTCTAAGCTGCCCTGGGAGCTGACAGGGATGTGCACCACAATAGATCCTTAACTCTGGAGAAATTGAGGGAAAAGCTCCTACTAGCTGAGCCAGTTCACTATTAAAATGTATTTCATTATATGTATTTCAGTGGTGCCTAGAGCGCCAGCCATTACTGGGCGCCTATTGTGTTTGTACAGAGAGACAAAATACTCAAGACAGAAAGGAGTGGAAAGGGGGAGTAAAGTGACTTTTCTGAAGTTACAGCCGATAGACTGGCAGAACTGGGAATACCACCCAGGTCTCTTGACTCCCAGTGCCCTATATTCTAGATCCATGCTGCCTCATTGCCACCAATGATTTTGGCTCTGTGGTGGCATAATCAAGAACACCACTACTGACTTTAGATGAGTTGTTCATGATTCAATCAGAAATGATTTTTGGCCTATATTCTTTCACTTGACAGGAAGAAATGGGAGACTTTTTCAATTAGCTTCACTTACACATGTAACCCTTCTGCCCCTCTGAGTTGGCCTAGCAACAAGGGCCGTGTTCAGTATCCAGGGGTTCTGTTTCAATAACACAATGCATAACCGGCTCTAGCCCCCACCCAGTGACCTGGGACACTTAGGCCACGTCCACACTACAGAATAAAATCGAAATTATTAAAATCGATTTATAAAACAGGTTTTATAAAATCGATTTTAACATGTCCCACATAGGGCACATTACTTCGGTGGTGTGCGTCCATGGTCCCAGGCTACCATCGATTTCCGAGAGCGTTGCACTGTGGGTACCTATCCCTAGTTCTTGCAGTCTTCCCTGACCCTTGGAATTATGGGTTACTACCCCAGTGCCTGATGGGGCAAAAATCACTGTCGTGGGTGGTTCTGGGTACAGCCTCACCCCCCTCCCTTTCTGAAAGCAGCAGACAGCCATTTCGCACGTTTTTTACTGGGTGAACTGGAGAGCAAATGCCATAGTACAGCAAGCATGGACCCTGCTCTGATCAGTACCACGATCTGTGGACGTTGTAACATGCTCAAGCATTCTCGTGCTGTCTATGGTGAACCATGAACTGCAAACGCAGGAGAAGGAGGAGGCAGCTAATGGCAGTGCAGCGACGAGAGTGATGAGGACCTGGAGACTGATTTCTCCCTAACCGCGGGCCCCCGCGCTTTGGAGCTCCTGATGGTAATGGGGGAGGTTCTACCCATTGATCGCCGATTTTGGGCCCGGAAACAAGCACAGACTGGTGGGACCGCATAGTTTTGCAGGTGTGGGACGATTCGCAGTGGCTGCGGAACTTTCGCATGCGTAAGAGCACTTTCTTTGAACTTTGTGACTTGCTTTCCCCTGCCCTGAAACGCCATAATACCAGGATGAGAGCAGCCCTCACAGTGGAGAAGCGAGTGGCAATAGCATTCTGGAAGCTTGCAACGCCAGACAGCTACCGGTCAGTCGGGAATCAATTTGGAGTGGGAAAATCCACTGTGGGGGCTGCTGTGTTGCAAGTAGCCAAAGCAATCATTAAGCTGCTGCTACGAAAGGTTGTGACTCTGGGAAACGTGCAGGTCATAGTGGATGGCTTTGCTGCAATGGGATTCCCTAACTGTGGGGGGGCCATAAATGGAACCCATATCCCTATCTTGGCGCCGGAGCACCAGGGCACCCAGTACATAAAGCGCAAGGGGTACTTTTCAATGGTGCTGCAAGCACTGGTGGATCACAAGGGACGTTTCACCAACATCCACGTGGGATGGCCAGGAAGGGTTCATGACGCTCGTGTCTTCAGAAGCACCGCTCTGTTTAAATGGCTGCAGCAAAGGACTTACTTCCCAGACCAGAAAATAACAGTTGGGGATGTTGAAATGCCTGTCGTTATCCTGGGGGACCCAGCCTACCCCTTGATGCCATGGCTCATGAAGCCATACACAGGCAGCCTGGACAGTGGTCAGGAGCTGTTTAACTACAGGCTGAGCAAGTGCAGAATGGTGGTGGAATGTGCATTTGGCCGTCTAAAAGGGCGCTGGAGAACATTACTCACTTGCTCAGACCTCAGCCAAACCAATGTCCCCTTTGTTATTGCTGCTTGCTGTGTGCTGCACAATCTCTGTGAGAGTAAGGGGGAGATCTTTCTGGCGGGGTGGGGCAAATCACCTGGCCGCTGACTACACGCAGCCAGACACCAGGGCGATTAGAAGATTCACACCAGGAAGCGGTGCGCATCAGAGAAGCCTTGAAAATGCAGTTTCATCATGGGCCAGGGTACAGTGTGACTGCTGTGTTTGTTTCCCCTTCATGAACCTCCCCCCTGTTATTGACTCCTGCCTGCAAGCAACCTCCCCCCCTCCTTCCATTACAGCTTGCTTATGGAAATAAAGTTACTATCCTTTAAAAACCCTGTATTCTTTATTAAAAGTCATTCCCTGTAAGCAACCCACCCTCCCACTTGCTTTAAAAGCATGTAATTATAAAAAGAGTAAAGAGAAATAACAAGGTACCCCGGAGAGTGGTTTGGGAGGAGGATAGGAGGGAAGAAAAAGGCCATTAAGGAAGCCTTGAAAACGAGTTTCATCATGGGCCAGGGTACGGTGTGGTGACTGCTGTGTTTGTTTCCCCTTCATGAACCTCCCCCCTGTTTTGACTCCTGCTGCAAGCAACCTACCCCTCCGCCTTCCATTACAGCTTGCTTATGGAAATTAAAGTCATTCCAGCCCACCCTCCCACTTGCTTTGAAAAGCATGTAATTATAAGACGAGTAAGAGAAATAAAAGGTACCCGGGAGTGGTTTGGGAGGAGGATAGGAGGGAAGAAAGAAAAGGCCATTAAGGACATTTCAATGTAATGACAGCCTTTTGGTTGGACTGTCCACGGGGGTGGAGTGGGCGGGTGCAGAAAGCCTTCCCTCACGCGTTCTTACACGTCTGGGTGTGGAAGATATGGAACATGGTGAGTGGTGAGGGAGGTTAAACATGGCTGGAGTGGCACTCTGTGACCCCGCAGCTCTTCCACCAGACCTCGGAGGTTGTCAGTTTGATCGCTCAGCAGCTGCAGCATTGCATCCCGCCACCGCTGATCTTTCTGCTGCCACATCTCATCTCAAGCGTCCCTCCTGTCCTCACGTTCACTGGCATCTTTCCTGTACTTTGCTACCACGTCCTTCCACTCCCCCAGATGAGCTCTTTCATTGTGGGTTACTGCCATGATTTCTGTGAACATTTCAGCCCGTGTCCTCTTCTTCCTCCTCCTTATCTGAGCTAGCCTTTGGGCTAGAGTAGGGAGGCTTGAAAAATTTGTAGCTGCATGGTGGGGGAAAAGAGTGATAGAAGGATCATAAGAGATACATTTCACAGAACAATGGTTATACTCTTTCACAGTGAACTACACTATTCACCGTACGTAGCACATGTCACTTCACTACAAGGTCGCCTTTGGATTCTTTTAGTATTTAGTGCCTGCGGCTGTGGTGTAACAGATCAACACAGACGCAGGTCCGGGGATTACAATTCAGCTTGCAGGCGGTCATGGTAAGGCCTACATCTAATGGCAGATCACTGTCTCCCTTCCCCCTGCACCACCCCCCCCCCCCGCATGGCTATTAGCAGGTAAAATTCCTGCTGGCCAGCCAACTGCTAAAAAGCACATCTTTTGCTTTTTTTCTTATGCCTTCAGAAGGAGCAGCAGTAGAGGAAATTGTGAATTGTGTTCCCCCCCACTCTGCATGTCCTGCAATGAAGGCAGATCACTGAAACCCTATCCCCGCCCCCCCGCCCCCCCCCCCCCCCACCGCGTGGCTATTAGCAGGGAAAATTCCTGCTGGCCAAATGCTAAAAAGCTCAGCGCCATTAAAGACACCTCCCTGTAGGAATGGGCAGCTTTTTCCCTTCCCCCCGCATGGCTAACTGCAAGGGAAGGATTTCTTTTAAGCCACAGGAAAGCATCACCGTAGGAATGGTCATCTCTGTCCCCTTAATAAAATACATTAATTTTTACCAGGTGACCATGAATGATATCACTCTTCTGAGGATAACAGACAGAGAGAAAGAAATTATACTTCTTGAATGCCAGCAATCACCGGGACCATACGCAGCTAGGCTTTGTCATGCAATGATGCCCGATTACATGCTCCAGGCATAGCATGGTAAAGTTTCGTACCATGGAGGATGGAATAAGGCTGCCCTGCCCAGAAACATTCTGCAAAGGCTTTTGGAGTACCTCCAGGAGTGCTTCATAGAGATGTCCCTGGAGGATTTCCGCTCCATCCCCAGACATGTTAACAGACTTTTCCAGTAACTTTAATGCCAGCTAATGCATGCAAGCCCTCATGGCAAATCAATCATTAAAAAACGCTTTGCTTTTAAACTATGTTTTATATTTACAAAGGTACACTCACCAGAGGTCGCTTCACTGTCTGGGCTAGTGGCTTGGGAGGGCTGGGAGTTTAATTCTGTCTGGGTCACGAAAAGCTCCTGGCTGTTGGGGAGAATGGAGTGCTGTGTGCTTTCAGCAAGTCTTCCTCCTCTTCCTCCTCGTAATCTTCCCCCTCCGCTGAATCCTCATCCATGGGTGAGATTATTACCCCCACCTCGGAATCCACAGACAAGGGGGGGGCTTGTCGTGGCGCAGCCCCCTAAAATTGCATGCAGCTCAGCATAGAAGCGGCATGTTTTTGGCCCAGATCCGGATCTGCCATTTGCTGCTTTGGTTTTCTGGTAGGCTTGTCTGAGCTCCTTCACTTTAACTCTGCACTGCACTGAGTCCCTGGTATGGCCTCTCTGCCTCATGGCATTAGAAATTTTTTCAAAAGTTTTTTCATTCGTCTTCTGGAACGCAGTTCTGATAGCACAGAATCTGTCCCCATACAGCGATCAGATCCAATAACTCCTGTGCGGGCCACGCTGGAGCTCTTTTTCCTGTTCTCAGGAGACTGCATTGTACCTGTGCTGCTGAGAGCTCCACGCTGGCCAAACAGGAAATGCAATTCAAAAGTTTGCGAGGCTTTTCCTGTATACCTGGCCAGTGCAGTAGAGTTCATTTACCTGTCCAGAGCGGCCACTGGTGCACTGTGGGATACCTCCCAGAGACCAATAACTTTGATTTCCGTCCACACTAACCCTAAATTGATTTAGTAATATCGATTTTAGGGTTACTCCTCTCGTGGGCAGGAGTACAGAAATCGATTTTAAGAGCCCTTAAAATCGATTTAAAGTGCCTTGTAGTGTGAACGGGTACACCCATAAATCGATTTAACGCTGTTTTAAATCGATTTAACGCTGTAGTGTGGACCAGGCTTTACATACCACACCCCCCCTAGGCGCCTCTAGGAGGCAATACTTCCTCTCTCGCAAGCACGGAGTCTGAATGTAGCAAAATCCTTTAATAAAGGAAGGAACAAATGCGGCATCCCATTGGAGAAACAGCACAAACAGGATTATAACACAAACCATAAACAAAACCCACCTCCAAGTACGTTTGGCACTGTCCTTTTTCCCCTTAGGGTTTTAAGTCCAATCACCCCAAAGTCCAACAACCCAAAAGTCTCTGGTCAGTGCCACCCCAGAATTCAAGAGTTTATCTGCAGAGTTTTACACACACCCCCAGCCTCGGTGGAAATGGGGGTGGGGGAGTCCACACAGGGTGTTAAGGGGCACCTACATGGGCCAGGGCCAACTGCTCCACCTCTCCGTGGAGTTCTGCTGCAGCCTTCACCACGACCAGCTCCATCACACCAGCTGTGCCACTCCTCCAGCCATCCCTGCAAACCGCTTCACTTCGCTCACTGTTCTATGGGCTGCTCCAACACGCTGCAAACTGCTCCACTCTGCCAGCCACTTAACAATAGGTCTTCAGGCTCCCCCACTAGTTAACACAGCACTCAGTGATCTCAGCTCATTCAGCTCTTAGTAGGGGAGCTCTGGTGCTGGTGCACCATTGACCCAACATGAACTCAGCTCAGCAGTCTCTAGATGGACTCCTACTGGAATTAAAATTAGTTCTACTTTTTTACAGTAGAGAGAGAAGGCTGTGCAATTGGTGTTCCAGGCCCATACCATCAGGCACACACACTAGTCCCCACCCTCTCTCAATTCACTAGGTATTGGAACCCATGTCCCTTGTTTAGCAAGTGTCACTTAAGTTATATTGAGACATCTCTGTCATAAAGCAGTCTCCTAGTTCCTCATTCACATAACCAGCTGGCAACACTTTATTTATCCTGCCCCAATAACAAAGAAATTGGAGATCCCAGAGCTGTCAAAATAACCATCCCAGGCTGCACTGGGCTATGCTGGGCGTGCCCGTGCAAATATCTGAGAAGTCACAATTCCTGAAATTCTTTCTGCACTTCCCATAATTCACCACCAGATGCCAGGGTAGAGTTCATCCTGACTCTACTTACACACAAGTTGCAGGTAATCGTACATTTTTTTAAAATGGTCATCCATTACTCAAATGCAATAGAAATTCTGTGCATAAATGTAAGTTCAGCATTTAAGAAGTTGCTTTGTGTAACTAACTTCAGCAGCAACAGCACTCTTTGTTTTACTTCCATAGTTGTGGGGTTTTAAATCCTAGAGTCACATGCTTCAGTGTTGTTTTTCACTTTTCACTGCCTAAGAACTTAAGAGCAAGGGCTGTTTACAATGGTGTCCTGACCAAATCCCAACTTAGGTTTGCAGAATGCCTCAACCTAACAGCCCCCTACATTAACCCATTCTCAGTCTCTGTTGTAAACTGGTGCTGGTATGCAATACTGAAAATCCTGTTCCAGCTCAGAGGTGGACTGCATTTCTGTGGTAGGTGAAGTGATGCCATAGACTTGCTAATTGTGCCTTCATTGTACCTTTTAAGATAACTAATTCACCTCAGTCTTTGGGAGCATTCTAGCTGTTCCCCAGAGTAAATAAGGGAAAGATTAGGAAATACTGAGTAATCTTTGTAAAGACAAAACTTCAAAGTTTAAGGGAGACCACTGCCTAGGGATCACTTAATCCATCACTGACATATACTCATCTCTGGGGTATAATGCTGCAGCTATTAACAGCACATCATTCACCACACACAGCTTAAGACAGGAGCAAAGAATAAGCTACGTAACAGGCTCAATATACAAAATTCTGTGACACCTCTTGAATGAACAGGAAAGCTGGCAGTGAGATTTCTCCCAAGCCCCAAAAGAATATCAATCTCATCTCATCTAGCATAAAGTCTACAAAGGTGTTTAGTTCAACAAATTTGTTGGAGGTCAGAATGTGAAACTATAGTGGTAGGTTAGAAGTATTTGGTAAATTGTTTCCAAGAATGTTAGTCTGAAGCTACGTGGAGTTTTGGCATTTTTTAGATTTTTGTAAGAACTTTTCTCCATAGGGGGCAAGGAGTTATATATTGTAGAGCTTGGGCCTCTTGCATGAATTTCCTCTCTCTATCTCTGGTAAGTAAAGGAAATATTGTCCTCTTTGGGTAATAGTATTTGGAGAGATGTATCCATCGTTTGTCTTTAAATAAAAAACTACACTATTAACACACACTACTGCGGTGACACTACTGCAAGAGTTTATTTTGGACCATTAGTTAAGTATTTATAAGCGTGAGGTCTGCACTGATGGTTACTATTTATACTGTGACAACACTTAATGGGTCCTAACAGAATTGGGGCCTTATTGGTAGGCACTGTACAAACTCAGAGAAAGAGTCTCTGCCCTGAAGAGTTAACAGTCAAAACAAACAAGGTTTACGTAGGGAGGGGAAATGGGCTATGCTGTGCAAGCACAGTGATTGGCTGGTAAGCAGGCATCTTATTAATTCCATGGTGGCATTTTTTGTTTTTAATGTAAACTGTCCTTGGTTAGTCTTCCATATAACCATAATTAATCACTAAAAAAAAAAAAAAAAAAGCCTCCCCAACTAGTGGTTTATTTACCTTTCTGAGGACAGCTGTCCTATACCCAACACATAAGCTGGGCTGCTTCACTACTTGCCTCCTGCTTTCCTAAAATATCACTGCAGCCAATCAGAAGAATCCTTCAACAACTGTGCTGACTACACAGTCCCTGGAGCTCATCTCACCAGCTGGAAGAGAAGGGAAGACTTCCCAGCTGTCTGTTAAGCAGACACGCAACTATTGTCTCCAATTATATTGTAACCCTTCTGCCCCTCTGAGTTGGCAGCAACAAGGGCCGGGTTCAGATATCCAAGGGTTCCAATTTCAATAACAACAATGCAAAACTGGCTCGAGCCCCCACCCAGTGACCTGGGACAATTACACCACCACCCCTGGGTGCCTCTAGGAGGCAATATTTCCCCACTCGGCCAAGCACGGAGTCTGAGTGTAGCAAAATCCTTTTAATAAAGGGACGGAAACCAAGGCTGCATCATGTTGGAGAAGAAACACCACAAACAGGATTATAACACAAACCATAAACAAAAACCCACCTCCAAGTACGTTTGGCAATGTCCTTTCCCCCTTAGGGTCTTAAGTCCAATCACCCCAAAGTCCAATAACCCGAAAGCCTCTGGTCAGTGCCACCCCAGAGGTCAAAAGTTTATCTGCAGAGATTTACCCCCCAGCCTGGGTGGAAATGGGGGGAGCACACACACAGGGTGTTAAGGGGCACCTTACATGGGCCAGGGCCAACTTCTCTGCCTCTCCTTGGAGATCTGCGGCAGCCTTCACCACAACCAACTCCACTACATCCGCTGTGCCACTCCACTCCTCTCACTGTTCCATGGGCTGCTCCAACATGCTGCAAACTGCTCTGCTCTGCCAGCCACTTAGCAATAGAGCTTCAGGCTCCCTCACTAGTTAACACAGCACTCAGTGATCTCAGCTTAGCTCTTTTAGTGATTTCAGCTTGTAGTAAGGGAGCCCGATGCCAGTGCATTATTGGCCCAACATGAATTCAGGTCAGCAGCCTCTAGATAGACTCCTAATGGAATCAAAATTAGCTCTACTCTTCAAAAGTAGAGAGAGGGGATGTGCAATTGGTGTTCTATGCCCTCAAAAGGGGTCCATACCTCAAGTACACACACCAGTCCCCAACCACTCTCATTTCAATGGGAGTTGGCACCCATTTCCCTTGTCTAGCAAGTGCTATTTCACTGATATTGAGACATCTCTGTGATATAAACAGTCTCATAGTTCCTCATTCACCATAATCAGGGTGACAACATGTATTCCTCCTGCCCCAATAACAAAGAAATTGGGGATCCCAGAGCTGTCAAAATAACCATCCCAGGCTGCTGAGGGATATGCTAGATGGGTGGGTGGTGCCAATGCAAATACCTAAAATTCCTTTCCACACTCCCCGTAATTCACCACCAGATGTCAGGGTAGAGCTCATCCTGACTCTGCTTACGTATTATTCTACCTAATTTAAAAATTGGAGATTGTGATTAGCAACAACGGGAAGGGTGCTGTTGTCCTCTTCATTTCAAATATGGGCTATTACCTAATAATGGTCACCTGAACATCAGTAGTGTCTCTCCTGTAAGGCTAAAACTCATGAAGGCCTGGATAACATTTGTTGTTCCTTAGCAGTGTATTTCCTTTACCTGATGATGTCATGGCCAGCAGTACCCATTGTGATTCGGTGCACTCAGAGAGGCAAAGGCAGCACTGCAGCTGAAAAAAGGCAGGTAGCTCCAGGGGCCCAGTCATGTAGATTTTCTGCCTTTCAGTCATGTAGCCTAAAGAACTCTTCCAATGTCGTGACTATCATTATAGCATAAACTATGGACACACAGGCTTACCACTGAGCAAAAAAAGAGAAAATTAACAATAGCAGACCAAGATACTAGACCCCATATCACATCACAGCAGAGAACAGCAACATAAAGAAAAGGCACTGGTTGAAAAGGTGTTTCTGGAGGAGCTTGCTCTCCCACCAGAGGCAGAAAAAATTGTCCACACCTTTGAAGCATGGATAATACCAACGGTCTATATCTGTGCACCCTTTTTCCAGCCTGCATACTTGCTTTCCTGCTGAGTTCATAAAATCCCACCAGCAAGGGCTCCTCGCTCTGCCTTTTCAGAGCAAACCAAAAGCTTGACATATCAGGATAAGGGGCTGAGAGATCTTTTCTGGAAATCTTGTCAGTCTCATTTATTTGAGGGAGGTAATAAACCTACGACTGATAGCTGATAGAAGCTGGGAAGGGAAGACTGGAGTAGATCTCTCCAAAATTGCCCTGTTCTGTACATGCACCCCTGAAGCTCCGGTACTCACCACTGGCAAGAAACAAGATATTGGGCTCAATGGACCATTGGTTGGACCCAGTGTGGTTTTTCTCATGCATATTCCTCTCTTTAGATACTCTTTTTATGTAAAAGCAGCAAAGAATCCTGTGGCACCTTATAGACTAACAGACGTTTTGGAGCATGAGCTTTCGTGGGTGAATACCCACTTCCTCAGATGCATGTCTTTTTATGTAAATTTTAAAGTCCTTCTGTCTTGTGATGAAAGATTTTGTAATTTATTTTAAGGGGATATTTCAGCCCAGCTTGCGCACACACTCCCCACCCCGGGCCTGGCTAAATACGCAGCGATGAGTCACCAGTTCACATGTCTCTCCTACTACCTGGAACCAGTGAATTCCCAGATGAGCTGCAGGTAAGGAACAGCAGTGGTGAATTTGTCCAGTCCAGAGTGGGGGAAGGTGGGAGCCGTGTTGCTTGCTCTTTAGCTCCAAAAAACAGGGCCTAAAAGGGATGACCCTGCTCCATGTGCTGGGGACAGAGCAGGAGCCTGCAATCTGCCCCCGCTCCAGCATATTAGAAATGTGCAGTTGGGCTGGGCCAAGCACCTGGCCTGTTCTTCTTCACCCCCTCACTGCGTGCCCAGAGGGACACGGAGACAGCCCTGCAGGAGAGAAAAGCCCACAGTACCGGCTGAGCCTCTCCCACCCGCCGCCAGGGAGATGAAGCTGCTTCGAAAGAGCCTGCCCATGGCAAATTCTCCACAGCCTTCCAGGGAAGGCCAGAGATGCAGTTTCTCCTCCTCCTTCCTTTCCTCTGATTTGCCTCCTCAACTTTCACTCTTGGGTAGAAGCAAAACAGGTGCACATCAGGTTTAAATGAAGGAAGACTGTCCACACTTAAAGCGGCACCAGTTAAACATCACAACTTCTGCATATGGACAAGCTGCCAGAGACTGGAGGGGCAAAGGGCCTGTCTGTGCTGTAGCAAATGCCTAATTGTGGGGCAGTGGCATGATACATGAACATTTACTCCTGGGGGAATTATGCCAGGAAAAATTAAAAATTCTGAGCTCAATATCTTAAAATTCTGCATATTTTATTTGTGAAAATAACAAAATAATCATGCCAGTTTCAATTATTTTTGTAATTTATTTCAAAATACCTGTCAGCAAGTATGTTTGTAATGTCAAAAAAATTCCTGAATCATTTTTGACAAGTAGATTCCTTACTAGGCATATTAATACAGATCTTTGAGTAATGATTCATTTAAACTACAATACAGAAGTACTTTATTCACAGAGAAAAGAACTACTCACCATGATGTGGAGCAGAGGGAGATGGGAGAGTTGGAAAACAGAATCTGACCTGTTCATACCTGAACATACAATTAACACTGTATACTGATATAAACTCCTACACTCCAAGTGTGAGTTAGGGATGAATTAGCAAGAATGTTGTAAGCAAGACACAAGAAATAATTCTCCCTCTCTCCTTAGACCTGATAAGGCCAGTTCTGGGCACCACACTTTGAGAAAGATGGGACAAATGGAGAAAGTTCAGAGGAGAACAACAAAAATGATTAAAGGTCCAGAACACATGACCTGCGAGAAAAGATGGAAAAAATAAGGTTTGTTTAGTTTGGAAAGGAAAACATTGTGTGGGGACATGATCACAGTCTTAATGCACAGCCAAAATTGTTACAAAGATAAGGGTGATAAATTGTTTTCCTTAACCACTGAGGACAGGACAAGAAGTAATGACCTTAAATTATGAAAAAGGAGGTTCAGATTGGACATTAGGAAAAACTTCCAAATTGTCAGGATAGTTAAGCACTCGAACAAATTACCTAGGTGCACCCTGCACACAGACCCAGCACATGGCGCAGAGTCCTCCCCTTAGCCCCATTTCTCAGAGCCAATGAGCATCCCCCTCCTCTGCTCTTGAACTGGGACAAATTCACCGCTGCTGTTTCTTACCCTGCAGGCTGCAGCCAGCTGAGGAGTCACTGGTTCCAGGCAGTAGGAGAGACACGTGAACCGATGACTCAGCCCTGTGTGCTTAGCCAGGCCGGGGCAGGGAGTGTGTGCGTGGGCTGGACTGTGCTGGGGATAAGCCTTAGGGGAGGGAAATGCACAGACCAAGGGAGGGTGTGGCTGCCCCACACTAGCTGGGGGCGCTGTGACTGCAGGGGGAGGGGCCACCTCTGGAGGAGGGGTAAAGCAGTGGGGGTGGGGGAATGGATCGGTACGGGAGGATGAGGGAAAAGTGGGGAATGGAGGAGGAGATGAACCGGCTACGGCTGGGTGGAAGAGCGTAGGCACATAAACCTGTTTGGCTGGGTTTGTGTGCAGTGTTATTGTATCCCTGGGGGTCTCAGGATAGAGACCAGGTGTGGAAGGTAATAACTTTTCTGGACCAACTTCTGGGGGCGGGGGGGCTAGATCTGCTTAGAATCCTCAGCACCTCTTGGGGTGAAGCATTAGGGCTAGGCTGGTGGTAGATTAATTCTCAGGATCCCTAAGGCCTTTGTGGATGAGTGTGCCAGTTGGTGGGCAGAAGAGTCGGAGGCAAGCTTCAACATCAGTAGGTGGGAGGGGAAGGGGCACGCTAGCAAGAAATGGTGGGAAGACAGAAAAGAAGAAAATAAAGTTCAGAAGAGAAAAGGGAAATATGACAAGACACGGGACAGAAAAAACAGAGAACAGAAAGCGCATAATGAGGAAGAGGAGAAGAGAGATGTGTTGTGCATGCAAGAAAGAGGGGTGGGTCTGCCTGGGGTGATAAACAGACTTGAAATGAATCTAGTAGTAGATAGTATAGGAAAGAGGCTGAGACTGAGAGAAAACAGCAGACTGTTATGTTCTCACATCCTGCCTTTTCCTGCTGTCTGTGCCCCAGTTTTCTGTTTGTGAAACAAGGAAAATTGCTGCCTGCGGGTTGGCAGAAAGTGGGCACCTTTCTCCTCACCAGTTGCCAGAAGCCCTTCCCACCCAGGCACAGCTTAGGTTGTAGCATGGTAGTAGCAGTTTCCACAGCCACGCTAGAAATTCAGCCATAACTGCAATTTTTCTCTTTACTAGCATATAACTGCAGAGTGTGCCTTGAATTTTTTTCTCAGCCCTACAGTGTAAATACAAAGCTACTCCACTATAGTAGAACCTCAAAGATATGAACACCAGAGTTACGGACTTACCTGTCAACCAGACACCCTATGGAACCAGGAGTAATTAATCATCAGGAAGGGGATACCAAAAAACCCCCAGCAGCAAATACTGTACCGCCTTGGGGCTTTAGTCCTGGAGATCAGGGCTTCAGCCACAGGGTGAGAGGGGTCAAGGCTCAGGGAGGAGGGAGACTCGGGACCTCAGGATCCCTGCGGTTCAGGGCTATAGACTGGGGGTGGGCTCAGGGCTTTGGGCTCGGGGCTTCAGCCCTGCAGTTCTGTTGTCGACTTCCGTCGTGTGGGGGGTGAGGCACAATAGCTTGGGGCTTTACCTACAAGCAGAGTGCCCGTTTCAGCCCCAGCACTGCCCCAGTAGCTAAAGCCCTGACCCTGGCACCCCCAAGGGGGAAGAACTGGGAGTGGAGCTGTGGGGCTGAAGCCCTGAGCTCTAGTGCTTCCCTCAACTCTAAACCCTTGAGCCCTGGTGCTTCCACAACCCAGAAGCCCTGAGACCCTACCTGGGCCCCTGACACCCCCATCCCGTGCAGCTGCAGCCCCAGCCCCCCAGTGGCTGAAGTCTATAATGTATTGTTCAGAGTTACAGAACATTTCAGAGTTACGAACAACCTCCATTTCCAACGTGTCCATAACTCTGAGGTTCTATGGTAGTTTGTATTCACCCTGCATAACTGAGCAAAATTTTGCTCAGTGTCTTTATTGAAGAAAGAACAGTTTCCAGACAAAAAATTTCTCGACTGCTACTAGTGTTTCCTCTGTCTCCAGCTGGGTTTAGAGAAGGCTAGAATTGGTTGTTACAATACTACTTTGCAGGGTAGGTGCAAGGATGTTTCGCACCCTAGGCGAAACTTTCACCGTGTGCCTTTCCCCCCCTGCCCCTGCCCTGAGGTGCCCTCCCCCGCAGCAGATCCCCCACTCCGCCTTGAGGTGCTTCCTCCCCCACAGCAGCTCCCCACACCCCACCCTCTGCCCTGAGGCACCCCCCTCCCGCCCCAGCTCATGACGTGCTCGGGGAGAAGACGGGGCAGCGGTGAGCTCCTTCACTTCTCCCGCCTCCCAGGCTTGCGGTGCCAATCAGCTTAGGCGCCGCAAGCCTGGGAGGTGGGAGAAGTGAAGTGGTCACGGCATGCTCAGGGAGGAGGCAGGGCAGGGGTGAGCTGGGGCGGTGAGTTCCCCTACATGCTATCCCCTTCCTTACTTGCTGCAGGTGGCCCTCCCTGCACTTCCTTGTCCCAGCTCCCTCTGCCTAAATGCCAGCGGCAACCGGAGCGGCCGAAGATCTGGCCGCCGCGGTCGCTGCTGAAGAAAATGGTGCCCCCCCAGATGCCAGTGCCCTAGGCGAGTGCCTAGGTCGCCTAAATGGTTGCACCGGCCCTGCTACAGTATGTTACTATACCTCTTTCAAAGTGCTTTACAAATAACTAAACCAAATTTGTAATACCTCTGTGATATAAGAATTATTTACCAATAGGTGAATGGGGGCGGAGTGTGGTTAAGTAATTTGATCAAGGTCTTTATGTCTCAGATTTGGCTTCTAGCCCCATATTTTTACCTGAACAGCTTTAAATAAGTCGCCCATGTGGAGTCTGGCAACACCTTTAGATGTGAAACAATGATAATAGAATGAGGACAGACTGAAATATCCCCTTAAAACAAATTACAAAATTTTTCATCACAAGAGGGAAGGACTTTAAAAATTACACAAAAAGAGTATCAAAAGAGAGGAATATGCATAAAAACTACCATGCTGGGTTCAACCAATGATCCATTGAGCCCAATATCCTGTCTCTTGCCAGTGATGAGTACCAGAGCTTTGTGGGGGAGAGCGTACAGAACAGGGCAATTTTGGAGAAATCTGCTACTGTCTTCCCCGCCCAACTTCTATCAGTCACAGGTTTATTACCTCCCTCAGATGAATGAGACTGATAAGATTTGCAGAAACAATCTCTCAGACCCTTATCCTGATATGTAACTGTCAGGGAGCAGGCTGTCTCCCACATAAATAGCTTTTCAACCAGTGCCATTTCTTTATGTTGCTGTTCTCTACTATGACATGATAGGGGGTCCAGTAACGTAGTCTACTATTGTTAATTTTTCTCTTTTTTGCTCAGTGGTAAGCCCATGTACATAGTTATGCTATAGTAAACTTTGTTCAAGTTAATATAGTTTTATCTGGTAGTTACAACTTTGGAAGAGTTCATTAAGCTACATGACTGAAAGGCAGAAAGTCTACATGACTGGGCCTCTGGAGCTTCCTACCTTTTTTCAGCCGCAGTGCAATGGGAGTCAAGAGACCTGGGTGGTATTCCCAGCTCTGCCAGTGACCAGTTGTGACTTTGGAGCAGTCACTCTACTTTCCCCTTCCACAATTTTTCAGTCTGGAATATTTTTTCTCCCTGAACTAGACATTGTACAAACACAATAGACCTCCTTTAATGGTTGGAGCTCTAGGCACTACTGAAATGTATATAATGAAATAAGTTTTAATAGTGAACTGACTCAGCTGGTAGGAGCTTTTTCCTCAATTTCTCCAGAGTTAAGGATCTGCTGTGGTGCATGCCCACTGTCAGCTCCCAGGGCAGCTTAGAATGCCTTAGCTCTGCCCACAGGGCCTGGTCCTTTTCACCTCCTTCAAAGTCAAGTCAGTGTTTCTACTTCCTACCGTTTTGTGGATAATGCTGGACTCTGTCCCAGTGCCTGTAGAGGCACTGATTGTGAAGGGTCAGGATGTGTAGTTGGTGGAGGGAATGAAAACCTTGCAGGACTGGTTTCTTATTGCAATTTATAATACAGTGAAAGGTTATTTTTAACAATGAGGTTTTCACTGAAACTAATTCCATGCATAGAAGAGACACCTGTGCCCTTACCGCCTCAGACTTCACTCTGCTAGGTGATGAGGTGCTGTTGGCAAACCTAATTGGACACTGAAACTGAGTTAGCTGCAACACTCAGAACAACAATAAATTCTATGTTCCAGTTTAACCACTATATTGCTTCTATTTATGTATATTCTTGGCAGCCAAGTTATACAAAGGAAGCAATAAATACTGGACTTGATTGGAGGTGGGAGCCCTGCTAGTGCAGTCTTAAAATGGCAGAGCCTGTCCCTGCTAGTCATTGATGGCAAAATTCATACAATGTTTGTTTCAATCATACTCCAGCTGAAAAACTACACAATTAAACCAAACAAAATCTGACCCCACAGTACTTCACATCAGTTCCTTTATTGTTGGTTCACAGAGCAAACAGCAAGACCAAAATCACTGCATAAGACAACTATGACTGTATACTTTAGCATTATAAGTCTAAGCAAAAAAGATACACAAACTGCTGTTACATATTGCCTTCATGGTTTGTTACATTAGATACAAATACGAGAGCTCTCGCATTTACGTTACTGTATGTATTCTGAAAGCTCTTTATTATAACCTTTGCTATAGATAGAAAGTTCTGTCCTATTTCACAAGTGTTAAAAATATTAGTGCAACCCAGGTTAACTAGTGATAAGACACAAGCAGAATGAAATTCTGACCCCACTGAAGTCAATAAGTTTTACCATTGACTTCAGGGGAGCTGACTTCATTCCTTGTCTTTAATAAGTACCTGCTCAATTTTCCCCCAAAGGTAACAGTTGTATTAACATCATTCATAAAAATCTGTTAGATGGCTGCCAAGAGCTATTTGTTTCTTTTTTTAAATGGGAACACAGCTAGACACAGAATGAACCAGTCTGGAAAATGAGAGAGGGAGAAGGGAAATTTGCAAAAAACATTTGGAGGTCAGTCAGAAGTCAGTCTTCTTTCTTTTTCCTCTCCCCAGGAGATCTTACCACTTGCTGCTAAGCAACTCCAAGTATGAGAACCAAATTTCTAGGGGAATATGTACAGAGATGCAGGGATGCAGTAAGCAAGGTGTCATGGATAAGGAAGAGCCAGGACTCAAGATAAAGAAATCTATTTTATTTATATATACAGAATACAAGGGTGAATACACAGTGAACTATGGCAAATGCCATTTTAAGTCTCACCACTTGGAACAGACATTCTTAAAACGATCCTGTTATTTAAAACCGTTTCTTAAATTTGAATAGAGGCCTACAAAAAGCTATTTCAGGCACAAGAGAGAAGGGTATTTAGGGTTGCACCATGTAACATACAGCATCTGTACAAAGCTTGTTGATTAGAGTGAAAAAAAAATCACAAGATTGTCAAATGGAAATAATTTTACTGTGTTAAGGGCTGCATTTTTTCTTTTTAGGGGGAACAAAATCTGCCATAGAACAGAATGTTGCCAGTTTTGTTGTGCCGGATAAAGAAAAGGAAAGGATGGTCAGCAGTGAATTGTGGTGGAATCTGTAAACCACACCCAGCAAGGATTACTCCAGTAGCAGCTGCTGCCTCTGTGCCTTCTTCGTTTACCTCCACAAAGGACTTGTGAACAACCTCAGACAGAACTAGGTCATTGCTGGCTGACATTCCAGATAAATCCACCTTGTCACTATCAAATGCATCAGCCATTCCCATGCTCTTCAGAACAGGCTTCAGATCATAAGCTTGCTCCAACTTAAATCTGGGTAAAAACACCTCCACTTTAGTATACTTCATCATTTCTGGATGTATCCACTCTGTAAGTTTCTCATGGGTAAGTTCTCTTTCCAGCTACAAGAAGAAAAGGTCACAAAGTTTAAGGGCAAGAAAAGCCATGAATTTATACTAACAAAACAATGACCATTGTGTGTGTTTACACAGTAGCGATTAGCATCCTCTTCTCATCTAAAGTGAATGTTATTGCTATAGTCAGAAGCCAAAAATAACAGTCAGAAACATTCTTATTCTTTTTTCAATAAGAAAAAAGGTCCCCCAGTTAGGATCAGAGCCCCACTGTACTATAGGCGAGTTCCATCGCAAGCTCATCTTTCATGGTGACAAGTTAATGCAATTGCATGTTGTCACTAGTAATGAAGTGTACTTGGCAGAGGTGGCTACTGTGCGAGAGACATTACTGTTTCTCTGTCCCTTGCCAGCCCAGTAACAGTATAGCACAGAACGGATATCACTGGTCTACAATTTTTGAGAAGCTGTCTGCTTCAGAGATAAAATGTGACATTTATTATGTATTTTGATGTGCTGAACTCAAATATGACAATTAAAACAACTGATTGGCTACTGTTTCCAAGATATTTAAGTTTTTACATTTTATGTCTATGTATATTGTGTAGATAGTAGATTTTAATCATAAATTGTAAACCTAGGTCTTTCCATGTGTTTATGGTTGCTTTACATGATAATATTTCACCTGTCCTGTTTATGTAAGACTTTAAAAATCAGCAAAAGGGTTATATAAATAAAATTTATTATGAAACAAAAGGCAAAAAACTATTATGTAAATAGTTTAGTCCCATTCAGCGTCTACTCGGTGCTTCTTGGCTTGTCTCTTGTATTCATTAAATAGAGCATCTCTTGTCACTGTCCAGCAATAGTCTGCAAGCATTGATGGGCTCCATTTGCCATGATAGCGTTTCTCCATTGTTGCAATGTCCTGGTGAAATCGCTAGCTGTGCTCGTCACTCACTGCTCCGCAGTTCGGTGGAAAAAAATCTAGATGAGAGTGCAAAAAATGTACCTTTAGTGACATGTTGCAACCAAGGCTTTTGTATGCCTTGAGGAGGTTTCCCACCAACAACCTGTAGTTGTCTGCCTTGTTGTTTACGAGAAAATTTATTGCCACTAACTGGTAGGCTTTCCATGCCGTCTTTTCCTTGCCACGCAGTGCATGGTCAAATGCATCATCTCGAAGAAGTTCACGAATCTGAGGACCAACAAAAACACCTTCCTTTATCTTAGCTTCACTTAACCTTGGAAATTTTCCACGGAGGTACTTGAAAGCTGCTTGTGTTTTGTCAATGGCCTCGACAAAGTTCTTCATCAGACCCAGCTTGATGTGTAAGGGTGATAACAAAATCTTCCTTGATTCAACAAGTGGTGGATGCTGAACACTTTTCCTCTCAGGCTCCAATGACTGTCAGAGTGGCCAATCTTTCTTGACGTAGTGGGAATCTCTTGCACAACTATCCCATTTGCAGAGAAAACAGCAGTATTTTTTGTATCCAGTCTGCAGACCAAGCAAGAGAGCAACAACCTTCAAATCGCCATAAAACTGCCACTGATGTTCGTCACAGTTTATGCACCTCAAAAGTTGTTTCATGTTGTCATAGGTTTCCTTCATATAGACTGCATGACCAACTGGAATTGATGGTAAAACATTGCCATTATGCAGCAAAACAACTTTAAGACTTGTCTTCAATGAATCAATGAACAGTCTCCACTCATCGTGGAGTGGATCGTGGATCGTGAACGATGTTGAGGGCTGCCATCACACCATCGATGTTGTTGCAGGCTACAAGATCACCTTCCATGAAGAAGAATGGGACAAGATCCTTTTGACGGTCACGGAACATGGAAACCCTAACATCACCTGCCAGGAGATTCACTGCTGTAGTGGAGCCCAACAGCTCTGCCTTACTCTTGGGTACTTCCAAATCCATGACAAGGTCATTCAGTTCACCTTGTGTTATGAGGTGTGGTTCAGAGGAGGAGGATGGGAGAAAATGTGGGTCCTGTGACACTGATGGTTCAGGATCAGAAGTTTCATCCTCTTCCTCTTCCTCATCTGACTCACATGAGAATGATTCTGGTGCATCAGGAACCGGCAGTCCTTCTCCATGGGGTACTGGGCGTATAGCTGATGGAATGTTTGGATAATGCACAGTCTACTTTTTCTTCTTTGACACACCTTTCCCAACTGGAGGCACCATGCAGGAGTAACAATTGCTGGTATGATCTGTTGGCTCTCTCCAAATCATTGGCACTGCAAAAGGCATAGATTTCCTTTTTCTGTTCAACCACTGGCCAAGATTTGTTGCACAAGTGTTGCAGCATATGTGTGGGGCCCACCTCTTGTCCTGATCTCCAATTTTGCAGCCAAAAGAAAGGTGATAGGCTTTCTTAACCATAGTGGTTATTCTGCGCTTTTGTGATGCAAAAGTCACTTTACCACAAACATAGCAGAAGTTATCTGCACTGTTCACACAAGTACAAGGCATCTCTGCTCACTTTGGCTAAACAGAAATGTGTCCCTTTGCAAAATCAAACACTGACAAATAAGAGAGCACGACACTGTATGATTTCTAGAGCTGATATAGGGCAATTTGTTCAGCAGAGTGATGTAAGCTTTGTTATGATTGCATCATCCATGACTTCTAGGAATAACATGATGCAATTCATATCATGTATGACACAATACCAGCTTCAGATTGCATCATTCATTGTTTTGCCTCAAAAGCAAGTACTGTCCAAACCCAGTCATAGATTTATTCATAGATCCCGTCAAAGATGTATTTTAGTCATTTCTGGTTTAAATTGAGATCCCTTCCCTTTATAACTCACTTGTCCTCCTCCATTCCCAAGTCAAGGGTCGTATATACTGACCCAATAGCATATCTTGAAAACTAGAGCCAATCAACAATTTTAAGCATCATTTTCGTTCTCAGTGACCCCGAATTAGTAAAGTTGGACTACATTTATTTCAGAAGCATTTTGGCTGTAGAGCAGTGTATCAGGAGCTCTTGAATAGAAGAGCACTTGAGGACTCTCATATGAAGAAATGTTTGGTACAGTGAAGGAGAGTCTAACCCACAACAGTTAGAAAGGAATATGGGGGGAAATCCATCAAACAGGAATTGATTTTTTATAAGAATGGAGCTCTCCAGGATCTCCTTCAATCTGTCACACACTACATTCTGGCTTCATCCCAATCCTTGGTGACCCCTCCTCTGGTCAAGAAGTCTCTCCTTTCCCAATTTAACATTTCTCTGGACATCAGAGAGAGCTGGGCTTACTTGAAAGTGACCCATGGTATTCCCAGCTCTTGGGGGACAGATGTAAGATCTCCTCAGCTCTCCCACCCTGTTCTAATATTGGTGAGTTCAGAGCTTGGGACTTGAATTCACAGATCAAAATGAGATTTAGTCAAATGCTCTTCTCTAGCAGGATTTGAGCTTTGTATTCAGTACAAATAGCTTACCTGTTCCAGACCAGTGGAATTATCTTGGATTTCATCAGGAAGCAGGATGATCATACTAGTCTCATTATCAACATAAGGGAGATCAAGGATTTTGGTTTGAAACTCTCCTATGTATCTCATGTTAAACTTAGCTTTCTTGAACATCATCTGCACTGGTTTGCTCTCATTCTTTAAAAAAAATAAAGTAGTATCAGTGTCAACAAGTACTACAGAGCCAGTGTGTTGGTACTAAACTAGAAGAACTGGGATTCAAATCACATGAGACATCTGAAATTAGGCTGAACAGAGCACTAGAGAATATTGTAGGGAAGGGTCCTACCATTGCCCTTTGGGGTGGCAGGGAATGAACCAGAATTCCATCAGGCTTTTCCCATTTGTAATGCCCAGTCCCTTGAGATTTATTCAGAGGGAAATACCACATATATTTTAGTTGCTTAGAGTGCAGTGTGAGAGAATAAAGGAAACAAGAAATACATCTACATTAATGTATTTAATTGAAAATGTTGTTTCAAAGATGTTTACAATAAAAATAATCAAAGGGGTTATGTTGAGGGGATGGGATGGGATAGAATAGAGGGTTGTGGTAAAGTGTACTTAGGGCAATCCTGATTAAAAGCATTTGTTTTCTCTAGGCGAAGTGTAGTGAAAAAATGAGTGACATTTCCCTACTTCATACCTTGTTAATTTTAAATTGTCTTTCCACTGTGTGATCCTTGTTGAATTGGGTTGCCCAGTTGCCTTTGAAGTAGATGGCGTTCACCAAGACTAGTCTGGTCATTGAATCAACAACACCCTGAGCCAACAGATTCTGGATTTTACCTTTCACACATTAAAGGAAGAATAGCTTTTAGCTAATACACATCCAGCTACCTAGTTGTGTTATTAACTACAGTATCCTCTACCAGCTGCACAAGACAAGAACTACATCTTAATCTGAAGGATTCAGTTCTGTTTTTCCTCTCCTTCCCTTACTGTATTGCTCCTATGACCATAAGTTTTTTTAAGCAGGATTTGCTTGTTTAAAAAGACACTGTGGAACTCTGCAAGCATCTTACCTTCAGTTTTTTCTTCTACCCAGGCATTTATGTGTTTTCTGGAATCTTCTGCAGCTCTAGAGAAGTCAAGTTGTTCCAGCTCTGCATGGTAGAATTTCTGGCAGGAGTCTATAAATGTCTAGGACAAACAATGGAGGATGTCTTTACAATATATTTTTCTGGCGTGCAGTTGTAGATGACTCATTCATAGAATCTACCTCTTCTTTCTCCATCCCTTCGGAAACAGTCAGTTTTAACACCAACTTGTCATCACTTCTATTCAAGCTGAGCATTTTATTTTCTATTATTATGTTCTTAGTTCGAGCAGCTGGCTTACCGACAGATCAACAACAAGACTGCATGGTAAAAATCATGCTTCGGATTGAGAGTACAAGGCTTTGTAAATTGATCTCTAGATAAAGGTTTTTGTAACCCTCCAAGAGTAACTCAAACCTGATCTAATTGAGAAGTGAAACCTCGGGGGGGAGGTATTTCTATATCTTTTTTGTATAGTATGTATGGACCAAAATAACCTGCTCTTCAGCCTTATGAAACGTCTACCTTGCAAATGTCAGGAGGTCAACAATTATGTGGTTAGGTCAAAATCATGCGCTCTCTCTCTCTCTCTCCAATTTGTATTTTGGAGTTTTCTATTTTATGGATGAAATGCCAAAGATGCCAAGTTTAAATATTTAATCACAGTGGTTTTAACTTTAATTGAGAAGAACTCTTGATCTGAGCCAATTTATACTGGCAATCCCTTTTAGTAATAAAATTACTGTAGATTGGGGAGGGTAAGGTTGATTGCCTTACTGAAAATGTAAGTTTGTTTTTTAGAATCTAAAACTCAAGAAATTTTCAGTTACCTCTTAATTTTCTGAGATGAAGGAAGGGGTATCAGAAAGAAGAAGGTTAAAATCAGAGGTACACTTTTTTTGATACATTTTAAAAGGGAAATGTATACCCCAGTTGCAGTTACTCTCAGGTAAGTCTTTGGAGAATTTCTAATAGCTCTTCTGTCTGATTTAAAAAAAGAATTATGTGCCCATTGTTGTGTCCTTTGAATGCATTGTCCAATTTAAGGAGAGGGAAGACACCCTCAAAAAGTCATACAATAATGCCTATTCTCCTCCTTGCCCACTATTTAAGGAAATTCTTAAAATCTTAGCTCCTGCCCAAAAATGCCTGAATGATTAATGGAATGCTGAAGAGGTGGGGTTTGTTGGACCTTCCATTGACAACACGCTACTCCAGTTCTCCGGAATTCAGAGCTAGGGACTGTCAGACAATCAGCTGACACACTAATGGATTTTACACAGAGATTGGCTTTGGTTAGTCAGGTCCTGAACTACATAGTGCCTCTAGATTAAAGCCAATATCTTGATTTGCACTCAGAAGTGGAACCATAGGAAATGTGTTATAACACAAAAACAAACTGAATGTTTGACTTACTGCAAGAAATTTCAACGTCTTTTCCCCATAGAGCTGGTTGGCAATCCTAAGCACATAATTAGTGCCTGGTTTGTTAATTTCAGAAATAAGTGACTGGTATTCATCATGAATCTCTTCAGCCTTGTCCAAAGCAAGCACCTATAGAAAGAAACAGGAATACACTCTGCATGACCTACATGTGCTTTGGGACACGTTTGTACAATGCCTTTCACCAGCTTAGAGATAAAAGCTGCAGCCTGAAAGGGAAAGGATTTCCCATTACACAGCACATTTGGAGCTCATTGTGCAGGTTAGAAGAAGGAAACTTCATGCTAAAATATTTTACTGTGGAAATAAACATAGATGTTTTGAAGAGACCCCTCACTCCATTCTAGCTTTAGGGCATATAAAATGAACAATTCTGGAGAGTTTAAAGGAAAATCATCAACTTGAAATCTACACAGTATCAAAACATGAATTTAAAGTAGCTTCAGGTCTCAGATTTGTCTCTAGAGCCCCATGCCAATTTTTGTAGCTTTAGCATTACTTTTTTTTTTGTTTCATTGTGCGAAAGAGCCTGACAAACAGGGAAAATGTCTCTATGGAAGAAATAGTGAAACACAAAGTGCTGTCAAATGCACATGTATACAAATTGGGAGAAATGTCCCTTATTTTTCCCTAATCTTAACTGTTACTTGCAACACTAGGAGGTTAAAAAAAATTTCAGACAAGGTATGATTTATGTTGACAGTGTCCCTTTCAATAGTCCTTTTCCCAAGGCTTCCAGCAATGTTTTAGAACTATGCCTTCAATTCAAGCACTCCCATAGGATGCTGATGCCTTTGCAACAGAGCCTCCATTTTGCCTTCCACAATGGAGTTTTTTACATCATTTCATGTTTGCATTGTTCCATTTCCCATTCTTTTCGTTCTTCTTCTCTAAGATGGAACACCCGATAGTACAATAGTTAGCATAGGTTCTCTTGGGAAGACATTCAAGAACAGATCTGGCTCTTATTTGAGCTTAAATGGTAGTGGAATGAAGAAAAGTTATGGAATGACCTAGTACATTAGTCCTTTGCTTTCATATGTGCAAACTTTATTTGAGATCAAGAATGGCTCTTCTAGTATTGAACACTATAGTGAAGCAAGAGACCCTGAAAAGGCCTTTCTAAGGGAAAACTTTAGCTCTGCAGTGCTTCATTGCATCTGGGCAGGCAAATGCCCAGAGTGACAAAAATAACCTCAGAGGCTTCCCGAAGAGCCAAACAACCAACAGGGGAGATAGGCAGCTCACGAAAGGAACATCATAGGACACAATAGGCCCAATTCAACCAAATGAAGTCTGGGTAACTCCGTGGGACACCCATGGTAAGTCTATGGGCTAAATTCACTGATATCAGGTCTCATAGGTCAACCGTCTTAAAATCAAGATAAGGCCATATTCTGTTTTCATTCACATAGATGTAAATCTGACACAATTCCATTGAAGTCTAATAGTTGCTCCAGTTTTACACCAACATAACAGCAGAATTTGTCTCAATGTTAATTTAAACATAACTAGTACTAAATCTTAAAATTCATCCTCAGTTTTGAGTTCAGGTGACACACTGATTAAGATTGATTTTTTAAAAAAAAAATACTGCCTCCTAAATGTTGGATTTGCTTAAAAATAATAACAGCTAAAAAAAATACCATGATATGAATTCCATAACAATTGCAGAGCTGTTATACTGGTTGATATTTTGAGCAAGAGATTTTACTGACACAGAACAAAAAAATGTTCACACCCATTGGTACATGTAATTTTTAGCAACCTTGGTTAGTATGGTAGTTAATCATTCTAAACAAAAGACATATACAGGCCAATTATGAAAGTCCTTACAGATTATAAGGTATCAGTTTCAACTCCACCCTATTTTATTGTTGAAGCTGCAAGTTTAGACAAACTCTTCACCTCCTCTAAGCCAAATAATACTGTATAAGGCTCTAAGTGGATAGCTATAATTGTAGTTTTGAAATTTGTAATTCTCACCCCAGGACACATTGCATACTTCACAAAAAACCCACAAGCTAAGAGAACCTAATTGCGTATGTAGATGCAACACAGAAGTCCTTCTTTGCAGACAGATTTCAGGGCCTCATCTCCATCCTCATCTTCCCAGACTCCTGCCAATTTTGCCACTATTGATCACGCTCCTTTTCTAAATCTTGTTCTCTCTTCACATTTGTGACTCTGTCTCCTGGGTCTCCTCTTAGGTCTTTGCTTGATCTTTCAGGGGGACCTCAGGGATCCATACTTGGCACCCAACTCTTCTTCCCTAGGCCCTCTTTCTCTCTGGAGGTTCTGAGTGCTCAATGGAGCAGGATTTGGCATTAAGAGTTTAATGAACTAGGCCTACATTTTCAAAAGTGACTAGTGATTTTTTTGGTTGCCCAACTTGACATCTTAAAGGGGACATGATTTTAAGAAAATGCTCCTGGCTATGTTTTTAAGACATATTTAGGTGATTAGTATAATCTGATATTAATCCCAGGAGAATGTAATTGAAGAAGCAGCAAAGAATCCTGTGGCACCTTATAGACTAACAGACGTTTTGGAGCATGAGCTTTCATGGGTGAATACCCACTTCCTCAGATGCATGTCAAGTGGTATTCACCCACGAAAGCTCATGCTCCAAAACGTCTGTTAGTCTATAAGGTGCCACAGGATTCTTTGCTGCTTTTACAGATCCAGACTAACACGGCTACCCCTCTGATAATTGAAGAAGTTCTTTTCTAACTCTTGAGGCAGCTAGACAGCTCTCTCTTCTTCAAGGTACCTCAGCTGTATGGTGCCACCAAAATTCTACTCTCAGGCACACAAGGATGATAACGGGAGTGTTCCATAGGTACAGAACATACAATAAAGATCTGTGGTTCAGCTTCTAGGCCAAACTTGTGTTAAGTGGTTCAAGTTTATCCAGACATACCTTTGCCATCTGGGCTGCAGTATTACCTTTTGCACCCAAAAATACCATGGACAAAGCAGAGGAGATACTCAAAGGAGAAAAGAATAAGTTCTGTGTCTTGGCATTTTCACTCAGCTTTTTGAATAGGTTGAGTGCAAAGGTGGTGTTTGATTTACTGAGGTTATCCATGGTTCAGAACCTATAAGACAAAACACAAAGGAAAGATCACATAAGATACAGATTTAAAATGTAATGAGTATTTAATGCATCAGATTGTCAGCTGGTATAAAGCACCATAACGCCACTGAAGTCAGTGTCACAATATGGGTTTTACACTACCTCAGGATCTAACATACTGTCAAATAAGTTTTAAGGATCATGTGTTCTGTCTCTCTCTCTCAAAATCCAAGTTTATAAAAGAGCCTTCAAATAATAATGGGACAAACTCACACAAATTACAAACTTGTCCAATTAAGATTCTTGTTGAGTTTCAGTAGCATTATACACTGTTTTAGAGGAATTCAGTTCCTAGCTAGCAGACTGCCTAGTCACATGAATACAATTTATATTTCATATTTAGACAGGTGATCCAAATTTATCAACTGATGTTGAATTTGTTTTATAGTTAATGGTAATTATTGGAGGCATGTTGCTTAAGTCACAGCTGTGAAATACTTCATATCTCAAATTTATTTTAATCCAACCTGTAGTACATAATTATTTGAATATATATTAGATTCTCTTGTGTAAAATATTCACTGCATGTATTTTATGATCTGGGTTGGTAACTTGCTTAGTCAACCAAATTGATTTTGGGTGTAAATTTCTATAAACACCTGCCTTATTCACTCTTAGTGGTAAATCCACATATTACTTTCCGTTGCTTTCTAGGCCACTAGGATAGTGTTTGTCTTCTATTTCGCAGCAGAGTTAGGGAAAGTGGATCCTGTGACTATATGTTCTACAGGGGTGGAGTGCCACTTCTGCAGAGATAGGGAGATTGAGGCAAACTGGGAAGAGAAATAGGAAAATATAATGGCAGGGGAGAGAGAGGTTGTGATGGTGAGGGAAACCTGGGAAAGAAAAGAGCTCCTTATTACAGTCTTCTCTCTTCAATGTTTCATCCTATTCTTTGGTTTCAGTCATTTTTAACTTCCTTTCCTCTTCCGTTCCTGACACATCAATTAGAGAGCAATTGTTCAGCGCTGGTTTTGTTTTATATGCTCAGCCCATCTATTCCTGTCTGTCAGTGACTAACAGGAGATTCTGCTTCCAGCATTTCTCATTCAACCAACTGGGAGACTGACAGCAATCATGACAAGAGAATATTATCCTTAATTCACATTGTAGTGTAACAGAACCTTTTGGATTAAGGTCTAATGAAGATATGTAGTCAACATGCGTCCATCCAAGAACACATAATAATAATAAAACGAACCAGCGTTGCCATCTGATGACTGTTCTGTAGCTTATATGAAGCAAATTTGGTTGTCTTGGTCTAAAAGCCCATGAAAGGAGTCCGCATTTCAGTCTTTTTATTAATCTCTGTAACATAATGGCGTTATTTTTATGTTGCTGCCCAGTTGTTGCTCATTGTAAATACACTTGTGCATAAAGAAATTACTGGAAAATTCCCCATTAGAGCCAATTGATATCTTTTGTATTTTCAGAACCTATGACCAGCAGGCAATACTAATTTTTTGTTTATTGATATGGCAATAAAGAGCTAAAACAAACCACAGAGTCTCTACAAAACTGTCAAGACAACTTTCTAATAATATTCTAAAAGAATATTCAGCTATTTAGGGTATTTCGCAAGTGCACACAGGAATGGGGCTGGGGTTGGGGTGTGGAGCGCTTACCTGGGGCAGCTCCCATTTTGTGTGAGGGGTGCAGGTGGGTATGGGGGGGTACAGGAGTCAGGGCAGGGGGCTAGGGGTGCTGCCAGCCCCCTGCCCCACCCCAGCCCCCTGCCCTGAGCCACTCATGGCGGGGGGGTATGTGTAGGGGGAGTGCAGGTGCCCTGCCTTTGCTCCATCATGCCCTGATTCCACCCCTTCCCCAAGGCCCTGCCCCTGTCTCCTCTCCACCTCCTCCCCTGAGCACTCTGTGGTCTTGCACCTCCCACTCCCTCCAGGAGTGACCTGAGCACTGGCAAACAGCTGTTTGGCGGCAGGGGAAGTGCTGGGGGCAGGGAGAGTCAGAAATGTGGCACACGCAGGGGAGGAGGCAGGGGAGGGAGGAGCTTGGCTGCCGATGGGTGCAGAGCCTGCAGCAGAAGCCCCAGGAGCCATCAGGACAAAGCTTCTGCCTCTGCAGCTGCCCAGCCCTGGGGCCCCCGTTTTTGGGTGGCCCCGTGCCAGGGCACCCTGTGTTTTACTGTAAATCTGCCTCTTGTATTTCTCCTCTAGTTACTGAAGCTGAAATAGGGAAAAGGGTCAAAATTGAGGTGGGGGGGGAAATCAAATGTATTTGATAACTGCTAACTTGTATACACATGAGAATAAGAGCTACCTTTTTTAGAATTTATATTACATTTAAAAACTATCAGAGATATTCAGAGGCTATAACGTTAACAGAGCACTTCATTTCATATTGTTCATCACAGTGCATCTGAGGCATTTGTCAGGTAGCGGTGTGTATCATGCTGTTCATCTCTGTTTAAATACTGTATTTAACATATACCTAGTCAAGAAATCCAGTTGAATCAAGCATAAAGTTATGGAGTACAAATGGGGAAACTAGGAGATGTGAGGGATTTGTTTATCAAAGGACTTGCTCCCCTTCCAAACTGCATTACGTTCAAGCTTCTTGTTCTTGACTTCAAGGCCCTGCATAACTGGTCTACCTTCTTTGGCTGTCCATGCCTCATTTTGCATTCCAACAGCACCCCAGGCCCAAACCGCCCTGTTCCCTCCACTGTACCAATGCTAGCAAACATCACATTTGTACAGGACTCTGATTTTAAGGATCACAGTGGTCTCTCATGACCATCTGCATAACCCTAAGAGCTTTACTCTCCTTATGAGTATGTGAAGATACTTCACACATGCTCATTAGGGCAACATCAACCCTCTAACTTGTGGTTGATCTAGAGCATATCTTTTAGAAATACATCTAATTCTAATTTAAAAATGTGAAGTGATTGAGAAGCCATCAAGTCTTTGGGTAAATTATTCCACTGATTTATTATCCTCCCTGTTCAAAATTTACCCTTCACCTCCCATTTGATTTTGTCCAGCTTCAGTTTCCAGCTATCGGATCTCGTTATGTTTCTGTCTGCTAGATTAAAGAATCTCTTCAACCAAATATCTTCTCTCCATGTTGGCACTTCTCCCATGCATGAAACACCTTTCTTGAATTAGTCTGCTAAGCAACTTCAATCCCCATATTTCAATCTTTCCCGAGGGCCCACTCCATATGTGACATCTACAAGCCAGCCAATTGGTTATTTATTTCATTTAAGGTTTGGCACAGCATCCATAACGTCACTATCTAAGCACTAATGATTGTGAGAAGGTTAAGGGTAGCTGGAAATCATCTATTTCTCACACAAAAAAGGGCAAGGGAACAAAACGGCATTGTGTTATTAAAACCTTTTGTTAACAAGCCACCAACAATTTCAACTTTCTTATTTTGATGTAAGAGCAACAGAGGAGGGATCACCCCTTTTTTAATGGCTGGAAAGTGCTGAGGATATTACAGTATTGCTGGAAACAAATAATAAACACTTCACTTTTTTTTGTTGTTATTGAATGAATGTCAAGAAACTATTCTCTACTCTCTGAATACTGTGAATAGTTATAAGAATAAATCCTATGTCTCCAGTCATATTAGGAGATCAGCAGCCATTAGCTAAGAAGCAGGAAGTCCCATCTTCACATGCCATCTAAATTACCTTAAAACAATGTAATATCAAACTGTTAAGAAGCGCGGTCCTGTCCTAATAGCACCCACTATCACCAGATAAAGAAACAGATCTTAAAATGGTTGGAGAAAAGTTAGTTTGATAACATTCTGTCTGGCAAGAAATCACTCATCAATAGTTGGGCTTGTGAAACCCACATTTCTTTATTGTTTTATCTTTATGATCCCCACTTCCCTATTGTTTGTCTGTATGATCTCCGTCTGGTTCTTTGATTGTTTCTATTACACAATTAATTTTGTTAGGTGTAAATTAATTAAAGTGGTGGGATGTGATTGGTCAGAGAATTTTGTTACAATATGTTAGGACTGGGTAGTAAAATTTTAATATAATGATTGGTTAAGGTATAGCTAAGTAGGACTCAAGTTTCACTCTATAAACTGGGGTCTAAAAGGAAGTTCTTTGGGAACCAATTCCAGCATACAGCCCCAAGAACAGAGCTGCCACGCCTCAATACTCTGCCAATGACACCGTGCAGAAGTGAGTCCCACAGATGATCTGATCCTGTCTGGCCATCAAGAAAAGTTCATCTGTCTTACTGGGAGTCATGGTCATTGTATGTGTAGTGTGAGCATTCTGTTTTGGGGATTTTTAATCAACAGAAGTTAAGTAGGATATTATTTTGTAAAGCTTTTTCACTGGTAAAAGACCCCGTAAACCTGCAAAAGATTAAGCCCCGAGTCCAAAGAATGGGTGTTTGCTCTGAGTCCAAAGGAGCAGAGCCTGAAACCCATGGAGGGGTAAAGTTAGGTTATATCTACACTGCCCATGTTACAGTGAAGCCGCGGCAGTGCTGTGACGTTGGCAGTGTAGTCATGCTTTATCACCAGCAGAGAGCATTCCCAGCGATTAAAAAAACCCACTCTCAATGAGAGGTGGTAGCTTTATCACCTGGAGCACAGCTCTCGCTGATAAAGTGCTGCCTATACTGGCACTTTTCAGCGCTAAAATTTTTGTCCCTCAGGGAGGTGTTTTAGAGTGCCTCAGTTAAGTGGGGTTTGCCTGAGCCCTAGGAATGGGGTAAGAGTGGGTGCCTAAATTAAGAAGGTTACGTCTTGAGCCCTAGGAACCAGGTATAGGTTGGTACCCTAGAGTGTGCAAGTGATAGAATTTTGTGCATGTAACAGTTTGAGTTTTAAAAATTCATCTCATAATTTAAAAAAATTGTGTAAGGAATATCTGTATCTATCCCCCCTTGTGCAGGAGGCATAATGGGATCAAAGGCAAAAGCAGTATACACAAGCTGTAATGTTTTTGTAGACATATTGTTATCTTAAAAACTAAGGCCCCAATCCTGCAGTAAGTCTGCATGTGTGGACCTCTGCAGCCTCACAGAGCTCCATAAGGCAGTTAGTGGGGCTTTATGCAGGGCTTGTTGCAGGATTGGGGCCTACAGTGTATATAGCCATAAGTGGTTCCTCCTCCCCCCACCCATACAGACACCTCAAAAATAAAATAGCTTATTTTATGTTGAAATAATACATAAGACTATCTGGTGATCATATACCTTTAGATATACAGTTAGCTCTATTTGTAAAAAGAGAAAAAAAAGTGAGGGGCGAAGAATATGCACAACACAAGCAATGAGTCAGAAAAAATTAATCCCAACATTTCAATTAAAATGTAAATCAGGCCCATGGTCTAATCTTCCAATGAGTTTATACTGTCTCTTTTATAGAATTATTAGAGACACAAGCTGGGGGAGGTAATAGCTTTTATTGGACAAGACACTGCCTTAGGCTCAGTTGAGAATAGTGCAGTTTACGCTACTATACAGAGCTTATTAACATAACAGCGGTATGTGCACTGCAAGTGTTATTGCTTCCTTTCTTCCAGATTCATTTAGAGACAAGAGCCCTGTTTTACTGGCTCAGTAAATGGCAGTGCCAGGTTCCTCCCATCACAGGAACCTCTGCCACAAGAATCAGCAGCCAAGGCCGGGCCCCTGTATGTGTAACGGATTTAATAAATCCCAAGTACCAACAACCTGTGCTGCATGCACCACACCCACCAGCTCCGTCCCACCCCACCGGCAAGGGAACCAGGGGAGGGTCCTTGGCTGGCGGGGCAAAACCCAGGGCAAGGTGCACAGAGTCACAGGGTTCCTCCCCCACCTGGGCCTACTGGGAGAGGGAAGCCCCAGGCTGAGCCACCTTCTCAAGGGGCAGCTAGCGCGGCAGGACCCGCCCCACGCGCAGGCGGCGCCAGGCCGGGACTGACCCCAGGGTGATGCTGCGGGACCGGGGCGGAATCGTGTGGTGCTGAGCGCAGGTCGCTGAAGCGGCTCCGGTGGCGCCGGGCAAAGGGGCGGTGGCCTCGGGCTTGTGTTAGCTCCACCGAGCCCCGGGATCCCGCCCTCCCTCCTAAAGCCCGGAAGCCACCACGGGGCGTTTCATCCCTCAGCCCCCTCCTGTCCCTAATTCCCTGCACCAGCGGATCTGACTTGTTCTGTTGGGGTTAAATTTCAAACATGCTGCTCCGGGCAGGTTCATAGAAGCAAGCCCTAAGGCCTGCTAGACTAGGAGAAGGAGATGATTTGCCAAGTGTGTTGGCGAACATTTCAAATAACTGATTTTTAAACACCACTGTACACCTGATGCAGACCAAACAATGGTCTTTTAAAAGTCTTATATGGGCGTAGCCAGTGCTGAACTTCTACCAGGGGTTGTCAGGGTGAGCCTGGTACCCTGTAGCTTGGCAGTTCACAGCTCAGGCACCTCTGGGCTTGCTGCATTCGTTATGCATGTAAAAAAATTGCTTGGGCCCTGGCACCACTTTCATCACAAATTAAGTACCACGCCTAATCATCCCTAGTTAAGTGATTATCATTTTGGAATGGTAACAATGAAAACATACTGTAATATTAAAAGGGTTTAGAATATCATAACAAAACAAAAATGTCAACTCCTCCCCAACACTATAATCAACTAAATCACCCATTTGAATAGTAGAAACATAATCTCAGTGCTTTTTTTTAAAATTGCTTTAAGTGCAAGTCATACGCTAGTTATGGAGTAAAATATCAGCTACAAGTACATTGGAATTTGTGTAAATGACAGGAATATACAGTAACTCCTCACTTAAAGTCGCCCTGGTTAACTTTGTTTCCTTGTTACATTTCTGATCAATTAGGGAACACACTCATTTAAAGTTATGCAATCCTCCCTTCTAACCTCCTTTGGCAGCTGCCTGCTTTGTCCATTGCTTGCAGGAAGAGCAGGTCATTGCAGCTAGCTGGTGGGGGGTTGGAACCAGGGTGGACTGGCAGCCCCCCATCAGCTCCCCACTCCCCTAAGTTCCCTGTGCTACAGCTGCTGAGCAGGCTGGCAATTGCAGCTATCCCTCCCCCCACTGCAATGTGCTGCTCCTGCCCTCTGCCTTGGAGCTGCTCCCCAAGCCTCTTGGGGGGGGAGGCTAATGTCAGGGTGTCAGGAGCGGCGCCAGAGTTTCTGACACCCTAGGCAGATGGCCATTTCGCCGCCCCCCCGCGGGTCCGGTGGACCTACCGCAGTCATGCCAGCGGACGGTCCGCTGGTGGAAAGGCTCTGGTGGAGCTGCTGCAGTGATGCCGGCGGGTGGTCCGCTGGTCTAAAGACTCCGATGGACCTGCCGCAGGCATGACTGTGGTAGGTCCGCCGGAAGCCTCCCCTAGACCAGCGCACCGTCCGCCTGCATCACTGCGGCAGCTCCACCGGAGCCTTTCCGCCAGCGGACCATCCACCAGCATGACTGCGATTGGTCCACCGGACCCACGTACCGCCCCCATGGAAAAATAGCACCCCCCAAAAATTCTGGCGCCCTAGGCCATTGCCTAGGTCACCTAAATGGTAGCGCCGACCCTGCAGGGTGTCCCTCTCCCCCTGCTCCTACACCCCACTTACCCCTTCGTCTCCAGGGCAGGATAGGGACACAGAGGGAGACAGATACAGAAAGCCTGGGGCAGCAGCTGTTGTCTCAACTTCCTGATCTACTTAAAAAGACAATGCACTTAAGAGTGAGTCAGTTTACTTAAAGGGGCAGTGTGCATTTCTCTCTCTCTCCCACACACAGGGTGTGTGTCTGTCTCTGTCTGCTATGCTAGCTCCCCTCCCCTCCATTCCTGTTGGCTTGTAGAGGGAAAGGCTACATTAACAACAGTGTATTAACCCTTGAGAGCTCAGCCAAGTGCTAGTTCATCATTTAGCAGCAAAAAGAACAGGAGTACTTGTGGCACCTTAGAGACTAACAAATTTATTTAAGCATAATCTTTCGTGGGTTACAGCCCACAACCACCTATTCATGTTCTCTGTATGTATAAATATCTTCTTCTTGTATGTTCCAGTCTATGCATCCGATGAAGTGGGCTGAAAGCTTATGCTCAAATAAAAATGTTAGTCTCTAAGGTGCCACAAGTACTCCTGTTCTTTTTGTGGATACAGACTAACACGGCTGCTACTCTGAAATCTGTCATTTAGCAGCAAGGCATTCCCTGGGAAATATCCCACCTTCTTCCACCCTCTAACTTCACCACTTCAACCAAGCTTCACAATCATCATAGCTGTGAACAGTATTAAATTGTTTGTTTAAAACATATACTGGGTTAATGTTAAGTGAGGAGTTACAGTATTACTAAACTGCATTCGTAAACTGAAAACATATTTTTCTACTTTATTAGTGACATACGTATCTAGGAATGGAAACAAATAACAACTAGTAATTACATTAACAACACATGACTGATGTCTGAATGCTGCAGGTTTTTGATCATATGTCCATAAGCCCATGTCCTAAGTCCATTATAGTCAGACAGGAGGCATGCTGGTGAAAGTTTTCGTATCAGTTGTGCTCTTCAGAACTGTTAGACAATCTAATTTACAAACACTTTCAGAAGATCAGGTACAGGAACAAACATTAGTATGAGCAACATGACACACCTGCATAGCCCTGTAGAAACAGCAGGAGGTCATAAAATGGACAAAGATGACATGTTGACTGTGCTGGGGATGCTAGGCCAGTTCACTGACTCTGTACCAACACTATCAGAGAGCATTGGCAGAATGTTTAATGCTTCATCCAGAGTCTTTCCTCTGAGATCAGTAAAAACTGAAATGGGCCCTTAAGGAGGTAGGATGGTCTCACTAAATATAAATGTTTAGTTTACAGAGCTTCTGGTGAGGATTGAATTTCACATGCTTTTGCCTTAGATTTTATGAAATTACAATAATTTCCAAAATGTTAATTCTCAAAGTGAAAATTTAGACTAAAGATATGGAATGTTTTTGTACACTTCCAAGTTTATTACATGTCAGACAATAAGATCTCTACCAAACTCTTTACAGTCTATGTGATAACACTTCAGTCAGCCAAATCACACTTACAGTGAAGTCAGTGGGAGAAGGAATTGTCAATTTCCCTTTGCTTCTACGAGCAATGTTATTATTGACTTATTAACTCTTTTAGTGCTTATGAATGTACAAGGTACGTCCAGCAGACTGACTCCTAAATGGTCCAGCATCTGTCATTTAGACAGAATGGCATAGTTCCAAATGGAATGCTGTGGAGGGTATGTGATGGGGTTACATTTCTATTTTAACACTCTGAAAGAACAAAAGAAAATATATTTTGGGTGGGGAAAACTTTATAAAAATACAACTCAAGGCAAATATGAAATTCAGAGCTAATGCTGAATCACTATCATTAACTGGTCTTGTTGTGCCTGGGATTTGCAAACAGGACTTACTGTGTTTTCAATTACTCTTTGTATACAGATCTGCCACACCTGTGAATAAGAGAGCTAATTGTTTAAGCACATGACAGTGTCTCGGTCTAATGTGGTCATGGACGACAGTCAGGGCCGGCTCCAGGCACCAGCTTATCAAGCAGGTGCTTGAGGCGGCAGCTCTGGAGGGGGGGCGGCACTCTTAGGTATTTGACGGCAATTCGGCGAAGGGTCCCTCACTCCCACTCAGAGCGAAGGACCTCCTGCTGAATTGCCGCAGATAGTGATCGTGGCTTTTGGGGGGGTGGGGCTGCTTGAGGCAGCAAAACCCCTGGAGCCGGCCCTGACAACAATAGCAGAGATTAAAAGCCTCCATCTCTCCAGTTCCTGACTTTAGCACTGACTCCTGACTATGGAGTCCAGCTCGACCCTTGGCTTTGGTACCCATTTTCTGCCTGCTAATTTTATCCTTGGCTTTGGCTCCCTATGACTCCATTAGGCCTGCTAGGCTAAACTGCTCTCAACTGGGTCAACTGACCAGTATTCCTTCCTAGGCAGTCATTTCCCACTTTGTATTTGTGCAATTAATTATTCCTTCCTAAGTGGTAACTGTTTTAGAAGTGAGGAAAATTAATAGATTGGTGGAGAATGCGGGAAGGGTAGCAGGAGGTGGTGATCTGGTGGGGGAATAGAGGAAGCTGATGGGGAAGTAGGAAAAACTCCCAAACATGGGACCTGCTTTCTCCTACTTCCCTGTATCTCCTTCTCCTCTCTGTTACAAATCTCTGCCCTTTCCATTAATCCTCAACATCTGGTTTATCCTTCTACAGTTGTCACAATTTTTACCACAATTACTGTCTTCTCCTGAATTTCCTGGAAAGAAGAATAAACCATCGGAGTTGATCCATAGTTCTAAAGGAATCATGAGAATTTTAGACCTGTCTTTAGTTTGGGTGCTGGATCTTAACCATGCCACTTCCCTCTTCGCTCTATTTAATATATTGTGTCATGTGAGTTCACTGCTGAGGCCAGGGGGAAATCTTTTCTCTTCCTGATTTTGAAGTTTCATCACACTTCAGCATTCTAATTGATGATCATAACGAAAAAAGAAATGCAAGCCAACACATAGCCTGTCCTTACCATTTGTCTGACTTTCCATCCAAGAATTAAACAACACTGTGACATCTTCTGCAGCATTTTTAAAATCAACGGTTCCAGGCCTGCTTTGTACAGTTTCTTAGCACAACTTAAGTATTGCTCTAAAGAGAGAAATTACATCCAATAGGTTACTCGGTGTCTTAAAAGAAATGACAAGAATGTGAGAAAAAAATCATTGTATTTTATAATGACTCTCGGTATCCTATGTTCTCTATTCCCTTCTTGATGGAGCTGATTATTAGAGCTGGGTGGGAAAATTCTCATCCCAAAAGGGACAAAAAGACAATATCACAAAAAAATTTCAAAGCTAAAGAAACCGGCCAGAACAAAAAATGTGAGGGAGGGGAGAGAGGGGGCTGTTCAAGTTATTTGAAACATTTTGATAATTTCAATATGTTTTGTTTCAGTTTCAACCATTTTTGAACTATGGCTGCATCATTATATGTTAACAGTCTCAAGGGATCACAGGTTTCTACCAGATGGAAACAGAATCCAGAAAGATTGTTGCCCGTCCCTACAAATTGCTGGACTCCCTTTGATCTGGGCATTTTCTTAATGGCACTCAAAACATCTCTGTGTGCCACCAAATCCCTCCAAAGTCAACAAATATCAATCTTCAAAGATCCTTCTTCAGTGACTTCACCAGTGGTAATGAAACTTTGCATTTCAGTAGTATCCTGGGCTGCATGTGGGGATATATTTCTAACTTCAGCTTGCCCTCTCGGTGTCCATCTCCTTGCATTACATCCTTACATTCTGTTAGAATGCTGGACAGGGTGCCCGGTGACTGGTATCCCTCCTCTCTCACATTAAGGATATTCTGGTGTTGTACTAAGATCAAATCCATGGCTTACTCTGCCCAGTTGTCCAGCAGTGGCTGGTGCTCCTGTGTGTCAAGTACTATAAGTTCTAAGCAGCCTCTCATTTTATGGGTTTCTTATTGACTAGCTGTATTTTCCCATGGCTTCAAAATGGTTTAATTGTACATAGCCGCACCTGGTCACCTTTCTCCAGTCTAATGGTGCTGTTTATCAGGGCTGAAGTACCCTACAGAGTTAGGTCAGCTTAGCTATATTACTCAGGGCTATGAAAAATTTCACACCCTGTACAATGTAGTTAAGCCTCTCTATGCCCCATTGTAGACACTGCTGGTCAACAGAAGTATTCTTCCATCAACCTAGCTACTACCATTCAGAGAGGTGGGTTTACTACAGCAATGGAAGAACCTCTTCTGTTGCTTTAATGCAGAGGTCTCTGACCTTTTTATGCCCAAAATCACTTTTTGAATTTAAGGGCAACCCAGGATCTACCCTGTCCCTTCCCTGAGGCTCCACCTCTTCCCCAAATCCCCACCCCACTCACTCCATCCCCCTCTCTCCCTGTCACTCACTGTCTCCAACCCTCACTCACTTTGTCCATGCTGGGGTAGGGGGTTGGGGTTCAGGAGGGGGTGCGGGCTCTGGGCTGGGGCCAAAGGGTTTGTAGTGTGGGAGGGGGCTCTGGGCTGAGCCTAGGGTAGGGGGTTGGGGTGCAGGAGGGGGCTCCCAGCTAAGGTAGAGCATTGGGGTGCAGGATGGGGTACAGATTGCTGGCTCTGGAAGGGGGGTCAGGGCTGGAATGCAGGAGACGGGTTAGGGTGCAGGAGGGGGGTTGGGGTGCTGGCTCTGGGAGGGGGATCAGGGCTGGGGGTTGGGTTTCAATCTCCCCCCAGGAAGCACTTACTTTCAGCTTCTACTGGTCAGTGGCACAGTGTGACTGCTGCTAAAACAGGCTCCCTGCCTACCATGGCCTCATGGCACTCCCAGAAGGGGCCAACTCACCCCTTCAGCCCCTGGAAGGGGCCGAAACACATGGCTCCACGTGCTGCCCCTCTCTGCAAGCATCGCCCCCACAGCTCACATTGGCCACAGTTTCCCGTTCACGGCCAATGGGAGCTGCAAGGGCAGTGCTTACAGGCAAGAGCAGCATGTGGAGGGAGACCTTCACATGCTGTGCTGGTCACTTCTGGGAGCGACGTGGGGCCAGGGCAGCCAGGGAGCCTGTCTTAGCGGCAGCCCTGCTGTGCCACTGAAGATTGCGATTGACTGAGGGGGACCAATACTCTAGTGAGTGTCTACACAATGGTGCTAGAGTGGTGCAGCTACATCTGTAGTTTCTAGTGTAGTTACGTCTTCTGTGTTCCAGGCCATCTGACTGGTCATTGATCTACAAGCATAGCTGCACATATGGCTGTTGAATGGCTGGCAGCCTGTCCAGTGGTCTGAGTCTCTACATGCTGCATGTTTCCTCTGTTTCTAGGTGCTCCTTTGTTTGCCTGTTAATCACACACTCTTTCTTATTGTGTCTCTTGCTAGACTGACCATTGCCACCATATTTCATGTATCACGTGCAAGGTAATAAGATGAAAGGATCCATATTTCTAAAATTAAACTTCCTCTTTTTTGAAGAGAATTGTTTACAGAAGTCTGTTATGTGGTATTGTACCCACATAGATGGTGGAATGGTTAATGTGGATCTGAGAAACCAATACATACACAGGTGGTGGCATCTGGAGTTAAAGATAAGTTAAAGATAACTCCTAGTTGAGGGAGGATGTGAGTGTTTTCTATAAAGGGAGAAAACCCAGAGTAGAAAAGGGTTGCAGGGAGAAAGGCTACAAGTTTCTCCCTCTTTCTCTGGGAAGTTCAGGAGAGAGTTTACATCTTGGCCCTGATGGAAGAGAGAAAAAGGGGTGAAGAGGAACCTTGAAGTGGGCCTGAAAGAAGGTCACCCCAGAGACAGAAAGCTTTGGGAGGGACTGGAGTTGAGCATCCAAACAGGGCAAGATTTAAGGAGGATAGTCCCTGAAAAGAGAACTGCGGGGGTGCAGAGGAAAGTGGACACAGGTTCAAGCCTGGAAAAGGACCTGACACTGATTTTATTGAAATTTGCGTTTTACTTTTGTCAAAGTTTTTTCCCCACTTTGAACTTTAGAGTTCAAGAAGTGGGGACCTGTATGATCACTTTTAAGCTTAATTACTAGCTTAAATCTGGTACGCTGCTACCAGCCAAAAGTTAGTGTCTGGCACACTTTCTGTTCCCCTAAAACCTTCCCTGGGGAACCCAAGACCCAAACCTCTTGGGTCTTAAAACAAGGAGAAATTAACCATCCCCCTCTCTTTCCCCCCAGACTCTCCCCTCCCTGGGTTGCCTTGAGAGGCTTACACAGATCCAATCTCCTTGGATCTTAAAACAAAGAGGAATTAAACATGCTCCCTCCTTTCCCCCCACCAATCCCTGGTGAGTTCAGACTCAATCCCTTGGATTTTAAAACAAGGAAAAATCAATCAGGTTCTTAAAAAGAAAGCTTTTAATTAAAGAAAGAAAAGGTAAAAATTATCTCTGTAAAATCAGGATGGAAAATGCTTTACAGGGTACTTAGATTCACATAGACTAGAGGAACCCCACTCCCCCCGCCAGCCTTAGATTCAAAGTTACAGCAAACAGAGGTAAAAATCATTCCAGCAAAAACACCATTTACAAGTTGAGGAAACAAACATAAGACTAATCCGCCTTGCCTGGCTATTACTTACTATTTTGAAACATGAAAGACTGATTCGGAAAGATTGGGAAAGCCTGGAATGATGTCCCGTCTCTCTCAGTCCCGAGAGCGAACAACGAACCAAACAAACAGCACAAACAAAGACTTCCCTCCACCAAGATTTGAAAGTATCTTGTCCCCCTATTGGTCCTCTGGTCAGGTGTCAGCCAGGTTTACTGAGCTTCTTACCCCTTTACAGGTAAAAGAGACATTAACCCTTAACCATCTGTTTATGACAGCTTTGGAGTTGGGTTAACAGACTCCAGGGAGAAGCCCTCGGGCTGCTAGTCTGACAGAAGGAGTAAAGTAGAAGAAAAGTCTGGGAGTGGAGGAAGATGGCAGATTGATGACTAGCAGAGAGCTGTCCATGTTGCACACTAAAATGTTGGCAGGAGAAAGATTCTAAAATGACCTGGCAGGAAGGCTAACTCATGAGAAGAGAGATCACCCCATGGCAGAAGCAGCTGTTGACAAGGGGTGCTAGATGATGAGTTGCTATACCACACCCAGCCACAAGGGGTGCACCTGCAGCTAGCTTTCCAGTCACGTGCACACATACTGGCTTCCTGGTGCCTGTTCCAAACTCTTCCCTCCCAGTTTCTAACCAGGTGCTACAAGCTCTAATTTAGGGGCAAGAGGCTGCTTTCTTGTTTCTGACCTTATATGTACTGAGTAGTTTGTAGATTTTAACTTCTTTTTTTAACTCATTTTTCAGGGGAAATAATTATGCTAAACGCTGGTCAAAGTAGATTATATTGGTTTATTAGAGAAACAATGTTTTAAGACTAACCATTTATTATTAGGAAACAGGGGAGTATAAAACTGGAGAATGAAACTGAGTAGAATTGCCAAAATATCAATTTTATTAGTATTACTCACTTGTCCACTTAAGAATGATTAGAAGAAGATGTACGTTACATCCCCAAGGAGTGCATCCATATTCAGAACAGCATTTAAACACATGCTAAGAACATGCTTTAGTCCCATTCCAATCAATGGGACATGAGTATATGCCCAAGTGCTCTCTTGAACAGGAAGTCTATATACTGTCTATCACCATGTGACCATTTGTAGTAGTGTTATACTCGCGCTGCTTCTGTCTTATGTGAATACATACAGGTATGTCTTCAACTTCTGTTTGGCTTATTTCCCTTCCACTGCTGAAAACAACAAAATATGTAGCGAATTATTGAATGCTTGACTTGATAGCTATATAGATGCATTGCAGCTTTATGGGCTGAAAGGGTCAAAAGCAATATACATCTATAACACTTCACTAAAGAAAAGTCATAAAAATCATAGCTCTTTACTTCACTATTTATTATCAAAGCTTTGATTCAAGGAGATTCCTAGCAATCTGGAACTTAGCAGAGGACCCCTTCCTCAGGTGCTGAGAGAGTGGGACATTCTTTAAGTAGGAACCAGAAGCAAGCTTGTGCTTGGAGGGAAACAGCAGCCAAGGTAGGACTAGTATCACAGTCCTGCCATGAGTATAGTGTGCATTTTCACCCATAACTATGGAGTCATATCTAGATACAGTGCAAAGAAAAGAGAAAATGAAGAGAATAACATTTCTGTTGTATTTTCTGTACTATAGTTCCATGGCCTGGGATTTCTCTTGTCTTAATTGGAGATTTTCCTTTAAGGGGAAGAAAATCTACCATAGAAAATAATGCATTTGGTTTTTTGGTGTCTGATAAAGAAGAGGAAAGGGTGATCAGCTACAAACTGTACAGGTATCCTGGCTAAGGTTGTAGTCACTTCATCTTCTGTTGCAGCTGCTGCCACAGTGCCCTCTTCATTGACCTCTATATAAGCCTTATGGACAATGTGACTCACAAACAGGCCACCTTCTTTTGCCATTCCAGATAAATCCGATACTCCTGGGCGAAACACATTGGTCCTCTAAATATTGGTTAAGTTGAGCGCTTGTCTCAATTTTGAACTGAGGAAGAGACACCTCCACTTCATCTTCTTTCAAATGGTCAGGGCTATTCCAAGTTGTTAATTTCTCATAGGTAAGATCCTTTTCCAGCTACAGGTATAAAGATATATCGGAGTCAGAATCTTGTGATTATGCATCAAAATCAACAAAACACAGAACAGTGTGAGAAGGTGGGAAAAGTGATTTTTCATTCACATTGTGGTAGCCACATCAGGCATGATTCTTACAATACTACTGGGATTAGTAGCATAACATACACTAAGAGTATGTCTACAAAGGGATAAAGCCAACAGCTGCTCACATCAGCTGACTCGGGCTGCATGGCTGAAAAATTGCAGTGTGTACATTCAGCCTCAGGCTGGAGCCCAACCTCTGGGACCCTCCACCCACAGAGGGTCCTGGAGAGTGTCCTCCAGCCTGAGCCTCAACATCTGCACAACAGTTTTTAGCTCCTCAGCCCAAACAGCTTTTATCTCCCTGTAGCTATACCCTAAATATTTCCAAATAAGTGTTTGTTCAGTGTTGGAAAAAGAAAACAAGATTCTATAACCAATGTAAATATGACCACAATGCTGGGTCACCAGTGTGAGTCAATGGTGAAACTTTTAGCTTCAGTGGACAGATTTCTGTCATTAAAGTAAAAGAACTTGATCCTTCACCAGTGAAGTCAATGGGTGTTTTGTAATTGAATTGTATGGAAGAAGGGTAGGTAGCTGGATCAGATGTTAAGTCTGGCAGCAATTCATAGATTCATAGACTCTAGGACTGGAAGGGACCTCGAGAGGTCATCGAGTCCAGTCCCCTGCCCTCATGGCAGGACCAAATACTGTCTAGACCATCCCTGATAGACATTTATCTAACCTACTCTTAAATATCTCCAGAGATGGAGATTCCACAACTTCCCTAGGCAATTTATTCCAGTGTTTAACTACCCTGACAGTTAGGAACTTTTTCCTAATGTCCAACCTAAATCTCCCTTGCTGCAGTTTAAGCCCATTGCTTCTTGTTCTATCATTGGAGGCTAAGGTGAACAAGTTTTCTCCCTCCTCCTGATGACACCCTTTTAGATACCTGAAAACTGCTATCATGTACCCTCTCAGTCTTCTCTTTTCCAAAGTAAATAAACCCAATTCTTTCAGCCTTCCTTCATAGGTCATGTTCTCAAGACCTTTAATCATTCTTGTTGCTCTTCTCTGGACCCTCTCCAGTTTCTCCACATCTTTCTTGAAATGCGGTGCCCAGAACTGGACACAATACTCCAGTTGAGGCCTAACCAGTGCAGAGTAGAGCGGAAGAATGACTTCTCATGTCTTGTTTACAACACACCTGTTAATGCATCCTAGAATCACATTTGCTTTTTTTGCAACAGTATCACACTGTTGACTCATATTTAGCTTGTGGTCCACTATGACCCCTAGATCTCTTTCTGCCATACTCCTTCCTAGACAGTCTCTTCCCATTCTGTATGTGTGAAACTGATTGTTCCTTCCTCAGTGGAGCATTTTGCATTTGTCTTTATTGAACTTCATCCGGTTTACCTCAGACCATTTCTCCAATTTGTCCAGACGATTTTGAATTTTGACCCTGTCCTCCAAAGCAGTTGCAATCCCTCCCAGTTTGGTATCATCTGCAAACTTAATAAGCGTACTTTCTATGCCAACATCTAAGTCATTGATGAAGAGATTGAACAGAGCCGGTCTCAAAACAGACCCCTGCAGAACCCCACTTGTTATACCTTTCCAGCAGGATTGGGAGCCATTAATAACTACTTTCTGAGTACGGTTATCCAGCCAGTTATGCACCCACCTTATAGTAGCCCCATCTAAATTGTATTTGCCTAGTTTATCAATAAGGATATCATGTGAGACCGTATCAAATGCCTTACTAAAGTCTAGGTATACCACATCCACCACTTCTCCCTTATCCACAAGACTCATTATCCTATCAAAGAACGCTATCAGATTGGTTTGACACGATTTGTTCTTTACAAATCCATGCAGGCTATTCCCTATCACCTTACCACCTTCCAAGTGTTTGCAGATGATTTCTTTAATTACTTGCTCCATTATCTTCCCTGGCACAGAAGTTAAACTAACTGGTCTGTAGTTTCCTGGGTTGTTTTTATTTCCCTTTTTATAGATGGGCACTATATTTGCCCTTTTCCAGTCTTCTGGAATCTCTCCCGTCTCTCATGACTTTCCAAAGATAATAGCTAGAGGCTCAGATACCTCCTCTATTAACTCCTTAAGTATTCTAGGATGCATTTCATCAGGCCCTGGTGACTTGCAGGCATCTAACTTTTCTAAGTGATTTTTAACTTGCTCTTTTTTTCTTTTATCTTCTAAACCTACTCCCTTCCCATAAGCATTCACTTTGTTAGACATTCCTTCAGACTTCTCAGTGAAGACCGAAACAAATAAGTCATTAAGCATCTCTGCCATTTCCAAGTTTCCTGTTACTGTTTCTCCCTCCTCACTGAGCAGTGGGCCTACCCTGTCCTTGGTCTTCCTCTTGCTTCTAATGTATTGAGAAAAAGTCTTCTTGTTTCCCTTTATTCCCATAGCTAGTTTGAGCTCATTTTGTGCCTTTGCCTTTCTAATCTTGCCCCTGCATTCCTGTATTGTTTGCCTATATTCATCCTTTGTAATCTGACCTAGTTTCTATTTTTTATATGACTCCTTTTTATTTTGTAGGTCATGCAAGATCTTGTGGTGAAGCCAAGGTGGTCTTTTGCCACATTTTCTATCTTTCCTACCCATTAGAATAGCTTGCTTTTGGGCCCTTAATAGTGTCCCTTTGAAAAACTGCCAACTCTCCTCAGTTGTTTTTCCCCTCAGTCTTGATTCCCATGGGACCTTAACTATCAGCTCTCTGAGCTTACCAAAATCCGCCTTCCTGAAATCCATTGTCTCTATTTTGCTGTACTCCCTTCTACCCTTCCTTAGAATTGCAAACTCTATGATCATGATCACTTTCACCCAAGCTTCCTTCTACCTTCAAATTCTCAACGAGTTCCTCCCTATTTGTTATGTGGCAGACAGTCTCTGTGGATCTGCCGATGTGTTATCTATATTGTTTGCATTTATTATTCATTCATTTTTAGAGTAGTCTGTGTGGGTATTAACTATTTTGAAAGGTTGATAATACAAAATGTAGCAATTAGCTATTAATTACTTTGTCACCGTGCCTTATTTGAAAATAAAATGGCTGGCTAATTGTTGTTTTTTGAAATTTCAATAGTCACAGGAACAACATAAGCAGCCTGCCTTCAGATTTACTATCAACATGCTGCATGCTCTGCAACAAGGAAGAAGAAAAGTAATTTTCTCCTATACTGTCTGTCCAGATGATGAGAGATACACAAAACATTGCCATGTTCATATTCTGGTTATAAGGTTATCATCTCATCATAGGCAACTTTACCTGTGTTAGACCCGTGTAGTCTTTTGGCAGCACTATATACATACTCAGGTCACCCCCTTGTATGGGAGTTCAAGCACCTGAGAATCATGCTCCTCATTTGTAGCTATTTTATATTTGCCTATATGGTACATCATCTTTACAGGTTTGCTTGTAGTCTGAAAGCAGTGGCAAGTAATTAGAAAATGAGATACATACAATGAATTCCCTTGTATTAATACATTTTTCCTTGTATTATAAATTATCTTGGACCAAAATGCTGCAGTGGTTGCTTAGGGCCAGATTTTCACCTTCTAAAGAAAGGTGCATATAGTCCTCTTGAACCTTTCAAACATCTCAACAGTTTTTTCTCTATCTTGGCCTGAAGGGAAAGGGATCAGTCAGGTCTGATGGAAGGGGAAACTGGGAAACCCCATAAAGCCCCTCCTCGTGATCCAGGATTTCACCATGCTGCTTCTCCCCTGCTCCTTTAAAGCTGAAATACCATTTATCATCTCCCTGTGCCAGCGCTTAGGCACACCCACACCATGATGAATAGAAGGTTTAGAAGAAGAGTTAATGCTATTTCTTTGGACCAACACTTTCAGAAGCTGCCACTGGTAATGTGTGCCTCAGTTTGTTTGTCCAACCTGAGAACAATGCTAAGGTTAAAACTATAGGCTTTTCATCTTTCATTTAATTCTAATTTCAGTACAGAAGCATGTTCTCAGGTTAAACTGACCCAGAAATTTACAAAACCTAAAAGCAATAGAAATATTTCCATGAAAGTGTTTTGTGAATGTTCCACTAGGAACAATTTTTCTTTTGCTAAGCAAATGTTTCCCTGCAGTGTTGCCAAGCTATTTTTGATGCATTGTGCTTAAGTGTGACCAACAGAAGGTGAAACTGAAGTAAAGCAATATGAAGCTGGCTATTCTACATTCATTGCCCACACAACATGGGGATGGCGGGGGAGTAGCCCAGGGACAATGTATAGAATGTCACCTAAAAAACCCCACTTTCAATATTCAACCTTAATGAGGAAGGAGATCCGTCTGGTGACAGAATGTGGAAACTGAACACAGACTAAATGGATCTCTTGATGGCAGTCATTGTAAATGTGGCACCAGAACAACTCATTGTATGTCTGAATACAAGCAAACCAGTTAAGGGTCTATGAAGAAAATGATTAGAGGTCAGATTGTGAACTGCTCCAAATTAGGAGTGTAGTGGGGGAAGGCACAAGAAGCACCCTTATGCTAGGCCTCTGCTCAGTCAGTCTTTGCTCACATGAATGCAAATCTTTACAAGAGTAGTGAACCTAACTGCACCAGCTGCCTCAAAGGGGATGGGAAGAAAGCAGAGCTACATTCTGAATACTTCCACTCCTGCCAGAAGAGCTGACAGACCACAGAGGGCGCAGATGCTTCAGCTTCTTATACACGGCTTCCCCTGTGCCCCAGGTGGCTTTGTGAGGCATTGTACCTGTGTCAGGCATGATGCACTCTCCTAGCAGAAGTTTTGGAAAATAACTATCTCTTCACCCCCACAGCTGGTTCCTAGGCCATAATAGAGCCCTAGATTTAAGGGGACACATCCCATGTTAGCTCCTTGTTATCTGCCAACCATGTAAAACAATAGAAGCAATGATGTGATATGTGTATTTCTGTAATCTGCCTTGTTAATCTGAAAAGGTCTTTCTTTGGTGTTTTCTTTCTTAAATTCCACTGCCCATTGCCCTTTGAAGTAGACAGCATTCACGAGAACTAACACAGTATCAGGAGAAAGAGTGCCCGGGGCAAAGAGATCCTTGATTTTACCTTAAAGAAAGGGAGGCAAGTTAGTTTGTTTTGGCAGATCGGTAACACTAGTGCCATTTCTCTGTTGTAATAACATAGATGTACAGTGCATGTATGTAACTGTGTATAAGAATATAAACATGATACTAGACACACATAAAAGATGTTAGACTGACAGGCCTGAGAGGCTGAAATCTTCTGTCTATTCACAGAACAAGTGCAACACAAAGAGCATTTCTGTAGCTTCCGTACACTGACACACTGAAGTGCCTCAAGGGGACACAATGGAGAACAGATGTCATCTCCCCAAATGGCCATTTTATTCTTTGCTTCTCCTGACTAGTCTTGGCTCCAGGTCAAATTTTAAGTAGTGTGCTGTCATTTACCTTATCTCTATAGGAGCTCAAAAATCAAGATACTTTCTCAAGGTCCCCCCTCCTTGCCCCAATACCTGCATCTGATTGGATAATTCCTTAACTCCATGCAGTCAACCACACAGGTGGTCTCATCCAGCGCCCACTGAAGTTGTCAGAAAAACTCCTGTTGATTTCAGTGGGTGTTGTATTAGGTCCTAGCATTTGCTGACTACTCTGTTCTCCTCAAATATGTTTTCTCTATGGAAATTATGATCTACCTCTTGGTCACTCAGGTGATCAAATCATGGAGAGCTGCCACTGTAGCTCCATACATCTGTGCTGCAATTATTAGGAAATATTTTACTGCTCCAGGTTTTTAAGCACCTTGTACACTTTAAGCACCTCGCTGTTTTTGATTAAATATCAAGAAATAGCAGCCAATGGTTGACTTGTCCTTACCCTTTGTAAAGACTTCAACCCACAAATTTATCTGCTTCCTGGTTTCCTCTGCAGCATTCAGAAAATCAGATGGTTTCAATTCAGCCTGGTATAACTTTTGTGTGCAGGATAGGTATTGCTGTACAATAAGAGAGAATGTCAGAACAATACATCAGAAAACAGGTCTCTTAATAAAAGGTGTTCTAAATAAAATAAAATGTGCCTGTTTTTTAGTTCTGCAACACTGCAAAAGGATTTTTGTACATGCTAGAGACAGTGTGGGGACTAGCAGAATGAACTGGACCAGTTGGGTAGAGCGTAGGGATACAGGGGCATGCAGGTTTGGACAGTTTGCATAAAACAGCCAAACACTGAACCTTTCTGAAGTTCTGCCAGCTGATAAATGACTCTGCGACAGACTCATTGTATGACATTGAGAGAGACATTTAATCTTTGTGTCTCAGTTCCCCATCTGTGGAATAAGGATAGTGATACTGCTTTTCTCCTATCCCAGTGTCTGTCTTGTCTATTTATATTGGAAGTTTTAGGACAGGGACTGTTTTTTACTATTTTTCTACAACATTCTAGCACAACAAAGCCTTGACCTTAGTTAGGGCACCATGGTTTTACTACTGTGAAAATAATGATTACTCACCAGATTTATGTAGTTTTGCTGTGGTGAGTTTTCACATGCAATCTTATTATGTGAGGCTCGTTTATTATTCATTGTTTAGATGCAATAAACACATATATCCCCCTAACAGCCCAACCACATGAGCAGGCATTTACAGAATATCAGGTTCTTATTACACAAAGACTTAGGTCACTCTTGAGTAACAAGAATATCTGATTGTCACAGGTTCTCTTGTGGTCCTTAAATGCCTGCTCATGCTCCAAAGGGCTGGGGGACCATTCTTAGCTAGTCCACTTCCTATATGTATCTGGTCACTTCTGTCCCTGTCTAACCTAGCGTGTCACTGACTGTACATTTATATGTAATTCATGAATGTCTTTGCAGCATTGTCCCTTAATGTTTCGTTTTCCCACCAGCTAAGATAACTAAGGATGACTGCAACGGTACTTCCACATGAAATTTCAGACTAGAAGTAGATTTTGAAAACTGATTTGTGAACAGTTTTTGGGCCTATGAAATTTCAAACAAATCAAACAGGAAGGCCCTGTAAATAACAAGAAATGAATTGATTAAAAACGTGGCCTGAAACTTTGTGGAGGAATAATTCACCCCAGAACATAATTAGCAATTCTATTGAAGATGCATGATCCAGAATAATTCTAGCTCACTCTCTCATCTCTGTGTTGCTTCTAGAGTGCTAACAAGAGTAAAAAGCATTACAATCTTAATTTTGTCAGTCAAATAAACAGCTGCAACTCTGAATATATATCTGAGTATCTGGTGCCATGATTAAACAGTTACTTTTTTAACTATAGCAACCTTGTAATTTTATTTTACTGTTGATTTACTAAAATAATTATATAAAATATGCATGTATGTAACTGTGTATAAGAATATAAACATGATACTAGACACACAATTTTATGCATGCATATATTTATATAATTATAAAATATTTTTATATTTATATTCTTATACACAGTTACATACATGCATATATTTATATAATTATTTTAGTAAATCAACAGTAAAATAAAATTATAGTTACAAAGCTGAAGACAAACCTGGGTAATAATAATGTACTGCATAAAACAGCTTTTCAGGGCAAGATTTACATAACACTGTCTCTTTGTTATATTTTTGTACAATGTCTAGCCCAGTGAGACCCTGGCCTGTAGGCACTACAATAATGCAAATAATAATAGTAAACACTTCGAAATTTTTCCTTCAGTGCTGTTCAACACACCTAATTGCACTTAGGTTCCAGTGCTCTGAGACCAGAGAGGAAATGAGCACATCCTGTAACTAAGACTTTAGCTTGAAGTTCTCTTAAACTTTCCATTCTGGAACCAGATGAATTTATTTCGAGCTGATTGGCTGTTCTGCCCTACTATTCAGTAACTCCATGGGATCAACTCCACCCCTTGTCTAAGTGGACACAACTCCCATTCAAGTCAGCAGGAAATGAGACCTCAACTGAACTAAGCCCACGTTCATTTCTGTTGGTCCTACAATGTCACCGGCCACTAATGTGAACCCCAGTGCAACTCACCTGAAGAAACTGGAATGTCTGTTCTCCATACAGTCTGTTGGCATTAGCCAATTCATAAGAAGTGGTGGGTTTATTGATTGCTGAGAAGATGTCATGAAACTGGGAATGAATCCCTCCAGGTATATCACACTAATCATCAGGAACCTCCAAATAACACAAAGTTTCTATAGTTTATTTCTGACCGAAAATGGTTGATGACAGAGACATTGTTTGTTTTGGTTTTTTTAATTGTTCTTCTATGAAACTATTTGGATTCAATAACTTAACTAGCTTTGCCTTCTCTGACTTGTTTTTGTTCCTGATAGTCTCAAGATCTATGGAGCAAAAGCCCTGTTATAAGGACTAAGGAATTTGTGGTTCTTTTGGGATGTTCCACTTGTTACTTATGGAGCACTACACATGCGAATTTGTTGAACAGTGAAAAATGTTCAGGTTAGTAGAGTTGCAAATGTTTTCTGTATGTCTGATTTATACATGCACATGTGCTCATGATCATGGTAGGAGCCCACTGAAATAGCAAGATGCAAAATGAACTGATCACTTGTGAATGCGGTTGTGATTAGTGCATCCACAAATCAATCATATAATTGTACAACATTTTAGTAAAGAACCCTAACCCTTGCTTTTTGCTACCTTGTATACATTTTTATCCTTCTCCCTATACCTTCTACCACCCCTCACCAAAGCATTCTCCCCACACATTTTGATGTTATAATTCTAATCTGTTAATTTTGAATTCATATGAAAATTCCCCAAAGTTTGTCCAACTCTAACATTTGTTCTAAGATACCGGCCACTGGGGAGGAAAAGGTAGTCTGTGACTGCTCTCTGAATTGTCATCACTTCTTGTTGCTTCAGAAGAGCTTCCAGTCCCAGGATTTTCATTTTCTCTAAGTTCTGTGAAGTTAAGCACCTGAAATAGAAATGTAACATTGCAACAGTCATACACTATATTGATTTACTTATGCCAATGTGTGAAACAACTTGTTGCAGAAAATTCAGTTTTCTGTCTTACCTGCTGTCCTTTCTATTGGAGATGGACATCCTGATGTCAAAAGGCAGGTGTTCTCTACTATTATCAATGGATGCAAGCCATTTGGTGAATACTACTTAAAATCACTAGAAGGGAGAGCTATATTTCTATGATTGTGGAACTCACTGCCTACTTATTCCCATAATATTCACTTTTTTCCACAATGTACACAATAGGGCAACTGTAGTGGGGCAGTTACCCCTCTCCAGCTCAGCAAGGGTTAAAGCCAGCCCTTGGAGAGAGCTGGGGCTGAGAATGAATCAGAAAAGGCTGAGAGGCCAATCAGGGCCAGGCTGGGAAAGAAAGGAAGGAAGGAAGGGAGGAAGGGATCTGGCTACCTGCCTGGGAGCTCAGGGTACTGGGGGTAGAGCAGGGCTGAGGAAAGGCAAGTGGAGCTGAGGAGCTCCAGCCTGGCAAATCCCCAGCCCGGGGGCCTTGCTAAAGGCCAAAGCCAGTATAGGGGTTGCCGAGGGGCTGCCCAGGGTCAGGCAGAAGCAGCTGGTCCTAACCCTTGCCAATGATGAGTGGCCATTACAGACTTCAGTCTGCCCAAGAGAAAGGGAGTTGGATGATGACTGGCAGTAGGCACTGAGGTAAGGTGGGCATAGAGGGTTGGGGGTTCCCTTGGGATGGGAGACCCAGAGCATGGGGGTATTGCTGAGGCAGAACCCGAGATAAAGAGCACCAGAGTCCGGGAAGGACGTGGGGCCTGAGGCAAGCAAGACATTGGCCAGAGGAGGGCGCTCCAAAGGCTAAAGAGCTAATTCCCGAGATGACCAGCAGGAGGTGCCGTGCCATTGAGTCTCGCTTCGCTACAGCAATACATTCAGTAAGGTTCTGCAGGTGTGCAGCGATCTTGGATAAAAGCTTATTCTTTAAAAAACCTAAATTTAAGGAACAATCTGAAGACCAATGGAAATGCTTTCAAAGTTTGCTAGGTTTAATTCCAACAGATGCAGTGTTTGTTTGTCAAATATAGAGTTAGTTCCTGCCAATATTTAAGTGGACATGTATTTTGCAGTTGACTTCAGTGCCGGCATCACTGGAACCTGATTTTTTTTTAATTACATTCCTCTTGTATGCAGATCCCTTTACATCTGCTAACAGTATTAGGTCACACATCCAGCCTTCAAAGCAAAAGATCCATCTGAAATTTCTAATAATGACAGTTGATGTACTCAAAGACTGATGACACATGATTCATGATTCACCTTAACTAGGGCAATTGCTACTTGTGCAGGCTTTATTACCCATGGAAAACGAAACTGCTCCAAGGCCTTGGCTACACTTGAGAGTTACAGTGCAATAAAGCCACCAACAGTGCTGCAACTTACTCCCCGTCCACGCTGGCAAGGCACATACAGCGCTGTATCTCTGTGGCTACAGTGCTGTTTGTACTCTACCTCCCTGAGAGAAATAAAGAGTATAGCACTGCTGCTGCTACGCTGGGGCACCAGTGTAAACAGGGAATAATCTTAGTACACAGCAAAGAATCCTGTGGCACCTTATAGACTAACAGATGTTTTGGAGCATGAGCTTTCGTGGGTGATATGCATCTGAACAAGTGGGGATTCTTTGCTGCTTTTACAGATCCAGACTAACACAGCTACCCCTCTGATACTTAGTACGCAGTGACTGACCTCTGGAAACTTCCCATGATCCTTTTAAGTGAAGGTTCTGCTCTTTGTTTTGTTGTGAACTCTGGGCTCTGGGAGCTGTTTATCAAAAAAACGAAACACAGCTCCTGTTTGCTATGAATGAGCAGAGGCAGGGGGGCTCCCTTTGGAACGCCCACGGCTAGTGTTTGCTTGAGAGAGAAGCACCGCAGCAGGCGGTGTGGGGGGGGTCTGTTTCGGAGTGGCTGCTGATCTGGTCTGTGAGAAAAAAAACAAACAGCTGTTGTTTGCTTTCAGTGAGTGAGAGAGGGGTAGGGGAGGGGGTCGGAACTTGCAAGGTAGGGCGCTGACACAGTATTGGCTCCAAAAATCCACTCTCTCTCTCCCCTATGCTCCCTGTCACACTCCACCCCAGTGATCCACCTCCCCCTTTTGAAAAGCACGTTGCAGCCACTTGAATGCTGGGATAGCTGCCCATAATGCACCGCTCCCAATGCCGCTGCAGATGCTGCAAATGTGGCCATGACAGTGTACTGGCAGCTGTCAGTGTGGACAAACTGCAGTGCTTTCCCTACTCAGCTGTACGAAGACAGGTTTAACTCCCAGCGCTGTACAGCTCCAAGTGTAACCATACCCTGAGTTACAAGAAAAGGCTTGAGGAGCTCAGGTGACATTACATGTGGGAATAGTCTGCCATTGTTGAATAAATATGAAGGAATAAAACAAATGCCTTATTATTGCCTATCTTTTGCATCTGGGCGGCAGTATTACCTCTGGCCCCAAGAAAGACCGTGCTCAGGGCAGCTAAGATACTCAGAGGAGAATAGATGATATTTCCAGATGGACGATCTTCATTCAGTACCTTGAAAAAGTCAAGGCAAAATTTGGTAGTTGCTTCACTGATGGAGCTCATTGTGAAAATTAAAAGCTGCAGATGAAAAAAATAAACCAAATCAATAGAGTTCAACAGTCTCTTTTCTCAATCTCTTACTGCATCAGAGGATTTCAGTGGCTTTCTTGCTAGTTACGCACACATGTTGAGCCTCAGGGTGCGAATCCACCTAAATAATATAGATGGGGATAATACTCAAGTTTCTGACCCATACGTTTTGGGAAGAATGGGATACAGGCCTTTAGAAAAAGAATTCCCACTGAGAAAGCAGCCTCATCCTCAGTTTTCCACTCAGGAAATTTTCTTCCACTCCTGTGCCTAATGGACAACACCGCAAGAAGTAAACTCTTCTACAAACACAGTTTCTTGAAGCAATGAAGCATATTGATGCATCTTCCCCATCCTACTTCAGGGGAGTTATGCATGATTTACAACACTATGAGTTCAAAATCAAGCTTCCTGAGAGGGATTATTGGATACTCCAATTTCTGTTTGTATGTGATCAGAGCCACATTAGACTGTCTTTTGCACCCAGATATATCAAGAGTAACTTTGGAGGAGTTAATCCAGATATACACAGGTGTAAATTAGAACCTAATTTGACCACTCATGTCTAGGTAACAACAACAGACAATGGATAGAAAATGATCTGATTAATATGTGATAAGGTATCACTGAATCAGCTTGTTCTATTATAAAAGAACTATACACTATGTAAGATGTGTGAACATCTATTTATTGGAATACATTTTCCAGTTGGGGTTGACTGACAGGAACATTATACTGTAATCTGTCTCCATTAACTGTGAAAAGGGATACCATTGATTTCTTCCCAGGGAGCTATTCCAAGACTTTCACAAATAGATAAAAAGACCTGGGTGATGTTTTTCTGACAAATAGTTTATCTGATAAAAAATATAATCTTGGTTGACCTGAAACTATTCACCAATTTGACACACATTTACCAAAGGGTTTGGGCCAAAAATACATTTTCAGGATAGATTTGTTAAGTGGCTGGAGTCAAGGCTGGCTTTAGGCCAATTCACCCAATTCCCCAGAACTGGGCCCCATGCGTAAGAGGGCCCCATGCCGGCACCTGGTGCCTTTTTAATTTTTACTCACCCAGTGACGCTCCAGATCTTTGGCCACATTTCGGCGGTGGGCCCTTCACTTGCTCCGAGTCTTCGGCGGTGGGTCCTTGAGTGCCACCAAAGACCTGGAACAAGTGAAGGACCTGCTGCCAAAGTGTTGCCGAAGACTCAGGATGCTGCTGGGTGAGTACAAATCGGGCTCCACACTTGCTAAAGCAGCAAAGAATCCTGTGGCACCTTATAGACTAACAGACGTTTTGGAGCATGAGCTTTCGTGGGTGAATACCCACTTCCTCAGATGCATGCATCACCCACGAAAGCTCATGCTCCAAAACGTCTGTTAGTCTATAAGGTGCCACAGGATTCTTTGCTGCTTTTACAGATCCAGACTAACACGGCTACCCTCTGATACTTGACACTTGCTAAAGCCGCCCTTGGCTGGAGGTATGCTGTTTGCCCCACTTTATCTACAGCCCAATGTATAGGTGGTGGCAATGTCCTGTACAACTTCTGCCCAAAGGTGAGGGTGTTCAGCTGGGATGTTCAATTCCCCCCTCTGCCTGATTTGGAACAGTGAGTTGAATTTGAAATGCTCACTGCTCAGGAAAATACCATGAGGCCTAGGGTATCAAGTGGCCTAGAGTCTCTCCCACTGAAGCTTTTCCACTTCGTGTGAACTAAATTGCCGTTGGAGCAGGGACTTGAATGTGAGTCCCCTTCATCTGAGGAGAGATTCTTTACTATGCATGTGGATGATCTAATTCCAAATTCTAATCCACTATTCCTCTGAAATTGTGTTATACAATATCACCTTTTATTTTGTAAGCAAGAAAAGAGAAATATTTTTTCCACTCTATTTAGCACTGATAAGGCCCCAACTGGAGTATTGTGTCCAGTTCTGGGCACCACTCTTTGGGAAAAATATGGACAAATTGGAGAAAGTCCAGAGAAGAGCAAAAAATGATTAAAAGTTTAGAAAACATGATTTATTAGGAAAGATTGAAAAAGTTGGGTTAGTTTAGTCTGGAGAAGAGAAGACTGAAGGGGAATATGATCACAGCCTTCAAGTACTTAAAAGATTGTTATAATGAGGAGAATGATAAATTGTTCTCCTTAGCCACTAAGGACAGGACAAGAAGTAAGGGACTTAAATTGCACCAAGGGATATTTAGATTTAACATTAGGAAAAATTTCCTAACTGCAAGGAAGACAAGATGGGTGAGGTATCCTCTATTATTGGACCAAATTCTGTTGAGAGAGACAGGCTTTCGAGCCACATAGAGCTTTTCTCCAGGTCTAGGAAACAGGGCTGGCTTTAGGAAGTGCGGGGCCCAATTCAAACAGTTTTGATGGGCCCCTGGCAGGGATGACTAAAAAAAAAAAGACACATGTAAAAAAACATGTGGGGCTTGTACTCACTGGACAGTGCTCCCAGTCTTTGGCAGCACTTCGGCGATGGGTCCTTCACTCGCTCCAGGTCCTCGGCGGCACTGAAGGACCAGCTGTGGAAGACCCAGAACGAGCAAAGGACCCACCACCAAAGTGCCACTGAAGACCCAGAGCGCCGCCAGGTGAGTAAAAATTAAAAAGGCGCCTCTAGCCAGGGAAAGGAGTCTCACTGGGGGCGGGGCCCGATTCAGGGGAATTGGTGGAATAGGCCTAAAGCCAGCCCTGCTAGGAAAGGTTATCCCAGGACCACAGCAAAATGCAAGGTGGAACAGATCTTAAACTGACACCCCCATCACTGGAAGTTTTTAAGAACAGGTTAGACAAAAATCTGTCAGGGATGATCTAGAAAATACTTAGTCCTGCCTCGGTGCAGGAGACTGGACTGGATGACCTGTTTAGGTCCCTTCCAGTCCTTCATTTCTATGATAATATGATTTTCTTACTTACATATTTTGTTTCCATCTCAGACTCTTTTCAAAAATATGCACAGATTTACTGACGTCTGAGGTTGAGAAGAGAACTTTGTGTGTTATTGTTAGTGCAAAATGCTTAGAAAGCATTCTTAGAAAAGGTAAGAATATTGCTGAAAATTTCTTTTCTAATCATCAACAGCTGGCAAATTACACATTTCACAAGAGCTGATGATTGTCTGTAGTAATGTGATATGCTTTGGAAAGTGGTGACACCTGCAACATTTTGTGTAAACTCTGCAAGCCAAATTTTGCTCTTACACTGATATAAATGCATCATAACTTACCTTAAACCATCAGGATGTGTGGGACTCAGTGCTTCTGAAAATAGAGCTCTTTATTTAGGTACCTAAATCTGGGTTTAAGTGATTACCTTTAAGCACTCACGTCTAAAATTGATGCCAAAGTGCCTCCTCCACAGTCACACCGGAATATCATGGCAGAGTCAGGAATAGACTCCTGAGTCCCAGCCTTGCACCATTGGCACATGCTGCACTGGGGATGTAACATTCTGGACAGCTGGACTAATCTGTGCAATTCTAAAATGGACTGGGTATAGCAAAAGGATTTACAAATATTCCCTTCACAAATCATAACAGTAACTAAGACTGTAAACGCACATAGAAGAAATGCTTACCTGGCTGTAGAGAGGAAGTTTGAAACTTGCTAGATGTTTGGTGTGGTGTCTTGCAAGGTGCTGGAATATAAAGCATTTGCAACACCCACTGGCTTTATCATATGTTGAAATTATTAGATATATTATTGCTTAACGGTATCTTGCATAACTAATTAGAATGCAATCCATAGAATATTTTTTGTTAGTCATAAAATATAATTATCATTCTTATACTCCTGGAAAGATAAGACACTATTTGTCAGAGGCTACCTCTGCTGTATATTTTCACTGATCTTCCAACACAAAGCTGCCCTAAAACTGGTGTCTTCAGCTCCTTGTGAATCCTTCTCCACTGCCATAGAGCCACCGTAGCCATGACTAATGAACAGAATGCAGCTAGGGAAAAGTGAATGTGCATAACTTTATTCACATGAGAAGGACCATTGAATTCACATGAATAAAGTAGTATATGTACTTAAGTTTTTGTCAGATTAGGACCTTAATTTTATATTTTCACCAATCACATAAATAATCTCAGAACAGAGATTGGATAATCTAGCGGTGTTTTATTTCATCGCTGAGAGATCTGACAAGGCATGGGACTAGATAACAGATTTATCAGTTTTAAGGCCACAAGGGATCATTATGATCATCTAGCTCAGTGGTTCCCAAACATTGCACCAGGCGACCTACCAACTGCATTTTCTTTTCTTTTTTTTAATTTATGTATTTATTTATTTTTGGTAATCCATTATTACATATGTGCACTTTCTGCCTGACTCTGGAGCCCTAATCCCAGCCTGGTGTGGAGGGAAGCCACCAGGGACAGAATCTGGAAAGAAAGCCTGCCCCAGCTGCTGTGGGGTGAGCAAGGGACAGGTCTGCTCTCCAAACCTGCACTGTCCCCAGGGCTTCCTCTCCACACCTGCTGGGCTGGGAGAGGTATATGTTTGTCTAGGCCAGTTCTGGCCTTAGGCGTGATAACCAATCTGTAATCTTCCATGACCCACCACATGGGAAACACTGATCTAATTTGACTCCTGCATAACACAGGCCAAATAACCTCTCCCATTAAATTCATCAAGCCCATAACTTCTGTCTGAGCTATGTACAGCATATCATCCAGAAAATCCGCCAGTCTTGATGTAAAGATGTTGTGATGGAGAATCTTACCCATGTAGGTAGATGTAGACTGTGATCAAGTCAATTCTAAACCTTCTCTTGGATAAACTAACCAGGTGGACCTTAAATCTCTCACAATGTGGTATGTCCTCCAGACATCAAAATATTTTCTTGTAGTTCTTTTCTGAACATATTCCACTTTTCAGCATCCATTTGAGGTGTGGGCTATGCTAGCTGAGCTACTTAAGCTGTTGGACTTCTTACTGTTGCTGTAAGGGCTTGTCCAATTTAACCAAAACTCTAGAATTTTGTTATATTTTGAAGAAATTTAAATGTGTATATATATGTACATATATCACTCTTTCACAATGGGGTATTTACTTTTTAATGTATTTCTAACAAAATGGAGGTCCCTGCTAGGCAAATAATAATGATTCTTGTGTAAGAAGTATACTTTGCTAGCCCCCTGGGGCTCAGGAAGGTCAGAAGAAGCTGCATCAGGAAACTCCAGGATAAGGTTTGATGCAGGGAGTCAGAAAACAGCTGGAACTGATTGGTCTCCCAGGGCAGGGCCGGCTTTAGGCTTATTCCACCAATTCCCCTGAATTGGGCCTCCCGCTGAAGAGGGCCCCGGGCCCAATGAGAATCCCTTACCTGGCTAGAGGCGCCTTTTTAATTTTTACTCACCTGGCGGCGCTCTGGGTCTTCGGTGGCACTTCAGCAGTGGGTCCTTCGCTTGCTCTGGATCTTCGGCAGCGGTTCCTTCAGTGCTGCCGAGGACCTGGAGCGAGTGAAGGACCCGTCGCTGAAGTGCCACCGAAGACTGGAAGCACTGTCCAGTGAGTACAAATCCCACATGTTTTTTTACATGTGTTTTTCTTTTTTTTTAGTCATTCCTGCCTGGCCCTGGAAACTGTTTGAATTGGGCCTCGCACTTCCTAAAGCTGGCCCTGGCTGCAGGGAATACATCACATCTCTCTATGTGAGATAGATTCATGTATATCTATCATTCTTTATAGAGATAAAAAGATAGTCATGTACCTTTATTTACTATTTTTCTCACTGACTCTGACACTATGGGATAGTATTAAAATGGAAAAAAGTCAATGATGGTTATGAAGGAGATTAGAGAGATGCAATGTCTGATAGTGAACAGTCAGTATGAAAGTTTTAGAGTTCACTTAAATAGCTGAAAGCTAAGAAATAAAAACGATGACACAAGATGACAAACCGCCAGGTTTAATTTTAAAAGTAAATTTTACTTAACATTTTCTACTGATGTCCAGGCAAATTTCTGTCTGTGCAGAGCCCTCCCCTTTTATGGTGACAATGAATACAGATGTCAAGTAACACACAGACTGAAACAATGTTAATATCAGCGTTTGCCTTTTGGCTCTGCTCCAGCCATAGCCCCGCATCCCTGCAGCCCTGCTCTCCCCGCCGGAGCCCCGCAATCCCACAATCTGCTACCCCGGCCACAGAGCGGCAAGTCCCATGGCCCCACTATCCTGCGGTTGTGCTACCCGGCCGGAGACCTGCAACCCCGCTCTCTGGCCGGAGCCCCATGGCCCCGCTATCCCGGCCAGAGCCCCGCAGCCCCGCTCTCCCGGCCGGAGCCCCGTGGCCCCGCTACCCTGGCCAGAACCCTTCTCTCCCGGCCAGAGCCCTTCAACCCCGCAGCCCCGCTACCCCGGCTGGTGCCTGAAGGCCCCGCTATCCCAGCTAGAGCCCTGCAACCCCGCAGCCTCGCTCTCCCTGCCGGAGCCCCACATCCCCATGATTCCGCTCCTCCTGCGGAACCCTGCAGTTGCGCTTTCCCAGCGGGAACCCCTCAACCCCGCGGTCCCTTTCCCCCGGCTGGAGTCCCGCAATCCCACTCCCCGGGTCAGAGCGTGGCAAGTCCCCCAGCCCCACGGCTGGAGCCCCGCAACCCAGTGGCCCAGCTACCACCGCAGGAGCATGGAAATCCGAAGTGCCGCCCGGAGAGTACGTGCCCCGCACTGACTAAAGCCGGCCCTGTCCTAGGGAGCCAGGCTGGGGCAGGTAAATGGAAGAAGTTAGCTTTTGGGATCTGACATTGGCTAACTAAGAGTACAAAACTGATGGGCTACAGAGGGGCTTTTTCTAAGATGCTCATTAATTTGTTTAAGGTCTGTTTGGAATTGCCTCATATCTTTTCTGTGAAAGAAGAAGGAACTGGAGACTTCATTAAATATTGTGTGGAACTTTTCCCATATCTCTTCCCTGAAGGAAATGGAAGCTGAAGACTTTGTTTAAATCCTGAGGAGAAGGTTGTTGGAATTGTGCTACCTTTCTCTGAAAGAAAGGAGGCTCCAGATATTTTGTTTTCTCAGATTGCTCAGGGACTTGGCCGTTGTTTGCTCAATCTGGAGGCAAGGTAACTTTGTTATTGTTTTATGGATGTCTGCTGTAATTCTTTCACCATACTAATCATGATAAGAAGAGGGGGTAGTGCTTGGGTGTGTGCCTCTGAATCTGATGAACCTTAGTGACAATCTACCACATCAGAGCACCAAGGGCGGCAGGGAAATAGCCTCCTTAGAGCCAGTTATTCAAGTCAGGACTGCAGGTCCAGAAACCACATGATGTGGGATCTTGATCTCCTGAGGGAGTGACTTGAGGCTGACCACAAGGTTTCCCACAGTAGAGGGGACTGGAAGTTATCAAAAGATCAGGACTGCTTGGAGCACCACCTGCTCGCTCTCACCAAGCAGAAGAGAAAGAGAAGCCTGTGCTGGTGGAGTGACATGCAGGAAAAAGGACTTGGAGCCCAGAGATTCCAGACTGATGAGGAAACTGAGACAGGAAATGACATACAAGTGTTCTGTATTTTGCATGGATGTGTACCTTGCTTGTGCTGTTGAAAAGTAAGTGTGATTGCAGTGCTGCCAACTTTCCTGATATCTCCCCAACTCACAACAGTTGGGCTGGGGTTGCAGCCAGTCTGGTGACAACATAAAACGCCCCAGCTTTCTGGTGAATGTCAGCTCTGCCTAGGGGGAAAACAGCCAGGCTGCTTTCCCCATTAGGGAACAGTGGCAAAGCAGAGCTACTGCATGAATCAGGCAGAGCTCACTAGCCCCTCTCCTCAGGAGCTGATTTCATTCTCAGAGGGGGAGATGGGGAGGAAGTAGAAAGAGCCCTGCAGCTTGGGGTACCTCCCTCTGCCCCTGTGAGCAGTGGGGATGACCCCTCTGCTCCTCCCCTCCCCCTGCAACACCTGGTCTGGGAAGGGCAGCAGGGGGTTAAAGCCCCCCCCCCGACCAGTCCCCAGCCTACAAGAGGGAGAAGGAGGACTTGCTGGAAACCCCCTTCCCAGAGAAACAGGAGTGAAGAGCCCCAGGAGCTGCAGAGAGTGCAGAAGGAAGGCTGGAGGTGAGCAGTTCTGATGAGGGTTGGGGGATAGGCGAGGAGAGTTCCTGCAGCAGGGGTGAAAATCACCTTAATAAATATGCTAATTGTCTCTCTCTCTCTCTCTCACACACACACACACACACACACACACACACACACACACACACACACACACACACACACACACTGGGGATGAGCAATGAGAGGTCAAATATCAAAAAATGGATTAAAATAAATACAAAATAATCCTCCCCCTTAAAACTCTTTGGCGTGTGGGACAGACACGTGATTTTTGAGCCCTGGGAGTTGGCAATACTGGACTGGTTTAGAAATCCCTCTGCAAAGTGTCTTATTGTTGTCCTCAAGGGTTCCAAGAAGAGTTAAACTGTAAACCAGAGTCCCCACTGGGAGAGTGGAGCTGAGGGGAGGGTGAGCTTGCTTGTTGGGGTTCAGCAGTGGCCATCGGGCTGAATCCACTTCCAAGGGGTATCAAGTAGTTTAACCCCAGAGGTATGTTGACTGGGGCTGTGACATGGACAAAAAGATTTTACAAAAAATGCCTGCTTTGTGCAGAAAATGTTGACTTTATGTCCTAGCCCTAAACCTAAAATATTTTAGTTTCCAGCTGAAAAACTCTTATTCCAAAAGCCTGCTGTGATGCCTCCTTGGAGTTGTAGTGCAGTTGATGAACCAGATGGGAGTCAGTACAGTTCCACAGGATGGAATTGCTGGGGGTTTGGTTTGGGTTTTTAAAAAAATTTTTTTTAAAGAAAACCTAGCTATGTTTGCACACACAAAGCTATGTTAAAGGAACATGAAGATTGTAAAGTCAAGCACACAAGAGTTAGGAAAGTCCCAAATTAGGGTGTCTGTTTTTCATGCTACAGTTCCTAATTACCCAATAACATTTTTCCACGGGTCTGCTGCCCCATTCAGTGCACAAGATGGACAGCACTAAGTAAACGAGCTACTATTATGTTTCTGCATTAAATATGGGGCCCTCACCTTTATTTACTGTACACCATTCAAACACAGCACTGAAGACAGAATTATTAACTTCCTTATGAGCTTTTCTGTGGCACTCATCAGAGTAGCAGCTGAGTGTGTCCCAAATGGTAATGAGTCCACAACACCACAGTGAGATGACGATCTCCCCGTTTTACACTTGAGGTATGGAAATACTGGGACATCAATGTCATCAGTATGCACAGGTATGGGAAGTGAGGGGTACTGCGAGGTGCTGTGGAGCTCCGTGCAAAAAACCTGGGAGTGTTTCCCGCACCTATGCTCTCCACTCACTCTCTGCTCCAAAACCCCTCATCTCACCCTTGTCTCAGGCCTCTGGTTCCAGGGCCCATCCCACTCCTGTTCCCGTGCTGGGGCTATGCTCCTGGGGCCTTGGCCGCCAGCTCTGGTCTCTGGCCACCGTCCCCATGCCCAGCTCCATGGCCGGCGCTCTGATCTTGGCCCCGCACCTGAGGCCCTGCTACCAGCCCTTGCCCGGCCTCCTATCCTGGCCCCATGCCTGCCCCCCACTGTGGTCTTGGCCGTCTTACCTCTGTCCAGGTCCCCCCATCCTAGAGACACTGCCTGCTCCCAGCCTCAGGGACAGGGGGCAGACAGGTAAAGAGACTGGGCTTTCGGCAACCCCACTACTAAAAATGTTCTTGCACCACTGACAGTATGCATTGAATGAGAGTGCCAAATCTGAAATGCATATGGCCTGATTTTTTTGTTTACTTGCTGGGGCCACCGGTTACTAGTACATAACCCACTAGGGAGCTGTGACCATTTCCTCCAGCCCCTTGTGGCCTGTTAGGTTTCATATTCCTTCAAATTTGTTGGTCTTAAAACTAGGCCCCCACTTCTTTGTGTCACTTATCCCAAGTCAATTAGTACCTTAGATCTTTCACCAAAGACAAACACCAATCTTAATAATTAACTAAACAGTTATTAACTAAGAAAAGAAATGAGAGGGTTTTTACAAGGTTAAAGCAAGCAAATGTATTTCCTTTTTCCAGAATTCAAGCTGATTGGATGAGCCCTTTTGCATGGGTGTGCAGAGGCAATTAGCAAAGTCTTTGTACTCTGATGTCTCACACTGGCCCATTCAGTTTTGGCTAGCCCCTTCTGATGTGCAAGAGGTAAAAACTTTCATAGGGATTTAGCATTTTGCACTAGGTAACATTTTTTTCCTTTGGTGAGTTAGATATTTCAGAACAAACATTTTACAACTTGTAGTGAGGCAGTGTGGTTCCCCGCCGCCCCAGAGAGGGACGAGCCCTTCTGGACACTGGAGTGGGCAGAGCTAGAGAGCTCTGAGCCCACCCCTCAGAGGGTCAGGCGGTGCCCCAGAAGTATAAAGGCTCAGCCTCAGAACTCACTTGAGAGACAGCGCCGGGAAGCCAGACACCTCTGGCCCAGCTCGTAACTGGGAAACCCCCGCGGCTCATGGTGCACCCAAGGACTGGCCTGCCCTGCCCTGCACCAGCTACCCGGAGCAGTTGCCAGGCCTGCCCCACTCCACTGCTAGGGCCCCAGGCTGGGATGCAATGGAGTGGGAGGGCCTGCGTGCCCCCTGCCACCCAACTCACAGGTGGCAGTCTCCCCCTCTCCCAGGACCTTTGGAGGCCTGGGCTCATTGCTCCTGCTTGTACTGCTACTGCTCAGCTCCTGCTTGAGGGCCTGAGCGCCTGACTCTTTGTTTCCCGCCCTGATCTAGGGCCTGGGCTTACTGTACTTATTTCTGCTTCCAAATGGACTGCTGAGGGGGACTCCCATGGTTAGACTAATTTCCCAAGACATCAGCAGTGTGTAGTGAGGCGGTGTGATTCCCTGCCGCCCCGGAGGGGGACAAGCCCCCAGCTAACCTTTCTACAAACTGTATAGCAAATACTTCAGTATTTCCTTACAGCATGGAAAACAGAAATTATAAGAAGGATTAATACACGTAGCAACTTACAAGCATTTCATAAAATTTAAACATGTGTTATAAGTCTAATATCCATCTTAACCATAGTAACATACAGATGAGCTGGTCTGGTTTCCAGTAAGGAATTTCTCAGTGCTCAGCTGAGGCCTAAAGTCTTGTCAGGAACTGGCCCCTGGTTTGCCAGCATCACAGCCTGATTTTGGGTCTCTGATCATTCCCAGGGTGCATCATTATATGTTAACAGTGTCAGAGGCTCACAGGCTTCTAACAGGTTGGAACAGAATCTGGAAAAATCATTGGCCATCCCTGTAATCTGCTGGACTCACTTTGGTCTGAGCATTTCCTTAATGGCACTCAAAACGTCTCTCTGTGTGCCACCAAATCCTTCAAAAGTCAAATTCCTGGAGTAAAGAACCTCAATTCTTCTCATTTTCAGTCTGTCTGTATTCAGCCTAATATTGCTCTCCTGGCCCTGTTTAGAAGTTGCCATAGCTTAGTATCAAGGATTTGGATTCCTTCTTCCTTGATATCTCCTATATTTGCAATAAGAATGTTGTCAACTATCCTCTTGAGGTGCTCATTTCAATTGACAGTGAAACACTTCTGGGGCCAAGCTGAAGCCCATAAGCTTTTGTACCCACACCACCTGCCAAAAAGTCTGACACCGGTTGCCTATTGGCTGGATGGCTCATCTAGCTCAGTACACCAGAACCCATTCTTGACATCACAAGCAGTGAATCCATTTGCCCTGGATACATCATGTAGTATGTCCTTGATCACTGGGAATGGCTAGTAACTTGTTTTCAATAGTTTGGGGGTCCATGCAGATCCTCAGTTTACCTGTTGGTTTTCTCACCATGACTAGGCAGCTTATCCACTTTGTGTTAGTTTCTGTGGGTGTAATATGCTTGTTCTTTGTAGATTTGTCAGATCCTTCTTCAGTGGCTTCGCCAGAGGAAATGAAACTCTGCATTTTGGTAGTTTCCTGCGCTTCAGGTGGGGATATATTTTTAAATTCCACTTGCCCTCTCGGTGTCCATCTCCTTGCATTACATCCTTTCGTTCTGTTAGAATGCTGGACAGGGTGCCTGGTGACTGGTATCCCTCCTCTCTCACATTAAGGATATTCTGGTGTTGTATTAAGATCAAATCCATGGCTTACACTGCCCAGCTGTCCAGCAGTGGGTGGTGCCGCTGTGTGTCAACTACTATAAGTTCCAAGCTTATCACTTGTTTTGTGGGTTTCTAATCAACCATCTGTATTTACCCACTGGCTTCCAAATGGTTTAATTGCACATAGCCACCTGTGGTCACCTTTCTCCAGGCTAATAGTGCTGTTTATCAGGTTAGGTCAGCTTAGCTACATTGCTCAGAGCTGTGAACAATTTCATACCTTGTGTGATATAGTTAACCCTACCTAAGCCCCATTGTAGACACTGCTATATTGACAGAAGCATTCTTCCATTAACCTAGCTACTGCCACTAAGAGAGGTGGGTTTACTACAGCAATGGAAGAACGCCTTCTGTTGCTGTAGTGAGTGTCGATATGACAATACTACAGTAGTGTAGCTACATAAGAACATAAGACAGCTGTACTGGGTCAGACCAAAGGTCCGTCTAGCCCAGGATCCTGTCTACTGATAGTGGCCGATGCCAGGTGCCCAAGAGAGTGTGAACCTAACAGGCAATGATCAAGTGATCTCTCTCCTGCCATCCATCTCCGCCCTCTGACAAACAGAGGCTAGGGACACCATTCCTTACCCATCCTGGCCAATAGCCATTAATGGACTTAACCTCCATGAATTTATCCAGTTCTCTATTAAACACTGTTATAGTCCTGTCCTTCACAACCTCCTCAGGTAAGGAGTTCCACAAGTTGACTGTGCGCTGTGTAAAGAGCTTCCTTTTATTTGTTTCAAACCTGCTGCCTATTAATTTCATTTGGTGACCCCTAGTTCTTGTATTATGGGAATAAGCAAATAACTTCTCCTTATCTACTTTTTCCACATCACTCGTGATTTTATATACCTCTATCATATCCCCCCTTAGTCTCCTCTTTTCCAAGTTGAAAAGTCCTAGCTTCTTTAATCTCTTCTTATATGGGACCTGTTCCAAACCCCTAATCAGGGCCTGCTCCAGGCACCAGCTTAGCAAGCACGTGCTTGGGGCGGCCACTCTGGAGAGGGGTGGCAGGTCCAGCTATTTGGCATCAATTCAGCGGAGGGTCCCTCACTCCTGGTTGGAGCGAAGGACCTCCCGCTGAATTGCCGCAGATCGCAATCACAATCACAGTTGGTTTTTTAGGGTTTGTTTGTTTTTTTGGCTGCTTGGAGCAGCAAAACCCCTGGAGCCAGCCCTCCCTAATCATTTTAGTTGCCCTTCTCTGAACCTTTTCTAGTGCTAGTATATCTTTTTGAGATGATGAGACCACATCTGTATGCAGTATTCAAGATGTGGACGTACGAGAGATTTATATAAAGGCAATAATATATTCTCCTTATTCTCTATCACCTTTTTAATGATTCCTAACATCCTGTTTGCTTTTTTGACCACCTCTGAACACTGCATGGACATCTTCAGAGAACTGTCCATGATGACTCCAAGATCTTTTTCCTGATTTGTTGTAGCTAAATTACCCCCCATCATATTGTATGTATAGTTGGGGTTATTTTTTCCAATGTGCATTACTTTACATTATCCACATTAAATTTCATTTGCCATTTTGTTGCCCAATCACTTAGTTTTGTGAGATCTTTTTGAAGTTCTTCACAGTCTGCTTTGGTCTTAACTATCTTGAGCAGTTTAGTATCATCTGCAAACTTTGCCACCTCACTTTTTATCCCTTTCTCCAGATCATTTATGAATAAGTTGAATAGGATTGGTCCTAGGACTGACCCTTGGGGTACACCACTAGTTACCCCTCTCCGTTTTGAGAATTTACCATTAATTCCTATCCTTTGTTTCCTGTCTTTTAACCAATTCTCAGTCCATGAAAGGACCTCCCTCTTGTCCCATGACAACTTAATTTACATAAGAGCCTTTGGTGAGGGACCTTGTCAAAGGCTTTCTGGAAATCTAAGTACACTATGTCCACCAGATCCCCCTTGTCCACATGTTTGTTGACCCCTTCAAAGAATTCTAATAGATTAGTAAGACACAATTTCCCTTTATAGAAACCATGTTGACTTTTGCCCAACAATTTATGTTCTTCTATATGTCTGACAATTTTATTCTTTACTATTGTTTCAACTAATTTGCCCGGTACTGTAATTGCCAGGATCACCTCTAGAGCTGTTTTTAACTATTAGCGTTACATTAGCTATCTTCCAGTCATTAGGTACAGAGGCCGATTTAAAGGACAGGTTACAAACTCTAATTAATAGTTTCGCAACTTCACATTTGAGTTCTTTCAGAACTCTTGGGTGAAGGCCCTTCGGTCCCGATGACATGTTAATGTTAAGTTTATCAATTAATTCCAAAACCTCCTTTAGTGACACTTCAATCTGTGACAGTTCCTCATATTTATCACCTATAAAAGCCAGCTCAGGTTTGGGAATCTCCCTAACATACTCAGCCATGACGGCTGAAGCAAAGAATTAATTTCGTTTCTTCACAATGACTTTGTCATCTTTAAGAGCTCCTTTTGTATCTTGATCATTGAGGGGCCCCAATGGTTGTTTAGCAGGCTTCCTGCTTCTGATGTACTTAAAAAACATTTTGTATTACTTTTGGAGTTTTTCGCTAGCCATTCTTCAAACTTCTCTTTGGCTTTTCTTATTACATTTTTACACTTAATTTGGCAGTGTTTATGCCCCTTTCTATTTACCTCCCTTGGATTTGACTTCCACTTTTTAAAGGAAGTCTTTTTATCTCTCACTGCTTCTTTTACATGGTTGTTAAACCACGATGGCTCTTTTTTCATTCTTTTACTGTGTTTCTTAATTGGGAGTTTACATTTAAGTTGAGCCTCTATTATGGTGTCTTTAAAAAGTGCCAATGCAGCTTGCAGGGATTTCACTTTAGTCACTGTACCTTTTAATTTCTGTTTAAGTAACCCTCTCATTTTTGCATAGTTCCCCTTTTTGAAACTAAACGCCACAATGTTGGGCCATTGAGATGTTCTTCCCACCATAGGGATGTTAAATATTATTATATTATGGTCACTCTTTCCAGCCGGTCCTGTCATAGTTACCTCTTGGACCAGCTCCTGCGCTCCACTCAGGACTAAATCTGGGGTTGCTTCTTCCCTTGTGGATTCCCATACCAGCTACTCCAGGAAGCAGTCATTTAAAGTATCAAGACATTTTGTTTCTGCATTTCGTCCTGAGGTGACATGTTCCTAGTCAATATAAGGATAATTGAAATACCCCACTATTATTGACTTCTTAATTTTGTTAGCCTCTCTAATTCCCCTTAGCATTCCATCGTCACTATCACTGTCCTGGTCAGGTGGTCGATAATAGATCCCCAATGTTATATTCTTATTAGAGCATGACATTACTATCCATAGAGATTCTATGGAAATGTGGATTCACTTAAGATTTTTACTTCATTTGAGTCTACATTTTCTTTCACATATAGTGCCACTCCCCACATGTCCTGTTCTGTCCTTCCGATATATATTGTACCCTGGAATGATTGTGTTCCATTGATTGTCCTCTGTCCATCAGGTTTCTGTGATGCCTATTATATCAATATTCTCCTTTATCACGAGACACTCTAGTTCACCAATATTATTTAGACTTCTAGCATTTGTGTACAAGCACTTTTATTTGTCACTGTTTATTTGTCTGCCCTTTTCTGATGTGTCTGATTCTTTACGTGAATGTTTCTCATCTGATCTGGCTCTTACATTATCCTCTTCCATCCTCTGCTCCTGACTATAACCTAGAGAATATCTATCAATAGTCTCTCCTCTAAGAGAAGTCTCTGTCTGATCCACATGCTCCTCTGCAGCAGTCAGCTTTCCCCCATCTCCTGGTTTAAAAACTGCTCTGCAATCTTTTTAATGTTAAGTTCCAGCAGTCTAGTTCCACTTTGGTTTAGGTGGAGCCTGTCCTTCCTGTATAGACTCCCCCATCCCAAAAGTTTCCCTAATTCCTAATTAACCTAAACCTCTCCTCTCTACACCATCTTCTCATCCACTCATTGAGACTGTGAAGCTCTGCCTGCCTACCTGGCCCTGCATATGGAACTGGGAGCATTTCTGAGAATGCCACATAGAGGTCATGGATTTCAGTCTCTTCCCTAGCAGCCTAAATTTGGCCTCCAGGATGTCTCTCCTACCCTTCCCTATGTTGTTGGTACCTACATGTACCACGACCACTGGCTCCTCTCCAGCACTACACATAAATCTATCCAGATGCCTCAAGAGATCTGCAACCTTCACACCAGGCAGGTAAGTCACCATACTGTTCTCCCAGTCATCACAAACCCAGCTGTCTATATTTCTAGTGATCGAATCTCCCATTACTAACACCTGCTTTTTCCTAGTGACTGGAGTTCCCTCCCCCGGAGAGGTAACCTCAGTGCGAGAGGATACCCTAACACCATCTGGAAGGAGGGTCCCAACTATAGGAAGATTTCCCTCCACTCCCATTGACTGCTCTGCTTCCCTGGGCCTTTCATCCTCAACAGCACAGGGGCTGTCTGACCGGAGGAGGGACAATTCTACAGTGTCCCGGAAAGCCTCATCAACATACCTTTCTGCCTCCCTTAGCTCCTCCAGTTCCTCCACCCTCACCTCTAACGCCCGTACTCGGTCTCTGAAGGCCAGGAGCTCCTTGCAACGAAAGCGCACATACGCCACCTGCCCACAGGGCACTTAATAATATATGCTGCACTCAGCACAATACACTGGATAATCCCCACTCTGCTGCTGGGCTTCTGCCTGCATGGTCTCCTAGTTAATGAAAGGGTTTTGTTTAAATCAGGAAGTTTTTGAATGTAGTTTAGTTTATAGTTTTACAAGACAGCAAGGAGCCCTTGTCCCCTTCCACTCCTCTTCCAAACTCCCTTGCAAAACTCTCTGTTTGCAAAGCTGTAGTGTTTCTAGTGTAGACACAGCCTCTGTGTTCCTGCCTGGAATGGAAGTAATCTACTGGTGTAGCTGCAAGTATGGCAGTTGAATGCCTGGCAGCCTTTTTGCTCTTCTGGCTATCTGCATGCTGCATGTTTCCTCTCTTTCTAGGTGCTGCTTTGTAGGCCTGTTAATCACACACTCTTCCTTATTGTCTCTTTCTAGACTGACCATTGCCACCATGTGTCATGTACCATGTACAGGGCAATAGGATGAGAAGACTCCATGATCCTAAAACTAAACTGCTCTTTTTGAAGAGAGCAGCGGTGTGTGATGTGGTGTTTACTACACACAGGTAATGAAATGGTTAATCTTGGCCTGAAAGATCAGTACACCCAGGTGATGGCACATGGAGTGCAGACCAGGACCAGTTAAAGATGAGTCTCAGCTGGTGGAGAATGTGGGTGCTTTTTATTAAGGGAGGAAACCCAGAGTAGAAAAAGGCTTTAGGGAGAAAGAGAAAGGGGAAGAAACCTGTAGCTGGTGGCAAACAACTGGACTTGGTTAAATTATACCGATTAAATGATTTTTAAACGGGCTAATGCAATTGTGACGCTCCCCAGGAGTACCTAGGGTGATGAGGCACCTCACCACCACCTGCCCTTAGTGTGAAGAAGCTATGTCTGCGCCTACTGTGGATCAGCTCCCTGAAACCAACAGCCTTTGGCAACACAAGCACTGCCTTCTAGCCCTTGTTCTCTCTGCACAAGTAGTGACGGACACGCATCAACCCTCAAGTCCTCAGAGCATTCCCTGCAGTGTCCAGTTCCTGATCCACTGAATCCTCACAGAATTACCAGGCCTGCCGTCCCAAAGAAACACTACATACTAGCTTGTAAGATTCAACTCAGGATCATCACTTTACTTATCACCACAGCACTTAGATATGTGTATAGTGAAAAGAAGAATACATTTATTATCAAAGACTAGCGACTCAATAATAGTGAGCAAGAATTTTGGAATCAAATGGTTACATATAAAGCAAAGTAACACTCTTTCTATAGACTAGCTAAACTCAACTAACAGGTTGACCTCCTGCTAAAGAAGCTTATCTCACCCAAAGTTCTCTCCAGTGTTTTCAGCCCAGTCTGACTGAGATCCCACTTTCATGAAGCAAATCTGCTGTCCATTTGCTTCCTAGCTGAGGGATGCCTGGGCATCTTCTTTGCCCTGCAAATACAGTAGAACAAACCTTTGAGGTGCACCTCAAGATAAGGTTCTCCCTCCCTGCTCTTTTCTTCCTTTTAGTTCCTTTCTGAAGTTCTCACAATCCTTCATTTGCATTCAGTTCAGATTGGTGATAGGAGACCCATTGTGAATGAGACAACACTCAATTTACATGTAAATTTGTAGGTGACTAAATATTTCATGTATGACCAAAAAAAACCTGTTTTTTGCCTTTGCTGGTGACCAATCCCTAGACACAGACTTTTAAGAACATATGTTCTGTGTACATACACCACTCCTTACATAGTATCCTTACATACATTTCATAACAATATTGATGAAGAGTGCAACACCGACTCTTATTTCTGACCTCATGTGACATTCTTTTGATCGAGAATCAGGAGAACCCTGGACCCCTCTGCACCCCCTTGCCAGCTGGTATTATGGGGTTCTTGGGTCACAGCAACATTTGTGTTATTTATCAATGCAGGTGTCAGGAAGTACAAAGTTCCCACAGCATCCCTAATTCACACCCTGTCTGTAGACATTTGCATCAGTGTACAGTGTTAACTTTATATTCAAATACTAAGTCAGACTCTGTTCCAGCTCTCCCTTCTCCCTCTGTTCCATATCATGTTGAGCAGTGCCTTCCTCCACGGTAGTCCTACTCACTTCAGCAGGATTCCTTATGAAGTAAGCACAGCTCTCTGTGAGTACAGGTGGCAGAAAGGCAATAGCAATAACTGAGAACTGATCCTTACATTACATTGCTACAACTTTGGGCCAGGTTCTCCATTGCAAGTGTTTGGTCAATGTTTGTGTCGATACCCATTCAGTTCAGGATTATTAAGAAAATTCATAGCTCTTTATTTCACTACTGATTATCAAAGCTTTGGTTCAACATGATTCCTATTGAGCTGGGACTTAGCAGATGTGCCCTTCCTCAGCTGCTGAGAGAGTGGGACATTCTTTAAGTAGGAAAAATAAGCAAGCTTGTGAGAGAAACAACAGACAATGTAGGACTCGTTCATCAAAAGAATGTCACATGAGTCCTGCCATGAGTATATAACTATGGAGTCAGTGGCTAGATACAGTGGAAGGAAAAGAGAAAAATCAAGAAAAAAAACATTTCCATTGTATTTTCCATATCATGGTTCCATGGTCCAGAATCTCATTCATGTTAATTAGAAATTTTCTTGAGGAGACGAGAATCTACCAAAGAAGAGAATCCATTCAGTTTTTTGGTGTCTGATAAAGAAGAGGAAAGAGTGATCAGCCACAAACTCTATACGTCATCTGACTGAGGTCACACCTGTGTCAATTCCAGATGCAGCTGCTGCCTCAGTGCCCTCTTCATTGACCTCTATATAAGCTTTATGGACAGCTTCACTGACAGACAGGTCACCTGCTTCTGCTATTCCAGATAAATCTGATTAATGGCTAAACACATCGGTTATTCCTAAAGCTTTCAAATATTGGTTGAGTTGAGCTTTTGTCTCAGTTTTGAACTGAGGAAGAGACACCTCCACATCATCTTCTTTCATATAATAGGGGCTGATCCAAGTTGTTAATTTCTCATAGGTAAGTTCCTTTTCCAGCTACAGGTATAAAGATACACGGGAATCAGAATCTTGTGGTTACGCATAAATATCAACAAGACACAGAACTGTGTGAGAAAGTTGGAAAAGTGACTTTCATTCACACTGTGGTAACCATGTCAGGCATGATTCTTGGAATGCTACTGAGGTCAGTAGCATGAAGTTCACTATAGGTATGTCTACAAAGGGAATAAAAAAACCCATGGTTGGCCCATGTCTGCTGACTCAGGATCATAAGGCTCAGGCTCCAGGGCTGAAAAATTGCTGTGTGGACATTTGGTTCAGGCTCTAGCCCAAGCTCTGGACCCTCCATCCTCAGTGTCCCAGAGCTTCAACTTCAGACTGAGCCTCAATGTCTGCACAGCACCTTTGAGCCCCTTAGCCCACAGGGCTTTTATCTCCCTTTAGCTGTACCCTAAAGATTTCCAAATAAGTGTTTATGCAGTGTTTGGAAAAAAGAAAACCAGATTCTATAATCAATGGAAATATAATGACCACAATGCTGGGTCACCAGTGGGAGTCAATGGTGAAACTTTTAACCTCAGTGTTCTGACTTCTACCATTAAAGCTAAGGGACTTGATCCTGCACCAGTGAAGTCAATGGGTGTTTTGCAATTGAATTATATGGAAGAAAGGTTAGGGAGCTGGATCAGATGTTAAGTCTGGCAGCAATATGTGGCAGACAGCCTCTGTGGATCTGCCGATGTGTTACCTATATTGTTTGCATTTATTGTTCATTCAATTTAAGACTAGCCTGTGTGGGTATTAACTGTAGCAATTAGCTATTAATTACATTGTCACTGTGCCCTATTTGGAGAATAAAATGGCTGGCTAATTGTTTTCTGAACATTCAATGACACAGGAACAGCATAAGCAGCCTGCCTTCAAATTTACTATTCAACATGCTGCATATTCTGCAAGGACGAGAAAGTTAATTTTCTCCTATACTGTCTGTCCAGATGATCAGAGATACCAAGACATTGCCATGTTCATATTCCGGTTATAAGATTATCATCTCATCATAGGCAACTTTACCTGTGTTAGACCCATGTAGTCTTTTGGCAGCAGTATATACATACTCAGGTCACCACCATTGTATGGGAGTAAAAGCACCTGACAGTCATTCTCCTTTATTGCAGCTATTTTATACTTGCCCTTCTGGTACATCATCTGCACAGGTTTGCTTGTAGTCTGAAAGCAATGACAATTAGTATCAAATGAAATACATACAATGTATCCTCTTGTATTTAAATGTTTTTCCTTGTATTACATCCTCACTTGGACCTAAATGCTGCAGTGTTTGTTTAGGGCAGATTAGCACCTTCTAATGAAAGGTATAAAGTCCTCTTGAACCCCTTCAAACATCTCACAACAGGTTTTTCTCCCTCTCTGCATCAAGGGAAAGGGGTCAGTGTGAGGTGTGAGAACATGGAGACTAGGAAGCCCCATAAAGCCCATCCCCATGATCCAGGATTCCACCATGCTGCTTCTCCCCTGCTCCTTTAAAGCTGAGATACCATTTATTGTCTCCCTGGTCCTGCAAGATGAATAGAAGGTTTAGAAGAACAGTAAACACTATTTCCTAGGACCAACACTTTCAGACGTTGCCACTGATAGTGTGTGTCACAGCTTGGTTGTCCAGCTTAGGAACCATGCTAAGAACAATAAAACTACAGGTTTTCATCTTTCGTTTAATTTAAATTTTGATATAATAGCATGTTCTCAGGTCAAATTGACCCAGAAATTTACAAAAGCTAAAAGCAACAGCCACCTACAAAACAATTTAATGGAAACAAATTTCACTAAGAACAATTTTCCTTTAGCTAAACAAATGTTTCCCTCCCACGGTTGCCAACGTATTTTTGCTACATTGTACTAATGTGTGATTAACAGAAAGTGAAACTGAATTGAAGCAAATATGAAGCTGGCTATATTACATTCATTGACCACACAACATGTGGTGGAATAACACAGGGACAATGTACAGAATGTAAACTAAAAAAAATTCCCACTTTCAATATTTAACCTTAATGAGAAAAATGAAGAAGGAGATCAATCTGGTGACAGAATGTGGAAACTGAACACAGACTAAATGGATCTCTTGGTGGCAGTCATTGTAAATGTTGCAGCAGAACAACTCATTGTATGTCTGAATACAAGCAAACCAGTTAAAAGTCTGTGTCGAAAATTATTAGACACCAGACTGTGGACTGCTCCAAATTAGGTATGTAGTGGGGGAAGGTACAAGGTGCATCTTTATGCTAGGCCTCTGCTCAGGGTCCTGTCAGTCTTTGCCTTCTGAGTGAAAAACTATATAAGGGAAGTAAACCTAACTGCACCAGCAATCCCAAAGGGAATGGGGAGCACAGGCACTAACTCCGTGGGAGCTCCTGGGCTGAAGCACCCATGGAAAAAAATTAGCGGGCGCTTAGCACCCACCAGCAGCCACCCCCCTTCTCCTCAGCACCTCCCAGCCACCATCAGCCCCACTGATCAATTCCTCCCTCTCCATCCGAGCACCTCCTGAATGCTGTGGAACAGCTGTTTGCAGTACGCAGGAGGCGCTTGGAGGGAGGGGAACGGACAGGGATGGGACATGCTAGGGAGAGGGGCCGGAAGAGGCAGGCTGAGGCCTTGGGGGAAGGGGTGGAGTGGGTGGGGAGATGAGGGAAGAGCAAGGATGGAAAGAAGTGGGGTATGGCTTGGAGGAAGAGGTGGAGGGGGGGGGCAGGCCTCAGGCAGAGGTGGGGGTCAAGCCGAGGGGAGTAGAGAAGAACTTGGTGCCTATGATGGGGAGAAAGTGGGGCTATGTCCTGAACACTTCCATTCCTGCCAGAAGAGCTGACAGGCCAATGAGGGGGCAGATGCTGCAGCTTCTTATACACTGGCTTCCCCTGTGCCCCAGGTGGCTATGTGAGGCATTGTACCAGTGTCAGGCATGATGCACTCTCCTAGCCAAAGTTTTGGGAAAAAATCCCTCTCCACCCCAGAGCGGGTCCCTAGGCCATAATGGATCCCTACATTTAAAGGGCCATGTCCCCCAGTGCGTCTCATAGTCTGCCAAGCATGTGAAGTAATAGGATCAATGATGTGATGTGTACTTCTGTAATCTACCTCATTAATCTGAAAAGGTCTTTCTTTCTTTCTTTTTTCTTAAATTCCATTTCCCATTTCCCTTTGAAGTAGACAGCATTCATGAGGACTAATATAGTCTGAGCAGAAAGAGTGCCCTGGGCAAAGACATCCTTGATTTTACCTTAAAGAAAGGGAGGCAAATTAGTTTGTTTTGGCAGATCAGTAACACTAGTTCCATTTATCTGTTGTAATAACTATGATGTTTAGTGCTTGTATGTACCTGGGTGTAAGAATATATACATGATACTGGACACATATGAAAGATGTTTGACTGACAGCCCTGAGAACCTGAAGTCATCTATCTGTTCACAGAACTAGTGGAAGCCAAGCAGTGTTACTATGATTTTCCCCAGACTGACCCACTGATGTGCCTCAAGTGTACAATGGAGAGCAGATGTCTCCTAAAACAGCCAATTTATTTTTTATTTCTCCTGACTAGGCTTGGTTCCACATCAAATTTTAAGTAGGATGCTGTCATTTACCTTATCTGTATAGGAGCTCATAAATCAAGATACTTTCAGAAGGTCCCCACTACTTGCCCCCAATACCTCTTGCATCTGATTTGATAGTTCCTTAAACTCCATGCAATCAGACACACAGGTGGTCTCATCCAGCACCCACTGAAGTTGTCAGAAGAATTTCTGTTGATTTCAATGGGTGTTGTATTAGGGTCCAGAGCCTGCTAGCTACTCTGTTCTCCTCAATTATGTGTTCTCTGTGGGAATTAATGATCTAGCTCTAGGTCACTCAAGTGGTCGAATTGTGGAGAGCTGCCACTGCAGCCCCATACTGGGCATGCTCCAATTATGAGGAAACATTTTTCTCCTCCAGGTTCTTAAGCACTTTGTACACTTTCAGCAATTAAATATCAAGTAATAGCAGCCAATGGCTGACCTGTCCTTACCATTTGTAAAGGTTTCAACCCACAAATTTATCTGTTCTCTCGTTTCCTCTGCAGCATTCTGAAAATCAGCTGGTTTCAGTTCTGCCTGGTATAACTTTTGGATGCAGGATAGGTATTGCTGTACCAAAAGAGAGAATGTCAGAACCATACATCAGAAAACAGGTTTCTCTCCCTTTCTCTTTCTCTCTTAGACTGTGTGCGAAATAAAATAAAATGTTCCTGTTTTTTTAGTTCTGCAACACTGCAAAAATGTTTTTGTATATCCTAGAAACAGGGTGGACTAGCAGAATGAACTAGACCAGTTGGGTATAGCATAGGCAAAGGTCTTGATAGATTTGGAGAGTTTGAATAAAACAGTCTGTGATGGGGTGAACTCACCTCACACTGGATAGGCTTTTCGTTGTGCGCGGTTTTGTGTGACTCAGATCCCTCTCTGATGTCCACACTGTAGGCTGAGGAAGCCACACCCTCACATCCCTACTGGGCATGCTCCAGATGCAGCACTAGTATAAAAAGGAGCACCTCAGTTCAGTCTGTGCTAACTTCTGAGGAGGAAGGATGCTTCTTGCTGGCTCCAGCCTAGGACCAGATGGAACCCCTGACAGCGGAAGCTGGAGCCATGGAGACTCAGACCGGCGCCCAAGTGCATGTGGACATCAGAGAGGGATCTGAGTCACACAAAACCGCGCACAACGAAAAGCCCAGAGACCCCGATAATCAGGGCCAGATTTCCAGTTGGGTACATTAGGCATGTGCCTAGGGGCACCAACATTCTTGGATCAGAGGGATAGCCATGTTAGTCTGGATCTGTAAAAGCAGCAAAGAGTCTTGTGGCACCTTATAGACTAACAGACGTTTTGAAGCATGAGCTTTCGTGGATGAATACCCACTTCATCGGATGCATCCGAAGAAGTGGGTATTCACCCAAGAAAGATCATGCTGCAAAACGTCTGTTAGTCTATAAGGTGCCACAAGACTCTTTGCTGCTTCCAACATTCTAGGGGGGCGCCATACGTTTCTAAAATCATGTGCAACACAGAGGTCAGTTGTAGGCAGGGGAAGCACTGAAGATGCTGTGCCTAGGAATGCATAAGGTATAAATCCGACCCTGCCAACAATGCCTAAACTACAGCTCCAAAAGATATGGCAGGAGGGTGTGGGGGGAAATGCACTAGCTATAATCCAGTGGGAAGCTGGCATGTTTTGGCTGGAGTCCTGCTCATAGGAGCCAACTCTGTGGGTGCTCCAGATCTGATAAAGCTGCCTCTTCTTGCAGCAGCCAGTGGTTAGGTCTCTCAGTTTTACTTTCTATTCTGGGTGGACTGCAAACTAGGAAAAACTGGTGAAACAGAACTCGCTATAGGTCTTTCTGTTAAATTCATGGTTCTACTGCTAGAACTCTGAATTCATCCTAGAGATATGTACGTCTCTGGCCACTTCTGTCCCTGTCTAACCTATGTGTCACTGACTATTTATTTAAATGTAATTCATGAGTGTCTTTGAAGCACTGTTCAATGTTTCTTTTTCCCATCAGCCAAGATATCTAAAGATGACTGCAATCCACAAGAAATTTAAAACTAGAAGTAAATTTTGAAAGATGATTTGTGAACAGTTTTTGGGCGTATGAAATTTCACACAAATCAAATGATGAGATCTTGTAAATAACAGGAAATGAATTGGTTAAAAATGCAGCATGAAACATTCTAGAGGAATAATTCATACCAGAACATAGTTAGTAATTCTACTGAAAATGTATGAGCCAGAATAATTCTAGCTCACTTTCCAGTCACTGTGTTACTTCTATGGTGCTAACAAGAATAGACAGCATTAAATCTTAATTTTGTCAGTCAATTAACCAGCTATAACTCCGAATAGATATCTGTTGAGTAAGCTGGTGCTAGGATTAAATAGGTTTTTTTAATTATTATAGCCACCCTTTGAACTTTATTTTGCGGTTGATATGTGGAAGTAATGTAATAGTTACAAAGCTGAAGGAAAATATAGGTAACAGTGTACTGTATAAAACAGCTTTTGAGGGACAGGCTTACATAACATTGTCTCTCTTTAATATTTTGTACAGTGTCTATCCCAATGTGACCCTGACCTCTATGCACTGCCACAATACAAATAATAATATTAAACACTTAGAAATTATGCTTTCAGTGCTGTTCAACACACCTAATTACAATGCTCCTGTGACCAGCTTCCAATGCTCGTGTGACCAGGGGAAATGAGCAGAGCCTGTAACTAAGGCTTTAAAGTTATCTTAAACATTCTATTCTGGAACCACATGGTTTTATTTAAGATAATTGGCTGTTCTGCCTTACTATTCGGTACCTCCATAAGATCAACTCCACCCTTGTCTAAGTGAATACACCTCCCATCAAATCAGCAGGAAATGGGACCTCAACTGAACTAAGCCCTTGTTGTTCAGCTCTATCTGTCCAACAGTGCCACAAGCCATTAAAGTGAATCCCAATGCAACTCACTTGAAGAAAGCTGAATGTCTTTTCTCCATACAGCCTGTTGGCAATAGCCAGCTCATAAAAAGCGGTGGGTTTGTTGATTGCTGAGAAGATGTCAGGAAACTGGGAATGAATCCCTCCAGGTATATCACACTATCATCAGGAACCTTCAAATAACACAAAGTTGCTGTAGTTTATTTCTGACTGAAGAAGGCTGGGAGTGACAGACACTTTTTTTTGTTGTTGTTGTTTTAATAATTGCTCTATTAATCCATTCAGATTCAATAACTAAGCTAGTTTTGCCTTCTCTGACTTGTTCTTGTTCCTGGCAGCGCAGATCTGTGGTGCAAAAGCCCTTGTTATAAGGACTAAGTAATCCATGGCTCTTTTGGGATGTTCCACTCGTTACTTATGGAACACCCACATGTGAAAATGTGTTGAACAATGAAAAATGTTCAGGGTAGAAGAGTTTCAAATGATTTCTGTATGTCTGATTTATACATGCAAATGCACTCACAATCATTGTAGAAACTCATTAAAATAACTGAACTCATCACATGTAAATGCAGTTATGACTATTGCATCCACAAATCAAGCATATAATTGTACAATATTTTCAATAAAAAACCCTAAACCTTACTTTTTGCTATCTTGTGTACATTTTTATCATTCTCTCTATACCTTCTGTCACCCACCATCACAGTATCCCCCCCTATTTTTGTGTTATAATTCAAATCTGCCAATTTTGAATTTTCATTCAAATTTCCCAAAGTTTCTCCAATTCCAACATTTGTTCTAATATACCAGCAACCGAGAGTGAAGAAGTAGTCTACGACTGCTCTCTGAATTGTCATCACTTCTTGTTGTTTCAGAAGAGCTCCCTGTTCCTAGATTTTCATGTTCTGCAAATTCAAAGACGTGAAGCGCCTGAAGTAGAAATGTAACATTGCAACAGTCACACACTGTATTGATTTACTTATGATAATCTGTGAAACTAATCTTGTCACAGATAATTCAGTTGTCTGTCTTACCTACTGTCCTTTCTACTGGAGATGGATATCATGCTTCCAAAAGACAAATGTTCCCAACTTTTATCACTGGATGCTCCAGTCCATTCATTGACATCAAAATCAGCAAGCCATTTGGTGAATACTACTTAAAATCACTAGAAGGGAGAACTATATTTCTATGATTGTGGTAATCACTTCCTATTTCTGCCCATAATATTCAGTTTGTTAGATCTTTTAACACTGTGCTGCAGTAGGGCAATAAATTCAATAGGGTTCTGCAGATATGCAGCGATCTGCAATAGTGGATCATATCACAGGACTGGGACTTGGATTAAAGTTTTTTTACAAAACCTAAATGAAAGGAAAAATCTGAAGACCAATAGAAATGCTTTCAGAGTTTGCTAGGTTTAATTCCAAAAAATACCAGTGTTTGTTTGTCAAATACAGAGTGAGTTGCTGCCCATACTTAAGTGGACATGAGTTTTGCCATTGACTTCTGTGCTAGCGTTATAGGAACCTGTGTGGGTTTTTTAAATTTTATTCCTCTCGTCTGCAGATCCCTTTCCATCTGCTGACTGTATTGGGTCCCACTTTTAGCCTTCACAGCAAAATATTCATCTCAAAGCTCTAATGATGGCAGTTGATTTATTCAAAGACTGATGATACATGATCCTTGATTAGTACTAACTCCTGTGCAATCCAAGCTTGAGCAGTACAAATAACTTGCCAATAAAAAAAGTTGACTCACACAGGCTTATGGGATCTGAAATAAGTTAATACTTTTGCCAAACTAGATGTTCAATTTATATTTTTATAACTATGACCCAAACATGTGACACTTCAGCACTAGGAAGTCTGATGCTCAGCACTAAAAAGGACCCTGCATCTGAGATACACATTTCTGAAATAACCATTTACTCTACGTATCTCTCTTTGGTACAATGCAGAACACAAAAATGTCACCAAAACAAAACAAATAAAAATGCTTTTAAAACCAGAGACAACAGGCAATGCACGCTAATGTTACAACAGAAATGTATGTTTAAAGTGAATGTGAGGGGCTGGAAACATTTCTATGGGCCAAATTAGACCAGCCTAGGTAGAAGGTAAGTGAAGTGGCACCATAGGCCATAGTCTCACAAACAATAACACACCCAAGTACCATTACTCATGTATATATGACACACATGTATGGAGCAATCTGCAGGATCAGGGCTTGAGCGGGAAAACCTCTTGCTCTTGGACTGGAAATGTTATTTCCAGTTTATAATGTTCTCAGCCTGCAGCTTCTGCAGGCAAATTTTCTATAAAGTTTTAAAACTCCATAAAGTTACATTCAATATAAAAGTGCCTTTGAGACCTTAACTAGGGCAATTGCTACTTGTGTAGGCTATATTACATGTGGAAAAGGAAAATGCTCTGTGTTAAAAGAAGAGCCTTGAGGCGCTAAGGTGACATTACATGTGGGAATAGTCTGCCATTGTTGAATAAATATGAAGGAATAAAACAAATGCCTTATTATTGCCTACCTTTTGTATCTGGGTGGCAGTATTACCTCTGGCCCCAAGAAGGACCATGCCCAGGGCAGCTGAGATACTCAGAGGAGAATAGGTGATATTTCCAGATGGACGATCTTCATTCAGTACTTTGAAAAAGTCAAGGCAAAATTTGGCAGTTGCTTCACTGTTGGAGCTCATTGTGAAAATGAAAAGCTGCAGATGAAAAAAATAAACCAAATCAACAGAGTTCAACAGTCTCTTTTCTCAACCTCTTACTGCATCAGAAGATTTCTGTGGCTTTCCTGCTAGTTATTAACTCGTGTCTAGCCTCAGGGTGGGCATGGGCATAAGTTTTGGGAAGACTATGATACAGACTTTTAAAAAGAGAATTCCCATTAAGAAAACAGCCTCATCTCTAATTCTCCACTCAGGAAACTGAGATTATCCTTTTTCTTCCACTTCTGCTGCTAATGTACAACACTATTGTCATAAACAGATAAGTAAGAGTTAATAGAACAAAAGTGCTTCATATCTCTTTTGCCTGGAACGGGTTAACAAGAACAGTGAGCCTGGCTGTCACCTGACCAGAGGACCAATCAGAGGACAGGATACTTTCAAATCTTGAGGGAGGGAGTTTTGTGTGTGTGCTGTTAGATTTTGGTTGTTGTTCACTCTGGGGGCTCAGAGTGACCAGACGTGCAACCAGGTTTCTCTCCAATCTCCCTGATACAGGTTCTTATAGATTCAAAACAGTGAGTACTAGGTAGATAAAGCGAGTTAGGCTTAAGTTTGTTTTCTTTATTTGCAAATGTGTATTTGGTTGGAAGGAGTTCAAATGTGTATTTGGCTGGAAGGAGTTCAAATTTATATTTTGCTGAAAGGATTTTAATTTGTACTTGTATACTTAGGCTGGGAGGGTATTCCCAGTGTCTATAGCTAAAAGACCCTGTACCTATTCCATTTAAAATTTACAAAGATATTTTTTACTGGTTTTCTTTCTTTAATTAAAAGCTTTTCTTGTTTAAGAACCTGATTGTTTTTTTATTCTGGTGAGACCCCAGGGGACTGGGTCTGGATCCACCAGGGAATTGGTGGGGAGAAAGGAGGGAAGGGGGAGAGAAAGGTTAATTTCTCTCTGTGTTAGGATTACTTTCTCTCTCAGGGAGAGTCTGGGAGGGGGAAAGAGAAGGAGGGAGGAAGGTGAATTTTCCTCTCTGTTTTAAGATTCAAGGAGTTTGAATCACAGTGATCTTCCAGGGTAACCCAGGGAGGGGAAGTCTGGGAGAGGCAACGGTGAGGGAAAGGGTTTACTTTCCTTGTGGTAAGATCCAGAGGGTCTGGGTCTTGGGGGTCCCCGGGCAAGGTTTTCTTTTGGGGGGGAAACGGAGTGTACCAGGCACTGGAATTCCTGGTTGGTGGCAGCGCTACAAGTAGTAAGCTGGTAATTGAGCTTAGAGGAATTCATGCTGGTACCCCATCTTTTGGACGCTAAGGTTCAGAGTGGGGAATTATACCATGACTACAATGAGTAAAATCTTCTACCAACACAGTTTCTTAGAGCAATTAAACAGGCTGATGCATCTTCCCATCTGACTTTAGGGGAGTTACTCATGATCTACAGCAGTATGAGTTAAAAATCAGACTTCCTGAGAGGGATTATTGGATGCTCTAATTTCTGTTTGTATGTGATCAGGGCCACATTAGGCTGTCTTTTGCACCCAGATATAGCTAGAGCAACTTCGGAAGAGTGAATCCAGATATATACAGGTGTAAATGAGAGCCCAATTTGACCCCTGGTGTCTAGGTAACAACAACAGAGAATGGGTAGAAAATGATTTGATCAGTATGTGGTAAGATATGACTGAAACAGTTTATTCTTTTATAAAAGAAATATACACTATGTAAGATGTGTGAATGTCTATTTATTGCAATTCATTTTCCAATTGGGATTGACTGAGAGGAAGATTATATTCTAATCCATCTCCATTTACCATGAAAAGGGATACTCTTGATATCTTCCCAGGTAGCTATTTCAAGACTTTCACAAATTGATAAAAAAGAAGCGGGTGAAGTTTTTCTGACAAATAGTTTATCTGCTAAAAAATGTAATCCTGGTTGACCTGAAACTATTTGTGCATTTGACACAAATTTACCAGCGTTTGGGCCCAAAAAAACATTTTCAGGTTAGATTCATTAAGTGGTTGGTGGTGTCCTCCTTGCCCCGCTGTAGCTTTAGCCTAGTATTTAGGTGGTGGTGCTCTCCCTTCTTCCCAAAGGTTAGGGTATTCACCTGAATGTGGGAGACCCAGGTTCAATTCTCTCCTCTCCCTGGTTTGGAAGAGAGTGTTCAATCTGAATCTCTCACCAATCAGGAGGTAGCCTAGTTGTTATGGCCATCAGTTACTATGGAGTGAGTCTCTCCCCCTGAAGCTGTACCACTTTGTACAAATTAAATAGTCATTGGAGCAGGGCTTGAATGTGAGTCCCCCTTTCTTCTTCACTACACAAGTGGATGATGTAGTAATTTTCCCCTTTCAAATTCTAATCCACTCTTCCTCTGAAATTGTGTTATACAACATCACCTTTCATTTTGTAAGAAAGACATGAAAAATAATTTTTCCATTCTACTTAATGCTCATAATGCCCCAAGTGGAATATTGTGTCCAGTTCTGAGCAACACACTTTGGGAAAGATATGGACAAATTGGAGAAAGTCCAGAGAAGAGCAAAAAAAATGATTAAACATCTAGAAAACATGATCTATGAGGGAAGATTGAAAAAGTTGGGTTGTTTAGTGTGGAGAAGAGAAGACTGAGGGGGGGCATGATCACAGTCTTCAAGTATGTAAAAGATGGTTAAAAGGAGGATAGGACAAGAAGTAATGACTTAAATGGCAGCAAGGGAGATTTCGATTTAACGTGAGGAAAAATTTCCTAACTGCAAGGATTAGAGAGACAAGGTGGGCAAGGTAATATTTTTTATTTGACCAACTTCTGCTGGTGAGCAAGACAGGCTTTTGAGCAACACAGAGCTTTTATTCGGGTCTGGGAAAGTTCTCTCAGTATCACAGCAAAATGCAAGGTGGAACAGATCATGAACTGACACCCCATCACCAAGTTTTTAAGAATGGGTTAGACAAACACCTGTTAGGGATGACCTAGATAATACTTAGTCCTGCCTTGGGCAGAACACTGGACCTGTTCAGTTCTCTTCCAGTCCTTCATTATATGATTTTCTTACTTAAATATTTTGTTTCCATCTCAGACTCTTTTCAAAAATATGCACAGTATTACTGACGTCTGAAGTTGAGAAGAAAAATTTGTGTATTATCGTTAGTACAACATGCTTTGTTACGGAAAAAGTAAGAATATTGCTGAGAATTTCTTTTCTAATCATCAACACAGGGCCGCCCAGAGGATTCAGGGGGCCTGAGGTCTTTGGCAACGGGGGCCCCCCGCCGCCAAACTGCCGCCAAAGACCTGGCACTTCAGCGGCGGGTCCCAGGGCGGAAGGACCCCCTGCCACCAAATTGTCACCGAAGACCCAGAGCAGAAGTAGCTCCAGGGATGCAGGCCCAGCGAGAGTTTTCCGGGGCCTCCAGAGCGAGTGAAGGACCCCGCTCCAAGGGCCCCAAAAAACTCCCCTGGGGGCCTGGGGAAAATTGCCCCACTTGCCACCCCCTCTGGGCAGGCCTGCATCAACAGCTGGCTAATTACACATTTCACAAGAGCTGATGATTATCTGTAGTAATGTGATATGCTTTGGAAAGTGGTGACACCTGCAACATTTTGTGTAAACTCTGCAAGCCAAATTTTGCTCTTACACTGATATAAAAGAATCATAACTTACCTTAAACCAACAGGATGTGTGGGAATCAGTGCTTCTGAAAATCAAGCTCTTTATTTAGGTACCTAAATCTGGGTTTAAGTGATTACCTTTAAGCACTCACGTCTAAAATTGATGCCAAAGTGCCTCGTGCACAGTCACACCAGAATATAATGGCAGAGTCAGGAATAGACTCCTGAGTCCCAGCCTTGCACCATTGGCACATGCTCCACTGGGGATGTAACATTCTGGACAGCTGGACTAATCTGTGCAATCCTAAAATGGACTGGGTATAGCAAAAGGATTTACAAATATTCCCTTCACAAATCATAACAGTAACTAAGACTGTAAACGCACATAGAAGAAATGCTTATCTGGCTGTAGAGAGGAAGTTTGAAACTTGCTAGATGTTTGGTGTGGTGTCTTGCAAGGTGCTGGAATATAAATCAGTTGCAATGCTCACTGGCATTATCTTATGTCAAAATTATTAGATGTACTATTGCTTAATGGTATCTTGCATAACTAATTAGAATGCAATCCATAGAATATTTTTTGTTAGTCATAAAATATAATTATCATTCTTATACTCCTGGAAAGATAAGACACTATTTGTCAGAGGCTACCTCTGCTGTATATTTTCACAGATCCTCCAACACAAACAGGGGCGGCTCCAGGCACCAGCACGCCAAGTGCGTGCCTGCAGCAGCAAGCCACAGCAGGGCAGCCTGACAGTCACCATGAGGCGGTCCCGTGGCTTCAGCTGTAATTCGGCGGCGGGGACGCTGAAGGCATGGGACCAGCGGACTTCCCACAGGCGCACTGCCAAAAGTCCCCTGTCTGCCATGCTTGGGGCAGCAAAATACATAGAGCCTCCCCTGAACACAAAGCTGCCCTAAATCTGGTGGATTAGGCCCAGGGCCGGTGCAACCACTAGGCAGACTAGGCAGCCACCTGGGGCGCTAAGATTTGGGGGCGCTGCCACCAGTCAAGACGCTGGCTGCGGATCGCAGACTATAGGGAAGGAAGACTATACGATAAGAACCACGCTCCCAATGAATTGCTCTCCTGCCTTTAGAAAGTCAGCGAAGTCCTTTGGTTTGATTGCTGGGTTGATAGGTACATTTACACAGTAATAGCTCCTTGTCTTCTAGATTGCACAGCAGCCAGAAGGAGAGTGGAGCAGCTTGCGCCAGGAAGTGTAAGACCACTGCTGGGGCTGAGCTGTGCTGTCAGTGAGATGCAGCGGGGCCTGCTTGCATGGCATGCTCGGAGAGCGGGCTGCAGGATTTGCAGGCAGAGGCTCTGCTTCTCCCTGGGGAGAGATGGGAGGGACGCCGCTGCTGGCAGCTCTGTGGGCTTTCTCCCGTGGAGGGGCAGCTAAGCCGCTTTAACCCATCTCCCTGCGCCCCAGCTTTCTACCTTTCCAACCCTGCCCTGGCATGAGGACCACACACTCTCTGCCTCACAGTCCTGCCTGCCTCATGACCCCCTGTCAGAGCGAGAGCCCAGCATTCAACTCTCCAGCCCCGGCGCAGGACGGGCTCGTGAAAGCAAAGCAGGCAACACACTCCCATTGCCCTGTTGCAATTGCACTTGTCCCACTGCTGCATGCCAAGGACTGGAGAGGAGAGCGCCCATTTCACCTTGTGGCTCTTTGACTCCTACCCCACCCACTGCCCCCGGCCAAACCCAGATTGCACCCTCTCCCCCCTCCACACCCAAACCCAGTCTGCTTCCCTTCCCCTCCCCAGCCAAACCCGATCCTCACAGTGACCGAACCGGTCTGCTCCCCTCGCACTCACCAGCCAAACCCAAACCCTGACTGACCCAACCCAGTCTGCTTCCCTTCCCTATTAAACCCGATTCTCTCGCTGATTGAACCCAGTCTGCTTCCCAGTGATTTCCCTACACCCTCCCTGAATTTCTCCAACACTTCCCCCCCACAGTTTTGTGAACTAGTTACATGCCAAACCAAGTGGCTGAACTTTGCGACTTTGTCTTCACTCACAACTATTTCACATTTGGGGACAATTTATATCTTCATGTCAGCAGCACTGGTGGGGGTACCCGCATGGCCCCACAGTATGCCAACATTTTTATGGCTGACTTAGAACAACGCTTCCTTAGCTCTCGTCCCTAATACCCGTACTCTACATTGATGACATTTTCATCATCTGGATCCATGGAAAAGAAGCCCTTGAGGAATTCACCAGGATTTCAACAATTTCTATCCCACCATCAACTTCAGCCTAGACCAATCCACACAAATAGTCCATTTCCTTGACACTATTGTGCTAATAAGCGATGGTCACATAAACACCACCCTATACCAGAAACCTAATGACTGCAATACTTACCTACATGCCTCCAGCTTTCATCTAGGACACACTACACTATCCATTGTCTACAGCCAAGCTCTAAGATGCAACTGCATTTGTTCCAATCCCTCAGACAGAGACAAACACCTACAAGATCTCTATCAAGCATTCTTAAAACTACAATACCCACCTGCTGAAGTGAAAAAACAGATTGACAGAGCCAGAAGAGTACCCAGAAGTCACCTACTACAAGACAGGCCCAACACAGAAAATAACAGAACGCCACTAGCCGTTACCTTCAGCCCCCAACTAAAACCTCTCCAGCACATCATCAAAGATCTACAACCTATCCTGAAAGATGATCCCACATGCTCACAGATCTTGGGAGACAGACCTGTCCTCGCTTACAGACAGGCCCCCCAACCTGAAGCAAATACTCACCAGCAACCACACACCACTGAACAAAAACACTGAACCAGGAACCTATCCTTGCAACAAAGCCCAATGGCAACTCTATCCACATATCTATTCAAGTGACACCATAATAGGATCTAATCATGTCTGGGGGGCTCGTTCACCTGCACATCTACTAATGTGATATATGCCATCATGTGCCAGCAATGCTCCTCTGCCATGTACATTGGCCAAACCTGACAGTCTCTATGCAAAAGAATAAATGGACACAAATCGGACATCAAGAATTATAACATTCAAAAACCAGTAGAAGAACACTTCAACCTCTCTGGCCAGTAAGTAACAGATTTAAAGGTGGCAATTTTGCAACAGAAAAGCTTCAAAAACAGACTCCAACGAGAAACTGCCTAACTTGAATTAATATGCAAATTAGATACAGTCAATTTAGGCTTAAATAGAGACTGGGAATGGCTGAGCCATTACACACATTGAATCTATTACCCCATGTTAAGTATCCTAACACCTTCTTGTCAAACTGTCTTAAATGGGTCATCTTGATTATCATCACAAAAGGTTTTTTTTTCTTGCTGACAATAGCTCATCTTATTTAATTAGCCTCTTAGAGTTGGTTGGGCAACTCCCACCTTTTCATCTTCTCTGTGTGTGTATATATATTTCCTCACTATATGTTCCATTCTATGCATCCGATGAAGTGGGCTGTAGCCCACAAAAGCTTATGCTCAAATAAATTTGTTAGTCTCTAAGGTGCCACAAATACGCCTGTTCTTTTTGTGGATACAGACTAACATGGCTGCTACCTTGAAACATGCCAATTTAGTGACTGTTGGAAATTTGAATTGAAATTGAAACATTAATACACACTTTAAAAGCATATACGGTGTATGATAAAATACGAGTATCTGAAAGTATAGATTTGAAAAGTATGAACATAGACTAGCTTCCTTATACAGCTGTTGTTTTTTTATGACACTGTCAGTGCATTCATTTCGGTGATGTTGGCCAACCTAATAATTTCAAATGATGATTTGTAAGCAAAGTCTAAATGAGCTTTCCCTGACAGTTAGTGATTCGGGGCTAGGGGGAAAGGCTTCAGCACCAGACTGTATTTACATTCACATCTAATCTATCTAGGTATCCAGCAAACAGAGCTGTGTTTCCCAAGTGATAGATTTTGGCTGGGATTGGGTTACAAATCACTTCAATGCGGGCGGGGGGGGGTGATGAAATGTTGTTCTTATTGTGCTGATTGAGGGCATCAAAAGAGAGGGTGGGGACCTGTCCCTCTCCACTATTTAAAGACAGAGCTGATTAGGCTCCACAGATAGCCTTTTGTTCTGTTAAGTGACCACTGCAGCTGAAATCACTGATAATCAGGTCTAAGTGCTTAGTCCTGCTACGGGGACAATGTTTTTGTGCAAAAGACAGCCCAGACTGCACTAGCAGTGAGGTTCCCCCACAGAGAGCTCAGCTGAAATCACTGAGAGCTGGTGGAACCTCAGGAGACCAACTTGCAGAAGTCACAGTGGCAGGTGGCAACAGAAGGTGACTGTGCATGGCCATTGGCAACAGAGTGGTGGAGTGAACGGTGGCACAACAGGACAGCCATGGCCAAAGCGAACAGTGAGCAGCTGGAGGAATGAGCAAGGTGCCTTCTTGCCCCCCACCTGGAAGGTGTACTCACGTGAAAGCACCTCTGAACTGCGAGTCTCCACTGACCAAGGACAACACTGCTGAGTGAGGTGCAGTGAAGGGAAAAGTGAGGGGCACATTAAATAAACATTTGTTTGTTGAACTATATTTTAGTGACTTTGCTCCAGAATGCTAGATTTGTAACTGGGAATGGAAACTTATATAAATATGTTTCCTAGTAAGCCAAGATTTTTAAAATGCATTATTTGCCAAGATTGTTATCTCACATCGTTGTTATCTTGAGAGGTCGTTATGTTGGGGAGTTTCTATACTAAACATTTTTACTATTATAATTAATTTTTACATAAGAATGGTTATCTTGGGCCAAACCAATGGTCCATATAGCCCAGTATCCTGTCTTCCGACTGTGGTCAAGGCCAGGTGCTTCAGAGGGAATGAACAGAACAGGGAATCATCAAATGATCCATCCCCTGTTGCCCATTCCCAGCTTCTGGCAAACAGGCTAGGGACACTCAGAGCATGTTGTTGCATCCTTCCCCATCCTGGCTAATAGCCACTGATGGACCTATTTTCTAGGAATGTATCTATTTCTTTTTAAAATCCTGTTATAGTTTTGGTCTTCACAGCATCCCCTGGCAAAGAGTTCCATGGGTTGGCTTTATGCTGTGTGAAGAAGTACTTTTTGTTTTTTTAAAACCTGTTGCCTATTAATTTCATTGGGAGACTGCTAGTTCTTGTTATGTGAAGGATTAAATAACATTTCCTTATTCACTTTCTTCACATCAGTCAAGATTTTATAGACCTCTATCATATCCCCCCTTAGTCGTCTCTCTTCTAAGCTGAAAATTCCCAGTCATTTTAATTTCTCCTCCTGTTTCATACCCCTAATCATTTTAGTTGCCCATCTCTGTACCTTTTCCATTTCCAATATATCTCTTTTGAGGGAGTGACCAGATCTGCACACAGTATTCAAGGTGTACACATACCATGGATTTATATAGAGGCAATATGATATTTTCTGTCTTATTATCTATCCCTTTCTTAATGATTCCCAACATTCTGTTCATGTTTTTGACTGCCACTGCACAGTGAGTGGAGGTTTTCAGAGAATTATCCACAATGACTCCAAGATCTCTTTCTTGAGTGTTAACAGCTAATTCAGACTCCTTCATTTTGTATGTATAGTTGAGATTGTTTTCCAATGTGCATTATTTTGCATTTATCAACAGTTGAATTTCATCTGCCATTTTGTTGCCCAGTCACCCAGTTTAGTGAGATCCCTTTGTAACTCTTTGCAATCTGCCTGAGACTTGATTATCTTGAATAATTTTGTATCATCTGCAAATTTTACCACCTCACTGTTTACTCATTTTTCCAGATCATTTATGAGTATGTTGAACAGTAATGAACAGACTTCCCTCTTATCCCATGATGGCTTACTTTTCAAAAGTCAATTTAAATTAAATACATTTTTTTTTAAAATGTATATCTTTTTAGAAATCTAGACCTGTTATGTGTTTTGTTGTAACTTGCATTATCCTTATGTTAATTTGCATTATCCTAACAAAACATTTACTGTATTCATATCTCTTTTATATATCTCATGGCCCTGACACACACACCCCTATAAATTTGAACACCTCATCTAATTTCAATTCCTGGGGAAACTACTGCTGCTTCCCTTCCCCACCTAACCCGATACCCCACTGATTTAACCTGGTCTGCTTCCCTTCCGCTCCCCAGCCAAATCCAATCCCCCACTGACCCGAACCCAGTCTGCTTCCTTCTCCTCCCGGCCAAACTGGAACCATCACTGACCGAATCCCGTCTGCTTCTCTTCCCCTCCCCAGACAAACCTGATCCTCCAAGTGACTGAATCCGTTCTGCTCCCCTTGCACTCCCCAGCCAAACGCGAACCCTCACTGACCAAACCCAGTCTGCTTCCCTTCCCCACCTAACCCGATACCCTACTGACTCAACCCAGTCTACTTCCCTTCCGCTCCCCAGCCAAACCCAATCCCCCAGTGACTGAACCCGTTCTGTTCCCTTTGCACTCCCCAGCCAAACCCGAACCCCCACTGATCCGAACCCAGTCTGCTTCCCTTCCCCACCTAACCCAATCCCCCAGTATGACGGAGTATCTGCCATTCTAATTTTATAAAAACAACAAGGAGTTCAGTGGCACCTTAAAGACTAACAGATTTATTTAGGCATAAGCTTTTCTGGGTAAAAAAACACTTCTTCAGATGCATGGAGTGAAAATTACAGATGCACGCATTGTAATACTGACACATGAAGAGAAGGGAGTTACCTCACAAGTGGAGAACCAGTGTTGACAGGGCCAATTCAATCAGGGTGAATGTAGTCCACTCCCAATAATTGATGAGGAGGTGTCAATTCCAGGAGAGGCAAAGATGCTTCTGTAATGAGCCAGCCACTCCCAGTCCCTATTCAAGCCCAAATTAATGGTGTTATATTTGCAAATGAATTTTAGTTCTGCAGTTTCTCTTTAAAGTCTATTTCTAAATTTTCTGAATAGTGACTTTTAAATCTGTTATAGAATGATCAGGGAGACTGAAGTGTTCACCTACTGGCTTTTGTATGTTATGATTCCTGATGTCCAATTAGTGTCCATTTATTCTTTTACATAGGGACTGTCCAATTTGGCCAATGTACCTGGCAGAGGGGCATTGCTGGCATATGATGGCATATATTGCATTGGTAGACGTGCAGGTGAATGAGCCCTTGATGGTGTGGCTGATGTGGTTGGGTCCTCTGATGGTGTTGCCAGAGTAGATCTGGGGACAGAGTAGGCAACGAGGTTTGCTACAGGGATTAGTTCCTGGGTTAGTGTTCCTGGGTGTGGTGTGTAGTTGCGGGCGGACTCCTTTGTTGTTTTTGTGGATATAGACTAACATGGCTACCCCCTGATACTTGACACCATGCAAGGCTCTAATTTTATAAATTTTATTAATAACAATAATTGAGTATTATAAAGGTAGAATAAAATGTAGTAGATTTTGATATGAAAGAATGAAGAGAGGAAGTGGCAGTGTATTGTGTATAATGTATGTGATTTATTTTAATATCCACGCTATGTTGTGCAAAGTGAAAACAATAACAATGTCAACACTGTCAGGTTATTCACATATTTTTATTAAATGCATAGTCTAAACAATGAAATTAATAAATTTTCAAGCTGAATGTGCATTAATTATAATGAACAATGCCATATTATGCAGTATTCATTTTTGAAAGTTTATAATAAGCGATGCTCTGGGGGAGGAGGGGAGAAGGTGGGGGGAGAGGTGAAAGTTTTGCCTAGGGCACAAATTAACCTTGCACTGGCCCTGATTAGGCCCCCTTGGGAATCCTCCTCCACTGCTTAGAGCCACCATAGCCATGACTAATGAACAGAATGCAGCTAGGGAAAAGTGAATGTGCATAACTTTATTCACATGAGAAGGCCCATTGAATTCACATGAATAAAGTAGTAATATGTACTTAAGTTTTTGTCAGATTGGGACTTTAACTTTATATTTTCACCAATCACATAAATAATCTCAGAACAGAGATAGGATAATCTAGCGGTGTTTTATTTTATCGCTGAGAGATCTGACAAGGCATGGGACTGGACAACAGATTTATCAGTTTTAAGGCCGCAAGGGACCATTATGATCATCTAGCTCAGTGGTTCCCAAACATTGCACCAGGCGACCCACCAACTGCATTTTCTTTTCTTTTTTTTCTTTTTTTTCGGTAATCCATTATTACATATGTGCACCCTCTGCCTGGCTCCACAACCGTAATCCTAGCCTAGTGTGGAGGGAAGCCACCAGGGACAGGATTTGGAGAGAAAGCCTGCTCCAGCTGCTGTGGGATGAGCAAGGGGCGGGGTTGCTTTCCAAGCCTGCACCTTCCCCCATGGCTTCCCCTCCACACCGTCTGGGCTAGGAGAGGTATATGTTTGTCTAAGCCAATTCTGGCTCTGGTCATGATAGCCGATCTGTAACCTTTCATAACCCACTGATGGGTCAGGACCCACCACATGGGAAACACTGATCTAGTTTGACTCCTGTATAACACAGGCCAAAGAACCTCTCCCATTAAATTCATCAAGCCCATAACTTCTGTCTGAGCTATGTATAGCATATCATTCAGAAAAACCACCAGTCTTGATTTAAAGATGTCGTGATGGAGAATCTTACCGATGTAGGTAGATGTAGACTGTGATCAAGTCAATTCTAAACCTTCTCTTGGATAAACTAATCAGGTTGACCTTAAGTGTCTCATAATGTGGTATGTTTTCCAGACCTTAAAATATTCTTGTAGTTCTTTCCTGAACATATTCCAATTTTCAGCATCCATTTTGAGGCGTAGACTCTGCCAGTTGAGCTATTTAAGCTGTGCACTTCTTACTGTTGCTTGAAGGGCTTGTCCAATTTCATCAAAACTCTAGAATTGTGTTATGATCCCCTTCTCCCTGGGAGCAATGGGAGCAATGGGGATGACTCCTCTGCTTCTCTCCTCTCCCTGCAGCACCAGGGGCAAAAATCACCTTAATAAATATGGGAGTGTTGGCAAGGCCATTTCATTTATTATCTCTCTCTCTCTCTCTCTCTCTCTCACACACACACACACACACACACACACACACACACACACACACACACAAGACAATGGGAGGTCAAATATCAATAAATGGATTAAAATAAATACAAAATAATCCCCCCCCCTTAAAACTCTTTGTCTTGCAGGACAGACACATGATTTTTAAGCCCTGGGGGTTGACAATACTGGACTGGTTTAGAAATCCCTCTGCAAAGTGTCTTATTGGCTTCATCAAGGGTTCCAAGAAGGGTTAAAGTGTAAACCAGAGTCCCCACTGGGAGAGTGGAGCTGTGGAGTGGGAGGGGTCAGCAGTGCTGAGGCCACTTCCAAGGAGGGGTTTCAGATAGTCTGTACCCTTGAGTGGAGTTTGGGGGGGAATAGGGAGGCTTTTCCCACCAAAATGTATATGTTGGTGGAGTGCAAGCTGGCAATGGCCCCTGCACAGAGCTAGAGGAGCCCAGTGCCTCTGGCAGGTGGCAAAGCGGAAAGTAGAGCCATCAGGCAATGGGTGGAGGGCCAAGAGAAGAGGCCCGGCCATGAAAGGCAGTGGCTTCCAGGGAGACCAAAGTATTCACAGCTGTTCCCGCTCTGAGCCACCACACCCTGCAATCCATGACCAGATCTGGCCTTATGGGTTGGCAACATGGGTGACCACCTAGGGCACCGAGGTCAAGAGGCAAGGAGCAAGGTAGGCCAGGGGCAGTGGGGGCCAGGGACACCAAATACAAGTTCTCTTCGGGTGCCATTTTTCTAAGATCGGCCCTGTCCATGACTGTTGGGCCCCCAGGAGTAGTGCTCTTGTGCATCCCTCACCTCCCAGGGATCAGGGCTTGGTGGTGCTTCTCTGTTTCCACCTGAACAACACCATGGGACTGTCACAGGTAATGGCCAGACCCGACCCAAGCGCTTGCCTCTGTCTGGCACTGGTGGTCCCCAAGCTCCTCCATCGGGGGTGTCCACGAGGCACACTAGGTTGCTGGGTGGGTTGGTGAGGCAGAGGGTGTCATCAGGACCTGGCTATGGCACCTGCCTGGCTGCTTTGCCCTTTTGCTGGCCTTGGTCCATGCTGAGCCTGGGGAGGCCAGGCTATTTGCTTGGCAGCCCCTTGCCTGATTTCCCATTTGATCAGCCTGAGGGGACAATGGCTCACCTGCCTGTGGGAAGCGGCATTATCAAACTCTATACATTGATAGTGGGGGAGCACAATTTAAAGGTTCAGTTGCCCTGTGAACAGCTTGAATCACTGCCCCTTCTTGGACAGACACCCCCCCCACTTTACACCCAATCTCATTGCCCCAGAAAGCAGCGACCCCTCCCTGCAGTGCACAGCTGTTGTTCCTGCATCTCCTCACAGCACAGCTTGTCCAGGCTCCAAGATTACTTGACTGGCTCAGCTCTTTCAGGAAGGGGCCCAGCGGCACCATGAGACAGAGTGTAGGGTCAGCTCTGAGTCAACAGAAAACCCACACATATTTGCCCAGCCCTGCAAATATAAATGGACCTGCCCCCCCAGGTATAGAAGTCAAATTACACCTATGTCTGTACCCTAGGAGTGACCCTAGAAGCCAAAGAATGAGACAGTACCTGGATCCTATTTAGGCCAAGGGGAGCTTAGCCTGGTAAGTGTCCAGCAGAGGAATCTTGATGGGGCTGTGACACTGACTAAAAGATTTTACCAAAAGTGTCTGCTTTGTGCAGAAAATGTTGACTTTATGTGGCACCAAAACCTAAAATATTTTGGTTTTCAGCTGAAAACTGAAAAACACATATTCAAAAAAATAAAAGGCTGCTGTGGTACCTCTTTGGAGTTGTAATTTGGTTGATGAACCAGATGGAAGTCAGTATGGTTCCATAGGATGGAATGTCTGTAGATTTGGCATGCTTGTTTGTTTTCAGGTTTGTTTGTTTTTTAAACACTCGGGAGTTGCACAGTTGTTAAAGGAACATTAAGATTACAAAGCCAAGCTCACAAAAGTTAGGAAAGGCCCTAATTAAAGTGTCCATGTATCATGTAATTACACAATCACATCTTGTCACAGGACTGCTGCCTCATTCAGTGCACAGGATGGACAATGTTAAATGAATCAGCAGCTTTAGTGTTTCTACGGTAAATATTTACTGCACATCATTCAAACACAGCACTGAAGACAGAATTATTAATTTCCTTATGAGCTTTTCTGTTGCACTCATCACTATAACATCTGAGTGCTTCCCAAATGTTAGTTAATTTACCTTCACAATGCCACAGTGAGGTGACAGGGAGCATGGATTAGCATTCACGTCACACTCCTTGTCAGGACCTGCTCCAGACTGGAGAAGCTAATGATCCAACCAGTGGACCAAATTTAGTGATGAATCTTGATCAAGTGCCACCTGAGGCACATTGCACATATGCTAAGAAGAAGTGATGTGATCTTATCCCCATTTTACAATGAGGAACAGAAGCACTGGGATATCAATGTTAATAGTATGCACTGATTTGGAGTGCCCAATCTGAAATGCCTATGATCTGACTCTTCAGAGAATCTAGCATTTTATTATTTCTTTTGGCCCACAGCTCTCATTAACTTCAGTTGCAGCTGAGTGCTCAGCACTTGTGCAAATCAGAGCCCAGGTCTCTCAGTATCAGCATCCAGAAAATAAGGAACAAACAGCTAGTTGTCCACCTGCAAAACGTGTGGGTTAAGCTACCTGCCTAGCATCATATAGGAACTCTGTGGCAGAGGAAGGGATAGAATCCAATTATTCTGCACAGCATTCAACTGCTTTACCTATGAGATCATCTTTTCGCTTCCAGCCATTCCCTGTTTCATTGGTTACATACCTTCTAACTGCTGAAATGAATGACACAGAAGTTCTACAGACAACAGCCTCCTTCACTCCGCAAGCTGGATTCAGCCCCAGCACTATCCACCATGTGCACTGAATGACATAGGGATCATAGTATGAGGTAATTAAAGACTGTTTCATAGCCACAAAGGGGCCAAATTAAGGTTTCAGTTTGAGCATTTCCTAGCTTCTGAATGTTTAACTTTGCACCCCGAATGTCCCTTCAATATTGTTTTTTGTATAACAAATGATTTCACCAGTTATACTGTCTACTGTATCTGTACACATCAAAACTTGCAGGTTTTTTGATCTGGTAGAGAACAAAACTGCAATTCAGGGCAGCTCGCTCCATGAAACTTCCATAAAGACTATAGTGTACTTCATGCTAGAACTACAGTCTACAAGCCAGCTCCCACCTACAGCCTTGTTAAATGAGGCCTGTGAGTTGGACAGAGTACAAGGGGATCTCTCCCACTGCATATTTGCAGCACTGCTGGTAGCTTTACAGGTCCTGGGAGACTACGAAATGCCACTCTTTATTAGTGCAAATAAATGAATTACGTCGTCTAATGTTAATCCATGCCATTCTGTTGCAATGCCTCTGTTACATGCATTTTTAACCATTCTTTTCAAAATTCTCTACAGTTTGTGGGGTCTCTGCCATTGGCTATCAAAGAAAGCTGAAAAGGGAACACAAGTCCTCTCTTCCTGTTATCTGAAGATGTGAGAAAAGGAATAATGTCTCCAAAGTAAAATCAAAATCAGGTCAAGTAAAGGGAAACACTTATTTGCAGAGGTAATGGGCATTGGGCTAGAGCATGGATAGTGGCTGAGCAGCTGTCCCTGCACAAAAAAAGATTGGCTAAAACAAGGGGCATTATGTCTTGCATTAAAGTCCGAGCGTTTTTCAGATGCTTCCATCTATAACAACAGCATTGCTACTGGCTTTGTTGCTCAGCAAAGACTAGGCACTTTATTACCTGAGGCATTTAAAGTTGGGCTGGATAAACCACTAACAAAATAATGTCAACATTCTGCACAGATAGATTAGATGCCTAATAATAAATATTAAGCAGTGGCACGGTGCACTTAATTCATGTCTGTTAGTTGATAATTGTTACCTTCCAAAGAATGACCATTGCAGAGTGAAACTTCACTGTAAATATAGTGAAGCTGTTTTTTTAATAGGCCCAATCCCGTTCTCATGGAAAGGAGTGAATATTGATAGGAGTGAATATTGGGTCAAGACCAATAGGTAAAATGAAATTCCACTGAAATGTACCAATTTCTCTCCTTTCTAGGCCAAATCCTGGCAGCCTTTTATAAAGATTTTTCTCTAGCTGAGGTCACTGGAAGTTGCCTAATGACTGGAGAATTTGGGTCTAGGATTTTAATGGGTTCCAATCTACATGAATATCTGGCCAATGACTTTTTAACTGATGTATAACTTCCATCATTAGTGATCTTCTTCCAGTTCATACCTGCCTGTTTTACTACTGTGAATGCAAGAGACAATATCAAATCAAAACCACAACCAATGATTTTCATTTTCCTTCAAAGTTGCCTGGCAGTAGTGCACATGAATGTGATAATGGTAACAAACCTTGTGGCGTGGCTCTTATACAGAGCGAAACATACAGAAACAGTTTGGCATGGACTTAGAATCATAAATGCTCCTTAGATACAGTATACTAAGTGCTTTTGATCATGACGTAGAGGACTATTTCCTATATTTTTTTTCCTGGCCTCCTTTCTGGACTTTTGACATTTATGTCTCTGGCAATAAACATGAAGGATGGTATAAATAAACCATCTGGAAGGATGGTTTGGGGATTATGATATGGGACTGGAATACAAGTGATCTGGGTTAAATTTCCTGTACATTCTTGGGCAAATCACTTTAATCTCTGTCTCTGTTCCCCATCTGTAGCATAGAGATGACACTTCCACTCTCCCACCCCGTGTTTGTCTTGCAATCAGGGCTGGGTCTAGCAATTTTGCCGCCCCAAGCATGGCGGCACGCCGCGGGGGGCACTCTGCCGCTCGCCTGTCCCGCAGCTCTGGTGGAGCTGCCGCAGGCATGTCTGCGGGAGGTCCACTGGAGCCACGGGACCAGCGGACCGTCCACAGCCACGCCTGCGGCAGCTCCACCAGAGCCACCTGCAGCCCTCCCAGCAACCGGCAGAGCGCCCCCCACGGCGTGCCGCCCCAAGCACATGCTTGGCGCGCTGTGGCCTGGAGCCGGCCCTGCTTGCAATTCCTGCCCTGAAGAATTTATCTTCTATCATGTGTACAGATGGGGCTCTGTGACAGGGCACTGTTAGTAGCACCCTGGTCACGGAGGTTGTTGCAGCACTAGGAAGAGCGCAGGCTTAATTGAAGCCAATTAATTGATTTCTGCTGGGGATTGCTGACCCTGGGATGGCAATTGCTGGACTAATGGGACAATGGGTTCAGTAAATGAAAGGCTATAAGTGGGAGGAACAGTCACTTCTAACCCTATGATTCTAAGTTCAGAGGGTGAGTTTGGAGTGAGGAATGATGGCTGCATGGCAGCTTTCTCTTGTGATAAGCCTGCCATACACTGTTATACTTTGTAAGGAAATAATAAATAATAAGTGATGAAAGGGTAACAGCCTAGTGTATGTTTGTGATTGTGAGACCACATGAACTGGGCAGGCAGTGTGGCACACCGGGTAGCCACTGAGCTGCCCTGTGATAGGAGCTGCAGTTGTGATATGGGGCCTATGTGCTGCTATAATACAAAATATTACTCCAGCTATGTGACAAAATTCAGATATCATGTAGATAAGACACCCAAGTCACACTGTATCACTCTCCTGTGTAAACCTTTGTAAACTGAAATGTTATGGGTTTATGTCCAAAAAAAAGGAGGGGGGGGGGCTTTATGTGCAATTGATTTTTAATATAGTGTAAAATAGCACAAAGACAAGTCAAGCATCCATTATCACAGCTAAGGCGATGCATTTATCGGCATATACATGGTTATTTTCTGTAGGGAAATATTTCTTATTTGAATATGAATGAGAAAAGAGAATTGACAGGATTGAACGGTCATCTGAGTCAAGTTCAGACTCAGCACACAGCTGCAGAAAGTGGGGTAGGGAGAAATGTGACGCTTCTCTGCAATTTTTCTACTCCTGATACTGGGCTGGCCAGGGCCCCAAATAGCCCTTATGATGATTTAATGCATTGTCATCACTGTTCCAATTTGGAATGGCTGCAACAACTGTGACACAGGGACCAGGATCAGTGGAGCACCAGTCTCTTTTCCTTTCTCTAACCGCACCATGTTCTCTAGGGATATGTATTCATACGGCTGCCTTGGGCTCAGGCTGTGGGGCTAAAATTTGCTGTGTAGACATTCAGGTTCAGGGACTCTTCCCCCCTCATGAGGTCCCACAGCTTGGTCTCCCGCCCAAGCCTAAAAATCTACACAGCAGTTTTAGAGTCCTGCGAAGCTGTGTCAGCTGATTCGGGCCAGACTTGAGTGTTTAATTGCTGTGTAGACGTACCCTATGTGGACAAGGGAGGGAGAAGGTGACATAGGGCCAGATACCTACCAACAGGAGTCCTTGGCTATGCTTTCACAGCAACCGTGTGGCTGCTTTGCAATTGAGTGTTCTTAGCTGGGACCAAGAATGTGACTGACGATGTTAAAGACCTAGTTCAAAGATGGCACATGGCAACTGGGTAGTATGTAGGTTGGTTAAAAGTATAGTAACAGAGCAAGACTCCATTATAACTAACTGATCAGAAGCATGAAGGTGCTATGCCAAGTACTTCTTGAGTTTGAGCTCAGGCTGAACTGCTGACCTATGTTAGTGAAAGGGATTCTGCTTTGTGGGAGTGGTCTGTGCCCCTGATATGGACCCTAATTCTCTCCTTTCTAGGGAAAGAGTCTAAAAAGCTATCACCAAAATTCCTAGCTTGTTATTTCAAAGGATTATAAAAGCACTATGAAAAGAAACCTGTCCTAGTATTTCAGGGTAGAAGAATATAAAATAATCTGTCTGTGCTTGCTGAGGTAGAAAATTGCCTCGATTTCAAGGGGAGCAGAGTTTTCCAAGGAAGAGTATGGTATTGGTGGGATTGTGCTGGATAAAGAAAAGGAAAGGATGGTCAGCCATAAACAGACCACCAGATAGATGGGATCTGTTAACAACAACACTTCCTGTAGCAGCTGCTGCCAAAGTGCCTTCCTCATTAACTTCCACGTAGGCCTTGTGGACAACCTTTGACAGAAACAGCTTCCTTGAGGGAGCCATTCCAGAGAGATCAGCTTTTGATTCCTCAAAGACATCAATCATCCCCATCTCTTGTAAAGGTAAGTTGAGCTCAAAGGTGTCTTCAAGCTTGAACCGGGGCAAATACACCTCCACTTCTCTATCTCTCATACTTTCCAGGGAAGTCCAGCATATTAATTTCTCATAAGTCATTGCCCTTTCAATCTATAGGGTCCAAAAGAGAGACCAAGATAAATGACAAAGGAACTGAGAAGTTCTGAAAATTCAGATCTTTATCCAAACTTAATTCAGATGAAAAGGAGAGCCAAAGTTCAGGCTACTTCACAGATATTCAGTAGTATAATGTCTTTACCTGTTCCAGACCAGTGATGTCATCGGGTAGCAGTATGATCATACTCAGGGATTTTCCAGCATATGGTATCATAAGTATCTGAGCATTCATCTCCTGTATATGGGCAATTTTAAATCTGTCTTTTTGATACATCATCTGCACAGATTTGCTTTCATTCTATTTAAAAGAAAATGATACATAAATACAACTGACAGTGCCCTCCTGCATTTGAACAAAAGACAATGTGAAGTGTTCACAGGAACACTGATTGCAAATAGGATAAATATTTTATGTCACTTATATTAGTAAATGAGAAACTATAAATTAAAGCATATCAGAGTTTTGCTCAAGCTAGTATTTAAAATGGGATTATCATTTGAAAAACAGAAGGTGCTGAAAACTGAACAAAGTGAGGGAATGTAGTAGATTAATACCAGGGACATTCACACCTGAAGATCTGGGGCCTGAAGTAGATCTCAAACACTGCTGTAAATCAGGATAGACTCTAGTGAAGTCAGTACTGATCTGGTGTGAGAGTCAACTCACAAAAAATCAGGCAGCTGAGTTCCAGTGCATAGGCCAAACTCTGCTTTTAGTGCATTGATGTAATTCCACTTGTAATTGAGTTCAGTGGAATTACTCCAGATTTTAAGTGGTGTAATGGAGAGAAGTTGGACCTAATATAGATCACAGACAAGTGGTCTGGCAGTGTTAACTTAGGGTAAAATGTTCAAAAGCTGCTAAGTGACTTAGGCTCCTAAGTCCCATTTTCAAGCATTATTAAGGCATTTAGGAGCCTATATATCATTGAAAGTCAGTGGGACTATTGAATTGATATCAATGACTGAAAGAGAAAAATCTTTATTAACTCTTTCACTGTTCAACAGTGATACGTCATTTTCTGCAGATGCCTTGGATTTACTCTGTTCCTCGACAATCACCCAAAAACATTCATTCTAAAGTTGAAAGTTTATTGATTAAACACCAGAAGGAATGCGACATTAAAATAAGCAATTATAGTGAAACTGGAATTGAGTGTTTATGCAAAACAAACTTAATTAAAACCTATTAAAATTTGTTTCCTTTTGCAGGAGGCGAAATATCAGTTTCTCATATTTCAGCAACTGTTCTTTGATGAAAAGAAAGGGTATGTGAAGGCTATTCACTTCTTTTTTTTAACAGTTCTCTTCACTTCTCTCTTCACTTCACTCTTATTCACTTCTCTTTTTTTTATTCACTTCTCTTCTTTATAATAAACACACAAAGTGGAGGAGAAACAGGATGGAAATGATTGGGGAAACACAGGCTCTTACTTTCTTCTCCACCCTCACTCTCCCCCAAGGTCCCATCCCACTCTGCAGGACCAGCTCTAAGCACCAGCAAAGCAAGCTTGTGCTTGGGGCAGCACAAATTCAGGGGTGGCATTCTGGCCTTTTTTTTCTTTTTTTTTTTTTTTTGCTTGGGCAGGGCAGTTGAGCTCTCAAAGCTTGGGGCAGCAAAAAACCTGGAGCCGGCCCTGCCACTCTGTCCTTACCCCCAAGCCCCCACCCTTGGTCCACCTCTTCTCAACCCAGCTCTGTCCCCTCTCCCCTCCCCAGCATCTCCTGCCCACCACCAAACAGCTGATCAGCAGGTAGTTGGTGGGTGCTCAGCACCCACTATTTTGTTTCCATGGGTGCTCCAGCTCCAGAGCACCCACGGAGTTGATGCCTATGGTGCGGAATACAGCTTTTGTTGATGTTTTTGGAGCACTGGATGGCTGTTCAGTTACAAATAGATGCTTTGGCTGGCAAGTTGACCATGACACCTGTTGCTTGGACTCTGAGTCACATTCCAGTCAGGGACATTGTCTGATTGGGCCTTAGACAGGGCAGGATTGTGGTCATGTTATCAACTGCACTGCATCAGCACCTGGAGATTTCAGAATTTGATGAAAAGCTGAGAGCATGAGAGAGAGGAAGGAAGCGAGGCAGAAAATAACACACAAGGAAAAAGAGGCAGAAGAGGATCTTATGTGCCTCTGTGGTGCTGGTAACTAAGTACCCCATCAATGGACTGAGGACTGGCAGTCATTTGTTTTTCAGGAACAAGCAAAAAACAAAGTTTGCTGAACAAGAGCAAGGTCTACTGGTCTTCTTCTTGGGATGAAAATCTTTCAAGCTGGTCTGTTCCTTCTTTTTTGGGTCAAGGGTGATGAGATGGGGCAAGGTGGGATGCAAGGTAGGAAGGGAGATAAGATTTTTTTCCAAAAAGTCTCCTTTTAAGAACCACAAAAAAGGGAAAAGTTGGCAGCATAGCTTATCCCCTCATTTTTTGTCCAGCAATTAGACCTAATATCCACCATGCCAATTCTGCTTCATTAACTTCTGGCTCCATGTCATCTATTTCATGATTTCAACAGTCTTTGAACCATATCAGCAGGCCTTTTGGTTTGGACTAATCCAGTTTCTCTGTCTTGTTCTCTTGCATGTGTTCGTAACATTCATTGTTGAAAACAATTTGATGTATTTTCCATGGTTAATTTCCTAGCAGGCAAAAAATTATAAGGTATTGCGACATCTTATGAACTTTCTTATACTCTTTACAATTGACCTCACAATAGGGGTAAATTTCAGGCATGATAATCACAACAGGACGAAAGCTTCAAAATCACTGGAGTGCTTTTACCTAGGGATAATGAACACAATCCTTCTCTTATTGGCGTAAATCAAGAAACACTCTATTGAGGTCAGTGAGCCTGGTTCTGTTCTTTCTTACACTGGTGTAAGTAGGAGTAACAACACTGAAGTCAGTTTAAAACTGGTGTAAGTGGGAGGAGAATCAGGTCTACTGGAGTTATGCTGGTATAAAACCAGCATATATGTGATCAGTCCTCAAGTGACAAGATCAAGGAAAATACACACATTCCTACTGGTTAGGTTCACCTTTCTGCTACCTTTCAAACATTTTATGTCATTGGAACTACTTGGCATGAATAAAACAACACAGGAGAGGTGAAAATCACTGCTAACCAGTCATTTAAATAACGTCTCTATGGCACTGTTAGGTAAAGGAGAATTGTAGTGTTGCTGAAAGCCGTACAATAGAAGCTTTTTGGAAGGGAGACTTCCCCCCTACCCATTCTGCCTGTGACACAGCTTCTTCAGAGGCTCCATACAGGAAGAGATCTGGGATGACCTAGGCTGGAAAAAAATGCTGATGTCTGACAAACCGTACAAGTGTAGCCTTCCTGTTTTTATGAACCGTGCAACCAAATCATAGTTTGTCTCCTAGAATCATGAGCACTTCAACTCTGGAAGCTCCCCCTGTTTGTTTGTACCTTGCCCTGTACAAAGACAGAGCTTAATAACAATTATTTATTATTCCTCTTCCCCCTGCGTGAAGAAGATATGGCTTTAAACTGCTAACCCCCTCTGAAGTTCACTGCTTATGCAAATAGAGTAGGTCATTTTAACAAATGGGATTTCAATACCTTGCTGACTTTTGTTTTCCAACATTTGTTGGGAATTCACTTTCACAATTTCTCCCCATCTCTATGGGCTTCTGTATGATGTAGCAATTCAGCACCCATGTCCAGACTACAATCATATCTAGGTTTCCTGGCAGTCATCCATTCATATCGCTCATCTTTGAGAAATTAACATCTTTATTGGGCATCTCATCCTTTTCAATATCTTCGTTTAAGTTGTTGCTCAAGTCTTATTTTAGGTGTAACCAATTTGCTCAGCACGGAATCTTTAAGGTGACACCCTTTTTTACTGTTCAATAAAATTCCCCTCTCTGCTAATCTTTATTAAAATAAAAAGGTGTAGCCAAGATTTGTATGCGATATGGTGCTCACATATGCACTGACTGTTCTCAGCTGTATAACAGACTCTTTTTCCATATTCTGAAGAAAATAGTAAAAGCTTTAGATATAAATGAACCCATTAGATATTGTAGCAACATCATCTTGCTAGTCTCTTAACCCTGCAAAGGAGAGGATGGGGATATAGGTTGCTGACCTTTTTGTTTTTAATTAGTGAAAAACGAGACTCTCAACAAAAATCTGCATGTTTTATTACTGTAGAAATTCAGGTCTCATCTTATGTATTTTGTTTTTCCTAAAAGAACTCATGGATGAGAACTGCTAAGATGCTGGCACAATAGATAGCAAGCAAGCAAAATTGAATTAAGTGAGAGAAATGACTGTTTATTTCTGATAACATCAGTTGGACTCAAATACTGGAAAAATATTTTTGTAAAGATTCAATATGTCCCAACTCTTTTGAACTGGCACCTGAGGCCTCTAAGAACTCAGCTAAAGAGAGAAAGCCAACTTTGACATTCCCTGAAGTCCTATGGCAAACAAAGAAAAAAAGTTACATTTTTCAGACATGATAAAAAAGCAAACACAAACCTGTTTTTTTGTTTTGTTTTGTTTTTTCCTTCACTGTTTGCCTTTGAATGTGATGTATAATAGGCATTTTGTTGCAATTTCATTTTTAAATTCCCAAAACTTACACTTTTCATTAAAGTATAATGATCATTTAATAAAATCTAACACAATTGCCTTAACGTTGTGAGAAATCTGAACTTCAGACTTTCTTGTTTCTCTGACAGATGTGTGTGACATCACTAGTATCATAAACAAATTCATGTCTAAACCCCAACCTTCCTTCCCTAGGTTTCTGACACTTATCTGGTATTACGAGCACCTGCAGGACTGGGCTTAAGATTCTGAAGTAGAAGCTCAAATTTTCTGCATATGCTCAACTTTAGTCACATGAGTCAACGGACCTATGCTGAAATTACTTACATGTTTAAGTCGTTCTAGGATCATGGCCTAAGGGAAGCGGTGTTGTAGATTAAAGAAAAGAAATCTGTATCCTAGTGTTTATACCATGTTCCAAGTATGTATCGTACTAAGCATCTAATCTTGCTACAGTTTTGCTCGTTTTCTTCATTCACTTTGAGATCACTGGTCACTATTGAAAAACAGCCCTGACATCTTTCATACAGTAGAAGAGTCAGGTTATGTTTAATATATACCCACATTTTGCTTGTAAGGTTGATAGGATGCCAATGTCTATAGGTCCATACCTAAGTTGTGTCCCACAGTGACTTTATTGAAGGTGTCTAAGATAAAACAAAGCTAAAAATATAGAATGCTGCTATAGTACCTGGTTTATCCTAAAGTCTTTTGGCATTGTGTATTTTTCTTCAAACGTGTATTCCCAGGTTGCTTTGAAGTAGATTGCATTCACTAGCACCAGCACAGCGGTTGGATCAATAACACCAGAAACAAAGAGTTCCCTGATTTTACCTTAAAAACAGTCAGAGAAAAACAAGCTACATGCAAATTATCATTAGAGACAGATGGATCTAGCTGAACTTTCATATATCAATATTTATTTGCAAGGTTAATTTAACATGGGGAAAATCTAGTGCTTGGCTCTGCAGATTAAATCTTTCTGTTTACCCGAAGAACGGTGATGAAATAGCCAGCTGCACTGTAAGCTTCTCTATGCACTGCTACTAATATGGCTCAGCCCTGATCTAGAACGATTAAGTAGATACTTCACTAAACACATCACATTCAATGAGGGTATAGACATTCACCACTGTGCAGGAGACCAGCACCATTTCAGTTGCATTTTTTAAGTCAAATATGGACAGAATGGCTCCAGTGATTGGTAATAATCTGTGTCATTTTTTACTTCCATTCTGAGGCCTGAAGTTGGAGTTAGCTGATGCACAGCCCTTGGGCTGGTTCTCTGTACAATTATGCATTTCCAGCATTGTGAGGCTGCTTTTGAAATGTGGGCCTCAGGTTCTGATACCAGGAACCTGACTGAAAACAACAACTCTTTCCACATGGGTCATTGGACAGTCATCAGCTGATAACTTCTTATTCACAACTGACTTGTTTACAGAGACAAAGACAAATCTATGACTCAGAGAAAAGCTCCACCACTCAAAACCGGTCCTCTGTGCCATTCTGTCCACATTCAGCTTGAAATTTCAAAGCTTGATTATCTTTGGCTAGGTGAGACTGCAGCCTAGGCAATGGGAATGTGCCATATATTTTGCTCAAGCCAGTGTGCAAGAGATCATTTACTCATGTTTGGGTCCTTAAAGGAGATGGTAACAGAAAATGTATTACTCATGATGGGACTGACCCTCCCTGGCAGTTAGGACATCATCCACACCTTGGGCATTGCTCTGTAATCTCTGCTTCCCACACGATCAGACTCTTGATCTGTCTTCTCCCGTTCTCTAGCTTTGCTCCACCTCACAGCTAGTTCCACAACTTCTGTTGCCCCCATTTATTGCCCCAGCACTGTGGACCCATATTCTTGCTATCAACCAGGATATGAAGGCAATATTATAAAAATGAGGATATGATAGCAAATTCATATTTTTAATGTAAAAATATTTTAGACAAGGACTCACACCCACAGGTGGAAAACCTTTTGCTTTCAAATCCTGGTTCTTGTTTTGTTGAAACAGTGAGAAAAACCAATGACAATCGGACCTATGCTTTCTTACCTTGTGTCTTGCTTTCAACCCAGGAATTTATTTTCTGTCTGGCTGCTTCTGTAGCATTTTCAAAATCAACTGTTTGCAGCATTGCTCCATATAATTCCTTAGTGCATTCTAAATATTGCTGTACAGTAAAATAAAGATCATTAATTAATGTTAGAATCCATAAATCAGATCCTCCGTAAGAAATTGGGTGACTCAAGCCAATTAGAAAAAAAGCCATGCTCTTTTACAATTTGTTCAGGACTGAATTTGATGAGGAAACTAAACTTTAGCCCTGACATCAAGTACTAGAAGTTTATTCATTGAGCAATTGGACATAGCTAATTGCCTTATAGTACAATCATGAACTGGACCCTTATTACATTGGTGATTTTTCATGGAGAATTACTTACCTACAATAAGTGTAAAAATAAGGATTAGATAAGACATAGAAAGTTACTGTTGTTGTTACTTATGTTGAGCATCTGGTGCATTCATCCCACTAACATGTAGTTGAACAAAAAGAGAAAAGTCTCCAGACCATGAAGGAAGATTTCCAAAGGCCACAAAGAGGAGTTAGGCAGCCAGCTCCCACCAAAAAATCTTGTTGAGTTGGCAACCCTGAATCTGTGGTATAAAGGTGAGTTTTGACTCAATTCTCACATGTAACAAACACTGGTAACTTACCTGGTGAAAATTATATCCTTTTTGTGCAAACAGACTGTTGGCCAGACTCAATACATAGCTCTTGTTGAGTTTTTTCAGTTGGGAAAGGAGTGTCTGGAACTCTGTGTGGATTCCTCCAACCAAGTCACATTGTGAAAGAGAAGGCTTCAAACAAGGTAGAAATAAAGACGCTTCATTTTCTCTTTGTTAAATTTGTATAAAAGTTAAAAAAACAGGACCAATACTCAAACATCCGTATAATGTAACTATCTCTATCAGTGTGAGGTAGCATGAATATAAATAGCAGCATAACCATGGTAGCACAGCTAGTGGCAACAAGTACAAGCCTGCCTGAAACTGGTGGGCTTGTATTCAGCATGGCTCAGCAGTGCCTCCACTGCCTATACCTCTGCTCCTGCGGCTACACTGCTAGTTATACTCATGCTAGCTCCACTGAGAGCTAGCATGAGTAATTGTACACAAGCAGGGGAATTGATCCTCCGGCTCTTAGTATAGAGTGTGTGCCCGTGGGGGTGTGTGTGCATGTCCATTGATTTCTCCAGGATTGGGCCTTTAATCAATCAATCAATCAAGTATTTTCCAGATCAAGTATTTTCTAGTACACTAGAATGGCCTCCTGCCTGTGATCATGACTCCTCTAATGGCTGTCACTGACCATTATACAGTCTGCAGCTCCCCTTACAGCTATGAAAACACTACTCAGTCTTGTTCAGAAGAGGTACCTTTGGGAAGTGAGAAAGTTGATGATATTGCCCTTCATTGGGATATTCTGGCTCAGCTTCTGTCGTCCCACTTTCAGAGACAAACCCAGTTTCGAGATTTGCACTTCTTGCAGCTCTATTCAAATGAAGAACCTGTGGTTGAAATTGTAATATTTCTGCAGCTGTAAGTGGCATAAATGCATTCCACAGAAAGGTTTTTTCTTATCTTAAGATGTTCGTTACACTAGATACTAATTACAGCGCAGCAGGAAACAATTTTCCTGTCCTGACAAAATACTTGAGATTTTGAGATGTTTTCCAGTCCCAAATTGGGATAAAATGTCTAAATCTAAAATTTTTGAACCCACAAGCAAATAATAATAATAATAATAATAATAATAATAATGTTGGGTCAATCAAAACATTTTGTTCTGATGATTTTTGAAACACTTCAATTTCTACTTTACATTTTTAAACTATAAGTAGATTGTTTCTAATGTAAGCAGTCAGGATGAGCTCTGGCATCTGGTGGTGAGTTGTGGAAAAGACCTTCATGGGCTGGCCTTGTTTGCAAAGGCACACCCACCCTGCCTAGCAAGAGCCCGCAGCTGCCCAAATGGGCACTTTGTCTGCTGTGATCCCCAGTTTCTCTGTTATTGGGGCAGGAAGAATAAAGCATTGTTACGCTCATTATGTGAATCAAGGACAGTGGAACTGTTTTGTGACAGAAGGACTCACCATCAACTAAGTAGCACTCACTAGATAAGGGACATGGGTTCCAAAACCCAGTGAACTGAGAGAGGCTGGGGGTAAGCATGTGATGCTTGGTGGTATGGGCTTCTTTTGAGGGCCTGAAATATCAGTTGCACCTTCTTCTCTCTCCACTATTGAATAGTAGAACTGATTTTGATTCCCTTAAGAGTCTAGTTACAGTCTGCTGAGCTGAATTCACTTTGGGCCAATGGTGCAGCAGCACTGGGGCTCCCCTACTACAAGCTGAAATTGCTAAAGAGCTAAAATTACCAAGAGCTGAGATCACTGAGTGCTGTGTTAATTAGTGGGGAAGCCTGAAGATATCTTGCTAGGCAGCTGGCAGAGCAGAGCAGTTTGTGGGATGATTGGAGCAGCCCATGGGATGGCAAGTGGAGTGAAGCAGAGTGGAGGTGAGCAGTTTGTGGGATGGTTGGAGCAGCCCACGGGATGGCGAGTGGAGCGGAGCTGAGTGCAGCAGTTTGTGGGATGTTGGAGCAGCTCATGGGATGGCTGGTGAAGTAGAGTGGCTCGTGGTGAAGGCTGCAGCCGAACCCCACGGAGAGGTGGAGCAGTTGGCCTCAGACCACGTAAGGTGCTCAGCCCGTGCACCCCTTTTCCCTCATTTCCACCCAGGGTGGGTAAAACTTTGCAGATAAACTTTTGAACTCTGGGGCTGCACTGACCAGGGACACAGACTTTTGGGATGTTGGACTTTTGGGATTTTGGGTGATTTTTTTGGGTTGCTGGACTTAAGACCCTGAGGGCAAAAGGATACTGCCAAACTTACTTGGGGGTGGGAGGGTGTCTTTTGCTCATGTTGTGTTATGAATGCTGTTTGTGGTGTTTCTCCAACATAATGCCGCATTGTTTCCCTCCCTTATTAAAAGGATTTTGCTACACTCAGACTCCGTGCTTGCGAGAGGGGAAGTATTGCCTCTTAGAGGAGCCTGGGGCGTGGTATGTAATTGTCCCAGGTCACTGGGTGGGGGCTCAAGCCGGTTTTGCATTGCGTTATTGAAACAGAACCCCTGGATACTGAACCTGGCCCTTGTTGCTGCCAACTCAGATGGGCAGAAGGGTTACACTAAATTAGTCATTTTGAACAGGAAAACAACATTTTCATTTTGAAAATGTTTAAGGGGTGAATCTCAGTTTGAGACTGACACTTGAATTCAGAAAGAAGAGACGGTATTAGCCCCTTTCTGGGGAAGATTGGAACTCCATCCCTGTTTTAACATAAGCATATTCAGTATAGCTGTCATGGCCATTGGGTGGGTGAAAAGGGAGCAAGCTCTGTCCTGAGCTTATTCGTACAGCAGTCAGGTTCTACACATGGTAACCTAAGAATACCAATCATAGGGTACGTCTACACAGCAGGATAAATTTGAATTAGCTTAAACCGATTTTATAAAACAGATATTATAAAGTCGATTGTGCGCGTCCACACTAGGCACATTAATTCAGTGGTGTGCGTCCGTGGTCCGAGGCTAGCGTCGATTTCTGGAGCGGTGCACTGTGGGTAGCTACTGTAAAAGAATGAGGCCAATAATGTCGATTTGCGTCCACACTAACACTAAATCGATCTAGTAATATCGATTTTAGCGTTACTCCTCTCGTTTTGTAGGAGTACAGAAATCGATTTAAAGAGCCCTTTAAATCGATATAAAGAGCAGTGTAGTGTGGACGGGTGCAGCATTAAATCAATTTAACGCTGTTAAAATCGGTTTAACAGCGTAGTGTGGACCAGGCCATAGAAATGTAGGGCTGGAAGGGACCTCAAGAGGTCATCTAGTCCAGTGTTTCTCAACAACCTATCCATGGATTGGCATCAGTCCTTGAAATCTCCGTGACACAATTTAGGAAGGCAGCAAGCTGATCCATGGTATCAAAAAGGTTGAGAAACACTGATCTTGTCCAGCCTTTTGTCCAGTCTTTCAGAAGATTTTGACCAACTTTTTTTGTTTTTTCAGCAGCTTTTTGCCAAAACATTTTGGTTTTTGGATGAAAAGGAAAACTTTTTTGACAGAGGAAAAAAATCCTGATTTCTGACCAGCTCTTACAACTTTGCTAGTGGACAGGAAGTTCAAAGGACATTCTGAGAGGATGAGTCATACGCAGTGTTCAAACTTGGGAAAAATAAAGCTGCAGTGGCAAACTAAACTCTGACTTTCTGATGAGCAGTGAAAAAGTAAGGTTTATATTCAAAGGCCTGATTTTCAGAGAAGTAGACCTTCTGCAGCTCCCTTTGACTTCAAAAGGAGCTGTGGGGCTCAGCACTTCAGAAAATTAGACTCCAAAATGTCAACATTGCACAGCTGAGATAACACCTCATTAAAATGAACAGGACAGTTCACACCTCTCAGAACAATTGCTCCAGGCTTTCTGCAGACATCTCTGCACTGCTTATATTTCCAGTTTCAAGGATTTCTTGACAAACATAACTACTAGAAAAATTATTTTTAAAATGGAGCACAAGATGGCGGTAAGGGAATGGTGGCAGACTGCCATGCCACCATGTGACTTAAGTCCTGCCTCTATGCCGCTGAATCCTGAATCCTTAGACAGACACTACATGCAGGTGATAGAAATCATGATGCAGCAAATGCACTTTTAAATAAAATTATCACATAGTTTGTTATTACTTTTAATGTTTGCCTTAACAAAAAAAAGCTTGTAAAATATAAAAGCATGTACAAGTGTTTTGTTGACACTTACTGTTTGCATCTGAGTAGCAGTGTTACCTCTGGCACCCAAAAGGACCATGACCAGGCCAGTAGAGATACTCATAGGGGAGATGAAGATGTTTTTGTTTGCAGCATTTTTGTTCAGTTCATTGTAAAGATCAACGCCCATTTCAGTAATTGCTTGAGAAATGGAGCCCATTGTAAAGTCACAGTGGACTAGAAACAAAAAGAAGAGAACCAAATCTGACTAATTTACTTTGCTCAACAACGTGAGACTAAAACCTGAGTTCAGCTGAAATTACTGTATTTGATTGCTAACCAACAGAAGCTTAGGTGCTCCTGAGCCAAGGAGGCTACTACTGATCATCATCAACCATCTTGTATAGCCATGAGACATCTTCTTTCTACTCTTCTCCACTTTCCAAGGTACAGCTCCTGACTGTGCCCAGCTTAGCACCAAGAATGCAGCTCGCCTGGGCAATGATACTAGATCCAGAACTGAACACGCTCTGATTTCCTAACGTAGTACTGGATTCTTTTCTGCCTTACTGAATGGTCTGCAGTGTTGTTGTAGCCTTGTCAGTCCTAAGATATTAGAGAGACAAGGCAGGTGGAATAATATCTTTTATTGGACCTCCTTCTGTTGGTGAGAGGACCTGAAGAAGACCTCTGTCTGCTCAAGAGCTTGTCTGTCTCACCAACAGAATATTTAGTTCAATAAAAGCTATTTCCTCTTCCATCTTGTCTTACTGAATGATAGCTAAGCGAGTAAGGACTTTGAAAAAGCCCTAGCTAAAATTCTTTGCTTTGCTCTTTCATGATGGGCAGATCATGTTTTTGAGAGTGCATCACTATTAGACTACTCTGGACTAGTGAAAACAGCGCTAGGAGAGAATAAACTAATTATATACTAGATATAACCTACTTCTCCCTTTTAACTATGAATAGTTAGTCACACAGTAAAGGAAAATAAATAGTCTGTTACTGTCTCTAGCAATCACAATAATAGGCTAAGTAGCCATGGAATAGACTTACAAAATCACTATATTTATTACAGGATGAAACACTCAATGGAAAAAATATGAACTATAACTTTACTACTTGATCCTTAATGAAAACTATACTATATACAGAATGTGAATAGCTTGCCGGGTCCCTCATTCTAGTGCGTCCTCCTCTAGTCTGTCTAATTAAATGATCAGAACATGCCTTTCAGGCAGGCTTGTTCATCTGATCTTCACCATGGAAAAAATGAGCTTATTTCAGATCCCAGCTCTGTTGAGCGAGAACCAGGGAAGGAGATCAGTGTTTCTTGCTTGCTGTAGGCCACTGGCCCTGAGACTGAGCTGGGTAGCACCCAGCCCCCAGAAGAAACCGAGTCTGGAGAGGAGCTGCTGAGATTGCCAGCAGCTGACTACCCCTACTATCCCTGGCTACCAGAACCCCTCCCTCGATTGTGGTAGGAAGTAGCCCAGCGAAACCAGACTTGAGTCTGGTTTTGCTGTAAGTGCTCGGTTGGCATATTTTGGTGGTATCCCCACTGACCTTGTAGCAGAGCCCTCTGCCACTGTCAGGGCCCTTGACTGGGACCCAGTGGAGTAGGGTGGGACCCTACTTCCTGCTGCCAACCCCACCCCACCCTCTCCCCACCTTAGGCTGCCTGAGGGCCAGAGTCCCCCTAGGGTGTTGGCTGCTCTGCCCTGCAGAGAAAGCAATTTACCAATCAAATCTCTCTTGTTAATATGGCATCTTAGCAATTAGCCATAACTGAACAATACAAGTTTTAAAATCATTACAATGGAGTAATTAAAAAGCATGGATTTAACCACCAGTCTCCAAGATTCAATTTACATTTTTAAAACAGTCCATAAAACAATATATAAAAATAAAATTATAGAAGTTAGGAATAAACAGATCCATTTAGGCCATAAAGAGCATATCCTTTGCACAATTTTTTTTCTTTTTCTTTTTTTTTTTTGGCTGCTAATGAGGCAAATAGAGCAACTGCCATACAACAGAAACATTATTGCTGTACAACTAATATTCCAGTTTTTGAGTCAATGATGCAAAAGGCTTCTGAGCCAAGATTGGGAAGGAACATTTTGTTATCAAACAGCAATAAAAGTTGCAAAATAATAGGCAACACAGCAAATCTTCAACCTGGCCACGTCACCTGCACACCCAGGTCGGTTAAAAACTTTGGGAGGGAAATACCGCCTCCCCTCTAACACCACCAAAACCTCATTGATAAAAAAAGTAAAACTAAAAGGGGGGCAGAAGGCAGCCTTGTTGCCAGTTGTCATAAGAATGAGGTCAGTTAAAGTGCCTTCCACCCTGTTCTGACCCTGGCCACCATTTGACCATGTAGGGGTCTCAAAAGATAAAGTAACTAAGATATAGCCCAGCCTTCCTTAATTTCTCCCAAAGAATCAAAAGGAGACTTCAGATCAACAGTCACATCAAATTCTCCTCTTAAGGCAACAATATTTATAAATCAGATGTGTGGTTCTGAAACAATTATCAGTGGTTGAGCAGTCATGCCTAAAGCTGGCTTGTTCTTGTACAGAAAGGTCAAAGCTCTCAGCACAGTCCCTTAATCTCCCCTGAAAATAACTGGTTTAGATTTTAAAGAGCAAATTTGAAAGGCTGATTGGCCAGTAATTCCCAGGATTATTTATATCCCCTTTTTGTAAAGAAGGGAAAAAATGCCATCAGACCAACTTATAGGGTATAGGAAGAATCAGGCAATATTTTAAATGATTGAAATATAGAATGGGCTCAAGATGACTAAGTTTGTTCTTTCCCCCCCATGTAAGTTACTTTGTGTTCAGTTTTGAGGAACTGTTAAGTCAGTGTATTGGTGTATAAATTATAAGCAGGGAGTTATAAAACCAACATAAGTTTAAGTGAAATTATACCGCTAGTGAGGTGAATTTATAGTTCTCCTGACTGAATGGTCTCTTCTGGTGTTACACTCTGTGACTATAGTTTACAAAAAAACACAATGAATGGCCAAATTGATACAAGTGAGATACTATCAATGGAATAATTTGTTGTCTCACCGGTTGCTACAATTAGGAAGTTAAACCAAACTAAATGAGTAAGTTAAAGAAAATGCTCCTTTTAAGGTTTTATAACAAGGTTAATGGGAGACTTCATTCCCTTTAACTTGAGTAATTTAGCTCAGGGTCTGATAAAAAGCAGAGGCTGTTACTTTGGCTTGATTTTAAAGTACAATGCTTAAAAAGATTCCCTGGTAGCTTCCCTTTTGGCTACTTCTTTCTACCATTAAACTTTGCTATTCAAAAAGACAGCATTATACTTGGTTTGTTTAACATATTTCCCTTACCACATTAACACAATGCCTGTAATCTTTTCGCAGTCTGGCTCACAGAATGTTTTCTAAGAATCTAGATTTATAGCAGCTTTAGAACGACACTGATTTAACCTACAGATCCTTTGCAGTTTCAACAACAGGCTTGAAGGTTTAGTATCTACTTTAGGGGTACAATGAGTAACACACAAAGATGCACAATCACACACACACATTAGTGGGCATTGGAGCAACTTGAGCATCCTCAGGTTGCTCTTCCAAAGGATTTTTGTTCCTTCTCAGAGTCTTTAGTTCACATGATTGAGCTTAGCTTAGATCTAAATTGATATCTACAGATATCTTCCTTGGTGCCAAGATGTAGCTTGAGCTCTTTCATATGTGGTGGGGTTTGATGTTTACTCTCTCTGTGTGGCACCTCAGGCTTAACTAAGATGGTGGTTGGTGTTCTTAATTTCTCCTTCTCTGGGTGGCCAATCCAGAGCATGGATCAGGATACAAATGTTCCTTACAAGGGAAAAGCCCTGTGTTATGTACAGAAAGCAATTTAAATGACACTGATATCCAGAAAAAAATACAAAATGTGTTTAAAAATCTCAAAATGGAAACAGAAAATTTCAAAAGCAGCACGCAGAAAAAGGTCCTGCTGATACACCTTTCTGAGAAAGCAATTTTCCTGACACAAATACAGTAAGCTAAGTATTTGCACACAGGTACAGTAGCAAGTCTGATGATAGTAACTACAGTTGTGCTTTGATGGTTAATGTGAATCAAAGATGCTCTAAAGATGGGCTGTCAGTTGCTGATATTTGCAAGAAAAGCAAATAGCTACTTGGAAAAGATGTTTTTGGAGAAAACCACCCAGCTACAATCCTTTTGGAGGTAACAAACCTTTCTCCATGCCTTTGTAAAACAGGGAGAAACCCCTCTTATGCAAACCTTTCTATCAAATTTTTGAGTTTTGTACCTGAAATTTCAGTAAATACCATTAGGAGGGTAAAAGCTGTTCCCAAAGAAAGAAAGCTATAATATCAGTAAAAATATTAAATTATACAAGGAACAGAAATGGAAGAAAGAAGGGCTGGGTGCTAGGAGAGATGCCAACCTAGTCTGAGCATAATTGCATATATAATAAGATTTAAAGCAAGTTGGAACCTATTGTGCACAATGCCTTATGGCAGTTTGCATTGCATCAATCTGCTCTCACTAAGCCACTTTTAATGCTCCATTGTTTCTCAGAAAGAAAAGAAGGGGGGAATTTGATGGACACAAAAATATAGGTATGCTTCCTATTCTAAGGATTGTGAAAAGCACATCTAAAAGGCTCTGTTCACATGAAGAGCTGTGCTGGGTGAAAGGGATGCATATATATATATATGGAAGTATTCACCTATGAGTTATGCCTCACCTTGCATCCTCAAAATTTTAGCAGCCTGAATTTTTCAGAGGCTTTGTGAAATCTCGAAGAGCCCTCTTTGTGCAAAATCTCAAAAGACTGTGCCGTTGTAGTGTTTTAAGTGTAGACAAGTCCTTTGTTTTGGCTGCTCGTCTTGGGACACCTTGGGCCTGATTTTCCATAGCTGAGCAGCCCGAATGCCAGTTGTGCCAGTTGGAGCAGTAGGCATTGCACTTCAGTGCATTAAAGCACTTCCATGTGACACTACCTACAGTGACAAGCGCTTCTCTCATCAGTATAAGTAATCCACCTCCCCAAAAGGCAATAGGTAAAATCTGCACCCGAGAGACATAAATGCACTGACCTATCCCGAGTGTAGACAGTGCTAGATCAATGGAAGAATTTTTCCACTTACCTAGCTACCACCTCTTGGAGAGGTAGATTACCTATAGCTGTGGGAGAAGCCATCCCATCAGCATGAAACACTACGGCGCCCGCGCAGGGCCAGCTTTAGGCCGATTCACCCGATTCCTGGGAATCGGGCCCAGTGCCTAAGAGGGCCCCGTGCTTTAGGCGCCTTTTAAATTTTTTTACTTACCCTGGCTGCGGTCTGCTCCAGGGTCTTCCATGGCCCCGCTCCCCTGACCAAAGTGCCAGCGGGAGCAGGGCTGCCCCACAGCCCCACTCTCTCAGCTGGAGCTCTGACCAGAGTGCCACAAGCCCCGCGGCCCTGCTCTCCTGGCTGGAGCTTTGGCTGGAGCGCAACAAGCCCCATGGCCCCAGCTGGAGCTCTGACCGGAGTGCGACAAGCCCCGCGGCCCCGGCTGGAGCTCCAGCTGGAGCACCGCCAGCCCTGCAGCCCCGGTTTCCTGGCTGGAGCTGCAGCTGGAGCGCAGTAAGCCCCATGCCCCTGGCTGGAGCTCCAGGCCCTTTAAATAGCCCCCAGAGCCCTGGGGTAGCAGGGGGCTCTGGGGGCTATTAAAAGGGCCAGGGCTCCAGCTGCCTCTGCCACCCCAGTCCTTTAAATAGCTGCCAGAGCCCTGCTGCCCCCATGCATTCCCCAGGGCTCCCACAGCTATTTAAAAGGTCAAGGGCCGGGTAGAAGCAAGGGAGCCCCGGGCCCTTTAAATAGCCCCCAGAGCCCTGGGATAGCGGGGGGCTCTCAAGGCTTTTTAAAGGGCCGGGGCTTCAGCTGCCTCTGCTGCACCCCCTGCCCTGCCCGCACCAGCCCCGCCCCCCGCTGCCTGCAGCCAGCTCTGCACCCCCTGCCCACAGCCAGCCCCTACCAAACTCCCTGCCCTGTCTCCAGCCAACCCCTGCCACACACCCCTGCCCGAACCAGCCCTGCACTGCCCGCCCTGCCCTGCCCTGTCTCCAGCCAACCCCTGCTGCACCCCCCTGCCTGAAGCCAGCCAGTCCCATACTCCTGTCTCCATCCCTGCCAACCCCTTCTGCACCCCTCTGTGGCCCTGCCTGAAGCCAGCCCACCCCACACTCCCTTGTCTCCAGCCAGCCCCGCACCCCTTGCCCTGCCTTTAGCCAGACCCTACCTCCAGTCAGCCCCTGTCCTGCCTCGAACCAGCCCCATGTCCACTGCTGCCCTGCAGTTCCCAGGCCAGTAACCTGCACACCTGCTTCAACGAGGGGGGCAGGAAGCAGTGAGGACCCACACATGTGCACACCCCCAAGGAGTGGCGGGGACCCACACGGCAGTCATTAATAACCAATCAACAGCATATATGATGCAATGTACATAATATACAATTTTATTATTTATATAGTTATGGAAAGTAAATAATACATGCAAGAAATGGAAGGCTTTTTTTTACACTTTTTTCTTTTTAAGTCGTCCCTGCCAGGGCCCCGCCGAAAGTGTTCGAATTGGGCCTCACACTTTCTAAAGCCGGCCCTGCTCCCTCTTTAGCGTTTTAAGTTAAGATATATCCCTAAACTCAGACAAAACTGTGAAGAGTGGTGACTGATTTGTCTGGGAGACAATATAATCTGATTAAACAAAGGGATCACTCACCAGATTCCAATTCTAATCCTGATGCTGACACAATGCAGCAGATCCTCAGATAATTTACACCATCTTTCTCCATTGACTTCAGTGGAGCTGTGTCAATATATACCAGCAGAGAACCTGTGCCTGAGTTTGTGATCTTGGGCATGTTAATTAATCTCTCCGAACCTTCATTTTTACAGCAGGAAAATGGGGAATTTGAATAATTACCTACTTCATAATTAAATATTAGCAGAGCATTAAAAGAAGAGGGAATAAAACTCAAGATTTTGTGGCTCCTAGTTCTCTGTTTAATCCATAAGTCTCGGTGGTATTGGAAGGGGCCCTTTTTCATCCATATCCTTCTGAGTGGGAATTTGAGAAAAAATGACTGTTTTCTTTTTCAGACATACTTCTGTGAAACAGTATTTCACCCAACTTCGTTCCTTTAAAATTGGTTCAATTAGTGGAAGTTTTGCAAACTAGAAAGCAGATGAAGTACATTTGAAAAGCTGTCATGATAAATGTTCTGCCCAGCTGTAGTTGCAACATAGCAAAGCTCAGAGTGAAGGAATCCTGAGCCCCAACACACATTATAGGGTCACCGTGCTGGTTACTGTTGGGAGCAGGAGTAGAATATGAGCTGTGCACTCCTACTTCCCCTATGTGTTGGTTTGGGGCCAGATAGATTCCTTCTGTGAGAATCATGTCACTAACACTCTCATTTTTATGGACTTCAGCACGAACCTGCTTGTCTTGTTTATAAGATTTATCCCATTAAATAGAACTACGGTCATGAGCAAAGCAAGCAGAGTTCAGCCATCAAAGCTGCCTTTAAAGAGACCTATCATGGGTTTCTCGTTTGTTGTGCCCTTGTTGCTGTACAGGATTTCACAGAGAAACAGCACAGTCTAGTGGGTGTGGCACTGTGCTTAGAGTCAGGAAACTTGGATTCTCATCCCAGCTGTACCATTACCTTCATGAGTGGCCTTGGGCAAGACACTTAACCTCTGTCTCTCAATTTCCCCATTTGTAAAATGAAATAATGCTGATTGTCCTCTTTGGGAAAGCAGTTGGCAGTGCTCCACTAATTAGTAGCTAGTGCCTTGGGAATGCATTCCTTGTGTTACTTTCTGACCCTATTGTTCCTGCATGAAGATCTTTTATATCTGTGTATTCACTTAGATCTATCCTGAGCTCTGTGTGCTTTTTACTAAACATTAAAGCATAATCCAAATATCAAAGCCAACATCAGATATTTCCAGAGCTGACATTAACCTCCCAACCAATACTGAAAAACTGAAGATATTCAACTCTCCCACCTGTCACCTCTAGCTCTCCAAAAGCCAAAGAGAGGAAATAGAATTTTCATTGTGCCATTCAAGTGAACGGACTTGGGTTATGTTATCTAAGGGTCTCCACTAATTACAACTTCAACAATATCACATGCAGCTACATGCATATGTCACCAGAGATTTTATTACACAACATAAGCTTTTAAGAATTTTGAATTTATCTCCTCCATGTTCAGATTTTTCATGGTGCTTTTGTTGCCTAGTTCTCCAAAAGATGAACAACCTAAAAGATCAAATTGTCTGTCCCCTCTGAAACATTGTTTATTTTGCAAACATACAGAATTCCTTAATTTAAAAAGTTTGCTTTTAAACAGCCTTCTTCACCAATCATAGTTCATAATTAAAAAACAAAATTGTTTAAAAATTGTTTACCTTCTTGTCTGCTTCTTGTCTTCTTGTCTGCTGTGTACATGAGCTCCGAGCAGCTTTCTGTGGCTGCTAGAATATAAAAGTCTCTGCCACTCCCCCTGCATATTGTTCCACCCACTTGCTGGAGTGGTGGTGAAATCATTATAATTTAGCCATGTCAAAATCCCATCATCTTGTAGTTTCTTGCAGCGTTTTGGAGGAACATAGTGTCCAACTATCTGCAATGAGAGTTTTATTTTGACTATTTTGCCTGACAAGTCTAACAGTCTATATCTGTTGCCAACATCTCCTGATCACCAAGATTCAAAACCAAGATTCTCTTCACATTGAAACTCAGGATCCAGACCTGCAATGAGCTCAGTGAAGGGGGATCTCTCAGGGGCACCCCTTTGAAGTCAAGGGGGCTCTGCATGTGCACAGAAATCTGTTCATGGAGAGTTCTTTTCAGCGTTGAGGCCTGAGGGTGGTATTATCTTCAGAGACTCCTTGCTTGGAATTCAGTCTAATTGCAGTAATAGAGGAAACAACTGAGATATGTTACTTTTCCATTATCTAAGGCCATCTCTCTTTTTATTTTATTTTATTTTATTTTGTTTTATTTGAAGATAATACAGAAAGCTAGTTTTCATTTGTATTTAAGGATTTTAATCAAGAAGAGAAAATTGCCTCCTTGAACAATAAAAAATAATCCAAAATCAGGGCAGCTTTTAAATCTTAATTACAAGTAAAAATAGATTAGGAATGACAGCTCAAGTGTGTTTCTAAAATATGAACATTTTTTCTGAGTTGTAGCTCCCACTGCAACAAAACCTGATTAAAGTCCACATTCTCCCTGACTCCAGTAGCAACATTAGAAAAGGGAAAGAAAAATCTGATGGGTACCAATGACAGATCTTCTGCATACTTCTGCTGACTACCGTCTTATCTATGGCTATCCCAGTGAGTGAGAACATTGTACATTCCACCACTCAAGAACAGCCAACTCTGTAGTGGAACATGGCAGGTAATTAGTCAAGACAGACTTTAAGGGCATCCAATTTATAAGGCCCCCTCCACATGGTCACATGGGCCATCACAGTCCTCTGAGATTCTGGACATATTAGTGCAGCTAGTTTCTCCTCAGCAGAGCCACAAACCCATCCTGCAGCTATAGAAGGTTTGAGGAAGCTCACTGGAAAGGCAGTTCAGCTATCAAGCACCCAGCACAGGCAACTGGACTTCCAAGGTTTACTGATGTAGAGGCCAACAATGGAACAACAGGCAATGGCTGGTGGAAGGGCAAACACTCCCTTTCCCGTGGCTTTCTGGAAGCCCATCTCTAAAAGGAAACTGCCAGAATTTCAAACCTGAGCAATCACTGTCTTTGCTGCTGCTATCGTGTAGGTCTGCAGGCAGGTGAAGGAAGGGAAGGAGTTTGTGGGGAATGTCATGAGAGGATGTTTGGGGAGGACCTGGGAAAATGTGTGTAGACTTTATGGGGAGAGATGGCAGCTGTTGTGGGAAAAGGACAAAGGCTGAAAGATAGCAAGGCGGTATTGAGAGGGAAAAGAAGCTTCAGAGTAGAGGAGTCAGACAAAACAGGGTTAGAAAATTGGGAGAGCTGAGGGGATGTTTTTAAGAAGCAGTGGATAGATTAATGGACAAAATAGGGTTAGTATAAGGGCCAGGGAGGAAATGTGGACTATGAAGAAAAAGGGAAAGAGATAGGGGAATGTTGGGAATGTAATGAGGAAAGGGGAAAACTGATGGGGGGGACTAGGGGAAAAGGTATAGGAGACTCAATGGCAGAAGGAATTAGGTGGAAAGAATGGACAGTGAAAGTGGCCCAAAGGAGAAAGAAAGATGCTCGTAGCGTGAGAAAAAGGAAAGAGGAATAGGGAAAGACTGAAAGTAAAATAGTATAAGATGACAAAATAGAGAAATATAGCAAGAAAAAAGAGAATGGCTGTGAAATAAGAAAAATATTATGTAAAAGGAAGGAAAAGAAGGAACCAAAGAAATCAAGAAGGGAAAAGGAAAAACAAGAACACAAACTTTTATTTTTTAATTATATTTTGCATGTGTTGTGAATCCTTTTTGTTGATGGGCAATGGAGAAACAGGAGCCCAAGCAACCAGAGTATCATGGCCATGAGAGCAGGGAAATAGAAAAGTTTGTGCAATCAATAAGGGAGCAGGTGGAGGAGAGTCTAGCTTTGCATTACTAATTTTGGACTGTTTTTGGAGATCCCTTAAACATTGCCCCGAAAACCAGCCTTGGGTTTCAAAGAAAGAAGGAAAAACTGAGTACAAGGAGAGTTGCAAACTTTTCACAATGAGCATAATTGCACATTTCATAAAACATGAAATGAGTTCTGGAACCTATGATGTATAATTCCTCAAAACAGGGTGTATCACATCATTTTTCAGTCATATGCTGCTAATCTTCTTAATAGAAGGAAGAGATGGATGCAACTCTTTACAACATCTTTTCCAAATTAATTTGCAGAATTTAGGGAGGAAGACTGGAACTACACAGTTTAGAAATGTGGCCTGGACACAGTGGGTGACATCCTGACCCTACTGAGGTCAATGTAGGTTTTGCCATTGACTTAATGGGGCCAGGATTTCCCCTCGGAGATAGAACTCCAACAGGTTGATATTACTGTATCACCAAAAAGACCCAGTCAGAGACCTGTAGTGTTAGGTGCCAAACACACATGGTCCCTGCTCTAAGGAGCTTACAACCTAATGAACAACATCAGGATCTGAGCAAACTTTCTGCTGGAACACAGGCCTTCCTGTCAGATTCCGGTCAGTGAGCAGCAGCTGGTAAAGCTTACAAGCAGGGGCGGCTCTAGGTATTTTGCTGCTCCAAACATGGCAGGCAGGCTGCCTTCGGCGGCTTGCCTGTGGGAGGTCTGCAGAAGCTGCGGGACCAGCAGACCCTCTGCAGGCAAGCTGCAGAAGGCAGCCTGCCTGCCACCCTCGCAGCAACCGGCAGAGCGCCCCCGCAGCTTGCCGCCCCAAGCACACGCTTGGCGTGCTGGTGCCTGGAGCTGCCCCTGCTTACAAGAGGGAGTCTTGCCCACTTGGGACTTGATTTAAAGCCCATTCAACAGGAGGCTTTTCTCTGACTTCCAAATGCTCACTCCCTGGCAGAACAAATACAATGATGGTGGTTTGTTTGTTTGTTTCTCTTCTTGTCAGCCCCACATAGTCACCAGCCAGGTGCATTCTTCCCCTCTTGTGCAGCATCATCAGGAATAAAAACTCTGCAGATCCAGTTCTGCCTTCAATAATGTCTGAGTGCAGCTCCATTGCCATGGATATCTTTGTTTGCATATGGTTGTAGCTGAGGGCATCATTCAGCAGAATCTCTATTATTGGGTGTGGTGTACAAGATCAAAAGAACTCCGCATGACTCTTGGATCTTGGCGTGAGTTTGCAGGGCTGGCAGCTAGTGAAAACAATAATCTCTTTGTTTGCAGACTGAGAAAATCAAATGTGGTAATCAGTGAGCCACTGGATGTGGAACTGAAAGGTCACTTGAAGTCACTTTTTAGGGGAGAATCAAATTTAAGAGTGGGCTGGAGAACATAGAACAGGATCCATGAAGCATCTTCCTGTATCATCACAGGTTCCCTCCCTCCTCTCCTGGGATCTCCAAAGATCCCCAGGAACTGGACAGTAAAGCAGGTAGATGTTGGGAGAAGTTGGGGGAGGAGGAGAATCAAAGAAATTCAGAGCAGGGAGACACAAGCTCTTACTTAGTTTGTAAACTCTTTGGGTCCGGACCATGTTTTTGTTCTGTGTTTGTGTACCTAGAGCAATGGGACTGTGACTAAGGCTCCAAGGTGCTATAGTGATACAAATAATAGTATTAGTAATAGCAACCTGTGGGAAGACCCTCAGGGAGAATTTGAGAAGGAGGAAAAAGGAGGGAAAGAGAGAAACAGCAAAAAGATGGAAGGAAAGCAACGTGGAGCAGGGAAACAGACAGAAACAGAAGAAGCAAAGGAAATAAGACAATATGATTCCACAGGGTGACCCCAAAAAGTGGAGGTAAATATGAAAGCAGAGGAATGAGAAGAAAGCATATGCTGCTTTTCAAAAGAAGTAGACTGTAAACTTCTTAAAGCCCTTAGGAAAAATCCTTGGCGCAGAAATAATACAACTTAGGCAGTAGGGTCATCAGGAACAACAACAACAAAAGCTGGATGGCTGATGTCAGTATGGGTCAGAGTTACCATTGACCTTAACTGTGGATTCCGTATTTCAAACGTTTGGGTTCTTTTGAGTTTAACCTTCACTCTGAATAATCCAACGGTTGCTTCTTTATTAATGATAAAGGCAATGTTCTGCTAAGCCTTTTTTTACCATTGCACCGCCTATATTTACTTTGCACTCCAGCCTAGCAGCATCTTTGGCTTGGAATACATCCTGTGCTGGTTATTTGACTCCTTGCTTATACAAATTATGTCTAAGCAGGGTCTGAATGAGCTCTCCCCTGACATCTAGTGATGAACTAGGGGAAAAGACTTTAAGAACCAACCTTGTTTGCATAGATATGCCTACTCTGCCTAGGTGCTCAGCATCATGGAGCAGATTTGCCCAAATGATCACTTTTGACTGGTGTTGGATTGCAAGTCACTTTGGTGTTGAGTGCAGGAGTGATGAAAGGTTGTCGTCCTTGGTATGTGAGTTGAGGGCAGAAGGCTGTGCTTGGCCTGCCCTGGCTGAAGGGATCACCCTCAACTGAACTCCACTTGCTAAGCAGGGGGTAGGGAGGCCAAATCCCAGTAAAAGGGAGAAAGGTGTGGGGACAGGTGATTGTACCTGGGGATGTAGCTTCTGCTGAAATCAGAGAGCTGTGTTAAGTGGCGGGACCTCAAGAACCTCCAGAGGTTGTTGTAGGGAGGCTGGTGGCAGTGGAGAAACCGATGGCTCAGCAGCCAACAGCAGTGGCGTGAACAACAGCACAGAGATGGAGGAAACAATGATGCAATAGTGAATGGCAGCATGGAGGTCAATGATGCGACATGAACGATGGCACGGAAGCAGCAGCTGAAGCATTGCTTGATGAATTCCCTCCAGTTTGGGCAGGAGGTGAACTCAATAAATGCATCTCTAAACTCTGAGTCCTCACTAGCCAAGGACCACAACTGTGAGTGGGGTGCATGGAGGGAGAGGGGAACAGTGTGGTAAAAGAACATTAGTTTGTCAGACTTTCACACTGCACCGTGAGAAACTGAGACAAAGGACATTGCCCAGCCTATTCTGGGTGGGAGTTTTGCTTGTGGTTATATGCTTCTGAATCGTGCTTGTGGCATTTTCTCAAATTAATGCTGGGTTCCTTTCCCTTTCTCATTAAAAGTTTTCTTTTCCATACACAGACTGCTCACGAGAGTGAAAGTATGGCCTTTTAGAGGCACTTAGGGGTGCCTCTACTGGGTGGGGACTCAAGCCAGTTGTGTATTATGTTGCTAAGAGGGACCTCTAGATATAGAACCCAACCTTCGCTGCTGCCAGCTCCACCTGGCAGAAGGGTTATATATACCAGCGGTTTTCAAACTGCAGGTCACGACCCAGTACTGGGTTGCAGAACATAAGGCACTGGGTTGCGGCGGCTCTGGTCAGTGCTGCCTGGCTAAGGCAGGCTAGTCCCTGCCTATTCTGACACTGCACTGTGCCCCAGAAGGGGCCAGTAGCGGGTCTGGCTCCCAGGCAGGGGGGCCATGGGGCTCCATGTGCTGCCCTACCCCAAGCATCGGCTCTACACTCCCATTGGCTGGGAACCTGTGGGCGAGAGCTGGAGCTGGACCTGCTGTTGGCCGCTTCTGGTGTGCAGTGCAGTCTGAAATGCCAGGACAGCAGGAAGCCTGCATTAGCACCCCCACGGCACCACTGACCGGGAGCCGCCCAAGGTAAGCCCATGCCCCAACCCCCTGCCCCAACCTCCTGCCCCAGCCCTGAGCCCCTACCCAATCTAGAGTCCCTTCCTGCACCCCAAGCCCCTCATACCCAGCCCCACTCCAGATCTTCCCCCCAGCTCAGAGCCCTGACCCTCTCCTGCACCCCAACCCCCTCCCCCAGCCCAGAGCCCCCTCCCACACTCTGAACCCATTTCCAGCCCCACTCTGCAGTCCTCACCCCCGCACCTCAACCCTCTGTCCCAGCCCTGAGACCCTCCCACACCCCAAGCCCCTCATCTCCAGCTCTGTTGGGTTGCGGGCATCAACAATTTTCTTCAACTGGGTAGCCAGAAAAAAAGTTTGAAAACCACTGATATATACCACTAGTGTTGTGCAGCATAGTGTACGAAAGGGAAATTGATTGGGCCTCTCTGTCTCAGCTGGAGTACAGGCCCTCCCTAGACACTGCCAGACTATCCCTGAGAATGATGACTATTATCACTGACTCATCAAGATGCTTCATTTTGCATGCCTAATGCGTTCCGGTTAGGCAAATAGTTTCAGAAAGTTTTCCTGGGGCAGAAAAGCTGTTGTGCTAAATAATTTCCTCTCTTTGTGCAAAATACTCTTTGCTGTTGTACTACACTCTCAGGTTTTTTAAGAATAAAGTGTAAAGAGTTTCCTTGTTTGGTAAGTGATGTTGCCTTTTTCCTGAGTTATGTGAAGGAATTATGTGGAGAGGCAGGATAGTTCAGTAAGTAGGGCACTAGTTTAGGGCTTGGGAAAGCTGCATTCCAGTTCCTGCTCTGCCACGGGCTTCATGAAGGGTCTTAGGTGAGTCACTTAGTTTCTGTGCCTCACTTTCCCCATCTGTAAAATGGGGATAATAGCACTTCCCCACCTCACAAGGGTGTTGTGAGCATAAATACTGTGAAGACTGTGAGATATCAGACACTGTGGTAATGAGGTCTACATAGAGATTGAAGATGTGTACAATGAAACAGTGCTTGGTATCAGTGAGCAAACCAATCAGTTCCATGGACTTGCAGTAGATGAGGTTCATCACAATTCCATCTTCAGCTGCGTCCTTTGGCGCCCCACTGTGTCTCCAAGGACATCACACCACCTATTGAATCAGCAACTGCACTTTCTACCATACCTGCCAGAAGTGTTCCTTATGAGATTTCCCATCAAATACTGTCCAGGCCCAACCCCAGTTAGGTAGTGAGGTCAGATAATAGCTCACAGTGGGGTGGAATTAGGTCTGAGAAGCCTTGATTTCTAATTGTAATGGGAGGAGCATGTGTGTGACATTCTATTTCTAATTCAAACAGCAAGCAAGTTGCAGCAAGTGAATATTTAGATATATAGGCTCCTAACTTCCACAGATGTCAATGGAAGTTAGGAGCTTAAATTACTTTGTGGAACTGGGCCTTACTCACCAAATAGAATATTTTCACACTCTGTTATTCTGAAACTGGCAGGAGGCGTGAAAAAAGGAATTTGGAAAGTCATAGTTGTAGCCAAAATAATTATTGCTCTGGGTTTCCTGGTCACAAGATCACTTCACCAAAAGGATTAGCCAGTTAGAGTATGTCTACACTACAATTAGACACCACCGCTGGCTCGTGCCAGCTCACTTGGTCTCTCGAGACTCAGTTGCGGGGCTGTTTGTTTGCAGTGTAAATGTTCAGGCTTTAACGGCAGCCCAAGTTCAGGGACCCTCCCTTCTCACAGGATGCTAGAACTGCAGGGTTTTTATTGCAGTGTAGTCATACCCTTAGTTGTTCCTCACTTTATAGCACAGTGTTAGCTGATTGTCATTGAGAACATCCATTCAGAAGGAGAGAGAGATTTGCAGGCTGCTGGGAAGTGAACTATTTCCCTTTCTGTAGGCCCAAACAAAGATTCTACTAAATGTTTGCCATCCCTCATTTTCCGCTGTGATGGCTATGTATTATGGTAGCACCTACAAGCCCTATATAGTCTCTAGATACACTTAGTAACATAAGTAGGGTTATTGCCACCATTTTAGACATGCAGAAACTGAAGCACAGGACTTACATGGCTTGCCCATGGTTACACATAGTCTGTGGTATAGCTGTGAATAAAACCCAGAACTCCTGTCTTCAGACCAGCTCTCTAACCACTAGACCCCGGGCTTTCCCTGTGTTGCAGAAGTATTGTTTCTGGAAGATAGATGCCTATATTTTCTGAGGCCATGGCTGCACTAGAGAACTTACAATGTCACAGTTGTACCTATGCCCTGCTCTAAGCTCTGTAGTGGAGCTGCTCTAAGCCAATGGGAGAGAGAACTCCCATTACCCCCAATGAGCAGCGGTAGCTATGTCAGTGGGAGAAGTTCTTCCTCTAACATAGCACTACCCACATTGGAGTTTAGGTTGGTGTAACTTAAGTCACTCAAGGGGGCTTATTCACAACCCTGGGCGACATAAGTTATACCGACATAAGTGGTAGTGTAGACATAGCCTGAGTCACATGCATTCCCTCTGAGAGGGGCTTTGGGAATCCCCTTTGGCTTTGTTTTCAGTTCATGAGTCTCTTGCCTGTAATGTTGACATCTGTTTGACTTACTGCAAATTTTGAACCATTAGTGTTGTACATTTGACAGTGAAATGCTGATATATTGGTTCCCAGGATGATCCAGAAATATTAGGTCTGTTATCTTGGCTCATAAGCTGAGGGGAATTTTCAGAAGCCCACAATCTATCAGAAGACAAGGACCAACTGCATCATACTGACTTTGGAGGCAGGGCCGGCTCCAGGCACCAACATCCCAAGCATGTGCTTGGGGCGGCCCTTCTCAAGGGGCGGCACTCCAGCTTTTATTTATTTATTTATTTATTTATTTGCGTCAGTGGTGGCACTCCGGCTTTTGTTCTGGTGTTTTTTTTGTTTTGTTTTTTTGCTTGTGGCAGCAAAAAACCAAGAGCCAGCTCTGTTTGGAGGCTTTGCAGGCATTTTGCTGAAAACTCATTCCTAGAAAAATGCAGAACTCCAAATAAAGCTCCAGTTTACATTTGATGTGAACATCTGGAAGAGATGCACTATTTAACCAACCATTTTTATTGTGTATCTCTCCCCATCAGTCATCCATTCATCACATAACCTTCTTTAGCGCAATATCTTAAAAAACTCATTCAATATTTGGAGATGCAGTAACCACTTTTCTCATCTGCTGTTTTGACCACACAACAATTTTTTAACAAAAAAATATATCCAAAGTGTGTCTAGATCCTATCTGTCTGTAATATTGATAGTTCAGGATTAAAGGGTGGGCATGAATATAACAGAAACCAATTTTTGGCCTCTGAACTATAGTATAAAAGTAGACGACACACACTTCTTCTGATAATGCTTTATTCTGAATGGTATAAGGTAAACTAATACTGAACACATGCAGCAGGAAGACCTTAGCCAGAAATTAAACCTACTTACAGTGCTGTTATGTTTCGCTTGAAGACCCTGTTCATAAAAAAATATCATTTTTTCCATTCTTGCATCAGGAATTAGATATATTAATCCATGTTAATTTCTGGATTTCCTTTTTACACATCACATTCACTGTGGGAATCGTCTTTAAGGACTACTCTGAAGTCAGAAATGATAGGGCAACACAAGCCTGAGAGGTATGGCAGTTCTCGCTCCATAGCAAATGTTTGGTACATTCAGTATTTCCAGTTTTCATTTTCAGAATACACACAACCTAGGCTCTTCATAGCTGGAACTGTCACTGAGCAGTAGCGTAGTCAAGGGTGAACTGAGTTTACTCACTTCTCATTTGGGGAATATAGAGTTCAGTCTAGGTTAATTTAGCCACTTCTTTTTTTATCGCTACATCACTACCACTTAGCTAACTTACACTGCTAACTTGATTTCATCATTTAAGGGGCATCATTAGGGAATTTCCAAGCTACTGGGGCCAGATCCTACATTAATGTAAATTAACATAGCTCCACTGAGGTTGCCAGCTGAGGATCTGGCGCTTACAGTAACAACTGTAAGTATTATCATTAATTATTTTATTATCTAGTGCATTTCTTCCCTAGATATCGCTGCAGTTTATGAAGGTGAATAAGAATTGTTAACTCCATATTACAGATGGCAGCCCCATTCCTCCAATAGACTGTGTAGACGCATTGCTCAAACCGAATGGAGTCTCACTGAAGCCAATAACATTCCACTGAAGCACAGCACTGTGTCAGTGCACAGTCACCCAAAGGATCAGAGCTATAATCCCAAATGTCAAAAAACTTTTTTTTTTTTGGATGTAGAAATACACTTTGGAAAGATTCTGGACACAGCACAAGGTAAATTTATAGAAAACTTAGCTAGCTTTCATTATGAAATTCCAGATCCTTCAGCAATTCCAATTCACCTTCCTCCAGGAAAATGGACTTTGATTTAATTTTCTTTTAGAAAATGAAATGCATCAGAGAAACATGAATGTATGTTTGTTGCTGGAGATGGGGTATTTCCTGATGAAACACGTGAGGGTTCCTGTGTGGTGCTAAATTCCTTATTCTAGGTGAGTGAAACAAAAGGAGTTAAATTGCATCATTTTATATGACTGCTGCATGTGAAAAGTATGTGGTGCTGCCTGTTTGATATATGAACATCTTAGATTACCTTTCAATGGTGGTACTCAGGATGCAAAGCTTTACAGAAATATGAATCACAACAAATGGATTCTGCTTTTTTCAATAGATATGCCCTATTTAAGGAGAACAGAATCTGCCAGAAAGAATAATGTTGCGAGTTTTGTTATGCCTAAACAAGAAGATAAATGGATGGTCAGCTTTAAATTCATCTTTGTGTTGCAGGATCCGATATCCTGGTACCTCACTCAATTCAGCACCTTCTTCATTTACTTCCAGAGAGACTCTGTGGATGATCTGAGACAAAACCACACCCTTAGTCTCAGACATTTCAGAGAAGTCTGCTACATTCTCGTTAAAAATATTTGTCATTCCCAAGCTTTCCAGAACAGGCTTCAGATCATAATCCCCTTCCACCTTAAATTTGGGAAGAAACACGTTCACTTTGGTATTGGCCATCACGCTGGGATTGGTCCACTGTACTAACGTCTCAGGAGTGAGCGCTCGTTCAAGCTGAAATAATAAAGCAAGGGAGCATATTAATGGTCAATTTAAGGGGAAAAAAGACACTCCCCACTGTCCTCCTCCGTTCAAAAACCAAAGATAAGGGACTTAAATTTGCCCTTGATATATAGTAATTATCATGTCTAAGGGTAAATAGGGCTTTCAGTTCCATTGATGGCAACAAAGAATCCTGTGGCACCTTATAGACTAACAGACATTTTGGAGCATGAGCTTTCATGGGTGCATGCATCTGACGAAGTGGGTATTCACCCACGAAAGCTCATTCTCCAAAAGTCTGTTAGTCTATAAGGTACCACAGGACTCTTTGCTGCTTTTACAGATCCAGACTAACACGGCTACCCTTCTGATACTTGAGTTCCATTGATATCACTCTGGTTTAACTCACTGGTGTAGGTTTCTATAGTAACTCCATTGAATGAATATAATCTGGTCCTTAGCACATTACAAGTACTGTGTGAGTAATCATCACAATAGCCCTCCAAGGTAGGTACCTCAAGGAAATTGGGAAGGACAGCTTAAGTGACTTGCCCAAGGCTACACAGCAAGTGAAAAAGCAAAGCTGATATGTGAGCCAAGGCCTCTTGATTCCCATGCCCACGAGCAATGGAATTACTAGCCTGTTTGCCAGAAGCTGGGAATGGGTGACAGGGGATGGATCACTTAATGATTACCTGTTCTATTCATTCCCTCTGAAATGTGGCATTGGCCACTGTCAGAAGACAGGATACTGGGCTGGATGGACTTTTGGTCTGATCCAGTATGGCCATTCTTGTGTTCTTGTGTTAATTTGAACTAGACAACAGACTCAAGCTTCAAAATTCTGATCTGGATCTAGATTAGGGACAGTCCTGATACTTGGGGCTTTTTTTTATATGGGCTTCTATTACCTTCCACCTCCTGTCCCAGTTTTTCACACTTGCTGTCTGGTCACCCTGATCTAGATCAGCTTTTGTCAGTGTTTCCAGATATTTCATTTGGCCCAAAGTCTGAGGGGTGTGCAGAGCAGGAGATTTCATTGGTATCCATCTCGAACTTGAATTAAAGGCTGTCTCATGATCTGAATACAATTTCCATGTATAAATCATAGTACCCACAAAAATGCATGTGTTTACGCTAGTGCTAACACAGTTAGGGCCAGATTCTGAGATTCTTACTCACAGTGAGTAGCACACAGGTAAGTGGGGTTACTTGACCCTTAATGTCTAAACTGTGAATTGGCTGCAGTTCACCGCTCCAGGCCAATGGGGTCAGCACATCCCTTGGCCCGCACCACTTTCTGCAGCCCCCATTGGCCTGGAGTGGCGAACCTCGGCCAGTGGGAGCCACGACCGGCCCAACCTGCAGACGCAGCAGGTAAACAAACTGGCCTGGCCCGGTCCTGCCAAAGGTTGCCGATCCCTGCACTAGTATCAGGGCCGGCGCTACCATTTAGGCAGCCTAGGCAATTGCCTAGGGCGCCAGAATAATTGGTGGGCGCCATTTTGCTGGAGGAGGCGGCAGGCGGCTCTGGTGGAGCTGCCGCAGTCGTGCCTGTGGACGGTCGGCTGCTCGCGCGGCTCCGGTGGACCGCCCGCAGGCACCACTGCGGCAGCTCCACCGGAGCCGCGGGACCAGCGCGCGGGGCAGCGAAATTGCCGTCCGCCTAGGGCGCTCAAACCCCTAGCGCCGGTCCTGACTAGTATATACCCTTTGACAAATGAGGGAGACTGAGACATGAAAAGTGAAGTGACTTGTTTTTTTACTTTTGAACAAGTTCAGGCCAGAGCTGATAGGAGAACCTAATAATCATGACTGTAATGCCCAGACCCACAAATATAGTTAGGTTCTAACAACCCTGTATTTCAGTAGCAAGACAGGGTAGGTGAGATAATATCTTTTATTGAACCAACTTCTGTTGGTGAAAGAGACAAACTTTGAGAACTCTGAGTTAGTTCTAAAGCTTGTCTCTTTCACCAACAGAAGTTGGTCTGATAAAAGCTATTACTTCACCCACCTTGTCTCTCTAACATCCTGGGTCCAACATGGCTACAAATACACTGCAAATTTTAATTTCATGAAAATTAGAGGCATAAATACCTTTGTGGTTCTGGGCCTAAGTGCTTTGCTATAATCACCAGGCTACACGTACATTAACGTGGAAACTAGATCTCTGGGCCAGATTTTTAAAGGTATTTAGGTGCCTAAAGATGCAGTGAGGCACTTAGTGGGCTCTATAAAAGCACTTGGTCCTAGACACAGCACTCGAACCGATTTCCTTTAGATGAGTTGGCAATGCAATTTCACAAACATGACATCAGATGCAGAGAAGCAGAAGGAGACAATTAACTCCTAAGGAACCACTATCCTGTTCCCTTCATAGTAACTTGAGAGTAATACAGAAAATATACCTTAGAGGCAGAATTATTGTAAATGGAATGCTTCCCTTGCAAACAACATTTAAACCTTGTCTATTTCTCTTACCTGTTCCAAGCCAGTGGTATCATCCTCAATCTCTTTTGGTAGCAGAATGAGCATGCTCATGTGCTTGTTGAGGCAAGGGAGCTCAAGGATTGCAGTTTTTAATTCCTTTACATAGCCCAGGCAAAATGTAGCTTCCAAGTTCATCATTTGCACTGGTTTTGTTTCAGTCTGTAAAACATACAGGATACAACTTGGCAGCCCCTTTCTTTCACAAATGGGATGAAGGAAGGAAAGTATGTGTGCTTGGATGAGAGTTATACCTATGCATCATTTCTTTGGATTGGGGCATTTGTTTGTCTTCATATACAGTGAAACCTGTCTGGCCTCATTCCAGAATGACAAACATGGGCGGAAATGGCTTTTCTACAAATGGTGGATCAGGATTCTACTTAATACACTGGGGCACACTTTGAGGAGGTTTCTGAAGACAGGAGGTTGCCTCAGATTGGTGGCCTCTGGTAGCAGTTTCACTGTAAATTACAATGTATAACATCTAAAGGGCATTTCAATATCAGTGAGCCTAAAGCACTGAAGATATGCCAATGATGGAGGCACAACATAATCAGCATGGGGCAGCAAAAAATTGGCAACACCTCTTCTATAAGCAGAAAGCAGTAAGAGTGCCCCTTTTTTTATAAAGAACCTTACATTTTCCACAAACTCCGAGGAGTCCGGTGGCACCATAAAGACTAACAGATTTATTTGGGCATGAGATTTCGTGGGTAAAAAATCCACTTCTTCAGATGCATGGAAAAAATGGGGTTTTTACCCATGAAAGCTTATGCCCAAATAAATCTGTTAGTCTTTAAGGTGCTACCGGACTCCTTGTTGTTTTTGTGGCTATAGACTAACACGGCTACCCCTCTGATTCTTATTTCCATAAACTGTTTTAGTACTAGTCCAAAAGGAACTTTTGGGGTCCAATCATACAATACCGCCAAATGTTTCCTGTCATTAACATTTTGACTACTGTCAAACAAAACTATTAACTAATCCTGAGCTGGGCCAACATATCATTGACCCAGTAAGAAAATAACAGTCCACATTACACAAGTCAAGGACATGCTATTTCACTAGATGACATAGTGAAATACTGTGGCCTGAAATGTTCCTTGTTTGTAGATGACCTTCAGATAGGCTTTCCAAAGCTCTAGCATGAAGATCTAGATCTAGCTTTGCACCACCTCCTGGCTGAACCCAGACACTGTTGTCTGTGCTTTCCCTGGAAAACACCAGCTTAGTGTCTCCACTCCGATAAAATGGAAGTGTTGCTGGTGGGTAGGGGCAAGCATTTAGACTGAGGAATGGGCGGGAACTGTGAGTATGCCTTCTCTGGGAAGTGTGACTAGTCTTCGTCAGTGCTGTTACCAGTCTCTGGGTTATGATGGAGTCGTTGATGTCTCTGGATCATCAGGAGTTAGCTGCAGTGTGTTGTACTTTTTTCTGTCTCTGCATGGCCTACAGACTGTGACCATTCCCTTTGACACAAATCCCACCACAGTGATCTACTGTTCTGTAACTTCTAGACTAGCTTTCCGCAATGTGAGCTACTTGAGGTTACTTCAAGGGTATCTGAAGTCTTCAGCTAGTGCAGTGATTTGTCTCGAGCTGGGGAGCCATTCTGAGTATATAACACCAATATTCTGTGCCCTGCACTGGCTACCTCTTTGGTTTAGGATGCAGTTTCTGGTATTGGTTACAATCTCTGGGGTGCAGTTACCTGTGAGATTGCACTTCTCCCTCATTCACATAATGGCAGTTAATGGTCACCCTTTCTGTCAATGACACTCTAGTCATAATGTAGTACAGTGGTTCTCAGCCAAGGGTCTGGGGCCCCCTGGGGAGGCGGCAAGCAGGTTTCAGAGGTCCTCCAAGCAGGGCCAGTGTTAGACTTACTGAGGTCCTGGGCATAAAGCCGTGCAGGGCTGAAGCCCGGGACCCTGAGCCCTGCTACCTGGAGCTGAAGCCAAAGCCTGAGCAACTTAGCTTTGTGGGTCCCCAGGCAATTGCCCTGCTTGATACCTTCTAACACCAGCCCTGGCTTTTATATGCAGAAAAAGAATTGTTGGGGCACGGGTGGGATGTAGAGTTTTTATAGCATGTTAGGGAGGCCTCAGAAAGAAAAAGGTTGAGAACATGTGTAGTAAACGTCACAGCATAGAGAAAAATATATCTGGTAATTTTTCTTCAGATCATAGAAACTGATGAGGTTGGGTCTTTGAAAGGTTTATGTAAAACCACCAACACACTAAAATGTTAACTGGTTTATGGCACCCAGGACACAAAACAACAAGTCTCAGTAGAAAGCTCCATGACAGCCTAGTAATACTGAAGATTTCTATTTCAATTCTTCCAAACATTTACTTACTTTGAAACAGGATAATTTAAATGCCTTTTTAAAACATACCTTGTTGATTTTAAAAGGACATTCTTTGATTTGTGCCTCTGGGAACTTCTTCATCCAGTTTGTTACAAAATAAGCTGTGTTAACCAGGAGGATCTTAGTCTGGTCATTTATACTCCCCTCATTCAAAATGTTCTCCATTTTACCTGTGCACATGTTTTTTTAAAAAAAGCACATCATTAATAGAATACAGCAATATTGTTGTTCGAATAGTTGAATACTCTGCCTGTTTACAATACTAGGGTTGGCTAGATACTGTACTCATAGATAAGGAAATTTAATTCAAGAGGGAGACACCCTACTTGTGATTTTAGTATTTGTAGCCTAACTTTGGGGGGAGGGGCGACCTGAACTTCCAAATGATGCAAAATATTTATTTTGTATTTTAGGTGGTGTTGGAATCCAGATGATTTTTCCTATATTGGGTATATTATAATAAAAACAATTCTTAAACGCTATTGATCTTTCATTTTTAGTGAAATAGTTACAGATGGTTATTTTATTTTTATAATTGGTTACATTTTTACAAGGACTATTTTAAGGACTGTAGACCAAATTCATATTTGGTATAACTATCTTGGAAGTAATGGAGTTTAATTAATTTGATCCATTGCGGTCAGGGTAAATAGCAAATGCTATTATGAGAGAGCTGCAGCCATTCAGACACTAGATACAAAAAGGTAATGGCTAGAGAGCTGCAGGCTTCTATAGCAAGTTTCTACGAGATACAGTTTGTAATTTTGGAAGCAAAAGGCAAATTTCAAAGCTAGTTGCTGCTAATTTCAGATTGAGATGGTATCAGACAAATGGGAAAAAGCAAGAAGTGCTGTTTCAGTTATAGCACACTACCTAGTACTGCATGGTATGCTTTAAAGTCATAGAAAGGTAATTTTGTTGTTTTCCAGACACTGTAAAATTTTAGCAATGTCATGAAAGGAACTGGATTGACAGCATTCTAGACTCATAACTTCTCTTTATGCACAGACTTAGGCACAAAATAGGCAGTACAAGCTACCTGCACAATTCCACCTGTCTGGAAGAATGAAAACCTGAATCATGTACATCTAATTTCATAGTCCTACCACTGGGGGCACTAGTGACCAAGAAATCCTGTGAGCGCTCAGTAAATACCCTGTGCTATCAAGCCCTGTGCTACTAAACTCAGCAGCAGGCTGGCAAGAGCTGGGAATGCAACCCCTCCCCTAAGGAATTCTGCATGCTCTGTCCTGGGACCCTTAGTCTCCTGCTCACTGATTCAAGTCTGGTATCCATTGGTGGTGTCCAAAACATCATTAACTTCTGACAACTGTTTGGTGGCCTATTTGATATGAGTAAGTGATCTCAGTCCAATTATTACATAAAGACATATCTAGATAAGGAAAAATCACCACCATTTGGCATCTTTATGTCAGCAAATGGGCCAAGGAATGAATGGACTTTATGAAATTAATTGGGAAAAAACCCACAAAATTTGGAATCTGGGAAACATTTAACATCATTAATTTTAAGGATCACACTAAAAAAGCATGTTCCCATTTCTTTCACTATATAATTTGTCTGAAAATGTTAACTAAAAATGTCACAAGGGAACAGAATTCTCATTTCTCTTCAGAGACGTTAAGTAGGGTCTCCTGGATTAAACTATACTTGCCATCGGTTAGCTCCGAAACAGATTTGTTGATCTGCTGCCTGGTTTCCTCCGTTTTTTCTTTGAAGTCTACTAGTTCCAGTTCAGATGGAAAGGGTCTCTTGGTGGCATTGATAAACTCCTGAAAGACACAAAGAGTCAAATACATCCCGGGTGCAATCCCACTGATTTAATATTCCTACCACATGGGTTCATTTGACACAGAGAGATCCTGTGAATGTCATCAGCTCAGAGGTTCAACAGGAGTCAAGATTCAATTATATTACATGAGGGAATAAATTGACCTATGGCCTTTAAGAAGTGCCTATCTTACCATAATTTGAGATGATAAAATGACACCACATTCATGGTCTTCCTGTTGCAAATTATTAGTAAAAACACAACTATTCACACAATCTACATCCTCAACATCCTGACAATATATTTGAAGAGTTTAATGGATGCTATTAGGTCTCCACTCAAATAAAGCTGAAAAACAGTTTACATGATTATAGCTTTGTTTTCACTGGATTTTAGCTTTCTGAAAAAAATCAGCTTTTGGGCTGAAATTTTCCATGCTTGAGCTCTGTCCAAAGGAGTGGTGGTGGTGTTTTTTGTTTGTTTTGTTTTTAATTTGAATGAAATCTCTTCAGCCATTTTTTAGTTCTGCTAGTTGAAAAAGCAAACAATCACTTTCCTTTCTTTTTAATTGTCACACTTGGTTTTTTCCCCACAAAAGTGAAAAAACAGCTGAGCTTCCAAACCTGACATACGTAATCATAGTGTGTGTGTGTGTGTGTGTGTGTGTGTGTGTGTGTGTGTGTGTGTGTGTGTAAATTAGGGGCACGTTTACACACTACCTTTGGACTCATGAGTTTAAGATCAGAAGAATTTGAGGAGACAAATCTTTAACCCAGTATAAATGCCTATTGTACCTTAAAGCCTTTTTACTGTAAAGATTTCAGGTAGTTTAAATATTTATGCAGCTGTAAGGAAGCCGACATTCTTATCCTGACATAAATGTTTAAGTTAGCAGAAAAGGTTCTTAACCATCTTAATCATATGAGGTTATTCTGAGAGTTGATGCTGCCTTAATGATTTTCCTTTTTAAAAAAATCTGGCACATTAAATGCAAATAAACCCTGTTAATGCAAAGTTAATTGCACAGCGGAAGTCTCCAAAAATCAGGAAATGCCTAAGTTAAGGTTCCAGATGTAATGTTGGTGTACCCGTATTGCATGTGGTAATTCAGCTCCTGTTTGTCTGGATAAACATGTGCAGCTTAATATGGAGCTATTCATCATAAAAGACTTAGCATAAAACCACACCACATGTGCAATGCAAAAGTGTTAATGCTGCTACTAGAAACTTAACTTTTTCATTATTTTTAAACTTTTTTTTTAAGATAAAATTACAATAAAATTTTAACATTCTACATTGCACATTATTTAATTGATGGTGTTACTTATTTGACACAATGTTTCCATAACACATATTACTACTAAACAAATAGGGAGCAGATACAATAATACTTATATAGCATGCAGCTTATAGGCAATTTTATTTATTTTTTTACAATATTGTAATTCTATAATGCATGCCTATTTAAGATCATAACACTATAGCTCTTCCTGCTGACCCTAAAAATTGAATGGTCCTCAGTGCGGTGACTCTTTATAGGAGTCAGCAAGTGATACAGATCTGACAAAGTCTAATATACCCTCTAAAGACTATATCACAAGATACTTTTATTTAGCTTCCACTAACCAATCAATACTTCAAATTAAAACTTCAAGCCTGATATTAGGGAAAAGAGATTGTAATTGGTGGAAGCTATAGAGTAATTGTTGGGGGGAAGAGTACTTTTTTCTTTGGTCTTGTTTTTCTTAATTTAAAGTGACACTAAGTTGATATCAAGTCAGTTTCCAGATGTGAGTAAAAATTAGTTTCAGGTAACAGACTGCCCCTGGCTCCCCATTCTAATTATTGTGGTTTTACAATCACAAGGAAAATAACCCATAACAAAAAAGTGAAACTGACTCTATAGAGGAAACAGTGAAACAGACACTACACAGAATCCTATTAAATCAGGGGTTCTCAAACTGGGGGTCGGGACCCCTCAGGGAGTCACGAAGTTATTATGTGGGGGTTTGTGAGCTGTCAGCCTCCACCCCAAACCCCGCTTTGCCTCCTGCATTTATAACGGTGTTAAATATGTAAAAGGTGTTTTTAATTTATAGGGGGGGGTCACACTCAAAGGCTTGCTATGTGAAAGCAGGGCCACCCAGAGGATTCAGGGGGCCTGGGGTCTTCAGCAGTGGGGGGCCCCCTCTTTGACAGTAATTCGGCGGTGGGGGGTCCTTCCGCTCCTGGAACTGCCACCGAAGTGCCCCGAAGACCCACAGCAGGGGACCCCTGCCGCCGAAGACCTGGCACTTAGGCAGCGGGTCCTGCTTCGGTGATAATTCGGCAGCAGGGGGGGGTCCTTCCACTTCAGGGCAGAAGGACCCTCCACTGACAAATTTCTGCTGAAGACCCAGAACGGAAGAAGCTCCGGGGGCCCGGGCCCCATGAGAGTTTTCCAGGGTCCCTGGAGCGAGTGAAGGCCCCTGTTCCAGGGGCCCCGAAAAACTCTCATGGGGGCCCCTGCGGGGTCTGGGGCAAATTGCCCCACTTGCTCCCCACTCTGGGCGGCCCTGTATGAAAGGAGTCACCAGTACAAACGTTTGAGAGCCACTGTGTTAAATGTTCAACCTGGAAAAACAGAGAAACAGATTTTAGCTATCTTTAGGTGATTACAGTCTCCTAGATCAGTGGTTCTCAATCAGGGGTTTGGGGCCCCCTGGGGCACAGCTAGCAGGTTTCTGGGGGGTCCTCCAAGCAGGGCCGGTGTTAGATTCACTGGGACCCAAGGCAGAAAACTGAAGCCCCACCGCATAGGGTTGAAGCCCAGGTCCCTGAGACCTGCCACCTGGGGCTGAAGCTGAAGCCTGAGCAATGTAGCTTCACTGAGGCTCCTGTGCTGTGGGCCCCAGCCAATTGCCGTGCTTGCTACCGCCTAACACCAGCCCTTGCTCTTATATGCAGAAAACCATTTGTTGTGGCACAGGTGAGCCATGGAGTTTTTATAATATGTTGGGAGGGCCTCAGAAAGAAAAAGGTTGCGAATCCCTGTCCTAGGTAAAATAATTTCAGACAGTAACATTTTAAAGTTGATTAATACTGTTGCTATGTTGTGCAGAGTCTTCAAGGCACAGAAAAGTCATTTATGTTTGAAGGGAACGGGAGACCCAGGGGAAGGGAAAAAAATTGATGTGAGCATATATTTAAAGACTATCATAATGACTGTGCACAAGGAGGCAGAGTTAAGGCAGCATGGGCAAGTTTAATTCTGGCATTTTGTAATTTCTGAGCACTTGACTTTGTAACTTTGTTTTTTTATTTCAGCAGTCCATGCTAATGTATAGCTAGACAGAAATTAGTAAACTGCTATTATATCAATTTTAAGCAAGGGGGCTTACTTTCTAAAGTTACTAGAACAGCATGGAAAGGGAGAGATTTTTGATTATTAGTAATTTGTTTAATGTCAACAGTAAGCTAGGCATTTTGATAAGTCGGCTTGATTAAAAATTTTTTTAGAAAGAAATGCAGTTTAAGTGGATAAAGACATTTTAATTCCGAGGCCAACACAGTAACATCCAAACAGAGACAAGCTATTATGTTAAAATAACCATAAGGCCTGTATAGCCAGTCAATACATTGGCCAAGCAGCCTATCAAATGTATTCCTTAACTACTTACCGTGGTAGGGTTCAGAGACTTTTCTACATAGAGCCGTTTGACCATTTTCAATGAAAAGAAAGAGCTGAGTCTGGAAATATCAGACGTTACTGTTTGAAACCCAAACAAAACATCTTTGACGTCTTCTAAATGGAGTGCCTGTTAATGAACATGTTAAGACATTATGCATCTGTCTTGGCTTAAAATCCCTAGCTGTTCAGTAATAAACAGCACTAGTATGTGGCCACTGTCATTGCTCCTTATATTTACAATGGTAACAAAGCTGCTTTCTCCCCTTATAAGCCCTGTCTGCAAATCTCACATAAAGCTAAAGTCCTGAGCCTGCAACGTTATTTGTGGAAATAGTCCCACTGAAATCAATAGGACTACTCATGCAAGTGATGCTAATCACGTTTGTCTTTTCAGCACTGGGCTGTCACTGTGTCCACAAATTCCAATCCCTCCAAAAAAACTGAGTAACCTCTTGTAGCTTTAGAAAACATCATTCTTATGATCAGGACAGCTGAAACTTTTTAAAGATTTGAAGCAAATTACAGAAGCTTTACTGATTATAACTTTAAGGCAAGGAAATATCAGTAGTTCAAACTTCTTATGCATTTACACCTCCCAAAGAATTAATTAACAGGGAAGAGCAGTTTTTAACAGCATAGTGGTATATAAACTATTTGGGGGGTGAAGCGGGAGCAGAAGCAGAATTGCTTAAAGAGTAATCAGATGCCAGCAGCTACAGTGACATGAAAAATACAGCTGACGATTGAGTAGCTAAGCCCTCGTCCAGACTAACCCGCGGCATCGGCGGGTTAAAATCGATTGCTCGGGGATCGATATATCGCGTCTAGTCTGGACGCGATGTATCGATCCCCGAGCGCGCTTACATCGATTCCGGAACTCCATCAACCCGAACGGAGTTCCGGAATCGACACGGAGACCCGCGGACATCGATGCAGCGCCGTCCAGACGGGTGAGTACATCGATTTTAGAAATTCGACTTCAGCTACATTATTCCCGTAGCTGAAGTTGCGTATCTAAAATCAATTTTAATATCTAGTCTGGACGTGGCCTAACTCAGAAATGCAAAGCCTAAGCATTCAAAAATCATGAGTCGGGTTCCAAAAGGTCATGAGATTTAAAAAAAAGGATTGGATTCTTTTTAATTATCTTCTGGTTTCTGAGCCTTTCAGGTACACTTCGGTCACATTTTTATGCTTTTCTCAGCAACTATTAGGGCTAGAAACTTTCTTTTTAATGTAAGCAGTGGGGCTTTTTACTAATCACCTTCCTCTAAGAGCCAGGGCTTTAAGAAAATCACCAAATATTACGAAAGTCACAATGAAATCCTGAGAATTGACTATACTGCTACTCCTTTAAATGTAAGTGCTGATTTTCGCTTTTGGACAGTGGGAGGAGAATTTCTAGCAGTTTCAATTTGAAGATCGCCTTCTAAATGTAAACTAATCAATACCATTAAGTTTGTCACACTGCTTTAAATAAAAAGCCCCGCCCAGCTCTCATCGACTCCCCACTGGTCATTACAGTATCTGTTTCAAGTTCCTGAAATGAGGGACAGGGAACAGTAGAGTGTATTTGCCCCTTCCCCACATCATTCCTTCCCCTGTAGATGTAATCCATTCACTGCCAGCGTGCAGACACTATGTCCCCCGCCACCTTATTTATTCCCCTGCAAGTGTAACCCTTTAAGTGCCCCATTTCAGCAGATATAAGAGAGCACACAAAATGATTGATTAAACGTTCAAGGATGATTCCAGAAATTTGACTGGCTAATATATAGGGCATTATCTCTATAGAGATGTTGTATCCCGCATGCCAATGAGATGCGTATCCCCCACAGAAAAAAGAAAAGCTCCAAGCCTATGTCCTCTTCTTTCCAGTTTGTCCTTGTAACCATAGCGAAATTATCTTGGCCAAGCCGCACCCATTATCTCCTCATGAAGAGCCCCACACCTTGATTGCTATCGTTTAAGCATGGGAAGTATATCTGTATGGCAATTACAGCAAACGTGAAGCAGTTAGTAAAGCTGCAACCCTGTTAGTTATCCAGCAGTGGGAGACTCTTCAGCAGTTTGCACATAGCAATACTTCCAGAGCTATATCAGGGATTATTTCAGGGGAGACTGGCACCTGGCAAGGAAGGCTTTACGGCACACTAGTTTGCCACATAGTAGCACCCAGGGTGGACACTGCTACAGGGCACTACCAGTACATCAAAGTGCACTGCTACAGTGCACAGCAGTACATCAATGTGCACTACATACCTTTCAGTGCACTGTAGCTATGTCCACATGGGCCATCACTGCTTGTTCTACTGCATTAAGCCTCTCTTGACTACTTTCAGGGGAAAGGGTGAATATTATTGCCGAGGGAATTAAGTACTTTTATAGTAGAACCTCAGAGTTATGAACACCAGAGTACGAACTGACTGGTGAACCACACACCTCATTTGGCACCAGAAATGTGCACTCAGAGCAAAGCAATAGGGACAAAAAAGGGAGAAAAAAGCAAATACAGTACAGTCCTGTGTTAAACAAAAACTACTAAAACAATAAAGGGAAAGTTAAAAAAAAAAGATTTGACAAGGCCAAACTGTTTCTGCGCTTGTTTCCTTTATATTAAGACAGTTAAAGGCATCGTTTTTCTTCTGCATAGTAAAGTTTCAAAGCTGTATTAAGTCAATGTTCAGTTGTAAACATTTGAAAGAACAGCCATAACGTTTTGTTCATTTATGAACATTTCAGAGTTATGAACAACCTCTGTTCCCAAGGTGTTCATTCATAACTCTGAGATTCTACTGTACCACTAATGGATTTTGGCAAAATTTGTTTTGTGCCTGTTTCCCTAGACATCCCTGCAACACACCCTGCAGTTAAAACACCAGGCCTATCCTGAGTAGACATTGCCAATCATGCTGAGTTGTGCTGTAATAAAAAGCCATTCTCCAGAAAGTTCAGTGGTCTCAATTGTGCAGTAAACTGCAGTAGAACCCTGGCACCGCTGGGAGAATTCTGCACCACTGCACATGGACAGAATTCATGTGCTGTGCAGAATTTTTTTTTTTTTTTACAGAGAATACATTCTGCTGGAAAGGCGATGCAGTTACTCCTTTTGCCCACCAGGGGCTGCCAGAATACAGCAACTGCTCCCAGGTGGAGCAGCCCCAGCTGTGGATAGAGAAGAGAAAGATGCTGCCTTGCTCACAGCATCCTGTCCACGGGGCCAGGTCAGGAGACACGGTATATATGGGGACAAACAGCATGGAGCTGCTGGGTTGGGGGGGTCACAGAATTGGGTTCAGAGGGCTAGATGAGGGGACAGACTGGGGCAGGGGCTGAATGGGAGTGGGGGTACAGGGACACATGGAGATGGGGAGGGGATACAGGAATGCATGGGGATAGTGGATGGCTGAGTGGGGGTGAAGGGCCACATGGATATGGGAGGAGTAGGTGCAGGGCCACATGAGGGGAGGGGTGTGGCTGAGTGGGAGTTCCAGTCCACATGGGGATGGAGGGAGGGGTGGCTGAGTGGGGACACAGGGACAAATGGTGACGGGAGAGAGAGTCAAGGGATGCATGGGGATGGGGAATGGGGCTGGCTGACTGAGGTACAGGACCATGTGGGAGGAGGGGATGCAGGGCCACATGGGGCAGGGGAGAGGGTGGCTGAGTGGCGGTTCAGGGACACATGGGGACAGAGGAGAGGGGGAGAAGGGGTGGCTGAGTGAGGATGCAAGGACACATGGCAATGGATCAGGGATCGGCAACCTTTGGCTTGTGGCCCGTCAGGGAAATCCGCTGGCGGACTGAGACGGTTTGTTTACCTGCAGCATCTGCGGGTTTGGCCGATTGCAGCTCCCACTGGCCGTGGTTTGCCGTTCCAGGCCAATGGGGGCTGCAGGAAGTGGTGGCCAGCAAATCTCTTAGCCCACGCTGCTTCCCACAGTCCCCATTGGCCTGGAATGGCGAACCACGACCAATAGGAGCTGCAATCGGCCAAACCTGCAGATGCTTCAGGTAAACAAACCACCCCAGCCCACCAGCGGATTTCCCTGATGGGCCACGTGCCAAAGGTTGCCAATCCCTGCGATGGATGGTGCAGGAACATATGGAGACGGGGCAGATGTGCCTGACTGAATGAGAGAGGCTAGAACTACTTGAACTACTTTGTATGAGGCCAGTCAGGACTCTGGTGTGGCTTCTTCCCCTCTCTGAGTATACTTTTGCCAGGACAAGAAGCTTACACAGCTTCAACCTTCCTGGATCTGACCTCAGAGCATTCAGCAACCCCTTCAACACTGTGTGCTTCCCACAGCGAGTCCACCCGGGCAGGTCTCCTGGGGAAGCCAGAGGGCCCTGCACCTCAACTCCACAGTCAGACGTGACTCTCAGCCAACCAATAAAACAGAAGGTTTATTAGTTGACAGGAACACAGCATAGAACAGAACTTGTTAGCACAGAAATCAGTGACTTTCAGCCAAGTCCATCTTGGGGAGTCCTGAGCCAGAAGCCCTGGACTCCCTCTCTTTCAGTCCCCCCAAGCAGACTACCCAGCTTCCAGTGACCCGAACTCCAACACCCCAATTGCTCCTCCTTGTCTTTGTCTTGTTTCCCAGGCAGAGAGTCACCTGGTCACCACCTGGTTGTATCCCCATCCTGGGTCTCAGGTTATGAAGGGTGTATGTGCAGGCAGCTGGAGCAGCCTCACCTGCCCCAGAGGTCTCAGCCAAAGTCACACACCCCTATTCCCACCACCGAGGTATTGGTGCAGCACACAGGGAAACTGAGGCACACATCATATTCATGCAAAACAGTTAGACTCACCTATAACATAACAAGGGAAAATCCCCACTTCATCACAAGGGGTCAGCCAGAGTCTGCATGGTGAAGGCTCCCTAACAATCCCTTCCCTCTGCCAAAAAATTGCTCCATACTTCTCCCACCCATACCCAACAACTCTCCAAGTTCACACCCATGCTCCTTCCCAGCAATTATTTCCCTCTCCCTAAGCTCCTCTATTAACCCTGATTCCCCCAAGCCTTTGCACTGCTTCTGAGGGGTGGGGGAAAATATGGTTTTGTAATTTAGTTTAAATGAATTATTACTCAGAGTTCTGTATTACTATGCCTAGTAAGTAATCTATTTGTCAAAAAACATTACCTGAATCTTATTTGTTGTCTGCATTGTTATAGACATAGTTGCTGTTAGGTATTTTTAAATTAATTACAAAAATAATTGAAACTGGCATGATTACATTATGTTATTTTGACAAATAACATATGCAAAATTTTGCAGAATTTTAAAATATTGTGCATAGAATTTTTATTTTTTGGGTACGAAATTTTAAATTTTTTACACAGAATTCCCCCAGGAGTAAGCTCTGGTCTGAAAGAGATGCAAGCCTTGGTGCAATAGACCATGGTATCACTTAAACCATACCCTCACCCACACATACACATGTTGGAAGAGCTTTTACTGTATACTATTACCTAGCAGGGGAGTTCAACTTTAAAAAGAATAAGTAAATACGTAGTCTATAATGGCCAGTTGCATACTTTTATACCTAAAAGTGAAGCTAGAGGCTCACCTTTGCCATTTGGGTTGCGGTGTCACCTTTGGTAGCTTTATATGCCAGAGCCAGAGAAGTTGAAGTACACAGTGGAGCAAAAACAATATTGGCTGTTTTGTCTTTCTCACACAATTTTTTGAACATATCAACTGCAAAGGCAGTGTTTGCTAGACGCAGAGCATCGATAGCCATTTTCCTGAAACAGAAAAAAATAAGACCAAGGTAACTAAAATATCTACCACTTGCTCATGCTGTAAAGATTTCTGGGGTGCAACACTGATTTGTTCATCATAACACCAGCAGGAAGAAGGGGAAGTTTGGTCAGATCAAATAAAACAGTGCATGTTGAGGCACAAAGGGCCAAATCTGTATTTAATCTATTTTTGATGTATACAGTTGAACTACACAGATTTAAAAGGTACCTCTCCTGTGCTCTAGGAACCCCTGATACTGAAACACGCCTTTATTTGTTTCATTGACCTTCATTTCTCTTGGTTTACAATGAACTGTTTCATCAAAGCCTATGATTAATTTTTGTGCATGTTGATCTTCTAGCACAGAAGTTCCCATTCCCAGATGGTGACTGGTGGCTCCCTCATTAGTGCTCAGCAAAGAGCAGACTGGTCCTGTAGGCTGGGATTTTCAAAGAAACCTAAATGAGTTAAGTTCATTTTGTATCCTTTTGAGACTAAATCCCTTTGAAATTCAATGAGAGCTGGGTACCAAACTCCCTTAGGTTCCTATGGAAATCCCAGCTATCATGCTGACTTATCATTTCCAACTGTTTACATTGCAATTACTTTCCTAAGATTTTGATATGTAATCAATTACTGTCATTGCCACAGGGATGTTTAGGTGATCTGTGAAATCAGGAAGGGATTGTCCATGAGACAATCTTTGTATTAAAATGTGGTCCTTGCTATGAAAATGTTTGGGAACATTTTGATCTTGTAGACTGTCAAGTTATTGGGAACAGATTTGGGCCAAATTCAGCCCTCGTGTAAGGAGGTATACCTCAGCTGTACTGTAGTCAATGAGCCAAATTTGAATAGTAAGATTTAAGCATTCCTCTGGATTTATAGAAGGATATGGCCCATTGGTTTAGTTAATTTGGGTCAGATCTGTCTGCAATACTATGAAGTATAGCAGATGGAAATGAGGAAAAACTCACTTTAACTGCTCCACAGTTTTTCTGTGAAGTAACACAGAAGGAGACAGAGAAACAGAAATTCTGAAACATTGACATTAATGGGAATCTTGCCATTGACTTCTGCGTGTACCCTGAGACCTTAACAAAAGTCACTTAGCTATGTGCTTGAGATGAACTAGGAAATACTTGTACTGTTTTGTATGAATACAGTGCATGTCTCTCTGTGGGTCGTTTGTTATGGGTTACTTGCTATAGAATTAGATCAAAAGGGAATGTTAAATGAATCAAGCAGGAAAGGCAATGTAAGGCCTAGATAAGATGCATCCCAACAAACACTCAAACACAATAGCCAGGTTTATAACTACTCCTCAGCCTCAACTCTGGGTGACACAGCACAATGTTTCCTCAAGGCTGAGGAGAAAGAGAGAGATGAACGAGAATACTAAGACATTACAGGACATCAAGCCGTGAAGCCCCCTTACCGAGTGTCAGAGCCCAGGCTCCAGCCCAAGGAGGAATTGCTGCACTGCTATTTTTAACTCTGTAGCATAAGCCCAAGTCAGCTGACCTGGACTCTGAAACTCTGCTGCATTCTCAAACATTTACTAAGCTATTTTACATCTCTGTCGTCATAACCGATCCCATTAGGGTTGCCAGCTTTCTAATCACACAAAACCGAACACCCCTGCCCTGCCCTTCTCTAAGGCCCCACCCCCATTCCCGCCTCCTTCCATTGCTTGCTCTCCTCCATCCTCTCTCACTTTCACTGGGTTGGGGAAAAGATTGGGGTGCGGGAGGTTGTGAGAGCTCCAGATGGCAGTACAGACTCTAGGGTGGGGCTGGGGGTGCAGAAGGGGGTCTCTGGGCTGAAGTTGAGGGGTTCAGAGTGTGGGAGGGGGCTCAGAGCTGGGGCAGTGGGTTGGGGTTCGGAAGGGTCTGCAGGCTCCAGCTGTGGGTGTGGGCTCTGGGGTGGGGGCCGAGGATGAGGGGTTTGGGGTACAGGCAAGAACTCAGGCCTCAGGCAGGGGGTTAAGGTGCAGGAGGGGGTGCAGGGTGCAGGCTTTGAGAGGGAGTTTGGGTGCAGGAGAGGGCTCAGGGCCAGGGCAGGGGTTGGAGTGCAGGCTCTGGGAAGGAGTTGGGGTGCAGGAGGGGGTTCTGACCTGGGGCAGGAGGTTGGGGTGCGGGCTCTGGCCAGGCAGCGCTTACCTCAGGAGGCTCCCGGTCAGCGGCTCAGCAGGGCTGAGGCAGGCTCCCTGCCTGCCCTGGCTCCACACGGCTCCTGGAAGCAGACGACATGTCCCTTTGGCCCCTAGGTGGAGGGGCCAGGGAGCTCTGTGCACTGCCTGTGCCTACAGGCACCATCCTCGTAGCTCCCACTGGCTGTAGTCGAGGTAAATAAGAGCTGCAGAGTCAGCGCTCGGGGCGGAGTCAGCGCATGGAGCTCCCATGGCCATTCTTGCGCCTAGGGGCTGCAGGGATATGCTGTCTGCCTCCAGGAGCCGCATGGAGCCAGGGCAAACAGAGAGCCTGCCTTAGCCCCACTGCGCCACCAACCAGACTTGTAACGGCCCAATCAGCTGTGCTGACCAGAGCCACCAGGGTCCCTTTTCAACTGGGTGTTGTGGTTGAAAACCAGACGCCTGGCAACCCTAATCCCAAGCAGCAGCAGAGTATGTTGAAACTGCAATAAGAACCACTAGCCATGTGGACAATGGACTGTCTGTAATCAGGTACCTGTTCAATATTGCATGTAGCAAATTTATTTTTTTTTTTGCACATTGTGAAAGAATTTGTACATACTTACCTCCATATACATAGTAAGTGCAAAGACTTCTGACTGTGTAAATTCTAACGTGTGTACAAACTGTGTAGGTGTGGTATGGGTGTGGTATGCATGCACATTGCTGTGTGTACACAGAGAGATGCTGCACAGGGGACCCTTTGAAAATGTGGCCCTTACTGTTTAGTAGAGATTTCTAAAATAAACAATAGTATTTGTAAATGTTATGGGAATACATATGTGTGCATATTAGTGTCTCCTGTACACTAGAATTAACTTGTTTTCTTAATAGTCAAGGCTTTTTTATTAGAGAGGGCCTTTTATAAGAAAAATAGCTTTGATTTCTTTTTAATTAACTTCTGTATTTAATTCTAGATTCACTTTTGTAAAGCATTTGGAGATATCTTTAGTCTAAAAGATGCTATGTAAAAAGATTATTGAAATATATTGCACAATTTAATTACCAGTATATGAGGCAACCAGATGGCATCATACCAGGTCCCTGTTTAAAAAACACACCTAATTTATGCTGCATTCTTGAAAGGTTTTCTCAGCATCAGTGAATATTGGCAATGGATTAATTTCCTTGCAAGACGCACCTGTTTCCCAGCAACCTTTCAAAGTATACCAAATGCTTTGGTAAACATATGCCATGAGTGTTCTATCATATTTTTACCACAGCTGTATGCCACACTGTGGTGTGCATGGCGAGGCATTGGAAACGTGCCTTAAATGCTTTGTGAGGCATAAGGAAGAGAGCCACTTGTCTGCTACCACCCAAGTGTAGCTGGGTAGTGACCCACTCCAGCCCTGACAGGGTTGGAACCAGCCCTCAGAGAGGGCTGGCAGGCTGGGAGAACAGCCCAGGCTGAGTGGGAAAACAGCCGCAGCTGTGGCCATGCCCCAACCGGACTCAGCTGGCCCTATAATGGGACTGCTGGGCTGAAGCAGTCTCAGTTTCTCTCTGCCTTCAGAGAGAGAATGGCCTGGCTGCTGGAAGCTGAGAGGGACAGGGAGAGAAAGAAACACCTGAGGGAAGCAGGGCTGGGGAATAGGGCAGGGGAGCTGTAGGGCTGTGCCTGGTAAAAAAAATCCAGGCTGCGACCTAGTGTAAAGCCAGACAGGTACTGGTGCTACAGAGGGGTAGCCATGGATAAACCGAGGCAGCTGGTCCAAACCCCTTTGCCTGTGATGAGTGGCTGATACACTGCAGTCTGCCCCAGGGAATTGGGGCTAAGTGATGACTGCCAGTAGCCAAGACTAAAGTGAGGTGAGAGTAGTGGGTTGGGGGCTCCCCAGGGAGGGGAGACCCAGATCAGTGGGGTACTGCCAGGGGACAGCACCCCAGTTAAAGAGGCACCGGGGTCCAGGGAGGGACATGAGGGGCCAGAGGACAGGTGGATCACTAGCCTGCAGAGGGCACTCCAGAGCTGGAATGAGCTAATTCCTGGAAGTCACCAGCAGGAGGTGCTGCAGGGCTGAGTCCACTCATCTATACCAAGAATTGCAACCAAATCTATGCCACACACTCATACTCACAGACAGGCATGGCTTATTCCTAGCAGAGTATAGCTCATTCATTTTACATTTTGTATTGAGCTCTTACATAAATGTTTTTAAGTTCTGAGACCCAAAGGTCATGCAGTGTATCCTTCCATTGTGAGAAAAGCATTCATAGAAAATAGCAGAGAAAAGATTTATAAGTACTTATTGTTTTGATTTATTAGCTTTTAAATTTCTCTATCTTTTTCCCTTTCCCTGGACTATTTAAATTTCTTCTCCATGCCCTAAAAGCCAGGCTGCCTTTTCAGTAGTAGTTTAGGGCTCAACAGACACTTTAAACAAAATATGGAATATAGAACAGTTACAAGAAATAGGGAGGAAAGAACAGGTTAAAACTGTCCTTTTATTTCTCCTAGAGTCTTTCTCTCTTATGCACTTGCTAGTTACACCCATTCTCTTTTGTGTGTGTGCATATATGTAAAATATGGCATATCCGCACTCCTTCCCAGTGCTGCCTGTATTATTACGTACATGCCTCCCCCTCCACCAGCACACACATTTTAACTTGTTTCTGCACACTTCTGGCATAATTAAGGTAGGGATTATTTCGTTTCATTTTCAGTAATCTGGCCCCAGCCATGCATTACTGGGAGTTGGTGTATAATTGTGACATCATCAAAAAGACAGTGGACAATTGGCCTCCTTGGCAAGACTTAATGAAATGTAGAATGAAATGTGCAACTTATCTGAAAGATTTTCTTCTTAAATGCTAAACTATTCACCATCAGAATAGAATACTGTACCTGACTCTGGTCCTTCAGGATTGTAACTAAAAGATTCTACAAAGCCATGATAGAATTATTATTCTCATACTTAATGCACATCGTTCAACTGTGGAAATGCATGTGAGTTAAGTGTCTGACCGGTTTCCAGAGAGTAAGAGTACGAAATTTTTTTTCAAAATTGAGTGAAATTCTTCTTCCTTATTCCAGTAAAAAGCTGAAACATATGACTTTGAAATCCTTCCCTTCCATCTCTATTCCTAACTCCACTAGTGTTGGAGAAACATGAATGGATATGACCAAATATTCATGCTTGTTTTGTAGTCAAGTGCATTCCTTACTGAAAATTGGAAGAATTGCATGAAGAACCTTTCATTGTACTGTATTTTGATCCAATAATTAGTGCTGAGAGACTTTTTACAAAACAGATTCTATTTTTGAGCTGATAAACTACTCAACATTTATAATTTTTTTCTAGTGATCTGATTGCCATCAGTAAAACGTAGAATGTTTGTTTCAAAAGCTTCTAATGTTGTCATTTTCCCTAAGACACTGTATTGGGATTGGAAGAAGAGTGTTAAATCCATCATTTTTTCCACTTGCAAAGATTGTTGCTGTGGGTTATAAACCAAAAAGGTTTTCATCTAGTTCTGTTCTTTCTGGTAGGATATTACTCTTCTTTGGAGTTTCTAGGGCCAGCAGAAATCACAGATAGTCTCCATTAGAGAGAGGTTTATGATGCCCTGGCCTAGGGAGAAGTTGGAGATTATGAAGGAAAAACATCAGGGAAGGCACAGAGCACATACAGCATCTCACTTGATCTCCTAGTACAGTGGTAGGCAAACTATGGCCTGCGGGCCATATCCAGACCAGTGCTCCAGGCAGCGCAGTAAGGGGGCATGGAACAGGAGGGGACTGGATAGAGGACAGGGGAGTTTGGGGTGGTGGTCAGGGGGCGGGGGTGTGGATGGTGGTTGGGGGGGGAACAGTGGGTTGAATAGGGCCAGTGGTCTTGGGGGGCAGTCAGGAAGAAGGGGGGGTTGGATGGGGTGGCAGAAGGCAGGCAGGGGCAGGGATCCTTGGGGGGCCATTGGGGACAGGGCGAAGGTGTGGTTGGATGGGGAAAGGGTCTGAGGGGGGCAGGAATGAGAGGAGGGGTTGGATGGGGCAGCGGGAATCCAGGGGCAATCAGGGGACAGGGAAAGGGGTGTGTGGATGGGGCAGGGGTCCCAGAGGGGCCGTCAGGGAACAGGGGGGGTTGGATGGAGCAGGAGTCTGGAGGGGGCAGATAGGAGGTGGGGGCTGGGCCACAACCCCATCCCCTAACCGGCCCTCCATACAATTTACAAAACCCCATGCAGCCCTCAGGTCAAAAAGTTTGCCCACCCCGTCCTAATAGGTGGGCAAGAACTTTCTTGAATGAATGATAGTTAGTCAAGGAGTGGCTGAGTTGGGCAGTGTGTCTACAGACAAAACTCCTTGGCTGATAGCTCTTGAAAATGGAGCCAGGAAAAGGCTGAACCTCACCCTTCTTTCTGGTATTTGGAGTGAAGAGGAAGGGGAAAGGGTCCCCAGCAATACCCTTTCCCCACAAGGGTGTAGTTTTATTTCTTTCTGAAAGTGCAGGAATCTATTCCTAATGTCCCAGTCCTCCCTAACTGGCTGGAGCCCTGCAAGTGTTACTCAGCATTAGGGTTGGGCTAATTCTTGCTTCCTGAGCATTCCCACTGAGAGGAAGCAAAAGGCACTTTCATTCTGGTGACACCCATTGCACTCTCTTGTCTGCACTAATTGGGGTGGATGAATGAGTTTGTAAAAATACCCAGCCTGAACTTCATCCTAAACCTTGAGCCAGATAAAATTCAAATGTTATGGAAGGTTTGGATCAATCTGGATAAACATCTGTGATCAAAACACAGCAGCTGGCCCAACACAAATCTTTAAACTTAAAGTACTGTGGTGTCCTACAGGAGTCAAAGACACACACAGTTGGTTTCCTCTGAGCCATGGAATCCCAGCACACCAGATCTGAAAACAGTAATTAGTCCAGGTCCAAGAGAGACTGGGAGATCTGCTGAGGCCTCACCATCCCCCACACCCAACTGATCTGGCAGATTGTTAGCAAAGATTATGATCCCTATTGATGGTAGGACACACCTTGGAGCCACACCAAGATTATAGACAATAGGGAAGAATTACCCTGTGTCCAGATCAGAATGATCAGTCTATTGATCTTTTGTATTCAGAGGGAAGGGATCAAGGTGGAGGAACAAGTGAGGGAGGGAAAAGATGGAATCAGAAGAAAATAATCTATCTGGGTCAAAAAGATGGCAGAAGCATGTGAATCAGATAAGCAGGGAGGCTAAAGACCTCAAGGTGAAGAAAAGCTTAAGGTAACCAATCAAAGTCTGCATTATCTTCCTTAATAAAATCATTTCAGCATCATGCTGAACCAGCTTCAAACTCTATCCAAACGCTCAGATCACTGGTTTTAAATATCCTTTCACACGGTGCAGCCATGGTCAGATTAGGGTGAATGATGTTCACCTATCAGAGATGTATGAGATTTAGAGGCTCTTGATTTGATATCTAAGTTTGAAAGGACGCTACTATATTAAATATTATGAAATATCAGGGCCCTTTAAAGGTTGGAGAGCCTTGGGATTTGTCCCTCATTTCCCTGCCATTAAAGCCTTGGGAACAGGAATAGCTAAAGAGAGGAAGTTTGGGACATCTACTAAGGGAAAGCCCATTAGCAAACCTAGAAAGACTACACTGGTACATTTCTAAAAGAAGCAAACTATAAAGAGACCCAGCTGTTGAGCCATTAATCACAGGGAGGAGTCAAGAAAAAATTGAATGAGGATTTAAAAAACTGCAGCATAGACTCCTGTTGCATCCTTCCTTCCCCACCCTATGGAAATAATAGGTCAGCCATGGAGAAGGACCATCTATTCTGAGAAGCAGTCCCCCAAAAGAAGCCTGGGGCACCCTTGTGTCAGCAGTAGGTGGAACCCTGTGTTGCTGCTATCTACACAATCCTGGGAATAATGATTGGGATTGAATTTCTGGAGCTGTCAATATGACCAATATGTTCACTTCAAGACTGAAACTGAATGGAAGTTTTCACTGAGCAGAATAAGTAGTGTCAGCTTCCCATGTCCATGCCTGACATGTAGGACATTGACCTTTAAAACAAAAATGGGCTCAGTTCAACCCTTAACCAGTTTATATTAAGGAAGAAAGAACTAGAAGGCTTTTGTGTGTCCTTTTTAAAAGAAGAAAATAAGACTGGTTCTCTTATTGGCAGATCATGCAGTGATGTATAAAGGACAACATGTGAAAGACATGATCGCCTCTGAACCGTCATTTCTTTAAATTGTGCAAAGTACAGGCCTGCTCTGTTGACTTCAGTGTGAGCAAAGAGTTTTACACTGATTTTATTGAAAGAAGGATAAGGTCCTGTGTCAGAGGATATGAAAAAGAAAGGAACTTTGGGAAAAGGAGAAAAATTGAACCAAAAAATGTACTGTGCCTAGTATATAAGGAGTGAATTAAGGAGACTAAACAGCCAGGTGGAAAATCAAAATGATTATTAGGTTAATGTCCCCAGCCCCACAGCACAACCTAGTCAGGATTAATCATAGTACGCAGAAAGCAGAGCAGGGTGTACACACCCATATAGAAACTGACAGGAAAATTTCTTCTGCAGCAGAAGTTCTTACAACAATCTAATAGTCTAAATCCTAAAACACACATGAAGGCTGCCTTGACACAATCAGTCTGTCGTAAAACAGGGAAAGTAATTAATACAACAGAAAGTATGAAGATTTTAATCATTCCTACTCTTTACAACCACGGCTGCCTGATCTTATTCACTATTTACGATACACCATTTCCGTGAAGAGGAAGGTAACTTAGGAAAAGCAATTGGCTTTGGGTGGAACTGAAAAGTTCTACTGAATTAAACAAAAGAAATACATGCAGCAGTTTAAAATATTCATTTTTTTTTCTTACCGGCCTTTCTATCCCACTTGCTGATATTTTACAATGGATATTAGTTAGAGATGAGTAAACAATTTTGATCTGCACTTACCTTGCTAGGCAATAATCCTGGTAAACGAAGAGACAAAAATTAAATCGGCACAGCAGAAAGAACTAAGTGTTCGTGGTACCACCTCACAGAGCAGAAAGAATCTATTAACTCACCTGACAAGTATCGCCACTCCCACTTTCCCAATCTTAATTTGTGCATAGACTCTCTCTTTTCTTTTTTCCTTAATCATCCTTCTTGGCAACTCACACATAGTAGGAAAATAATGATTCACACTGGTGTTGCTGTTGCTTGCACACCTCTCATAAATGACAACATGCTCTAGCAGGCAGCAGCAGTCTTTGAATGTTGCCTTCAGATTACAAGAGCACTGGAGTAGGGGGAAGAGTCTAAAAGGTAGAAAATAGGAGGGAATGAGCAATTAAACGATCTTCTCACCAAAACCAGTGCTCCAGGATACATGTAAACTCATGCCACTTGGAGAAATGACACAGAAAAATAAGCAAATTACATGTGTCTCATGGCTAGTTTAAATCCTTCCCTTTTTTTTAGCTCTCAAGTAATGTTTTACTATTTTAGATTGGCCTCTGTGAGCATTTGACTTTCTTCTTAAAAAGCACATGGCCAGATTGAGACTGGTCTCTGTGCAGGTGCATAGGGGAGAGAACCACTTGCACACCTCTTCTTGCACCTCTAGTATAAGGGTTTACTGAAACTACATACCATGCTCTTGTGAATGCAAGGACTGCACTGCCCACTGGGACACTAGCTACCCAGGAGGCAAAGCCTGGGTCCCTTTCCCCCACACCTTTGCAATGACCAGCAGATCTAGCTTCCCGCAGAGGGGAGCATATGCACCTGTGCTTCCCTGGAGCTCCTGGAAGCATCATGTATTTCTGTGGTACAATGGCTAAGTTTCTTTTGAGGCAGTAGAGCTCCACATCACCTCCACTACAGGCTAGTACTTAATAGCACAATGTGGTCATATGTACAGGGACCATTGGTTGCTATTGCGATAGAAAAAATGATTACTAAAAATAATGATCAAAGTCTGTTTTCAGACTTGAAACTCTGACATTTAGAGTTGTCTAAAGCGGGGGTTCTCAAATGGGGAGTCAGGACCCATCAGGGGGTTGTGAGGTTGTTACATAGGGTGGGTCATGAGCTGTCAGCCTCCACTTCAAACCCTGCTTTACCTTCTGCATTTATAATGGTGTTAAATATATTTTAAAGTGTTTTTAATTTATAAGGAAGGGTCGCACTCAGAGGCTTGCTATGTGAAAGGGGTCACCAGTACAAAAGTTTGAGAACCACGGTCTAAAGGGAAGGAATAGGAAACGAGAATTTCTTTCCATTCACTTCAAATGTTATACGTACTCAGACACAATCAGAATTTGAAAGCTGAGAGCAATATTATGAAGCTGCCGTTTCTCATTTCATTTTTCACATTGCTCCGATTAACAGCCTATGCTGTGACTTTCTAATTAGCTATACTTGCTCCCAAAGAGGCTCTTTGAACCCAAACCCTCCAAATGAAATCCTGTTGAATTCCATAAAGTGACAAGGGATTTGTTTTCAGTCACTTACCCAGAGATTGAAATGGAAAGTGTTTTCATTTTGCAATAATAGGTGACTTCATAACAGAGAAAAAGGAAGTAGTGTGTTTAAAGAAGCTAATTAAAAGGTCCTGCAAGTCAAACCTGCTGTATGAAGCTATGGAACCTTTGCTTTTGTTTTCCCCTTGTGTGAAGACAACAGTCATTTGCTCTCAGGCTCATTGCAGCACCCACAAACAAACATATGCATGCTCTCTCAAAGCTTTGCTTCTTTTCTTGTTTTTCCTAATGTAAAATAAAAGGCATTCTCATTGCAAATACATTTGCTCTGTGTGAATAGAAAAACATAGCAAACACTTAATGAATTACCATAAATTAAAGACCACAGCACCCCTGTATCTCCATAGTAAACTTGGTGACCAGCCAGTATAATATCATTACATATCTATTTGTAGTTTCCGCTGGAGAAATTATTGCGGAATTAGAACAGAGTCTTGCCTGCTGCACGCAGAAGGTACTGGGTTCCACTCAGAGAGTGTACAAGTGATGCAAGGCCAAAGCTTTCAGCCTTTATTAAGGCAAAACTTCCAAAGACTATAGAATTTCGTCCATTTTGAAGGAGTTTGGAAGTTTTCAGGATGAGAGGCTCCATGAACCATATCTTGATTCCATTGAAATCAACAGCAAAACACATATCCACTTCAAAACCCTGGCAAAACCCTCTAAAGTTAGCAGAATCTATACATAAGTTATTTAGCATACATTTAATAATAATAATAATAATGAGGAATATACTATGTTTGCAATTACTATGATACCAACAGGCTGTATTGGGATTATGATGCCTGTGAATCTACAGATGTAATCATATGACAATAATGCTGATATCATATGGGTTAGGTGGAATATCCCACACCACCTCCTATGGATATGCAGAGCTTCCATGATATGAGTGCTAGTGCTAGCATGGCAGTGAAATTCTGACACCTTCATATTAACAATATGTGGTTTCAGGAGCAGGGTTTGAATAGCCTTAAATGTTGCTCTGTCAGGGAGAAGGGAAAAAGCAAGAGAACCTAGCATGAAGTCTTTACTTGATCTTTGCAGGGGACACCAACTAAAACTTGCTGGCTCTTTCTTAGCAAATTTTCTCACTCTGTTGACTGAATGGTTGGTTCCACCACCTTCTACAACTACCACAGGCCATATCTACCCTTCATTCAATTATTTTTGTTCAATTTACTCTAAGCACTTACAAGACTTGTACATTCTGACCTGTATCCCCCACAGTATGTTAAAAATAAATAGATTCAAACCAGTTTTTTTTACTAATAATGTAATAACCAATATCTTCCCTGTCATGAATGAGAGAGAGAGAGAGAGGGTAGATGAGATAATACATTTTATTGGACCAACCTCCGTTGATGGAAGGCACAAACTTTTGAGTTGCACAGAGCTCTTCTTCAGGTCTGGGGAAGGAAACCAGTGTGTCTGAGATACATACAAGTTGGGACAGCCCCCTCATGCTTAACAGTCTATCGCAGCTTATATTTAGCTCAGATACTCTGGTTTCCTTTCCCCCAACCTGAAGAAGAGCTTTGTGAAGTTTGAAAGCTTGTGCCTTCCACCAACAGAGGTTGATCCAATAAAAGATATTGCCTCATCTACCCTCTCTCTCTCTCTCTCTCTCATATCCTGGAACTAACATGGCTACAACACCACCACAAATGAATTAGAGGGCTCATATTTAACTCCTTTAACAAGGAAAACAAACACAATTTGAAAGAAACTGGGTAGCACTGGAGGAGTGGAAATGTCATGTGAAACCATTTTAAACATAAAGTCTAAAACTTTGGATAGACTGGAATTATAATCTGTTGTCATATTCCAATGAGTCTTTTTTTCAGATAATTTTCCCACCTTTAATAGCCCCCAAAGTTTTCATTTTAGAAACAGTTCTACCATATTTTTAAAATGTACAGTGGCACATACCCTTTTCGCCTCAAAGTTATTTTACAATTATGTTTTTTTTCCACTTTCACTTTGTCATCACTTACAAATGATGTGTTTGAGATAGCTGATAGGCTTAATGCATAGCCATTGAGCACTCCTCCCTGGAGTTTTTTCAAAGCATGAGCTGATGCTTCATTGGGAACTAATAGTCAACAGATACACACCAGGGGCATATAGGTTTATTTAATAAAGTGGTAGATGGGGTATTTTTCTTTGCATGTAAGAAGTAACCTTATAACTGTTTGCTCATTTATTTACTCAGCTTTCCAGTCTAGTGATCTCTTGACAGACCCTCCCTGCCACTCCCTCAGAACACCTCATGAGAGCTTTGTTCCAACATGCTGTGACAAAAAACTTTTTTCTCTCCAACCCTTACTTCAGCAAAATCATCAGACAATTCTGAAACATACTCCATTAGTAAAATGGAGATAATACTGCTGTATTCCTGCTGCACAGGATGTTATGAAGATTCATTCCTTTATATTTGTAAAATGCTTTGAAGATAGAAAGTATGCTGTATATGTGAAGTATTATTAGTATCAATTCTTAGGGGACATTTTTTCTCCCATTGATGTTCAGGGGATTAGCATGCCTGACCCCTATTAATGATAGCTGGGCTTAGGTACAGGATAAATTACCCATGAACTGAACTGATGAGCAAATAAAACAATTTAGTGTACACTTTAGTACACCCCATCCTGAAATGTAAAGTGTCTTGTAATCCAATTAAGACTTTTGTTTAAAAGGGTGCTGCAAGGGATTCAGTTTTATACAAAATAATTTTTACAATTTTACTTTGATTTGCCAGCTTTTTGGTTTTTTTAACTAAATTTTAAAAATATGTCTATAATAAAAATAGCAGGGGAGGAGGGGGTTAAGTCTCCAGTTGTGTATGTGGTTTGTATTCCTCAAATAACACAGGTGCTGATCCTTGTTTAACGTTAATATCTCCTATAAGTGATTTAGAAGAAAATAGACCAGGAGTGATAATGTATTATACCTACAGCTGCATTGAAAAAGACATAAACATGACAGTAAATGGTTAACTCTCTCATTTTTCTCTCTTCTTCCTAAAGTGTTAGCACCTATGGCAGGGATGGGCAAACGTTTTGGCCTGAGGGCCACATCTGGGTATGGAAATTGTATGGCAGGCCATGAAGGCTCGCGAAATTGGAGGTTGGGGTCCAGGAGGGGGTGAGGGCTCTGGCTGAGGTGCAGGTGCTGCGGATGAGGGGTTTGGGGTGCAGGAGGGTTCTCTGGGCTGGGACCAAGGTATTCATAGGGTGGGAGGGGGATCAGGGCTGGGGCAAGAGATTGGGGCACGGGGGGGGTGACTCATGGGTGCAGGCTCCAGGCAGCACCTACCTCAAGCAGCTTCCAGAAGTAGCAGCATGTCCCACTTCTGGCTCCTATGTGGAGGCGTGACCAGGTGGCTCTGCACATTGTCCCATCCACAGGTGCCACCCCTGCAGCTCCCATTGGGCACAGTTCCTGGCCAATGGGAGCTGCAGAGCCACCGCTTGGGGCAGGGGCAGCGTGCAGAGCCCCCGGATGTCCCATCCCTAGAAGCCAGAGGGGGGACATGTCGCTACTCCTGGGAGCCGCGTGCAGCCACAGCAGGCAAGGAGCAGGGCAAGCCTCCAACCCCTACTCCCAAGTGGGAGCACAAGGGCCGGATTAAAGGGTCTGATGGGCCAGACACGTAGTTTGCCCACCTATAGCCATGTAGATTGAAGTCCTCTAGCCACAGACAAATATAATATGGAGGGTAGCAATTAGATTTTTACAAACCTGCCTTTTGATGTCCAAGCACTGTTCTAGAATAACTCCCTTTAAGAACAGGAGAATAGTTTAGCGCAATGTTTCTCAAATGCAGCTGCCGTGCCGCATACAGCCACCAGGGGCTTTTCGTGCAGCCACAGCCTCCTGGACAGTGATTGTGGGCAGAGGGGGAGCAAAGCAGTGTTAACAAACATACAAATATCACTTTTCACAGAAACAGACTTACTAGCTAGCAAGTCTTTAAAAAAGTAACCAAAAAAGCAAAAGAAACAACAACAACAAAAAGACAAGAACGTGCAAAGCACCGTATTTGTTTCTATTCTGGTTAGGTCCAGTAAAGCATAGAGACAATTTTACATTATTTTTATTATTGAGTCTGCAATAAAAACCTACATAAATAAATTATGATTTGGACATGTGTATGTGCGTATTTATTTGCTTTTCCTAAAGTTAATTAAGTATTTTAGGAAAAATTGTCAGAGCAGCCATCAGCAAGTGTTGGTGGCTGCACTCTGAGGCCACCAAAAAAATTCTTGTGAGACCTTAGCATTCATGCCCACTTAGCTTTGATGCCTCTTCTGAGACTGCCAATTGTGATTGTATTGTGAGGAAGACCAGGGGTGAAAGTAATTTACAGGACTTACCGGTACTGCCAAAGTCCTGAGTGGGGCGTGGTCTCATCTGAAAGAGGCGTGGCCTCTCAAGATTTAAAGGCCCTGGGGAACCAGCTGCGGCTGGGAGATTCAGAGCCTTTAAATCAACCAGGGGCTCCCAGATGCAGAGGTGGCTGGGAGCCCCCTGGGGCTCAGGGGCAAATTAAAGGGCCCGGGGCTCTGGCTGCCAGGGGGAACACCGAACTTTGCGGGGCTGGGTCAGGGAATTAAAGGTCCCAGAGCTCCTGCTGCTGAGGGAAGCCTGGAGCCCTTTAAATCCTGGCCCCAGCCCGGCTGCCAGAGCTATGGCTAGGATTCAAAGAGCTCTGGGCTGCCTGCAGCCACGGGGAGCCCTGAGCCCTTTAAATCATGGCCCCAGCCCTGCCGCCAGAGCCACGGCTGGGATTTAAAGGGCTCTGGCCTCCCCGCAGCAGCAGGGAGCCCTGAGCCCTTTAAATCCCAGCCGCGGCCAGGATTTAAAGGGCTCTGGGCTGCCTGCAGTGGCGGGGAGCCCTGAGCCCTTTAAATCTCAGCCACGGCCAGGATTTAAAGGGCTCTGAGCTGCCCGCAGCCCAGAGCCCTTTCAATCCCTGCTGTGGAAGTCGATGCAGTCCAGCACGGCATACTGGTACCGGACCGCACTGGCTTGCTTTCACCTCTGAGGAAGACATGCATCTAATAAGAATAGGACTGAAACTTCTTGCACACAGGACACCAAAGAGCTATTGAATGGCAACAACTTTTAGTCAGAACCAAACTTTGATCTGGCAAACTGGAGGCAAATGGTTCCACATGCAAAAATCAATCTTAAAAAAAGACTGAATCCTCTTCATTTAGAAGCCTAAGTACCTAGCACACATTTGGTGCTATTGTAATGCAGACAGAACCCAATCTCAGCAGGCGGGATCGAACCTCTGGAGCTAAATGAGCCTCTGCTGCATGAGTTAAAAACCGTAAGGCTCTTAGCTAAGGCTGTAGAGCAGACTCATTAATCTCTCTCTAAGTGGAGTTGCTGCCACTAGATGGGACAGAACACTACACCCAGGAGGTGTGGGGGTTACCCTATGCAAGTAAGTCACTAAATTAGATGCTTTGATAAAATGATGGACGTGACTAATAATTTGGAAGGGCATGCGGAAGTAGTACAGCAATTTGACCCGGAAATCAAAATATAAAGGAAAATAGTGCATATCTAAAAGATAAAAATTCCCTGTCACATAAACTTGGTATTAATCTCTTCCTTCACTATACAAGCTGCAAAAACTATGAAAGAGATATCAGAACAAGCTGCAAGCAGATGTCTTCAATCAGGAGAGGCACTGAGCACTAAGACGTGTCCTCCTAATTCCAGAAGGAAATGAACCTTGCACTTGTAATATCAGGCTAAAATGGGGACTTAGATGAGAGCAAACTGCCTACTATGTCCAGAAAAAAGGTAGATGATATTTGGAGAGAACAATGTAAGAGTGAAGCAGGGTTAATTCCTATTCCGCACAAGTTTTATTAAGGAGGTATTAAATGTTACTTTTGGTTCCTTTTTGCCTTGGACTCATGTATGGTTTCAGTGACATGGGTATTTCGTTCCATCTATGCTTTTTTTACCATGGTGACTGCAGTCTCTGCAGTCTCTGCTTTCTGATGTGGACCTTGGCTTGTTATCCATGCTGTTGTGACATAGGACTAAAGCAATGCACTCTGTGAGGGGCCGTCTTGAAGATCATGAGTATTGTGAAAAGCTTTTCTATTCATTCAGGACTTTGCCTGAGACAGGGTGGTAGGGAAGGTTCTATGGTTAAGGGTGGCCACATTATTCTTTAATGTGTTATCTCTGGGTGTCTGCATTTTGCATTATGTGTTGGTGGTGGGGGTAAATTTGAGAGATTAGATTGGCAGCACAATAATAAATATTGGATTGTGTTCTTAATTTTTGTAAGTGCCTTGAGGCTCAGGCAATGGGCACATGCAACTTTATAAATATTAATAGCTGATTATTATTATTGTACCATAGTAGCATCCACAAGCCCTAACATCGTGGCCTCATTGTGCTAGGCACTGTACATACACACAGTAAGAGATGAGTTAGTCCCTGTCTTGAAGATCATGCACTCTAAGCAGATAAAAAGGACACAAGGTGAGAGACAGGAAGTAGTGTTTTCCCCAGTTTATTGGTGGCTAACTGAGGCACAGTGAGATTAGGGGACAGATGTTCAACTGTGCTCAACACCCACAATTGAGGCTAGATTTTCCAGAGCAAATACCAAGCAGCTTTGTTTGAGAACAATGGGATTTACTGCATGCTGAACACTTTTGGAAACCTAGCCACTGAGAGCTGAGCTCTTTTGTAAATTAGGCCATAAATGACATGTCTAAAGTGACACAGAAAGTCTATGGCAGAGTTAGGAAGTGAACCCTATTTCCTGAGTCACAATCTTATGTCTTAACAACAATACTATTCTGAACTAGTAAAGAGGGAAACTAGTGGGAGCTAAACCTGAATGGTAGAAACTAATTTAATATACAATATGTAGAAGCAAGGACAGACGGGAAAGAAAAATCTCATCTGCCCCACCCTTTGTTAAATATTTATTATTCAAGCCATGAATTGAACACATGCATGCCAGAAAATTACAGCTGTTGGCGAGGCATCGCTGACCCATTTTCAGAATAAGTTACTAAATAGTCTGAGGTAAGATGAGTTAGAAAACAGTCCACAGGAGTTAACATCCAAATTCCCTCACTTCTTTCTTTAGTATGTTCTGAGTTTGGGTTTTTTTTCCCCCCTCTCTTTTATCCAGTGTCGTCAGCAAAGCTATGGACTGATGAGTCAGTTTAGTCCAAAATCCAGGCAGTTACAGTATGTCTGAGTGATTAACCTGGATGAAGAAATACTCCTTCCCAAGTAGTTGGGTTTTTTTGGGGGTGGGGTGAGGGGGAGGAATCAACAAATTCTGGTATAATTTTGTTTCCAGAATATCTGTACTTAAAAAAAAAAACTCTTTAGCCTCAATATTTATTAAATGTTTCACTAAAAATGGGGCTGAATCACAAAGTCCTGGTCTGAATCTGGAGCTCAGTTTTCTCTTGCTGAGTGTGTATATTTGGAAGGACAGCATTATTTGGAGCCAACACTCCAATTTAAGGCCATGTCTACATTTCACCCAAAACAATGGTATTTTATTCAACGATCTTACAGTATCTGATTTTTCAGATTTCATTACTGGATTGGTTATCACAATTGCTTTGCATAAATTCTTATACAAGAAACAATTGATACTCACATACTATAACATCAAAATCTGCTCAAGCTTTCCACACCTTAGATTTCATTTCTAGTCATAAGGCTTTCCTTTGTCAATTAAATGGAAAATAAACTTGGCGTTTTTCTCTACAAAAGGTACCAACTGAAAAAATCAAATAACTTCTCGTTTGAATTTGTGTTTTAGGAATGCAGGCAGGGCTAGGTAGGTGCATGTTGTTTCTTGCTTCTGCAGTTGGTACTTGACAAGTCTGTTAAGGGCAACAAAAATCACACTCTGCCCTTTGAAGTTTTACTTTAAGGAACACACCCTCTGCATTCACCTCTATATAATCAGATACTCAGCAGATTTAGAAGTTATGCATGGAACGTATTCTTGATTCCCAGATGTAAGATTTATAATAAGCGGCCAAATCCTCAGCTAGTGTAAATTGGTGTAGCTCCCTTGAAGTCAATGGAGTTATACCAATATACACCAGCTGAGGATCTCGCCCAATCATCCCAGTATCTCTAAATTTCCACCACAAAATATGCTTGAGAGAGTATTATATTACCCATTATAGGACACTGCCATTCCATAATTTTATAAAAGACAGCACAAGGAATTGGTGATGGATCTAGATAACAAATGTTTTCTGGACAGGGTTTTTTTTCCGCCCCCAATAGCATTTATTCAGTAGGTGGATAAACTATTGATACATGTCCGTCTTCATTTCTTCTGCATTGCAACAAGCCCTGTTACTGTTTATTGGGAAAGCTTCTGAAGACATTTAAGGTGCTGCACAGTGAATTAACATATTTTATAGTAACATTAAAAAACTGATACCTTGAAAAGAGGAGCTAGGAAATCTGAGATTGGGTCTATAAGAACTCATGAGAGAAGTCAATTTTTAATTCAATGTAAAATAGAAAGATTCCTATTGGCTTTAAAGGCCTTTGGATCAGGCTACTAGTGATTTATGACTGCGTGAAAGGAGATGAAATAATGAGCAGGGATGTGTTGCCTACCTACTGCCAGTAAGAAGTGTACTGAATGAGGAAAAGGCTGTGGCATACCTGTATTTGGATTATACGTTTGCTAAAATGATATGGAAAGTGTTACTGAACGTCGTTTAAAAGTTCTTCTGCTTTAGATGAAGATTTTTTCCTAAGAATGTTCTGACTAATGAGAAAGAGAAAAGGACTACTACATTTAGGCACCTCCCAGTCCCCATGCAAAGCACAATTAAAAGGGCTTTGAGCAGAGAATCAAAGAGGGATTGGAAGGGAAAAATAAATCTTCCCTTTTCCAGCCCGAGTGTTTGATGGGGACTAGTTGCTAGACACTGATGATCTTACTACAGAAATGGAGCCTCTGTGTGCCCCCTAGAGGGGTTTTGGGCACATGGATCTGCAAAGTGGTAGCTGGACTACCAGCTTGTTCACTGCTTACCTACTCACTCAGCCCTACCAAATTAATGGCCATGAAAAACATGCCGCAGACCGTAAAATCTAGTCTCCCCTCGTGAAATCTAGTCTTTTGTGTGCTTTTACCTTATACTATATAGATTTCATGGGGGAGACCAGTGTTTCTCAAATTGGGGCTCCTGACCCAAAAGGGCATAGCAGGGGGCTTTCAAGGTTATTTTAGGTGAGGGGTTGCAGTATTGCCACCCTCACTTCTGTCCTGCTGCCTTCAGAGCTGGATGGCCAGAGAGCGGTGGCTGTTGGCCAGGTGCCCAGCTCTGAAGGCAGTGCCCCACCAGCAGCAGCACAGAAATAAGGGTGACAATACCTTACCATGCCACTCTTACTTCTGCGCTGCTGCCCTCATTACTGGGCAGCTTCAGAGTGGCAGCTGCTGACTGAGGGCTCACCTCTGCAGGCAGCAGTGCAGAAGTAAGGGTGGCAAAACCACACCATGCCATCCTTACTTCTGCGCTGCTGCTGATGGTGGCTCTGCCTTCAGAGCTGGGCTCCTGGCCAGCAGCTGCTGGCCAGCTCTGAAGGCAGTGCCGCCGCCAGCAGCAACGCAGAAGTAAGAGTAGCAGTACTGCAACCCTCCTTACAATACCTTTGTGACAACCACACAACTCCTTTTTGGGTCAAGATCCCTACAATTACAACACTGTGAATTTTAGATTTTAATAGCTCAAATCTTGAAATTTATTATCTTAAAAATCCCATGACTGTGAAATTGACCAAAATGGACCCTGAACTTGGTAGGGCCCTACCCATAATGATACATTCCTACTACTCCAGTACTATAGAGAGAGGCACTGCATTGGCTTGCAGAGACCCTCATGGCCTCTCCATGCTTACACACTTCCCCACAGATACCCAAATTCTACTTAAGGCCTTTTGCACCCATGGAGCGGAGGGCAGATTTAGGCCCTTATTCCTTAAGATACCTGATTCAAGAAATCAACACAATATGTACTAGTTTGAAAGAAAAATGGTTCAAAGGGTTCATAGTAGAGCCAAACATCTGGTTAATTTCTTTTCCCATTTATTCCCAACTCAGTCATTCCAAAAGGTTTCCCTTGCAGTCATAAAAGTTATAAATGTTTTGGTGTTTTTTAATTAAAATTTAAATCCTGCAGAAACTGATGAGGTAGCAGAGCAGTGTTAGGACAGTGTGCCATCTCCTACTGGCTCCTATCAGGACTCTGTTCTGAAACAGCTTAGGTAGTTATTCCACTGCATGCTTCAATGGTACAATTTTTCTTCCATAATTTGTCTAGAGGGATTTGGTTATCTATTTATGGAAAGACTAAGTCAACATGATTGTCTTTCTGTTTGCTGCTGTATTCCTATACATCTTAAGGTTGTGTTATTATGATAAGAATGTGGACTCTGGTTTGCACTGGAAGGCAGAACCCCACAAACAAGATTTTGCTAGATTTGTAGATTCATAGATTTTAAAGCCAGAAAAAATCCTTATAATCATCTAATCTGACGTCCTGCATAACACCGGTCACAGAATCTTACCCAATAATTTCTGCATCAAGCCCGGAATTTCTGTTTGAGTTTTTAGAAAGATATAAAGTCTTGACTGCAAGTAACGGAGAATCCACCATATCCCTAGATAAGTGTTTCCAATGGTTCTACAGGTCATCAAAATATTAAATGCGAGTAATGTGGAACAGGTTTTATAAATATGCATTTTAAACCAGAAAAATGCTTCTTGTAGAAACTGAAGCCTCACTTTTAGTCTCTGAAATGCTCCCAACTGAATAAGAGAAGCTAGTAAAGATATTTTAAAAGAAAAAGAGACAAGAGACTGCACTTAACTGAACAATGTACACTACAGAATCCACATGGTAGAGGAGTCAGCAGCTGTGGTTGACAAAATCTTTCTAACTGAATACCCCAAATGAGCAACAATGAATCAACTCGGACGTTACTCAAGTATGCATCAGTGGTAACACCACAAAATATAAGAATCCTACTATTAACTCAATTGTACAGAGTTGTTTAGATTATTTGTATGAAGCAGTATGAAAAGGAGGCTTGGATTAATTTTTTAAGTGAATCTAGTAAGAACTGCAGAAAGAAAAAATGAAACTCCAGAAAACATGATCTTCTCCAAACAATGTGCCTCTTCACATTTCTAGAGGAATTACCCCTCGGGGCAATCAGAAAGTTCAGTCTATCCCAGGTTTGTTCTTGGCCTTTCTATAAAGATTTCCACTGAGCAGAGCCAGTGCTAGGCCTAAACAGACTCTGCAATTGCTTAGTGCCACGAGCAGCTTGTGGGGGATGGCTATTCACTTTTTATTATGTGTTTTGTGGGAGGGGGCCCAAAAATATTCCTAATTAGGGCCCCAATGGACTAATACTAGCCCTGCCAATAAGGGTGCCAATTAGTGCCAACTGAGAGACAAATTTGTGATGAGGAATTGGTTGCAGATCACCAAACTCACTTCATATAGGCCAAGCAACTATCAGGTAGTAAGGTTCAGGCCCCTATTGTACTCGGCACTGGACAAACGTGCAGGAAAGTCCTGGCCTATAGAGTTTACAAGCCAAACAAAAAAAGCTAAACTTTTTGTGGCCTCATTCTGTCAAAAGATCACATGAACATCTGCACAACATTCCTTACCTCCTGCTTTATGTTTATCTATTCAACCTCTTTTACTGATGTTCTGGACTAAATTCAGTTCTTAATCACTTCTGTGTAAAACTCCATTAACTGTAGTGGAGATACTCTGAATTTATACAGGTATAATTTCACTGCTTTATATCAGGGATGAATTTGACCCACTGACACTTGTTTAAACTTTAAAAGAAGGGTTAATTTCACTTGTTTGTATCTTTGATTCTTTTTTCTTTCTCATCCTCAGGTAACATTGATTTACTGCCTACAAAGATTTATTATGCTTTTTTTCATCTTACATTGACATACAGTAGTACTGTTATCCTACAATAGCTGTTGTGTCTTTAGTGCAAAAATTTTAGTAAAGAGTCATTGAAAATATAATACCATGTGAAATGTGTCGATGAAAGAAATTAAACAGCCCACATTTCCTTTAAAGTTTAGCATTTCACACTCAGGGCAAAATATTTCTCACACACATATGAATCAAAGCCAAATCTTGTATTTTCGAGGCAAAGGTATAGTATTACAAGGTTAGTTTCTCATCACAACCATTTGCTGAAACATTTTCATATTTTGGCCTGCACATGCTTATAAACTGGAGCAGTAGCTGAACCCAAAAGTCCAGGGAAAAGGTGCGTGCTGTCAACCCAAAATGGCAATTTTTCTCTTTTTCCTCACCTAAAGGAAAAAAATTTTAAAAAATTGTTGCAGGTCAAATGAAACATTTCCCTTCCGATTAAATTGCCAACAAAAAAAAAAGTCATTTAAAAATGAAAAGTCAAAATGTTTCATTTAGAATATTTCCCAGAAAAAAAATCATTTTTTTTCTGTCAGAACTTTTTACTGAATTCTACTTGAACTCATGAACAGTTTCGGTTGACCCAAAACTGCATTTTTCAATTAATAAAATATTTGCCAAAAAAGTCACCTAGCTCTATTACAAACAAAAAAAGTTCAAATATTAGCACATTCAAAATACAAACACAACTCAGCTAAACACTGCTAAGGCAGCGACAAATCCAAAGAAATGCACAATCCACACCAAAATGTAGGAAATAACACCTTCATTGTATAGACACAGTGGGGCCTATTGTAATAGTCGTGGAAGACATCTGTATGGCTATTTTAGAGTTTTATACTGCCACCTGTCACCACAGTAGTGAGTGCTCGCCAAGGCTATGTACACAATACAGATTACGTTGTGTGGCAAACTCAGGACACTGAGCTACCAAGCGTGGGGTAGTAATTAGTCCCAGAAGGCTTAACCGTGGAGGAATAAGGTTCAGCTGGAACAGGAGTTACCAGGGAGGTAATTGGTTTCAGCTGGCCCCAATGGCTGGAGACCTTTTTAAACCCTCCCTGGCAGGGAAGCAGGGGGGGAGGAGAGAAGCAGAGTAGCTGCCAGCGAGTAGAGGCAGCTGAACTCTAAAAACTTTTCTGGCAAGGCAGGTTGCACTCTCCCCAGAAGGAGAGGAAAACAGAACAAGGGTCTGACTGAGAAGGGATCAGCCAGACCCTGCGCAACTGTGAAGGGCTTTTGCTTTGCCCAAGCCTGTGTCTCCAAGGCTGAGGAGGACTGAGCTAGGGGAGGAGAGACAGGTACTTTGCCACAGTTGGTATAAATTATGCCTCTTGGGGGTGTGAATAAGCCACCCACCTATGCAAGTTACACCCACCTAAGCGCCGGGGTGGACAGTGCTATGTCAGCAGGAGAGTTTTTCCCATCAACATAGCTACCATTGTTTTCAGGGGATGGAATTATTAAATCAATGGTAGAGTTCTCTCTCATTGGCTTAGAGCATCTGCACTAGCAGCACCACAGAGTGCAGCTACGCCACTGTAAGCTTTGTAGTGTAGCCATAGCCCAAGTAAAATGGATTAGCAGCACTGCAGCAAAGTCTCTAACAGACTTCATGGAATCTTTGGCTGTACTCTCTTTTTAAGGTATAAAGTTTGGAGTAAGGTTGGTGGTGAGTTGGTTTGGGAGGGATTAAATGTGGTGGAATTGCGAGCAGGTAGAAGAAGTATTACTGTGAGCATCGTTCTTGTTATGATGTAAAAGTTTTGCCAAAGAGGAAGATTTTTTTAGCATCTTCTAAAGACAGACTTTTAGATTCAGATATTCTGGCATCTTTTTAGTGGCAGTGGTTGCGTCGGTAGAGAACGTGATATACAGTTGAATATTGGCATGTTGTTAGACCTCAGAGCAAGTCAGTGTCAGAGCTGGAGTTAGAACTCAGGAGTTCCTATTGACTTTCAGCCTCAACTACACTGTGGTATCTAAGATAACAGTTATTTTATATTCTAAAAATAGGGAAATGCTACACTGTGTTAGACACTGGGACCACTGTAAATTGTCATAGTATCATCTGACTATCGAATTGGGGCACAGATGAGGTTAGTTAGCTCGCTTGCTTGCACACAGGTGTATGATCACCACCAAGTGGCTCTTAACAAACTCCAAATGGCTGCAGCAGCTGCCAGGTTTTGGGCGGCTCCACCTGTATACTACATGCAAAACATTTAATGGGATAATGTTCATATAACCACAACCATCAGCTTATATTGGCAGAAATAGGACAAAACTTGCACAAAACTTGGCCCTTGTGGGTAGGGGAGGTGAGAGGGTGTGAAGGGGTACTGGAGGTGGGTTCTGGGTAGGGTGACCAGACAGTAAGTATGAAAAATCGGGACACGGGGTGGAGGGTAATAGGAGCCTATATAAGAGAGAAACCCCAAAATAGGGACTGTCCCTATAAAATCGGGACATCTGGTCACCCTAGTTCTGGATGCAGGGAAGTTTGGATAGAGGGGTGCTTGAATAGGAAGGAATGGTGGGAACTTTGCTAAGTATGTTTTCTGTGTGCCTGGGACTGCTGGTGGGTGGATGAGGACTGCAACGTATGAGGCACCTAGGCACATGGAGGGGGTTGCTTGATAGGGGCTGACAGGAGGGATGAGAGAGACAAAGATCAGTATTAGGCCATTCCTCTGATGGTGCTGATTCTGGTGCTGCCACTCAGGGCCGTCCTTAGGATTTATGGGGCCCTAAGCAGTATTATTAAACTGGTGCCCCTATGCCGGATAGCAGCCCAAGCTCACAGCCTGGTGGGGAAGGGGGAGGAGGGACTTGACAGCAAAGGATAATGAGATGCCCGGCCTGCCTCATGGTGGTGGAGAGTCACACTACCCCACAGAGACTTCCATGCCCTCTCCCTCATGCAGAATGGACATGAAGAAAGTACCTAATTAAAAGCACTAAAATTTGGGAATGAAAAATGTCAGTCACAGGTTTTTTGATATGCCCTGAAGTTTGTCAGAGATTTATCTGCAAAAACTTCATAGTAAGGGTGAGTCAGCTGTCCTGCTGAATACAACATTACATATAATGGAATATATGATGCAGCTCTTCTCTGTTTTACATTTTCTTAATCAGTATTTCTAAGCTGAATTTATATTTTAAATGTACTCAAATCTTAAGCCAGCGTTCCAGATTACTACATATTTAACTCACTGAAACAAAGACATTCTTTTAAATTAATCAGAGAGGTTTAGTGTGTTCATAACAATGTTCATTGCTTTTAGAAAAAGGGAACAGTAATTTACTTTGTGTGATCTCCATAACAAGAGACATGGTTATGAAATTTCACCAACTTTAAAAAAATATGTTTCCAAAGATTTTAGGTATAACAAGGATTTTGTCTTACTAAGGTACTGATTTTGCTGGAGGGTTCTTTTAAAACTAGTTCATCGGATAGTCAGAAGTAAAGAAAGGGAAACTCTTTGTCCAGCTATCTGGAAGGGAAGGACTGTTGTCCCTTTAAGGGCTCTCTTCAGTGAGGAGTGGGGGGAGAGGTGGTGAAGGGATGGACAGAAAGGACACAGGAAGACTTGGAAGCACTTTTTTTTTTTAACTATAGTAATTAAAATGTGTATTTTAGATAAGGGAGGTCTTTTGAAGGATTTATTTAAAAAACTGTATGTCTGAAGATCCTCACATTTAAGGCTAAAGATGATTGTGCATCTAAAACTCTATGCAAGCATTTTTTAGAAATGTGATTTTATAATCTTCACCAGCTCACTAATGAAATATTTTTAAAGCAAATTTTAAACTAAGGTCCTGTAGACTGACATGTTCTGTGTAAATATTACATTAATGCACAACTGTTTTTGTCAGTAAAGTCAGAAACTGACAGTATAAAAAAATTTATTTGGGCATAAGCTTTCGTGGACATCTGATGAAATGGGTTCTAGTCCACAAAAGCTTATGCCCAAATAATTTGTTAGTCTTTGAGGTGACACAAGGACTCGTCCTTGTTTTTGCTGATACAGACTAACAGGACTACCACTCTGAAACCTGTCAGTATATACCTTGGGGTTGGCAAATGCCTGTTAAATGGCTTTATTGCCCCTTGAATGTCTCTTTATCAGTTTCAGTGTTGTGCTAATAGGTCTGGCAGGCTGGAGGTTTTTTCACTTTTAACTACTAGATTCCCTTCCAAGGAAGACTCACCAGGCTAGAGCAGCCATCTGTGGCAGCCTGCAGGAAGCATCAGAACAGGGATAGGAAAACAAGAGGGTGGACACTAAGACCCAGTGGTGCCCCAAATTTTCAGGTGCCCCACGCAGCTGCCTATATATGTTGCCTATGCCTAAGGACGGCCCTGCTGCCACTGCCATTGCTACATCACCTCCATCTTCTCCTCTGTGATCTAGCTGTGCGAGCAGCCAGAGAAAAGGCAGAGAGCTGCTTGCTGAGTAGGTGTCACTCCAGCTTCACACAGTAGGAAGGCACAATTGCAGGAGAATGGCTGTTGATTTTCTGAAGTTCAGCTGATGTGACAGAACCAGATGTGTAACTGTTAGAGCTGGGTGGGAAATAGTGTTCCCATGCCATGACAGTTTACAAAATTTTGAAATCTTTTCCTGTCCTGAACTGGGATGACAAGTTGAAATCTCAAAAATTTTTGCAAACCAAGAATCTGAAAAAAAAAATCAGATTGGATGAATCAAAACAGTTTGTTTCAATTTGTTTTTATTTTGACCTTTTTTAGTATACATTAATTAAAATTTTAAACAAAAATATCATGTTGAACTGGAAAACAAACTTCATTTTGAAAATATTGACCTTGTTTCAACCGTTTCTAAACTTTTTTTTTTCAAAAAAAATTTGTAGTGGAAGATTCATTGAAACCAATCTTTTCCCATGAATAGTTTGACAAATCAGCAGTGTCCAGTGAAAAAAACAACTGTCACACAAGATGCATGACGTTGCAGCCACCTCTTGCTGTCTCATTTTTTTCTTTTTTGCACAATAGATTTAGGGCTTGACAGAATTTATTTTAAAGATTCTTCATGATATTAAGGTACAAAAGTAGAAGGTGATCAAACGGCTTTTTAAAAATCAAAATGTTGATGAGCCTGGCCCACTGTGTGATATATACGTATATAAACTGAACAGCAAAATATGATGGTGTTTGACCACAAGATGGCATCGTTACAATACAAGAGAGATAGAGGGAAAGATATTTGGTTGCTTTAAAAAACACTATAGGATAATAAGACTTGATCTATCTGAAGCAACCAGCCATATTCTGAGGACCTTACTTTATTTTTACTCAGTACTTACTGGGTCAATGGAAGGTTGCCTAAATAAGGACTGAGTGAAAAATAAGGATGTCAGGATTTGGCTCAACAGTGGCAAAGGAATAAAGAGTAATGATCCATAGGCACATTTACAAAAATACTGCAGCGGAGTGAATAAAACAAAACCTGATGTTTGTGGATGAAATAAATACTCTACAACTATTTAAATGCAAAATTATTTTAAATGTGTATTTGTTACTGAATTTTTAAGGCTCTGAAATACATTAATACATGGATGTGTAGACAATTATTTTTAAAAAATGCACAGGGAAAATGCACACTGACAACCACATTTTCAAAACAGGCCCTCTAATTTTGCATGAATGATTCTGCTGGCAGAGTCATTGCTATGTGCAAATGATAGACTCCATATCTGAAAACAGGATATATGTGTGCAAATGAAAGGCCAGTGCCATTTGTAGCTGCAGAGTCGATCACTGGCATGCCCCAGTGATTGTGTATAACTTAAGAGATCCATTTAGGCCCTTTGAAAATGTTGCCTTAAGTGTTAAATGGTCACTGCCTAAAACCAACATCTCACTCTCTGTTATGAGCATAGTTTCTTTACCCTGGAATGAAAGTCTGTAGCTTTTGTATTAGAAATTCTCAACTCTCACCTGCCAAACCTCACTCCCTAGAGCAGTGGTTTTCAAACTTTTTTTCTGGTGACCCAGTTGAAGAAAATTGTTGATACCCGAGACTCAGTGGAGCTGGGGATGAGGGGTTTGGGGTGCAGGAGGGATCTTTGGATTTGGGGGAGTCTCAGGGCTGGAGCAGGGGACTGCGGCACAAGGTTGAGGCATAGGCTTACCTTGGGTCGCTCCCGGTCAGCGGCGCAGCTGGGGTGCAGAGGCAGGCTACCTGCCTGTCCTAGCACCGTGGACCGTGCTGTGCCCCCCAAAGTGGCCAGCAGCAGGTCCAGCTCCTAGGTGGAGGCGCACAAGTGGCTCTGTTTAGCTCTCACCTGCAGGCACCACCACCCACCACCCCAGCGCCCATTGTCCGGGAATGAATACTAGTCAAACCATGGGGCAAGGTTTTCATAATATATATTTTCTTTGTTTTAAAACAGCTCCCTAGTTTGCTCTTTGCTGCCCAGGAAGGGGACTCAAAGACAAAGAACACTATTGAGATCAGGACCATATCCCTCCAATTGTACCAGGTAGTACTTGGCATTAATATCACAGAAACAAGCCTTTGAAAGTGGCATGGGCAGGCCAGAGCTGGGATGCAACAGGACATCAGAACATCCTTTGGATGAGGAATCTACTGGCTGATCCACAAGAAATCAAAGCTTCCTGAGCCCCATCATGAAGCTCACAGTCACTGGGGAGCCTCCCCACCCCTGAGATGCTAACCTTAATTGTCCATAATCAAGCCGATTTTCCAGTAATTATGAAATTACCAATTCAAGCTTAAATCTATTAATTTTGAAAGCACACACATATCACATATATATGATCTGGTCACTCACCATCACTTGGGTCCAACAAACACAGCAAATAGCACTGTGGCTGAGGAGGCATTTTTCTTCACTGGCCTGTGGCACACATGCAGACTGCACAGTGAGGATCTGATAGGAGGAAAGCTGCTGTGATTTTTTAATGGGTTGGGGTGCTGCTGGATTGCCGCTCAAACCACAAACTGGGTGTTATGCTCTAACTGCCCCATGTGGACCCTGCTGAACTGGCCAAGATAAATAAGGGCCCTATGCAGCATAGAAGGGCATCTTTCCTAGAGCCAATCCTCCCTTTTTCCCTGTTTGGGGGTGGGTGTGAGAGGATCATGAGTGCAATGAGGGGAGAGCCCAGGTGACCCAGGTGACCCAGTTCTCCCGCCTTTGGCCATAGACAGAGAGGGGAGGGGAGGAGGGAGAGGTCTCAATTTGAGTGGGGAGAATGGAGGGATGAGAAGGAAAGGGGGTGAGAGAGAGGTCCAGGCAACCTCTAATTCCTTCCAAAGCTTTTTCATAAACATCCCTAAAAATCTCAGAGCAAAGCTGGCATTTCTGCCACCCGTATGGCAGGAGATGTGCCTACAGGATCAGACGGCTCTTGGGAAAGTGGGCCTTCCATGCTTTAATAGTGTCTTCAAAGGGTTCTTAGACCCCTATTGATCCTACAGAACAAATCAACATTGTTTTGGCCCAGATTTGGTTTTGATTCTGCACATCTTTGTTGAGGGTGGCTTGCGGCTTTGGTCCTTTAGAAAGTAATGGAAGATAGAACCTGTTTTGACAAAGGGCAAAAGTTTGCAAGAATGCTGTCAGACATCTGGAGACTATGATAAACTGTTTAAAATAAATAATAATAATAATTAATTAATAATTGTGATAAAATTGCGAGAGCTAGTAACACTGAAAATGTCCTAAGAAGGCAGGCAGAAGAGCAGGGATGGTGCAGCGAGCACACATTCCTTCTGTACAGAGAGTTGTGGGTGGGATTGTGCCTCCTCAGGCTCCACCCCACCACAAATGTTGGTCAGGCAGGGGTGAAAGTGAGCTGGTATGGAGTACTGGTAAGAAGCCAGTACCGGCCCATATGCAGCCAACATTAAAGTGCTGCCCCTTTCTCCCCCATTGGCGGCCCTGCCAGTAGGGACCCTACCAGCTGGCCACAGCAGCACTTTAACGTCATTGCCCCTTCCCCCTACCCCCATGGCCGCCAACATGGGGGAGTAAAAGGGTCAGCTGCCCAGGGCCAGCAATTTAAAAGGGTCCGGGGCTCCCGGCCACTGCTGTTACTGCAGGACCTTATACAGATGGTTTGTGTGATGGTACCATGATAGAAGTGGGGATGCCCTATGGTGAAATGAAGGGTTTCAAGTAAAGGTTGGGCTCCACCAGGGATCAGCGCTTAGTCCATTATTATTCAAAATTGTGCTGGACTTCTTAAGTAAGCAAATCCTAATGAAAGGTGGAATGAAGTTGATCTGTGAACTAGGGCTGATAGTGAGGAAGATTTGGTCCAGACGACTGATGCCTCGAACAGGCAACTAATAAACTATGGCCTTGTCATAGTATAATTCCCAACTCTGGACCTTAGTGTCCAGGATATGGGTACTAGCCTAAAGTCCTCTAAGCTTAATTACCAGCTTAGATTCTGTAGCGCTGCCACCAATCAGGAATTCCAGGGCCTGATATCCTCTGGTCCCCCCAAACCCTTCCCTGGGGACCCCCAAGACCCAGTTTCCTTGAGTCTCACAACAAAGGGGAATAAACCATTTCCCTTCCCCCTCCTTTCTTCCTCCCAGCTCTTTTCCACCCTGGGTACACTAGGAGACCACCATGATTCAACTCCTTGAATCACCACCCCGAGAGGAATGTTACCTTCCCCCTCCCTTCTTCCCCGGAAAGAGATACAGAGATAAACGCAGAGAGCAGGTTTTTCTTCCCTCCTCCCGTTTCCTTTCTCCCACCAATTCCCTGGTGAATGCAGACTCCTTTCCCTGGAGTCTTACAAAAGATAACCAAAAAAATCAATTAGATTAAAAAAAAAGAGGAAAACTTTAATAAAGAAGGAAAAACATAAAAATTGTCTCTGTAATCAAGATGGTAAATATACAGGGTTTTTATAGCTTATAGACAATAGAAAGAAGCTTTCTCCAGCAGAAACACAATTTAAGCTACTTCCAGCAAGTACACATCTGCAAATAAAGAAAAACAAGTTAAAAGACTATAACCACCTTTTTACTTACTCACTATTCTGAATAGATAAGAGACTGTAGCAGGGAGATTGGCAGAAACCTGGTTGCACCTCTAGTCCCGTCCAGGACCCAGAGAGAACAACACACAAACCCCAAACCCACAAACAAAGGCTTCCCTCCACCTAGATTTGAAAGTATCTTGTTTCCTGATTGGTCCTCTTGTCAGGTGTTTGGGTCCCTGTTTGTTAACCCTTACAGGTAAAAGAGACATTAACCCTTAACTATCTGTTTATGACAGGCCTCAAAAAGAAAACTCAAGTCATATGGGAGACCAGTGCAAAACCATGACAGATTAATATCTACACCAAAGGCCAGTGCCTAAATCAGATTTCTGAGTTTAAGTATTTTGGGGGCTTGCTAGCTGGTAAAGCAGAAATTGACAAACAACAGCAAGTAAGGCTGCTGAGTGCAGGGAAAGTCTGGTGCAAGATAAGTAGCGTAACGGAAGATAAACTGATGCCCAGACTACTTAAGGGACAACTATAAAACCACTGCTATGACCAGCTCTTCTGTATGGATCAGTGACATAGGCAATCAAAGAGGCACTTGAAATGACCAGAAGCCATTGAAATTAGATGTTTGAGTACAGTTTGGGAGTGACTGCACTGGACCAGATGCAGAATGATGTCATCAGGAGTGAGACCAAGGTTTCCAGTATCATTTAGATGGTCCAAGAGAGGAGGCTGATATGGTACGGGCAAATGGACAGATGAAGGAAATCTTATTAGGGAGGCATTTGAGACTAGAGTTCATGGATGGAAAACAAGGAGATGGCCAATAAAATGGTAGATAGACTCTGTAAAGGAGGACCAAATGAATATGGAGTGAGTATTAGACTGGCAGGCCAGGAAAAGACTGATCCAGTGACCCAACCCTAGCTAGCTGGGAAAAGGGAAGATGAGGAGGATCTTTAAGAGGCTTACTGGTCTTTCTGGAGGTGTTTATGTATGCTATGGTTCAAATCTGTGGAAGCAGATTGTCTTTCCAGGGCTGCACAAGAATGTCTGATATGACTGGAGAGACAATTGTCACTTACATACCCGTGTGTGTCATGACTTCCCCAAATGTTTTAGACCTATGATTGAGTGAAATACCTAATAGCTAATTAGAATGTTACAAATACAAATTTTAAAATCATAGGTACTGATGAAGCAACTTGGGGCCTTAGTGACAGAAACATTCCACTGGAAGTAGTAATGATCTAAGCAGTATCTGACAGTCAGAGCATAGATCATCCAACACCTTTACACTCCACACCTTCAAAGTTATCATGCTGCTGGTTTAAAAACTAGACAGTGGATTCCTTTGCAGGCAGTCAGTGCAGCTACTAATTTGGTCAGAGATGTTTCAGTAATTTTGTTACTGAAGTGTTGATATACCCTTAACAACTATACTTCTCCCATCCTTCCAACCCTGCTGTCTGCTCAAACGCTCCTCTAAGCAGAAACTTTGCCTCCTTAGCTCAGTCAATATAATATTCATATTTGTACCACCACTTATGTTTTCCTAGGTGCCAAATGACCTCTCTCCTCTTTCAAATATCTCTTTAAAACCCACTTTTTTTATCTTAGCCTGCGAGTGCTGTCTCCTCTCTCTTCCCACTTTTGCATTTACTGTTTTTTATTTGTAATTGTCTCAATTAGATACCATTGGCCCAGAGAACCATGTTTTCTTTCATACTTGTAAAGTTCTATGTACGCATCAAGCACTCTATAAATAAATATTAACCAGCAATAGTTGTTGGCATTGCTATCATAAAGATAGCAATTAAATAAATATATCAATAATTAGGATACTATTTGAAGACAGAAAAATTGCTTGTTGTAAAATTATCCATTTGATATTCTCAAACTTTAGAAAATCACCTAATAATTTTGTTTAAATTCCTATGAGGTGGGGGGAGGGGAGCTATGAATTAACGGAACAGTTCTTGAAATACTCATTGTGACATTAATTAAAGCAATTATACTAATATCAGGAAAGATAAAATATGACACTAATTTAGCACTAGTAGGTTGACATTTCAAAATTGGTTTATGATTTGAAACTTGCTATGAGTCATTTCCTCTAATACCATATTAGCTTCTATTTCATTAGTACAGCTCAGGGAAGTGACTGCTCCCAACCAAAACAGAATTCATCAAGAACTGGTTTTGTAAATAAACAGTATTAATCATTCATGGTACATACAAATCAGATGCTGTGAAAGCCAGAGGCAATCCTTCCAAAAAAAAATGCTTTATTTTTTTTTGGGGGGGGGGGGGGAAGGAGTTTCCTAAAATCAAAACTAATAGTGCACTAGCTGACAGACATGGGATTCTATGGCAAGAGTCTGGCAATCATAATTTAAAATTAGTATAGATTCAAATTATTTAAAAATCAGCTGTGAAACCCTTATGTTTTTACTATGTCCTCATGTGGATACAAATCCCACTGAATTGAATGAGTTCTGCCTGAGTAAAAGTTTGAGGATTCAACCTCAGGTTCTCAAATAGTATAATACTGACTCAATACTTCATTTTTCACACCCTTCGATACTGACAATTTCTGCCCAAATTCACAGATAGACTAGGTGGATGAGGTAGTATTATTTACTGGACTAGCTTCTGGTTGTATGTAAAGATCAAAGGGCTATAGATGGTGAGACCACTGAGGATGTTTTGTTTCTTGCATTTGCTTAGGAAGTAGATGTCACTGTTAAGTTTTGCTTCTTTTTTCTTCAGGTTGCGGAATTTCCATGTTAGATGGTAAGGTTCATTATCTCCAATGTTGTATGCAGTAGTAGAGTAGCCATGTCAGACCAAGGAAACACAGAGGTCAGGTGTGTGAGATAATGTATTTTATTGGACCATAAAAGACATTACCTCATTGTCTCTGCAATATGCTGGGAGCGACACCGCTATAACACTCCATGAAAATTCACAGCTGACAGCATACTACAGAAGTACTGTCGCTAAGCCACAATACTTCTGTCATATACAGAAAAGCTTGTTTCCTTATCAGCTACTAAGACTGGGAGTTCAGAGAGGCAGGGGTCTAGCCTAGTCTCCATAGCCCAGATCCGCAAAGGTATTTAGGCACCTATTGATTTCAATGGGAGTTAGGAACCTAAATACCTGTGGGGATGTGAGCCTCTCTTAGGTATGCCAGCCTTCCAGGCATGTCCTGGAGTCTCCAATAATTAAATATTAATCTTTAATCGAAGATTATGTCACGTGATAAAACCTCCACAAATACCTCCAAGAAAAACAGAGAGGCTAGAGTTGCCAATTTATCAGGAACTTGGGAGTGCAGCTGGGTCAGTTTTATTTCTGATCCATGAGCCTACACAAAAGCCCCAAGCACTAAGATGTCATAGCACTGTTGCCGGCAGATAACTGCCTGAGGCCAAGCAACAGTGGGGGGGTCCGTTGCCTGGTGTGCTGCGCCAATAAACACACCAGGGTGGAGAAGCAAACCAAGTTTATTTGAGATCTCAAAGCGGTGCAGGGAGATTGACTTAAATCAAGCACACCTAAAACAAGCAGTCTGTTCCTTTATATCCATGAGAACTTTTCTCACTGACTAGCAATCCCCCGTTTCCCCTCCCTCCTCCTCCTTCCTCCCCCTGTAGCAATTACGTAAGCGCAGGTGCATTAAGTAATCTTGGCCGCGGCAGCTCGTTAGTAAGTTTTCCTTCTGCAAGTTATCTTGTCCTTCTGCTAAAGGTGCACAGGCCTCATTATTTCTGCTTTAGACCAGTTAGAACTGTTGCAACTGATAACGGCTGTTACACCTGGCCTTTTAGGTCGATTAAAGTTCAAACATGGAGGGACTCTTGTCTGCTGAGGCCTAAAACCAGGAAGGCTCCATACTCTTGTGGCCTTCCACCCTCCCGAGTTACGTAGGGTTATGCATAGTGACACCAACAACTCCCTCCTTTGAGAATACTCAACAAACTTTTGGCTGAGTGTTCTCACATTTAAAGGATAACATGTGATTAAGCTCTAGGGAGCTGGAGTGCTTTACAGCAAGCAACCAAGAGAAGAGTAACAATACACAACACCACACCAGTGAGCAGGAGGTGAACAATGCCTTCCCCTAGTTCTCCCAGGTTGAGTAACCAGCCCCAGAGGGAATCAGAAAGAGTAGGTTTCCTTTCCTGGGCCTTCCACTGTTCAAAAGCCTGTTTGGCTGACAGGATGTGCTTGTTAATATCCTGTGCGCTTTCTGGGACATAAGTACAGCATTCATCCCCTATAAGGGTGCACACCCAGCCCTGGGAAGCCACACTTCCACCCAGGAAGTGTCCAAGTATGTCTCCATGATCACAGATCAGATGGTATTCCTGATGCATCTGTAAGGGCAGTGGGCCAAGTCTGGTACTTAAGATCACTCCAAATGGCCATCAGCTGGTAATTCAGGAAATCCCGAATTCCTAAACATACTAGATCCCACTGCTATGCCTTCCCAGCCTCAGTGATATTTAATACCATCTTTTCTTGGTGTAGTACTATAATACACCTGTTATTTAACTATTGTCAGGTACTGTCAAAAGGCATTCCCATTAATAGCATACATTATTAGTCACTGGAATGGTTTCAATACGGGTAAAATTTCTAGTAGCAGAACAAACTCTTTGGGTACTTGTTATTTAAAATCCAATTAGAGAGAGATATATATGCTGAAGGATTTATCCAAAACACAGGGCGCAGCCTGTAGAATAAACCCCAAAATCCAATTAATACCACATTCCCAAACATGGGTCCCACAAATGTCCTCCCACCAGTGTATAATTCTTTGTTTCTTCACCAGGGTCAGTTCTTAATGTCCTTTCTAGTCAGGAATTCCTGGACTTTGGCAATTTCAGTGGAGCGAGTGTTCCTTCTTCTTTCCCAAAACAGTCGTGGTGCAGCATCCTTGTACTTTTTCCCTACTGTCCAGAAGGCACAGTGGAGCTAGAAGGTGAAATAGGCTAATCATCAGTAGGAGAATTCTCCCGATGTGGAGGGGTCTTTTTGCAGTGAGAATTTTGGGTCCAAGCAGTCAGTCTTTGGCACTTCACAGTGGTGTTGGTAGGTAGCAGGACTTAATAAGGGCCTTTCCAGGGTGTAGCCAGAGCAGTCTTTCATTGGTGGACCTTTACATCAATCCTGTCTCCTGGTTCCAAGGAGTGGCAGGGCTGCTAGGGTCTTTGGGTAGCCCTTCTTTACCTGTGAGAAAAGAAACTTAACACATTTCATTAGTGCCTGGCAATGTTTTTTCAGATCTCATAGCTGTGGGCAAATTCAAGCCCTCCTTTTCCTAGTTGTTAGCCAAGTCTTAACTGTGAGCAGTGTCCTTGAATGGAGTCAGTGTCTTATCTATAGCCTGAGCTTGCTAGCTAATTCTTTTTTTTCCCGTTAACTCATTCTGTGCTTTGTTCTTCTTCCTTTCTTGTCTTCTTTTAACCTGCAAAGGAAACTTTCCACTTTTTACTTATATACCTTCTTCCCAACAATGAAGACATAAACATTGTCATTATACAGTACATTAGTCTTATTATTTAATATATGCCACACACACCCTTTTACTAAAATAACCTTATTACAGAGCTTTGGAGCAACAAGCCAGGACAAGCACACCCACTTTGAGGAGTTCACTCAATACAACCTCTAGTCCAATAGCCTTTCACCATCCCCAGCCCTCTGGCTAGAAATCTGAAGTAGCCAGAAAGATCCCATGTACAATATGGGGAGTGGGTTAACTTTTCATGTCTTTGCTTTCAAAGACTGTTGGTATGCAAATGTTAACAACAATTTTGCAATTAACAGTTTGACCAATAAAGTTTCTTTTCCTTACTTAAGGAAATGCATTAGACTTTAGTATATTACATTCTCCTGATTTATCTAAACACTTTGTATTTCAAGTTGAACAAAACAAGTATCTGCATTTTAATTTAACCTTTTTGTTTGATCTCAAACCAGACCACTTCATAAAAATATTAAACACAACAATTCCGGCCACAAGACAAACACCACAGGACAGAACATAGAACACAAAACATGATTCCTATTGTGCCAGTAAATGCATGGTACGTTGAATGCTGTTCAGCTGGCATCAGTTTTCTCTGATTATCTGAAAGACAAAAAAAAAGAGAGGTCTACCCACCCCTTCTGGGCAGACAATCATCGCTTGAAATATACAAATACTCTTGTTGGCTTCAGGAAAAACAGAGGAATTACCCCATAGATTCTTGTATTTGTTTCATAGGCAGCCCAGGTTTTCAATTACATAACACTGTATACATTCTTCAGCTAATTCAACTAAATTGTTCATAGCCACACCAAATGATTGCAATCCAATAACTTCTTTGCCTGAATTTATTTACAAACATTTCACAGACACCAAAAACTTTTTTTCTTTAGCATTTTTACAAAGTTCAACTGCTGTTTCGTTCAGCAACTACAGAGTTAACTTCTCACTCTCCCTTAAATCACTTGCTTGTCTCCCAACAACCACTTTTATCAACTCAAATCACCATTCCAAGTAAGTCCTAGGTATTTTAAATCCTCATGCTTATACTTACTGACTCCTTCCTTCCACTACACCCTTAAAGTTTTCTAACCTGCTTTCCAATCTCTCTCTCTCTCTCTCTCTCTCTCTGTTGCCTGCCTGCCTGGGCCCAATCCTGCTTTTCTTGCTGAACCGTCCCTTCCATGGGCACCAACTTGTTCCACTACCAGTTTAGCTAGGAGGGTGGACTTCTCATCTAGCCCCCACCCCTCCTGGTCTCTTCCCTTAAACATTCTTACTCACAAGACTACCCGAGTCCTCCTTCATGAGGCTTGCCACCTGGACAAAAACACATGGCCCATTGGGCAAAGGCCATTTACTTAACATATAATTTAAAGGACTATTCTTAGAGGGTTTACCCAGAGACTCATTCATCTGTTTGACACTTAAACAGAAAAGAGAATTACACAGAGAGCAGAGGGAATTACAGTCTAAGCCAGACTTTCCCACTTCTATACACTGACCGGTACAGGGGACGGGACAGAAGGATCTCAATTCAACCTCAGAACTTTCTCGCACACATGGCTTCCACTCCGAGGAATTACGAACAAGAGGTTCAGTTCTGCCCACACTCCTAACACCCAAACGAACAGAGCAAAAAAACAACAGTAACCGGTTAAACAGAACAGAACCAGAACCAGATAGCGTTTTCTTATCCTATTAGGACTCACTTTTACTCATGCAGTTCTCAACATATAACACCAACAGTACCAAGCAAAGCAAACACAAAATAACAAGGGTAAAACAAATAGATGGTGTAAATTCTGCAGGGCTCCCCCCTTCCTAATTGCTCACCAAACTGTGACAAATTTCTGTTACCAATCTATCCCTCATGTCAGGTGATCAGGCTGACACTACAGGATCGTTGGGGGAAGATAAAGAAAACACACCATATAACTGAATTTTAAAGCTTCATTAATAAAATAATAAAACAACAATGGAGAGTGTTGGGAACGCTCCCTCATCACTCAGGAAAACATTAATGCCCCAAGCCCCTTTCATACCCACACACGTACGTCCAGACTGGCCACTTCTGTGTATAATGTTCAGAGAAGGGGGAGAGGTGGACTGGAGATTATCCTGTATACAGCTTGTCCAGAATTTCTAACATGCTTCCGCTCTTTGGAGGGCTGTTCTCTTGCACCCTGGAATCTTCTGCAGCGTCTCTTTCAGAGATTCCAGTCCAGGTTGGCTGCCTGTGGCTTCTTCAGTGTCACCAAGCCACACTGGCTCCTGGGTCACAAAGGCACACTGTTGGATCTTACTGCACAGTTAAGCTTTGCAAATGTAATCTTAGTTCTGTAACTTGTATTGCCTTTGGTTTGCCTCTGTCTATATTTTTTTCCTTCACATCCAGCTGGGGCCGAAAGCAGTCCCTCCCTGCACCAAGCACAGTCCGCGCCGATTCCTGACCCTGAACGCAGAGCAACCCCCCCCCCCTTCCATCCCTAGGCCAAGATGATTTTTAAATTAACCCGTTCCTTTCCTCAATAGACAAATTTGCTCACCCTGTGTCAGGGCTTTTTTGGTGATTAAACGCTCCTCTTCGATGTATGATCTTATCTAGATTGAAGTACCTTCTAGTGTTGTTTAGATGGATGGATGGATTTTCACGCGTGTAAATATTCCATTTCTCTAAATACCTGCAGGTTGTTGAACCATAATGTAAGTACATGTAATATGCTGGGGTACCCTAGGGGGTGAAGTGGAATGTTTAGACTGCCCCCTCCCACCCATTTTCCACTTACACACACAGGGAGGGTGCCCTGTCCGCGCTAGCGGCTCATAAACTAATGATTTTTCCCTACAGGGTACTCACACAGGAGAGGCTAACGAGGATGGCCACGACCCTCCTATACCTCCCTTCAGCAAAGAGCGTCGGCTAGTCTCTCGGAGACGGCGCCGCTTACTCTGATTGCATCCAGTGAGATGATCAGACTGTCAGTAGCCCACACGGAAAGGAAAGGGGGAGGGAAGATGGGTACACACACTCCTAGACCCAGGCAGCTTCCTCACCGGACGATGCCAGGCCAAGTCAGCCCACCATGGGTCGGACCTCCTAAAGATCCACTAGTTACTGGGCTTGCGTTAGAGTAGTCCTGGTCACGAGCTTTTGCTTCACAGGGTACTCTGGGCGTCTTCCGGTAACAGTCACTCACACTGGCCCCCAGTACCATTCTGCATCTGATCTTGCTTTTTAGCTACAACAGGGAGAGAGTGCACTAGGACACAGGGTCTCCCCCTTTTCTAGACAGGTCCCTCCTTTGTCCCAGCACTATCCCTAACCTGCTTTTGGATCCTTGCACTCTGCCAGACAGAGGGAAGAACTGGAGCTACAGTGGGGTATTTTTACAAGAGCTCTCCATACAAACAGCTTCAGAAGCTACCCATTTACTGACAAAACAGGAGTAATTGGAGGATCATGTTATAATTAAGTGATCCTTCCGGTGGCCACCTTTCTGGTCCTCTAGTTGATATTGAGGCCAGTCTACTATACAGAACTTTTTAGTTTGCTTTTAGTTAGTGGATCTGATCCAAGCACTTCCCAATTCGCTAGAATGCATTCTAAGGGTGTACACCATGCCCTGCCTGTACTCTGTCCCTGCCCCATATCCTAGGGTGACACTGGGCGTCCCCAGGTCATAACAGGCAAAAATCCAGACCACTGGACTGTTCCTACCTTATCCAAGGGACCGGTTCCTCACCGTCGCCCTCAACTGCTTCTCCACTACTCGAGCGCGTTGCACCGTTGTGCCCTCTGGGGTCAGTCAAACTGAGTCTCCGCCGAGGCCCCCGGTGAAGTCACCGGTGCGCGCTGGGCGTCAGTCGTCGCCGCAATCCGTCGACCACCAGAAGGGATCCAGGCAAGGCTAATTTTAGCCTCAATGCCCCACATTGAGCGCCAAGAACAGTTGCCGGCAGATAACTGCCTGAGGCCAAGCAACAGTGGGGGGGTCCGTTGCCTGGTGTGCCGCGCCAATAAACACACCAGGGTGGAGAAGCAAACCAAGTTTATTTGAGATCTCAAAGCGGTGCAGGGAGATTGACTCAAATCAAGCACACCTAAAACAAGCAGTCTGTTCCTTTATATCCATGAGAACTTTTCTCACTGACTAGCAATCCCCCGTTTCCCCTCCCTCCTCCTCCTTCCTCCCCCTGTAGCAATTACGTAAGCGCAGGTGCATTAAGTAATCTTGGCCGCGGCAGCTCGTTAGTAAGTTTTCCTTCTGCAAGTTATCTTGTCCTTCTGCTAAAGGTGCACAGGCCTCATTATTTCTGCTTTAGACCAGTTAGAACTGTTGCAACTGATAACGGCTGTTACACCTGGCCTTTTAGGTCGATTAAAGTTCAAACATGGAGGGACTCTTGTCTGCTGAGGCCTAAAACCAGGAAAGCTCCATACTCTTGTGGCCTTCCACCCTCCCGAGTTATGTAGGGTTATGCATAGTGACACCAACAGCACCCACCACTGTGCTTGGCGCTGCATGTCCAAACAGAAAACCCAGGGGCCAAACTGGAAGTGGTTTACAGACCAATTTTAAACATCGGGTGACTATGGGGGGTGGTCCCAAAAGGTTCGACAGAGTGGGAGGCTCCCAGTGCCCCAGCCACTGCTGTGCACGGAGCTGTGCGTGCAGCAAAAGGCAGTCCAGGACCCAAGGGCTCACATCCAGGCTGAGACCGGCGGACACTGGCAGGGCCATTCCTAGGCCCCTTAATCGGGGACCGTGAGGCGGGCAGCGCGCGCCCTGATTGACAGACAGGCAGCCCCGAACCTCGGAAGCCCGTGGACCGGGGGGCGAGGCTACTCCTGCGCATAACGTCCCCCCGCCCTGCCAGCCTGCGCCCAGGGAGAGGCTGCGTGACGTCACGCGCAGTCACGCGGGCGCTGGGCGGAAGCGGAAGCGGAGAGGGGTCCCGGCGGCGTTTTGGACACGGAAGTAGCGCGGGGTCCGGGCAGTGGGTTCCGTAGCGGGGAGCAGCTCCAGGGACCGGACACAGCGCGGCAGCGGCGTCCTCCACCATGGCCGCGACATCCAACCTACAGGTGGAGACGGGCGGAGCCGGGGCACCGCCCAGAGCGCCCTGCTGGGGGTGGGGGTGTCGAGGCGGAGGGGGGGAAGCGAGGGGGTGTCGGGACCCCCGGGGGTGTCTCGGGTGGGGGAAGAGGAAGCGGGGGGCGGGGCATGGGGTAGGAGGAGGGGGTGGATGTCGGGGCTGTGGGGAGGTGTCCGGCCCCTGGGTGCTGGAGCTTCCATAGTGCGTGTCTCAAATGTCTGAGGCTCCCGGCCCCCGTGGGACGGCTTCTGTCCTGTATCTTGAGGTTCGTCTCGAGTCCGATAAAAAGCCGGGGGGGGGGTTGCTTAAAACCGTGTCGCTTTAGCCGCTTTTTCCAACCTCTCGCCAATTCCTACTATTAGAAGGGGCAATTTACACTTGGTAGGTGGCCAGGACTATCTTCATCCAGCCAACGTATGTTAAAGCAGGGGTTCTCAAACCCCCTCAGGGGGTCGCAAGGTTATTACGTGGGGGGTCTCGAGCTGTCAGCCTCCACCCCAAACCCTGCTTTGCCACCAGCTTTTATAATAGTGTTAAATATATAAAAAGTGTTTTTAATGTGCATGGGGGGGTAACCAGTACAAAAGTCTGAGAACCCCTGTGTTAAAGCATCTCTTGTCCTGTCTACATTAAGACTTTAAAATACCTTGGTTTATTTGTTTTAAAAATGCACCCTCCATCAGAATTTAAACAAATTGTCAAAAGCAGATATAATATGTCTGCGCTGATTGAGGGTTTATCTCCTCTGTCCATTTTCCATTAGTGTCCTGGTTCAGTGGCTATGTACACTGATGTTCACTGTCATCTCGTACCATACTCCCAGGATAGCACATAGATTTATTTACCTCCTCACTTTTCAATTAAGTCTCAGGTTGTTTCTGATAACTTGTAGAAGCATATATCCCACATGCTACTATATATTTGAGGTTGGAGTAGGAAGATCTGTAACTGTTAATATCTCCTCTGCGCTGTTGGCTGCACAGTTACTTATTAATTTTATTTTATTTATTTTTGCACTATGCTTCCTTTCTCATTGTCTTCTCACAAAAGTAGTACTGGTATTGTTAAAGTGGTAACAAACACACTTATAACTGCTTTCATGCTAGATCAGTTATAAAAAAATCACACCTGTAACTGAAATAGTTACACTGTAACAAAACTGGCTGCAGATCAGGCCCTAGGTTCTCTCCTCCCCCCTCCACATCCCCTTTTTTTTTTCCTGATTCACTATTATTTGTATTATCATAGCACTTAAGAGAATATTTTGTAGAAGGCTTCCCTGCCACAATGAAATGGATGTTCTGGCATCTCTAGTAGTCTAACATGTTGTTTCTGTATTATTTTCTTGTGTTTATAAAAGGGGAGGCATAGGCCCCTTGTCAGTTTCAGGCTAATTTAAGTGGATTTCAGAAGTGGCCAATGAAGTGTGTAGATTTTTGTTTGTTTGGTAGGAGCAGGACAGGAATGTAACATAATCTCCTCTCTTGCTGGGAATCTGCTTTAACCGATGGTCTTTTCACGTACCCTCCAGAATGGAAGATTTTGCTCATGGTTTTAATGAGACAAAGATTCAAAATTTTTCTCACACCTGTTGGCTCACCATTTAAAGGGTCTCCCATTTGAAACAAGCTCCTTTTAGTTTAATCTACCTGAAACCAAAAGGTTTGACTCTAGTGCCATTGAGTCAAAACCAAGCCAAACAATAAAGATACTGTGCTACTTCTTTTCTGATCCCTACTGGTGCTGTTGCTGTGTATCCGCTTTGTTTTGTCTGATATGTTAGAGAGAGCCCAAATCCTGACATGGATATATTCACAAGAGACCAAGGACAAGTTCATACTGTATTTGAAACTGCTAGAAACAGCCTTGTTGCTGAGTTTCCATGATCAGTAAGATCACATTGTTAGTACAGTTAGCAGAGGAAATAACTGTGTATGAGAGAACTGAATATAGTAACATTTACTATATATGTGTATAGTTACTCTAAGTAAATTGTTAGCGGTTAAGTGGCTACATTTTTATATTGGTGTGAGCCAAATAAAATCAAATTCTAAATAGTTAGTTAGAAATGTAAAATCATCCAATAATCTGTTCCCCTTCTCCATGCACAAATATAACTATAGCTGTTAGGTATTCTGGAAAGGACAAAAAAATGCCCTTTTATACAATTTTCTAATGTTTGAAGGCCACTGCCTCCTTGTTTGTTAGGAATTCAGTCCTTGTTTGCCCTTTTTTTCCTGGAAGACACTCTTGAGATACTAAGGATATGAAACTGAATTAATTGAGGAGTAATTACCGTCATTCAGACTGTTTACAACTTTTTGAGGTTTTGTACTGAAAGAGCTTCCAGTCTACAACTGAGTCCTCCAAGACAGACTTCCAGCAAATGTCTTACTGGGGGAGATTTTCAAAACCAAATCTTCCCCTTATGTTTCTGAAGTAAAAACACAAAATAGGGAAGAAAAGTAAAAAGTGTCTGAAAAGTTTTTCATGCATAAAGAATGGCACAAAACCGTACCACTTGACTTAACCTTTTTATAAGAGGTGAGAACCACATTCAGAATCTTTGAAATACAGAATTGTTGCTACTTAAGAGTTATGTTTACTTGAACTCTAAACCTGTGGTTATAAATATTTGGCACTGCTCCATTACATCTTTTTTCCCCAGAACTAATCTCAAATCATAATGCAGTTTTTATCAGTTATTTGTATTGAAGTGGCTCACGTGACTCAATCATGTTGGAGCCTCACTAAAAGATTTTTAGTAACGGTTGACTTTGATAGCTTAAAAATTTCTCTACACTATGGAGATAAAATAAATTTGAGAATTATGTGGATTCTCCATACATCTTTTCAATTATCATAAGAGATCTCTTATAAAAATCTGGAAGCGCTGGATTAACACTCCAGTAATAACTATAGCTTAGTATAGAGGAACGCTTCTGCCTGTCGCTTCTGGTTTATGTACTACAGATATATATTGAAGGTACACTGTTGACTTACTCTATATGAGTACAACACTCAGCACAAAGGGGTTCTGACCTACTTACCCTCTAGGTGCTACTGCAATATAAATACTAATAAAAATACTTCTAAATTGACTAGATTTCAAGTTATAGGCAGTGTTGTTGTAGCCATGTTGGTTTCAAGTTAGCTTTAGAAGTACTGTAGACAGATACTGATTGTTGCCTAATGCAAAAATATTTTTTACTGCTAATATCTGTTCAGATGAAGACATGAATTTGCGGTTTGTTATTGTATCTACAATTCTCTGTTAGATTATGTTTTCAGCTCATTTAAAAATAAGGTGTTTTTTTATTTTCACAACTTTTGTATTTTAATATGTTGGAAAGAATTAGGAGGTCTTGTACTAGGGCACCCTAATAGAAGAGATTTTAAACTCATTCTGTATTCTGCCAAACTACATTAAAAGAAAATAAGATCCTGATCCTGGAAAGACTTATGCACATTCTCAGCTTTGCTACTGTGATAAGCACATAAGTCTTTGCAGGAAAAGGGCCTAAAAGTTGCACCAGTAAGCTCTTACAGCCAAATTCTCCAAACGCTTAAATGTGAGTTAATTTTTATTCAAGCAGGTAGTGACATTGATATTAATAGGATGACTTGTATGAATAAAGTTTACTCATGCCTGTTTGTAGAATCCAGCCTTCCTTAACTTTGACATTTCTTTGGTAAGGTTGTATGTGCATCCTTGATTCTCCTCCTTATGAACATACTATGATATACACATAGTATTTCTCAAATTATATTTTATAATTTTAAGTATGTATGTATGGCATCTTATATAAATGACTCATGGAGTGCATTTCTGTGAAATATCTACGAGGAAATGAGATGGGTGGAGTCCTTCTTCATTGACTGCACACCTGGCAAGAGGCATTTTACTTAGCTGTAGACAATACTGTGAATATGTAATAAACAGTCTTGCAACACATGCACAAGGGAAGCAGAGTTATGGTAGCGCATGCAACTTCAGCTTTGGCATTTCATTACTTAAGAGCTTACCTATGTAACTATAGCATTAATTTTAAATAGACTTTTTATTTGATTTTTGCTCTTTAAACAGGAAAAGATCTAGATGCCACCAGAACACCACCTAACTCATGCACCTTAAAAAGTACCTAGGAGAGTCCTTCTCTTGGATCCTCAGGAGTTGCACTCTTTCCTTTTTAGTGCGTCACTGTCGCATATAGTGCAAACTCTGCAAAGTGTACATGACATTGATGAATGGCTTGGTACACCCTTAATAGATTAAGAGAATAGCTTTGTCACAATCTCAGCACGTGCCAGTTTACTATTGTTTCTGATGTTGCTTTTAAATGTTTGATTGCAAAACCTTGAATTGTGTTCATGTGAAGTATCACTTTGCAGAACACTGAAAAGTTCTTATCAGTAAGAACTATTCTTGTCAGATTTCTTGTTTCTACCCCAGTTGTGTCAGCATTGGAGCATTTGAAAAGGTTGCATTCATTCTTAATAAAAGGAAATGTTTTTCATGTTTTGAGACAAGTGAATTGTTTTAGCTCAGACTAAAAAAAATAGGAATGTACTCCAATCAGATCTTAATATTAGGTTCTTAGGTCAAACTTCCTCAAGCAACAGGCAGTTGAAAACTGCTTTAGAGTAGAAATGCTCAAGTGCCTTTAATTCTGTGTCACTACTGTTCCACCTAGAATATATTGTTTAAATAAATTGAGATAGCATTTTGTTTCATTTGGTGGTTTCATTTTGTGTGTGCACTTGTTTTTTTTAATCACATTTGTAATATATCCAGACTTGGGAACTAAGGTCACTTTGGCTCTGTGTCCACACTGATCTCAGCCAGCTCTCTCACAAAGCTTTATAACAGGGGTCGGCAACTTTTCAGAAGTGGTGTGCCGAGTCTTCATTTATTCACTCTAATTTAAGGTTTCACATGCCAATAATACATTTTAATGTTTTTAGAAGGTCTCTTTCTATAAGTCTATAATATATAACTAAACTGTTGTATGTAAAGTAAATAAGGTTTTTAAATGCTTAAGAAGCTTCATTTAAAATTTAAATTAAAATGCAGAGCCCCCTGGACCAGTGGCAAGGACCCAGGCAGTGTGAGTGCCACTGAAAATCAGCTCGCGTGCCGCAGATTGCCTACCCCTGCTTTATGTCCATGATATTTCCCAAGTCCAATCTGAAGTCAGTCCTTCTCCCTGAGATACCCAACAGCAGTTGCTCCAACTTAAGGCCCTGGTTCTACAGTGAGCAAGAAGTGCATGAAGGAGTCCTTATTATATGAGCATGGCCTAAGTTACTACAATTTGTATTTTAAATGCAAACATTTGTTTGACATACAAAAGAAAACAGCACAGAATTAAAAAAAAAAAATCAGCTAAAAATCGTTTAGACTTACCATTACAGAAAGCATAATTCTACTTAGTCACATGATATAGTTAAGCAAAATAAAAATCTTGGTAAGACCTGTATCACCCAGCTGTTGCTAGGATCCTTGAGTTTTTTCTCCTTAGTATGTTTTCTTTCATTTGGTAATGGAAGAGTACACCCAGTTCAATGCACAATAGTTTTATTCAATCTGCAGTAGAACTGTTTTTTGGTATTATGTGTAAATTTAACATTTCTACTAATAATTATACCTCTGGTATTGTTTTGGGTTAATTACTCCTTCTGGGGTTTACAAGAAGACTGGTTGCATATTACCAGTGAAGATGAGAGCATGAATTCCTTTGCATATGTATTCAGTGAATTTTGTTTCAATATTTCTAGAAATAGGTCTCATTACCACAAAATGAAAAGAGATCCTATTTCCTGGCAGATTAGTTACATAATATTCACAATTTAGTAATATTTTAGCAATTTTTAATTATCCTGTGTTCAGGACTGTACAAGGACAGTCCCAATGACTTTATAATCAATTGCCTTCAACTTGTTTGCATAGTTTTGTAAAGGTGAGGCCTCAGCTTTCAGGGCAACAGCTTAAATTATCACTCTGATGTTCTAGTACTCTTGCATAATAGTTGTCATTTTAATCACATCACTTTTTTTTTTTTTTTTGCTTTACAGAAAGCAATAGATCTTGCTAGTAAGGCAGCACAAGAAGACAAAGCAGGAAACTATGAGGAAGCACTCCGCTTGTACCAACATGCTGTGCAGTATTTTCTCCATGTTGTTAAATGTAAGACTTGGTATATTAGCTAGCTATTTGCTACAGTTTTGTAAAAGCTAAATTATATAAAGTTACAGCAGTCTACCTGATAGAACCAAAATGCAAAATATTCACCATGTTAAGCATCAATAAGTATTTTGTCTAAAGATACTAAATCTCTCAAACAGTCAAATGAGAATTGCCAGCTATACTTTTATTTAAGGGCACATATTGTGTCTTCCTCTTCTACCATGCACATGCTCTCCAATTGCTCCAGTCTTGTAAATAGTCCACTTTGTTGCTATTTAGAAAGGAATCCTGCTACAAATGCAAGATTTCTTCAGAAAGTTCCAAGGTGGCTGCAGTGGAGAGCGGACTGGTGAAGGGTGGGAAGGGTTAAGTATTTCCTTTTTTATGTAGGGAAAGTCAGGTGGTATCTGGAAAGCCAGTCTTTTTGCAGTGACCTCACAGAAGTTACTGTCTTTTCTTGCTGGTGAAACAATTTCTCTATCAGATTCAAGCTGCTTATGCTTATCTTAAAGGTTCTGCACAAATGAACATATATAGTTTAGGCCGATACTTATGCTCTCATTTTTCTTCTGCTAGTACCTTGTCTACAGTTCCCTTTACATCCTTCCTTCACTGTTGTCTTCATGCTTCCTTCTCTGTTGCCTCTTATGCCTGAATTCTTGCTCTTGCCTTTGATGTGCAAGGAAATGCCTTAAGTTAAATTCCACCTTAGAACGTGTTATTTCTGCCAAACCTACCAATGCAAACTCACTCCACATTAGATGTACTGTCACATTTTCAGTAATTCCCTTTGATCATTCAGGGCAGTTTGTGTGCGGGTTTTGTCTATCTTTTGTGTCTATAAATTATGCTCTGTGGGGTAAGAGAATGTGTCTTCTGCAATGCTGGACACACTTTTGGGCCTTACTACATAAAGTGTGCATGCCTCTTGTTGTGTAGCCTGAAATGCTTTTTAATAGATTAGAGACCATAACTATTAATGTGCCATCTAAGGTTGACACGGTTGGTGAGGTACAGTAACTCCTCACTTAGTCGTCCTAGTTAATATTGTTTCATTGTTACGTTGCTGATCAATTAGGGAGCATGCTCTTTTAAAGTTGTGTAATGCTCCCTTCTAATGATGTTTGGCAGTCACCTGCTTTGTCTACTGCTTGCAGGAAGACCAGCCCATTGCAGGTAGCTGTTGGGGGCTTGACCGGCAGCCCCCTATCAGCTCACCTAAGTTCCCTGTGCAGCAACTGCCTGCTGTTTAGTAGCGTCCCTCCCCCCACTGCTATGTGCTGCTCCTGCCCTCTGCCTTGTAACTGCTTCCCGAGACTCCTGCTTGCTGTGCAGAGAGGAGGGAAGGAAGAGGGGGGCTAATGTCAGGGTGTCCCCCTCCTCTGTGCTTCTGCACCCCGCTTAGCCCATCTTCCATAGAGCAGGGGGAACAGACCAGGACTCAGAACAGAGGGAGCTTGCATCAGCTGCCTGTCAGCAAGCTGATCTAATTAACAAGGCAGTGTACTTAAGGGAAATGCGCATATCTCCCTCCATTCCTGCTGCCTTGTGTAGAGAGAAAGTTAACACTTGAGGGCTCAGCCAATTGCTAGTTCATCATTTAGCAGTAAGGGAAATATCCCACCTTCTGACTCCTCCACCTCAACCTAGCTTCACAGTCATCATCACTGTGTACCAGTATTAAATTGTTTAAAACTTATACTCTGCATGTGTGTATATGTATATATAAATAAAAACAATCTTTTGTCTGAAAAAAATGTCCCTGGAACCTAACCCCCTCATTTACATAATTCTTATGGGGAAATTGGATTCACTTAACATTGTTTCGCTTAAAGTCGCATTTTTCAGGAACATAACTATAACGTTAAGTGAGGAGTTACTGTAATATCTTTTACTGGACCAGCTTCTGTTGGTGAGAGAGACAAGCTTTCGAGCTTACACAGAGCAAAGGTTGTTCAGATTTTATGCCTATCTCCCTTTTAATGTGAATTACAACTTTTTTTAAGAAACTGGAAGATTGCAGAGGGGGTTGAGAACATACATTGTAAATAAACAAAAACCACTGCTCAACACTAGTGATCTCTTAAACTACTGCCCAGTAACATCTGTTTTTTAAGCAAGCTAATCAAGAAGCTATCCATCTACCAATATCCTTGATCCTTCTCAAGCAGTCAGGCTTTAGATCACGTAATGATGCAGAGATGTACTCCTGGCTTGCTTACAAGAAACTTTGAGATGAACAGAACTACCCTGAAATGGCTTGGATCCTTTCACACCAAATCCATAATCTTGTCATAGTCAACTGATCCTGTACTTCTAAAGCCCCCACCTGTGGAATCCTACAAGGCTTAGTCACTTTCCACTATATTATTCAACATCTGCCTGAAGCTTTTAGGAGATCTGGTAGGTTAACATTAGACAATGCACAGTACAACATCTCGTGTACTTTGGCTGTTAAGAGTACCAACAACTTCAATACCTAGGTGAAATCAGCGCCTGAAATGAAAGCATCTTGCTATAGTTGAACCCAGGTAAAACTGAGGTGATTTTGGTAGGAAGAAGGAAGGGGTCAGACTAGATGATCACATTGGTCCCTTCTGACCCTAGAATCTATGAATCTATAAACTTGCTGCCTCCTAACACTTCTCCGTTATCAGATGCATTTTCCCTCAGTTCTGTCTGTAACTCTGTCCTTTAATCTCAGTGCTGTTGAATAATTGTATGCTTATGGGATCCAAAACACCCACAACTGGCCCTAAAGTTGCATCCCATCCCATCAGTACAAATCTGGTCATAGTGACCGCCACACGTGTGCTCTGCAGGCTTGATTATTGCAGCTCATAACTAGGAGTGAAGCCACACACTTTGAAAAAGCTCCACCTGATACAAACCACAGTAGCCCATCTGCTTAGCAGCACAAATCGCAATGAACATATCAGCATGGAGCTCAGCTCTTTGCATTGGCTTCCCATTCAATAGAGAGTCCAGTTCAAAGTGTATCTTAAGCAAAAACCTGTTAGCTTAATCAAGTTTTCTCTCCTACAGGCGAAGGAAAGAGCTCTCTTGAAATAGTTGGCTGTTGCTCAGATAATATGGTGGATATTGGCAATATAAGCATCTAAATGCCTCTTGAAGCATTCACTAAGCACATAATGGATTCTTGCAGGTTGGAGGTTTTCAATTGACTTTTTCTTCGTTGAGACTGGAGAAACTACTACACACTACTTTCTTACGTAATCTATTACATTTAGTATTAAAATTGGGACAGAATTATTACCCTTTTCTGTTTGATTTATGTGGTTTTTTGGCTTCCAGTAAAGCATAACCATTTTTTCAATTTTTTTAGATGAAGCACAGGGTGATAAAGCAAAACAAAGTATCAGAACGAAATGTACAGAATATCTGGACAGAGCAGAAAAACTGAAGGAGTATCTGAAAAAGAAAGAGAAAGCTCCAGCAAAGCCAGTGAAAGAGTCTGGTCCATCCGATGAAAAAGGGTATGTTTTTTGGAGACTGTAAAGCAAAATGCAATATTTTTCGTGTTCCAAACTCAGCTGAAACAAAAGTTAAATTTGTGAAAGAACATTTTCAGTAAGTTTAATGCGTGTGAAATGTGTCAGATGAGCAATACTGAAGTACAGTAACTAACCAAACAATATGGACAGCGTGCATACTAATACTACAAGCTTTCTTATGTTTCTTTACCAATAGGCCTTAGCCCTACCCTGGAAGATCCACTTGCAGTAACTCTCATGCTAGTAAATTAACTCATGTCTAGCAGGTCATTAGCCTTCCTGCTGGATGACAACTGTGGTGGCCTGTGACATGGACACCTACCTACTTAAAATCTAGATCTTCGGAACACCAGTGACTACATTTAAACCACTGATAACTTAGGCCAGTTTTGAACATGTGCTCAAGAGGTCAAAACTCTATATCACGTTCCCAGTCCATTGCACCATCTAGTCGTACTTCTGTTCACCCAATTCTTGTTGTTGGCAACAGTAATTGTTGGACATCTAGATAATTACATTTATACCTAATATTTTATTTCTTCGTTGAAACGTAAAACTGCAGTAAAATTTAAGTGATTCGCAGGGAAAACTCTCCTCGTTTATGGCTCATAATCGATCTAATAAAGGGTTTAAAGTTGTACTTGACTCAGATTGGTAACTAAATTCAGTTTGCACATTGCAGTATATCATGTGAAAATCAGTTACTGTCACTTCTCCCATATCAGAATCCAGGGATCCTTATTTTTTCTGCAGAAGTTGATGGCCTCAGGGGACCCTAATGCAGCAGACAGTGTAGTGCTCTGCTTCTGATGCCTAATGTTTTCAATACTTGCAGGAAAAAAAGTCACCTGAACTCTGTGGTGGTAATCTTATTTTCCGTGTTATTTTTTAAGTCTTCTAAATGGACTGATACTATGTTCAGTTATTAAACCGTTTGCAATATAGACAAGGTTGGTGAGGTAATATCTTTTATTGGACCAACTTCTGTTGACGAGAGAGACAAGCCTTCGAGCCACACAGAGCTCTTCTTCAGGTTTGGGCATCACAGCTAAATGCAAGGCAGAACAGATTGTTTAGCATAAGTAATTAGCACATGTTCTAAGGGACCGTATTAAGTAGAGTAGCCCATTAACATCTCACAGTCATAGGACAAAAAGAGGGATTAGTGGATTACAGATTGTTGTAATTAGCCGTAAATCCAGTGTTTCTGTTCTGTCCATGATTTTTGGTGTCTAGCAATGTTATGAATTTAAGCTCCCAGGCTCATCTTTTGAAAATGTGCAGGTTTCCTTTGAGAATGAGGATTGATAGGTTAGACCTAGTGATTGTTTTGTTCACTACAACTATACTGCATATAGTTTATTTGCCAAGCTTTCTAGTTTTTTTTTTTCAGTGAATGTAGCTTGTCCCTGAAACTCTGAATAGACACATACCAGAACCCTTTCTACCTATAGTACTGGTCAGCTGAGCAACAGTTGATTTGGGATTTTTTTGTTTTATAAAAGCTCAGAGCTGCACCATGTTCCACATGCTTATTGTGATGGCTGTAAGATTGGGCATATGGCATGCCCTCTATGCTGCATATTTGCAAACCATGGGTTTCCCTTAGATCTTCTCTTAATTATTCTGCCAGAGCAGCGTAAAGAGGAACATAGCACTAGCTGGATCTGACCAATAACTCCAGTTGCTGCTCCAGACATATAGAGGATTGCTTAGATCTGCCTACACTGAAAAAAGGACAATTGTACCTGTAATAAATCTAATTAAAAACCAGTAAAAGTGAAATTTAGGCCATAAATATTTTCTAAAAATCATGGAAACATTAAAAATGCCATAGGAAAACTTATTAAAATGTACTTCATTACAATTGTCAAAAATATTTTAAAGAAGAAATCACATTTTATATGAATCTTAGGATGACACTCATTGGCTTTATATTTTTGTCATGTGATTTTTAAAAATTAAATGACCTCATTCAACAGGGCTGTTGGGCCCTCAAAGAATCTACAGAATTCTGTTATAAAACGTAAAAAACATGTTTCCCTGAATATCTCTACCAAAATGATGGAAGATGTGAGGTAGATTGTAGTTTCCATTTACAAAATTGTTTGTCTTGCTGTGTAAGACAGATGGCTTTTTTGTAGTTGAGCATCTTATTGCTTGTGTCTGAATTAGGACTGACAGTGATGGGGAAGGAGAGTCTGATGATCCTGAAAAAAAGAAACTGCAAAATCAACTTCAAGGTAGTTCTGAAACTTTTTTTTTAAAGAAATCATTGTATCAAGTGGCTTGTTAACCAATAGATCAAAATTGCCTAATTTTATTTTTTTTGTCTATAAAAGAGCTGTGGATTGACTTTGCCACAGAGCATTTAAATGCAATAGAAATTCCTCTGTACATTCACTATAAACTGATCTTTTGGATAGTCTGGATTTTATTAAATTGTCTATCATAATTCCTGTCTACGTCAATCCCCATTCTAACATGCGACTGAATTACTGCATGCATACAAAGGGGAAAAGCTCCTTGAGGCCAAATGAATATTTATAGTTGTATCATTAGTACCTAGAGACTCAGATCATGGTAGTCATCGCACAAGCATTTAGTATGAGACAGACCCTGCCCCAACAAGCTTATAATCTAAATAGATAAAGAACAGCTGAAAGACTTAATTTACTGATCCTTGATCTTTCTGATGACTAACAGTTTTCCCCCAGGTACTTTATGCATGCTCCCCACCATAAGGGGAGATGTTTTGATTTTTGTTTGGCCAAAATATATTCTCTACTTTTCTTCTCCTTCCTGTTCAAGTTTCCCTTGCTTCTCAAACTTTTATGTAAAGGACAGTGTTTTACTTATGTATTTCTTGGCATTTGTTCAGCTAATAGTCCTGTTGTTGACATTCTTCTCTCTCTTTCTCTTGGCATGCTCTGCCCACTGCCCATCTGGGAGAGGAAGGGATAGTGATTTGGGGTTTCTCCTCTTATCTCAGCACATCATTCTTGGTTGGCTGAGATGAGTCTTCTATGTTTTGAAATCAAGCTTCACATCAGTGTTTCAGTGTAGCAGAAAACAGTAGCTTTGTACACAATGGAAAAAAGATTTGACTTTTCTGTGTAGCTAATTTAGAACATTCCAGCTGAATTTAGTATTATTGAAAAAATTCATTGGCAGAGAAAAAATAATGTTAAAGAACCAGTGACCTTGACATTGATCTTTCCTAATTCACATATTTTGTCATGTTCTGATCATCACTTTCACTTTAGCATTCAGATTTCCTGTAATCAATGTGTTATCGGTTCCTGCAGCTAACTGTAACATTCTTCAGGGTATTTATCATTGTGTAGTATAGCTGTTAGTCAGATTTAATAATGTAGTCTGCCCCAAAGGATCTTTATGTGTATTGATTATAGGTTTTCCATTCATACATACCACTAAATCTCTGTCTGTTATATAACCACTGGTAGTCTGTTGTGATTCAAGGCACTTTATTATAATCTGAAGTAGAACATTCAGTATGCTGTTTGATATTTCTTTGGCCCAGGATGGTGTGGAGCGCACCCAGGGCATTTTGAATATGGAAAAAAAACCATATAGGTAAGGAGTGTTTCAGAGTTTCAAATTATATTTTTCCACACTGACGTGAGTAGTGATTCTCTTTGAAGGGTTTAATCCATTTTGGTCATTCAAGACTGTAATCCACTGTGTGGTACTATTATTGTGACCAAATCAGATAGGTTTGTTTCTAAATGACTTAGTGAATCTTGTAAAGCTATGATCCATGACTACTTATTAATCTTTCCATGTACCCCAGGCCTATTTTATATTTTAGCAGTGCAACTCTTTTAAATGTACTGCGCTGTTGAGGAGGAAGAAAGGCCCAGGAAAGCAGAGCAGTCAATGGGAGCAGAGGGAAACCTTCCCATAGTTGGGACCCTCCTTCCAGATGGTGCTGGGGTTGCCTCTCGCACTGAGGTTACCTCTCCGGGGACGGGAACTCCAGTTGTTAGGAAAAGGCAGGTGTTAGTAATGGGAGATTCGATCACTGGAAACATAGCAGGGTTTGTGATGACTGGGAGAACCGTATGGTGACTTGCCTGCCTGGTGCAAAGGTTGCGGATCTCTCGAGGCATCTAGACAGACTTATGTGTAGTGCTGGGGAGGAGCCTGTGGTCGTGGTACGTGTAGGGTAGGAGAGTTGTCCTGGAAGCCAAATTTAGGCTGCTAGAGAAGAAACTGAAATCCAGGACCTCTATGGTGCCATTCTCAGAAATGCTCCCAGTTCCACGCGCAGAGCCAGGTAGGCAGGCTGAGCTTCAGAGTCTCAATGCGTGGATGAGATGATGATGTAGAGAGGAGGGGTTTACGTTCATTAGGAACTGGGGAAACTTTTGGGATGGGGGAGCCTATACAGGAGAGATGGGCTCCACCTAAACCAAAGTGGAACCAGACTGCTGGCAATAAACATTAAAAAGGTTGTAGAGCAGTTCTTAAACTAGGAGATGGGGGAAAGCCGACTGCTGCAGAGGAGCATGTGGATCGAACACAGACTTCTCTTAGGGGAGAATCTGATGTTAGGGAATCTTCAGGTTATAGTCAGGAACAGAGGACGGAAGAGGATAATGTAAGAGCCAGATCTGATGATAAACAGTCATGTAAAAAAGAATCTGGCGCATCAGAAAAGGACAGACGAATAAACAGGGACAAGTTTTTAAAGTGCTTGTACACAAATGCTAGAAGTCTAAATAATAAGATGGGTAAACTAGAGTGCCTCATGATAAAGGAGGATATTGATATAATAGGCATCACAGAAACCTGGTGGACTGAGAGCAATCAATGGGACACAATCGTTCCGGGGTACAAAATATATTGGAAGGACAGAACAGGTCATGCAGGGGGAGGAGTGGCACTATATGTGAAAGAAAATGTAGATTCAAATGAAGTAAAAATCTTAAGCAAATCCACATGTTCCATAGAATCGCTGTGGATAGAAATTTCATGCTCTAATAAAAATATAGCATTAGGGATCTATTATCGACCACCTGACCAGGACAGTAATAGTAATGATGAAATGCTAAGGGGAATTAGGCTATCAAAATTAAGAACCTAATAATAGTGGGGATTTCAATTATCCCCATATTGACTGGGAACATTTCACTTCAGGATGAAATGCAGAGATAAAATTTCTCTATACTTTAAATGACTGCTTCATGGAGCAGCTGGTACGGGAACCCACAAGGGGAGAGGCAACTCTAGATTTAATTCTGAGTGGAGCGCAGGAGCTGGTCCAAGAGGTAACTATAGCAGGAACGCTTGCAAATAGTGACCATAATACAATAGCATTCAACATCCCTGTGGGGGGAAGAACACCTCAACAGCCCAACACTGTGGCATTTAATTTTAAAAGAGGGAACTATACAAAAATGAGGGGGTTAGTTAAACAAAAGTTAAAAGGTACAGTGACTAAAGTGAAATCCCTGCAAGTTGCATGGGCCCTTTTTAAAGACACCATAATAGAGGCCCAACTTCAATGTATACCCCAAATTAAGAAACACAGTAAAAGAACTAAAAAAGAGCCACCGTGGCTTAACAACCATGTAAAAGAAGCAGTGAGAGATAAAAAGACTTCCTTTAAAAAGTGAAAGTCGAATCCTAGTGAGGCAAATAGGAAGGAGCACAAACACTGCCAGCTTAAGTGCAAGAGTGTAATAAGAAAAGCCAAAGAGGAGTTTGAAGAACGACTAGCCAAAAACTCCAAAGGTAATAACAAAATGTTTTTTAAGTACATCAGAAGCAGGAAGCCTGCTAAACAACCAGTGGGGCCCCTTGACGATCGAAATACAAAAGGAGTGCTGAAAGACAATAAAGTCATTGCAGACAAACTAAATGGATTCTTTGCTTCAGTCTTCATGGCTGAGGATGTTAGGGAGATTCCCAAACCTGAGCTGGCTTTTGTAGGTGACAAATCTGAGGAACTGTCACAGAGTGAAGTGTCACTAGAGGAGGTTTTGGAATTAATTGATAAACTCAACATTAACAAGTTACCAGGACCAGATGGCATTCACCCAAGAGTACTGAAAGAACTCATATGTGAAGTTGTGGAACTATTAACTAAGTTTGTAACCTGTCCTTTAAATCGGCTTCGGTTCCCAATGACTGGAAGTTAGCTAATGTAACGCCAATATTTAAAAAAGGCTCTAGAGGTGATCCCGGCAATTATAGACCGGTAAGTCTAACGTCAATACTAGGCAAATTAGTCGAAACAATAGTTAAGAATAAAATTGTCAGACACAGAGAAAAACATAAACTGTTGAGCAATAGTCAGCGTGGTTTCTGTAAAGGGAAATCGTGTCTACTAATCTATTAGTTCTTTGAAGGGGTCAACAAACATGTGGACAAGGGGGATCCAGTGGACATAGTGTACTTAGCTGTCATGGGATAAAAGGGAAGATCCTTTCATGGATTGAGAAGTGGTTAAGACAGGGAACAAAGGATAGGAATTAATGGTAAATTCTCAGAATGGAGAGGGGTAACTAGTGGTGTTCCCCAAGGGTCAGTCCTAGGACCAATTCTATTCAATTTATTCATAAAAGATCTGGAGAAAGGGGTAAAAAGTGAGGTGGCAAAGTTTGCAATGATACTAAACTACTCAAGATAGTTAAGACCAAAGCAGATTGTTAAGAACTTCAAAAAGATCTCACAAAACTAAGTGATTGGGCAACAAAATGGCAAATGAAATTTGATGTGGATAAATGTAAAGTAATGCAGATTGGAAAAAATGACCCCAACTGTACATACAATATGATGGGGGCTAATTTGGCTACGAGTCGGGAAAAAGATCTTGGCGTCATCGTGGATAGTTCTCTGAAGATGTCCATGCAGTGTGCAGAGACGGTCAAAAAAGCAAACAGGATGTTAGGAATCATTAAAAAGGGGATAGAGAATAAGACTGAGAATATATTATTGCCCTTATATAAATCCATGGTACGCCCACATCTCAAATACTGTGTACAGATGTGGTCTCCTCACCTCAAAAAAGATATTCTAGCACTAGAAAAGGGCAACTAATGTGATTAGGGGTTTGGAGAGGGTCTCATATGAGGAAAGATTAAAGAGGCTAGGCCTCTTCAGCTTGGAAAAGAAGAGACTGGGGGGATATGATAGAGGTATATAAAATCATGAGTGATGAGGAGAAAGTGGATAAAGAAAAGTTATTTACTTATTCCCATAATACAAGAACTAGGGGTCACCAAATGAAATTAATACGTAGCAGGTTTAAAACAAACAAAAGGAAGTTCTTCTTCACACAGCGCACAGTCAGCTTGTGGAACTCCTTACCTGAGGAGGTTGTGAAGGCTGGGACTATAACAGTGTTTAAAAGGGAACTGGATAAATTCATGGTGGCTAAATCCATAAATGGCTATTAGCCAGGAAGGGTAAAGAATGGTGTCCCTAGCCTCTGTTCATCAGAGGATGGAGATGGATGGCAGGAGAGAGATCACTTGATAATTGCCTGTTAGCTTCACTCCCGCTGGGGCACCTGGCATTGGCCACTGTTGGTAGACAGATACTGGGCTAGATGGACCTTTGGTCTGACCCGGTACAGCCGTTCTTATGTTCTAGTAGGTTTAATATCATTTCATCCATTGCAGTGCTAGACCCCTCTGATCCCTTCCCTCTCCCCCCCCCCCCCCAACAGTGTTTAAAACACTTTAAGCACTCAGTTCACAATGGAATAGTCTAGCACAGACTTCATTTTAATTCCTGGTGGTTGGCCTCTTGGTCCATTTGCACAGTATTTGTTGTTTCTTCTCCTGTATAGTTCTTATGCTGTGGAAGAATTTATACTCTGAAGCAGGTGAAAGCTAAGAGATTCTGAGAGTCCCAAACATGTAAGAACGACCCATAGAGTTTCATGGCAGGTCAGTTCTGTGAAATTCCTGAGCTTGATTAAAAAAACTAGAAGCTCTTCTGAGCAGTCTTTTGTTCTGTGGGAACTCTAGATTTGTCTGCTCTAAAGTTGTGATCTGGGGGTGGGAGTACTGCCACCAGGGATTCTTGCAAGAGCTTCCAGATTGTGCCTTTGTGGAACACAGAGATATGAAGAGCTTGAACATGCCCCTCTTTCCTGTGGAAATGCTTGAACTCTGAGAGGCTGTATGATGTTTTGGGAGACCATTTTTTTCCTTTTGGAAATAGCTTTATTTGCTTGCACCTCCTTTTCTTATAGTAGAATATCTTATTTTCCTGCAAATGGGAAGCTCTGATTCCTAGCTTTATTTCATGTAGGGTTTTCAGCAGCAGTGGACAATTGCTTACCTTGGTCCGCAGCTGTCTTTTTACTGTTCTCTTGTGACTGTTTGTCCTTGACTGGTTTTGGACAATCTACTTCACAGAGAGTCTGGATACTCTTCCAGATCAAACTGATCCCCAAAAGTGTCTGCTACAGCAACTGCTCTGAATAGCTTTGTCTTTCATTGATGAGAATTTCATATGTTAGAGATTTGGAAGTATCAAACACCTTTTGTGGAAAAGGTGTATCCCTCTGTCACAAGGTGGAATCCTCTATATCCTTTTTGTTCCATAAAGCTACCCTTTCAGCTGCGTGTTTATTTTTCCTGTTGAACCTGCAGGTTGGAAAACTAAAGCGTCTGTTTGATACTCTTTACAACAGCTACCAGGTCCTTCATACTTCCATTTACTCAGTCATCTTGGTAAAAACTCTTTTTAGAAGGATCTCAGGAACCTTTTGAAATATATTCCCCAGGAGTTCTCCTTAGGCAAAATATTTTGCCTGTCTTGTGACCCTGCTCTGGATAAGTTGAGCCTCTTTGCCAGAGATGTCAGTTATTAATGAGAAAAAATAGGAAAACTAATATAACTTCCAAATCCAGTGTTGTTAGATTACTCTTCAATGGTGCACAATTATTTGTAGCTGCCCTACATAAAGATGTTTATGAATCTAAGAAGAATTTCTCTTTTGTGTTTTTTCTGTTTGTTTTTGAGCTTAACAAACATCAGATCCTCTCATTTAAAAGATTTTATATATAGTTTCAAGAACTACTTTATCCAAAATACAACTAAGTATCATGCTCTTTTAATACTCTTTTACATACAGATCCAATCCCATTTATAATGTCATTATGGAACAGAAGTTTTATTTATATTTTAAAATTGAGAGAAAATGACTGCAGGATGCTTGAGATTGCCACCTGGGGTTTATTAGTATTTTATACCCTTGCCCACTGCAGATGGAGTTTCAGTTCCAGCCCACCTGAATGGAATTATGTCAAGAAACTGGATATCTCAAACAGACTCTATATTGACTCCCACAAAATAAGAGGTAATTTTGTTGGAGTCAACACAGAAGTCTTGTGTTTTGAGGATTCTTTTCAATTGTTTTGTTGCTCCAAAAATCTGTGGACTTGAGACCTATTTCAGATACAATGGTTTTCACCAAACCAACAAAAGAACCCAGTTAGTTCACACCATTGGCTAGGCCATTTCTCTAAACTCTTATCTCGACTCTCGGGTATCCTTCAAATTGCTAATCTTCATGTTCTCCGACCAGTGTTGCCACAGGTATTGCCTGTTAGCTTTGCTCTCTTATCTGTGTTAGTGGGTGTTTACCAGGATCCAAGATGTAATAGGAATATGACTTAGCAAATCTGGGCATTGTCATCAATATACAGACTGGCTTGTAGCAGTGAAGTTCTGCCTTTAGGTCACCTAAATGGAAAGCCCCACTTAGGCCTTTGGGACTCACTGTTACGTGATCAGTCCACTTCATCCTTCGAGAGAGGCAAGGCCCCAATATGCTCTTACGTACATAGACCTCAAAGTGCTTTACAAAGAAGGCTTTATGTCTTACGGTGAGGCCCAGAGAGGTGAAGTGACTTGCCCACAGTCACCTAGTAGGCACAGCCAGGAATAAAGCCCATGTCCGAGTCGTCCCAGTCAAGTGATCTGTCCCCTGGGCCACACTGCTTTACATAAGGGCTAGCGATTTTATTTTAAATAGAAGCTTAAGTTCTGCAGAAACTACTGGAGCTGATTTAGAGGACTATAGCAGACAATGCCCATTTACACACCACCAAATGATGTTAAAGAGCGGTGTTCTGCTTGAAAACTCGTACTTGCTGGTCAAATCATGGTCTAACTCTAGTTAGCCACAGCAGAACTTGAACCCTGCTTAAGTATGGTGGTTAAACATTGTTGAAATCTGTACATGCTGCAGTTTGTTCATGGAAGCCGTGCTGGAATTGACGAGCAGCAGTTCATATATGAACAGGGTCCAAGATTTTAATTCTTTATGACAACAGAGGCCCTTTGGAAAGGAATATACCTTCCTAGTTTATCTGGTCTCTTATTTATAGGTGCCATTGTTATGGAGCGACCAAATATAAAGTGGAGTGATGTTGCTGGTCTTGAAGGAGCCAAAGAAGCACTTAAAGAGGCAGTGATATTGCCCATTAAATTTCCTCATCTATTTACAGGTGAAATAAATTTAATACACTTTCTTGGTCCTAATGGTTGCAGTTTGGGGGAGAGGCGTGGCTGGCGAGGTGGGAGAAGTATTTTACACTGTCATCGTGGTGACCTATGTCTAGGTGTCCTCTAAGAGCTTCTATTCCATAGTCTGGTGGGATGTGTATGCTGAGATGGTGGGAGCAGTTGGGGAATTATATTGGGAGAAAGGAGAGGTTGATTCAAGAACAATGATAACTCTAAATACAGCGATGTTACAAGCTGTATTTCTCTTACACATTTGCTAACTTTGGAAAACTGATGATTGGTATAGTTTATTAATAAAGCGACAAATTATATATGAATTTAAATGATGTAAATACAGCAGATACCAACTTCTTTCAACTGCAAAAGTGAATAAATATATAAACAATTTCACAAGCTTGGATGAGGATTCATTTTTCTACTAACTCCTATACCAAACTGATCCTTGTATCAAAATTCTTCAGGCAAGTCCTTTTCTTTTTTTTTTAAATATAACTCTCTTAGGAAAGAGAACACCTTGGAGAGGAATTCTTCTGTTTGGGCCACCAGGAACAGGAAAATCTTACTTGGCAAAAGCTGTGGCAACAGAAGCCAACAACTCTACATTCTTCTCAGTGTCCTCCTCTGACCTTGTCTCAAAATGGTTAGGAGAGAGTGAAAAGTAAGTCGCTCAGTTGATTTTTTTTTTTTTTTTTTTTTAATTTACCAAATGGTTTTATTTGGTTCTGAAACACTGCAATCCACTGTCTTCTGAGGTTCAGGAATGTAATCACTACTATTTTCTTTTTTCAAATATTTGCACAACTTCATGGTGCTTTCAAAAGTAGGTAAAATTTGAGGTACTTTGTATACTAGAGCTGGCCCAAAACTCAGAATTTCAGGTTTTAGAAAAATTTCAGTGTTTTGAAATTTCCCATTAATGGGAAATTTAAAAAAAAATTTTTTTGCTTTGGAAATGTCAAAATGTAATGTTTGTGTAATGAAATATTTTCCCTGAGATCACTGGCAGTTCCTGAGTGAACACACATTCTTGTCCAGTTCGCCCTGGAGCTGCTGGGGATTAAGGGATCAGCAGCTCCTGGGCAGCCAGCCATGTGGGCTGCCTGACTTCACAGCCTGGGGAGCCAGATGCCCCGAGAGTCTTCCAGGCTCTTGGCTCAGCGGCCGGGAACCTGGTAGCCATGAGAGCACTGGCTTGAGCCATGGCTCTCAGAGCTTCCACGCTACAGGGCTGAGCCCTAATTAGATCCAGGGTTCCCTAGGCTGAGGGGCAGTACTCATGATGGGGCTGCAGACTTGAACCCAGGGTCCCCCAGCAGTCTGCCAGTCAGGTTCCTACCAGTCATTTGATGAAAGTTTTGTAAAAACCCAAACTTTTCCTGAAACATCTCAGGTTCACAAACCAGCATTTTTCTTGGAAAATTTCTGGCAGTCTGTATTATATATGTCTCTTTAAAATAAAGCAAAAAAGGACAGGAAACTTGATTTTATCCCCACATCAACCTTGACTCTCTCTTCTACAGCTGTGCATGAAAAGAGAGTCTTCACTATATGTGGTCCTTGGTGTGGATCCTTTATTATAAGGATCATTTTTCTCCTTCCTGACTTGTAACAAAACTTGGGCGATTTATTAAAAGTGACCTTCAAAGGAGAAAAATGGTAAATATTGGACAACTATTTCTGCTTCTTTAAGGTGTACAAACAAAGCCTGAAGGGCTTACAGGGGAAAAGCTCTTTAAATAATTTTTTTTTTTAAAAGGACCAAGAAATGTAGGTATTCCCCATCTTGTTTTCCAGGAAGAATTCATAGATGATGGAAGAACTTGCAAGTTTATCACACCAGAAATGCCAAGGAAGTTAAATCTGAGAGGAAAAGTGACTTTCGTTTACTGTTAAAAATGCACAAATTTTAGACACTTTAAATATTCCTATAATTCATATCAGTTGAGTCAGGGTTACTGGCGGTGATGGAAAAGCAGGAAAGATATAAAAACCCCAGGTTGACTTTTATTTTGCAATTAGAAAACAATTTTCCACTCAAAAACAACAAATTTGAGAGACAGACCTGGTATCTGACACCATTTTTAGTCACTTTTCAGAGCTTTACCTGAGACTTCTCTGTTTTAAATTGTTGGCATCAACTTTTATATTAATCAATCTTTTTTTTTTTCCTGAACAAATAAATATGAACATGTGTAAGATCTTGGGCATATCTAGGGCCGCCCAGAACAGATCTTTCACTAGCTAGAACGTCACTGAAGCACTATACTCTATAGTCCTGGTTTCCCTCCAGTATTGCCAGATGACTTGGATTAGAGTGAAGCACCATTTACAGAGCTAAAGAACTTTGTCTCTTGAGGATCCTCAACTGCTTACTTAAAATCATGATTATGAACCTTGATTCCTTATCCTGTGGTAAGCTTGATATGATGCAGTACAATAATATTGACTTGCTGTCTTCTCATCGAAGATAACTTAATTTTTTTTCTAGATTAGTGAAAAACTTATTCCAGCTTGCCAGAGAAAACAAACCTTCCATTATCTTCATTGATGAGATAGATTCTCTGTGTGGATCAAGAAGTGAGAATGAAAGTGAGGCTGCTAGACGAATTAAAACAGAATTCCTAGTTCAGATGCAAGGTAAGATTAATGGCTTTAAGGAACAGTTAATTAAAGCAATTAATATCAGTTTTGGCTTGTTTGATACTCAGTTTGGATAAGATTACTGAAGAGAATTTGTAGTTTTTCAAGATGAACCTTTCAAGATGTTTTAAAATGCATTTTAAAAAAGTGTTTGCATTATTAAATATTACCTGTTCTGGTGTAGGGGTTGGTGTAGACAATGAAGGAATCTTGGTTTTGGGAGCTACAAACATACCCTGGGTTCTGGATTCTGCTATCAGGAGAAGGTAACTTATAACAAAAACATGTATTGTCCTGTAAAATATGCAACTTCACACTGTACAACACAAAGTGTTAGGTTTTTTTCAATTCACTAGTGATTAGGTGGTGGCTTAATCTGTGAATATTCGGAAATACTATCCTGCTTTAACTACCTCGTATGGGAGACCTGAATATCTGTACACTGGAAAACACTCCAATTCTTTTACAGTAGATCCTGAATGTGTGGGCGGGAGGTCCTGTGGTCACTTTAAATAATACCAATCAGGCCAGTGTTTGTTTGCATGCAATATGTGCTGGTGCAATGTAGGTCTCTGCCCCTTTATCGCCCTCTTCTCACATACACAGAGTTTTAAGTTTACCTCAGTTGAAAACACCCACTTAGTCTAGTCCACAGGTTTTCTTGAGCAAAGAATGGTAATTATGCTGAAGTGGATTCAATAGAGAAGCTAATTTTCTGGTCTGTGTCAATATGGTAAAGAGCTAGTGCATGAACTTGTTGCACTACCTACCCCCTAGCTCAGTGGTTTTCAAACTGTGAGTCGTAACCCAGTACTGGTCACGGAATGTAAGGCACTGGGTTGCAGTGGCTCTGGTCAGCACCGCCGACCGGACCATTAAAAGTCCCGTTGGCAGTGCTGCCTGGTTAAGGTAGGCTAGTCCCTACTTGTTCTGACACTGCGCTGCACCCCAGAAGCAGCCAGCAGCAGGTCCAGCTCCTAGATGTAGGGGTGGGGGCGGGAACAGGCCACGGGGCTCTGCACATTGCCCGCACCCCAAGCACTGGCTCTGCACTCCCATTGGCTAGGAACCGGCTAATGGGAGCTGGGGCGGGGAGGGGCAAGGGAAGGCCATGCCTGTGGGTGAGAGCCAAGTGGAGGCGCTTGCATGCCTCCGCCTGGGAGCTGGACTTTCTGCTAGCCACTTCAGGGGTCAGTGCAGTCCACAATGCCAGCACAGGGAGGAAGCCTGCCTTAGCATCCCCGTTGTGCTGCTAACCGGGAGCTGCCCAAGGTAACCGCATGTCCAACCCGGAGCCCCCTCCTGCACTCCGGAGCCGCCTCCTGCACTCCAAACCCTCATCCCCAGTCCCACACCAGAGCCTGCACCTCCAGCCCAGAGACCTGACTCCATCCCACACCTCAACCCCTTACGCCAAACCCTGAGCCACTCCAAACCCGGAGTCCCCTCCTGCACTCCAAACCCGGAGTCCCCAGCCCCACACTAGAGCCTGCACCCTCAGCCTGGAGCCCCCTCCTGCACCCCAAAACCCTCATCCCCAGGCTCACCCCTCACCCCTGCACTCCAACTCTCTGTCCCAGCCAAGCCCCTCCCACACCCTAAACCCCCCATTATCAGCTCCATTGGGTCATGGGCATGAACAATTTTCTTCAGCTGGGTCACCAGAAAGAAAGTTTGAAAACCACTGCCCTAGCTAATATTTTGTGGCAACTTTTCCAGCATTGAAAAATGAGAATATGTTGTGCTTTGTATGCATGCATTTTGGGGAAATAATCCCAGCAGTCTAAGAACAATAGTCACTGTGCTTATCAGGGAGAACTCCAATTCTAAAAGCCTCCTAGTAATATATCGGGAAGAAGACTTGATCAAGATACTAAAATTTTTAGCGGAGTCTCACTGAACATGCCCTGACATTACATTTCAGTTGATTAACTTAAGTTTACAAAGCTATTGTAAATAAAGAACATTATTAACAGAGGGGAGTCAAGCTGTTCAGCCATACTTTGGTTAATTGAGCAAAAAAACTGTTTTGACACTGCATACCTCAAAAATATTGTAGGGATTTTTGTCCCTCAAACTCCTTCTAGAAACAAAGTCTGTCTGCTGTGACTAAGGGTTTATCTACATTGTGTGCAACAAACCAGGGTGTGTGCAACAAACCAGGGTGTAAATCTGCAGTTTACTAATTGGCATTGTAGACCCTACTGCCATGCATTATGGGCACATCTACTCTACAGGCAAGGGGTGTGATTCCCCTGCTTGTGTACACATGCTCTCACCAAGCTGGTGCGAATATAAAGAGCAGCATAGCCATGGTAGCATGGGTAGCAGCAGCAGAGGCACAGCTTAGCTGTGCTGAGAACTTACCCTACAGTTTCAAGTGGAGTACATACACTGCATGGCTAGGGTGACCAGACGTCCCAATATTTGCTTGTTTGTCCCGCGTCCCGACCAATGTTAGGTCGGAACACTGGACAAACAAGCAAAGGCTCTGGAGCCTGGAAGGACTCGTGCCCTCCCCTGCCCCGACTCCGCCCCCTCCTTCCCCCATTGGATCTCTCCCCAAATCCCTGCCCCCATCCCTGCTCCCTCACTGCGCCACTGGCTCCCTCCCCAAATCCCCGCCTCTTGCCAAGCACGCCATGCCCAGGAGACGAAGGGGAGCATGGAGCTGGGGTGAGTGTAAGTCCGGCCTGGCCCCGAGCAGGCAGGACTCGGGCGTGGTACCTGGAGGGAGAATAGGGGGAGGTCTGTGGGACCAGGCGGCGGCTGTTCTCCCGACCTGGGCAGCGGGACTCGGGAGCAGCCGCTGCTGGAGCTCCCACTGCCGCGGGGAAGGAAGTGGCCAAGCATGTGGCGCTCGGCGGCTGCAGCTTTGGCACCCGGGCCCGAACCCCCGAGCCCGGGTCTGCTGCATGGACCCAGCAGCACACACGCTGTGCCCATTCCCTGGCCAGTCACGTCTGGGCTGGCTGTCCAGCTGGTGCAATCCCGCAGCAGAGGCATCAGCAGCCCAGCCCTATTCGTTCCCCTGCAGGACCCGAGCAGGATGGGCGGGCTGGGCCCTTCTGCCCCCACTCCGGGGCCACCCGCGGAATTGCACCAGCTGGGCAGCTAGGCCAGACACGACTGGCCGGGGCTGGGCGCAGCGTGCGCGCTGGGTCCCCGCAGCAGGCCTGGGCTCAGGGGGTTCATGGGCGCCAGAACCGCAGCCGCCAAGCTTGGCCAGCGGCCGCATCCTCCCCCCACGGCAGTGGGAGCTGCAGCAGCGGCTGCTTCCGAGTCGAACTGCCCAGGTGGGGAGAACAGCCGCCTTCTGGCCCCACAGGCCGCCCCCTACTCTCCCTCCAGATACTGAGCCCGAGTCCTGCCTGCTCGGGGCCAGGCCAGACTCTCACTCACCCCGGCCCCGCACTCCCCTGAGTCTCCTGGGCCTCCCTCCAGCGCTTGCGGAGGGGGGGAGGAATCAGGGATGGGGGATTTTTTTTTGCTCCGCCGTCATTTTTTTCCTCTCTGCCCCCCGCCCCGCTCCTCCCCCCACCACATCACGATATTTGACCTGGGTGATATGGTCACCCTGTGCATGACTAAGCTGTGCCTCCCATGCTACCATGGCTATGCTGCTGTTTATAGTCAGGCCAGCTTGATGAGAGCTAGTGCATACATGAGCATATCATATCTTTGTCATGTAGCTGGAGCCTAAAAGTTACATAATATGCTTTAATGTACTGCTGTTTCAAACATAAAGCACACTGTGGAACTTCTACTGCATGGTAGCAGGGTCAATGTGACTAGTTAGTGTTTGGCAAGCTAGTGCACTGTAGATTGACACCCCTACTTGTCGTGCACTAAATCTCATGTAGACATGCCGCAAGCATGGGATAATTTCAAACCCAAGGGAAGATTTCTCAGTCATGAAAAGGAAGAAATGGAGTTATAATATTTTGAACGTAATTTTAATTAGTGTTTGCTACTATGACTATTACAGTACTTTTTTTAGCAGACTTATAAAATAAACAGTGCTAATGTTCCACACTCTCACTTCACGCGCACACACATTCTTAAAGCTATAATGCTCAGATTGCTTCCTTATTCTTTCTAGTTGCATTAGACCTTTTATTGATTTGCATAAACTGCTTTCCATCAAGTACCTGCAAGAATCAGTGTCTGTGGCTTTTTTTAATTAAGGTTTGAGAAGCGTATTTATATTCCTTTGCCTGAGGACCACGGTAGGACTGCTATGTTTAAGCTTCACCTTGGGAACACCCCAAACAGCCTGACAGAATCAGACTATCGAGAGCTTGGAAAGAGAACTGATGGCTATTCTGGTGCTGACATCAGCATCATTGTTCGCGATGCACTGATGCAGCCTGTTCGGAAAGTGCAATCAGCCACTCACTTTAAGAAAGTAAGTATATAAAAAAAAATAATAAGTAGCGGGATTTCTAACTCCTTGTTTCTAGCGTTCAAATCTCCTTTTATTTTGAGATTTCTGGAAATTGAGCTTTTAACTTGTGGTTGGTTAATGTTACTTATGTGTGAATTTTCATATGCTTTTAATCTATGAAAAGAAAGTACATGCTAGAACAAAGACCTTTTCTCTTAGCTCTGTTTCAGAGAACTGGTCTGAGCATGGCACAGGAGTCTGTAACTTGTATTCCTGGCTCTGACAAATTTCCTCTGACTACTGCTTAAAGGGACACCATCAACTTTGAAATCCTCCACTTAAAACCACGTTAAAAGTAGCTAACTTTAGGTGTAAACTTCTTCCCTGAGCTCTGTGAGAATTGTCAAAGGCTTTTATATTTGCACTTTCCTTTTGTATTTCTCTTTCCTGTTGCTATAAGAAGAATCTATACAGATGGCAATTGCTTATACATGAGCACTGAAAAATCTGCAAAGTAAATAAACAGGAAAAAATAAAGGCTTTTCTCCATCTTTAAGCTCTCCCAATCTTAGCAGTGAGTTGGGACAATAATAGGTAAAAATATTTTTGAGTGACTTTTTTTAAGTTGATGGTGTCACCTGAGCTCTCTGAGCAGGGACTGTATGTCACTATTTGGACAACACCTAACATCTTGTGGGTTACTGTCTCAGCACTTAACATGCAGCAGTACAATGAAAGAACTTTTAAAACTGCCATGGGATTCCATGTATATTGTCTTGCAGAGATTTCTATATCAGATACAGTCCATTTTAAAATGATTTTTCTAACTGGACTAGCAAGCTCAACTTGAGCTGAAAGTCGGCTGAGTTCTTTCCATCTCACAATGCTACCAAATTCTACAGGCCAAATTAGGTCTGTTACATCTCTGCAACTCCTCTGCCTTCACAGAGTTTTCCCAAGTGATTGGGACTTGGGAACTAATTCTGTTGATGCACAAAATGGAATAGTCTTCAGCTTGCCTGCCTAGCTTGGTTCTGCAGTGCTAAAAGGAATTAAAAAACCTTAAAAAAAAAAAAATCTTTTTTTTGTCAGTATACTCAGAACTATACTTCTACATATACACTAGGAAGAGATATATTGAGTAAGCTAGTGCTGTTCTTTCTATAAAATCCCTTTTCAGGGTAGAACCATACTTAAATTATTATTTATATTTCTGCTATAAGTTTTGTTTTGTAGCTGTTAAATTACATCTATCAGGAATTTATATAAGCTTCTCTGCACAGGTGCACATATTTGCTTCCTTTAGCAAAAGTAAAATCTCATTTAACATTTGTTTGCTTTTGAAACAGTGTTTTCTGGGAGAAGCAGGAAAACTATACCTGTTCTCAAGATGGTTAAGGATAGGGTTTCATTTAACTTCTATTTGATAGCAGTTCTGCCACTCTTTAGAGGGTTGTAGGGTGACCAGACATCCCTTTTTAAAGAGTCCTGTATTTAAGCCTTCCAGCAGGTGTTCCAACTTTTTCTTAAAAACGGGCCAATTATCTCATATTTTTTGGTGTTGTTCCCCCCCCTCCCCTGCCCCGAATCAATATTGGTGGGTCCTGCTGCTGGCCAGATCCCTGCTCACCAGCCACCCGCCCACCAGAGATGAGTGGGAGGATCCAGTGGCCGATAATGGGGGGGGGGGGTGTGCAAGGTTGGTGGTGGGACAAAGCCGCAGTGTGCAAGGCTGGCTGCTCCCTCTGCTGGTCTATCAGTGCAGCCCCTGCTGCATGCCAGCTCTCTGCCAGCATGGTCCCTCCCCCCATCCTGTTTCTATCTGGCACTGGCTGTGCGCTCTGGTGGCTGGTAAGTGCAGGCAGGCTATGGCCAGTTATGTGTCGCCTCTGCTGACTACCCATTGTCCCTTTACGTGCTCCCCCTCTCGCCGTCCTCTCCCTGCTTTTCCCCTTCACCCCCAACCCCGTTGCTCCTCCATATTCACCCCCAGCGGGGCATATCCTCCCAGCGCTGTGGAGAAACCACCTGGTCAGAGTGCTCAGCTCACTGACAGCCTGGCCAGCAGGCTCCTTCCTTCCCCCACCGCCTCTGGCTGGGCTGGAACCCCAGGAAAGCCCAAGACCCTCCAGCCCGGGGCGCTGGCCAGGAGGAGCCAAGCCCTGCATGTGCAAAGCCCCGCACAGCGTTGGCACAGGGAAGCCTCTCAGCTCCTCAACTAATTCTGGAATGGTGGTGGGAAGTGATTTCCAGCCTGTTTGTGCCCCGATCCTGTAGGCTCCACAGCATCCTTAGCACCCTCTTCACCTGCCCTGGGTCCTGCCCCCAGGGAGCATGTGGCTGCTCCGTCCCTTAGGCACTCCCCTCTGCTGAGCCACGTCTCTGACTGGGTTCACTAAAGCGCTTACAGTCAGGTTCCCTGGGCCCTGGTGCACAATGCATCCTTAGGGCTTAACTCCTTGCTGCCTGCACTGTAGCTGGTGGACAGGAGGCAGTTGGGTTATGTTGGTGGCCCACAGCAGCCTGGAAGTGTTTGCTGCCTTTCGACACTGGGCAGGAAAGGACAAGCTGCTTCCAGCCACAGGGGAGGGAGATAGAAGAGATGAGCTCTGCAAGGACACGGGCCAGGTCATCTCTTCCCCCGCTCCTCCCCTGCAGCTGGAAGCCGCTCCTGTCCCTTCCTTCCTACGCAGTGCAAAAAGACTGCTGCTGGCCACATTCTGGGGTGAATCCTGGCAGAAATCTGCTGAGGGGGGCATGTGATCCTGCGTGTCCCCTCCACATGTTGCCTTGAGAAGACACGGCACCAGGTACTGGGAGAGGTAGGTCTGTCCCTGGGGGTCAGCTAGGCATAGAGGGTGAGAGCGCTGGGCAGGGAGGGTTGGCGCGCGCGCTCTCTCTCACCCACCCCCACCCCCCATGTGAGAGAGGTGTATGGGTGGAGGGGTGTGTTTGTCACCTCTCCCCATGTGAACCTTAAAGTCTTAAAGATAAGAAGCTAAATAAAAAGAATCTAAGTACGCAGTATTTCTTTTTAACAGGGGCTCTGTTAATTTGATGTTAATTTGAATGTTTGTACTGCATAGTTCTGATTGACATTGAACTTGCTTGAATATGAGAAATTTTACCAGGTGTCCCATATTCAGCATAGGAAACATGGTCACCCTAAAGGGTAGTGTCTTTCTTTTGTTCTAACTAGAAGAACTTTTATTAGATGGAAATTAATTCACACGTGATTTTTCTTAGAGCCTAAATTAAACCCTAAATTAAACTGAACTCCTACAATTATTTTTGGTTGAAGCTAGGGTTCTCATCCTATATCACCTTCAAAATAACACATTCAGCCTCATAACACCTATGGCAAGGAGAGAGAGATTCTTGTTTTTACAGATGAAGAAACTGAAGCACTGCTATTAAGGCTCTATATACACTACAAAAAAATGTATTGAAGACAGTTGTGCCTCACCTAATTAGAACACAGTTAAAATTTGTAAGATGCACTGCCCTCAGATATGATATGATTTTAGACTGGTTTGTGACCCATTGCAACATATTAGGTCCAGCCACATTTTAATTGTGCTGTAACTAGGTAACACAGTGGATTGTGGATTGTAAACAAACCCAAAATTATTTTCCCAAGGTCACAAAGGAAGTGTAAGGTAGAGATGGGACTAGAACCCTGTCCTCTGCTCCGATTTCTGCTCTAATAAAGACCACACTTCATCCCTGACCTTTTACTTGTTCATGCCTAACAGGGACCATTATAGTAGCCTTAAACCCTGAATAGAACCACATTTAGTTCTTTCACGAATGGTAGCAGCTAAGTGGTCAATAGTACCAAAGGCTGCTATCAGATCTGATAATGAACAGACAAACCTGTTTAGATTCCATCACCATGAATAGACTGCTAACCTAAGGGATCAACAGCTTTTTTTCATGTGATACAGCCTGACTACTGTACTCCAGATTTAACTGAAAGTGCCTTATCCTGATATTTTTAAAATAAATAACGTAAGTACATTTACCTTTTTAAAATAAAACTATTTTAAATATGAAATTATGATGACGTGTGTTAAGGACTAAACTTTCATTCTAATCTATTTAATTTTTTTTTTTAAATTAAGCAATACCAGCTGGAATCTTAAAGTAAAACTGGTGAAAGTTACTCGTTAAGCACCTGGAATCAAAATGTTTGTTTCAAATGCAAAACAAGTTTTAATAATTGTTTTTTTCTCATGTATCAAGCACGTTTGAAGTAGTTTTATTTAATTTAATTTAATTTAATTTTAAAAAAATTAAATACAGAGTTAATTTTAATTTAAATCCAACTTCCTTCTAAATATAGCTTGACACAAAATAAAAATTAATCTAATAAATGAGAAATGCATATCACCATTTTCTAACGTAATAAAGAGGTACAAAATTAAGAATCTGAATAAATGTAAGTAAAGCTATATAGTTCCTTCAGGAACCATGTATAGTATATCCTGGTTAGCAAAAAAAGAAAATGTTGTGTAAATACTCCTATTTAATTGTAAATCAACTTACTAGCCAATGAGAATCAACTCCTTAGGAAAATAAAAAGTAAAAATCCAAAACAAGACTTCTAACATTGATTATTTAAATCAAGATTTCCTGCTTGCTGATTTAAATCATAAATAAAATTGATTTAAATCAGTGATTTAAATTATCCATCTACTCTGCTTTATCCCAGTGTTCTCCATAGCCTTCCCTAAAAAGAGTAGAAATGAGGGAATAACTAGTAATATTGTCAGTGTCAGGAAAGATTTCTTAAGCAGGGACTTATCCACCATCTATTTTAAGACTGACTGGTATCTTGCCTTCCTGAAGGGAAATATTAATGATCTGTCAGCAAACCTAATGTCTTTCTGCTGGATTTTTACTACTGCTCCTTGTTTGATTGTAACCTCTGGTTTAAAAAAAAAAAACCTGTGGGATCCTAATTCAAAAAATGCTTTGATCTAGAGAGAAATCCAGTAGACCAGCTATCAGTTACACTGGCATCTTGAGGAAGCTGCACGAGGGATTACTAAGGATAATTTATTCCAAATCTTGAACAGATTGAGTCAGTATGAGATTTTTAAAAAAAAATTCTACAGCCTGGAAGGGAATTAGGTAATAACTGTCCAGAGTATACTATTTACTATTCACAGTTCTTATACTGGTAAAGGAAGCTTAGTTGATAGCTTGGTAGTTTCAGTTTAAATCCCTAGATTTAGAAATTTGATGTCAAGCAGCAATAAAAGCAATCCTACAGTTGTGTTTCTTAGAAAACATGTATTTTTTCTGGTTCAGCGTAAAATCCCTGTATTATACCTTACATAAAGTCACCTTCCATCTGACAATCTCCCAAGTGGTTTCTTTGTCTGGTGAAGATGTCTGAAATTATCTGCTGAACACTTTAAATATACCTTAACTTGTGTTTAAATGTCATCTTAACTAAACTTCCAATCCAATCATATCCTAGCAAAAGGCACTAAAACTTGACCCTCTCTAGCATTTTTGATCTTGTTCACATCAAGCTACAAAGAATAAAATTTCTTGAGGTGGTCACAGAGATCTACAACTTTGTTCTAACTTGAGTACCAGAGAGCCATCTAATAATACAGTACTGTTGCAGTTTATAGAGCAACAAAAGGGCAGATGGTCAGGACATGTAGTCTTGTTTCTATTCAAATGTTTTACCAGTGTTCTGGAGTGCTGCTTCAGGAAAAGCTTAGCCTATCTGCTCTGTTGTGCCTTCTGGGATACAGTTACCTTAATCATGGGTGTCAAAAGCTTACCCTTATTCTTATTATATTAGCTCAGTGTGTCCCTGATTCTGATCAAGGCTTATAGGTTCTAAGTGCTGTACCAAAGCAGAGTAAACCATTCCTTGCTCTGAAAATTGTAGTCTATTTAAACATATAGGCAGACTACCAAGCAAAATATTCAGTAGGTCAAAAGTATAAGACTCACTGTTACATTCCCCCCAAAATCCCTGTACTTTAAAAGCAGTTTGCATGTATTCAGAATTACTGAAGATGTATAATATAACAAATGACAATGTAAAATAGCATTGTCAACACTAGTTATGCTGCTTAAAAACCTAGTAAGTTAACTTTGGTCATATATATATATTGGATATATGACTGTGGAAATAATGTATAAACTAGGGCTGTCAAGCAATTTAAAATGTTAATCGCGATTAATCACACTGTTAAACAATAATAGAATGCCATTTATTTAAATATTTTGGATATTTTCTACATTTTCAAACATTGGTTTCAATTATAGCAATACAAAGTGTACAGTGCTCACTTTATATTTATTTTTATTACAAATATTTGCACTGTAAAAAGCAAAATAAATAGTATTTTTCAATTCACCTAATACAAGTACTGTAGTGCAATCTCTTTATCGTGAAAGTTGAACTCAGAAATGTCGAATTATGTACAAAAAAAACTGCATTAAAAAATAAAACAGTGTAAAACTTTACAGCATGCAAGTCCACTCATTCCTATTTCTTGTTCAGCCAATCGCTCAGACAAACAAGTTTGTATACATTTGCAGGAGATAGTGCTACCTGCTTCTTGTTCAGAATGTCACCTGAAAGTGAAACCAGTGGTCTCACGGCACTATTGTAGCTGGCGTTGCAAAATATCTACATGCCAGATGCACTGTGAAGATTCATATGTCCCTTCATGCTTCAACCACCATTCCAGAGGACATGTGTCTATGCTGATGACAGGTTCAGACAGACAAATGTTCATTTTCATTATCTGAGTCAGATGCCAGCAGCAGAAGGTAGATTTTCTTTTTTTGGTGATTTGGGTTCTGTAGTTTCCGCAATAGAGTGTTGCTCTTTTAAGATTTCTGAAAGCATGCTCAACAGCCTTTCCCTCTCAGATTTTGGAAGACACTTCAGTTTCCTAAACCTTGGGTCAGGTGCTGTAGCTATCTTTAGAAATCTCACATTAGTACCTTCTTTGCATTTTGTCAAATCTGAAGCAAAAGTGTTGTTGAAATGAAGATGTGCTGAGTCATCATCCAAGACTCCTATAACATGAAATACATGGCCAAATACAGGTAAAATAGAGCCAGAGACATACAATTCTCCCCCAGAGTTCAGTCACAAATTTAATTAACACTTTTTTTTTTTAAACGAGCGTCATCAGCATGGCAGCATGTCCTCTGGAATTGTGGCCAAACCATGAAGAGGCATACAAATGTTTAGCGTATCTGGCAGTAAATAACTTGCAATGCCAGCACAAAAGTGCCATACGAATGCATGTTCGCACTTTCTGGTGACATTAGAAATAAGAAGTAGGCAGCATTATCTCCCATAAATGTAAACAAACTTGTTTATCTGAGCGATTGGCTGAACGAGAAGTAGGACTGAGTGGACTTATAGGCTCTAAAGGTTTACATTGTTTTTGAGTGCAGTTATGGAACAACAAAAAATCTACATTTGTAAGTTGCACTTTCACGATAGAGAGATTGCACTATAATACTTGTATGAAGTAAATTGAAAAATACTGTGTTCTGTTTATCATTTTTACAGTGCACATATTTGTAATGAAAAATAGTATTAAGTGGGCAGTGCATACTTTGTATTTTGTGTTGTAATTGAAATCAATATATTTGAAAATGTAGAAAAACATCCAAAATAGTTAATAAATGTCAATTGGTATTCTGTTATTTAATAGTGCAATTAAAATTGTGATTAATCACCATTAATTGGAGTTAATCATGAGTTAACTGCGAGTAATCAACAGCTGGGTTCCCTGTAAGCTGCAGGGCCACGCAGCAGGCTATTTAGGACCATGCAGGTCCCCCAGCCCCTCCAGAGTTGCCCGGGAGAGGAATCCCTCCCCAGGCCCACCAGAACTGCCATGGTTGGGGAGAGACACCCCAGCCCAGGCCTGCTGGTGCTGCCATGACCAGGGAGAGGAGCCCTTAGCCCAGCCCAGCCCCGCTGGAGCTGCTGTGGTGGGGAGATGTGCACCTCCCCCCAGCCCAAGTGCTGCTGGGGGGGAATCTCCCCACCCCTCTGCTGTAGCCCCAGGGCAGGACAGCCTGCAACCCCACCCAGCACCTAATCCCCTCGCATCCCAACCCTCTGCTCCAGCCCTGAGCCCCTCATTCCCAACCCCACTCCAGAGCCCTCACCCATCTGTACCCCAGCCCTGAGCCCCTCATCCCCAGCCCCACCCTAGAGCCCACTCCCCCAGCCAGAGCCCTCACACCCCTCTCCCCTGCACGCCAGCCTTCTTCCCCAACCCTGAACTCCCTCGCACACTCAGAACCTCTTGGCCCCACCCTGCCACATGAATTTTGTTATGTGCACCAGTATGGAGGTGATGTGTCACACATCACTTCCACATTAGTACACACAAACAAAATTCATTCCGCACGTGGGTGGGAAAAATTATACTAGTGCTGTCTCTCAGTGTTCCCTCTGAAGATTACTTTTTTTACTTCCACTAGATGGCCCCACTTTCCATCTCAAGTTCTGTAATGCAGGAGCTGGAAAGCAGCTCCGAAGAGACTGAAGCAGTAGCTGTATGTTTACAAGGGGCCTCTGGGGATTTCCTGTCTGCTATGCACTCTAGGATGACTATCCAGATGTTACGGGAAGGCTGATAGTAGGGGCAAATCACCCAGCACAATTACCAGAAAGTGGAAAGGGTGTCCACTGTAACCCTTGGCACTCTTAGCATTTCCGTAATCCTGTTTATAGATTCGTATAGTTGCTTCTCAGAAGCACTTCAAGCAACTTCTTTGGCACTGATAGTCATCTGCAAGAACTTAGACCTTACCCAATCCCCAAAGAAGCAACAGATTTCCGTGAAGTGATCTTTATGTTCAGCTGTTGCTGCCACTGCCCTCATGGTCAAAAAGATCTGGCTTCTGTTTCACAGGACTTCAGCAAGAAAGTGGAGCCTACTAAAGGGAGGGAAGTCAGACTAAAAAGAGGGCACTCTTTTCAAATAAGGCCAAAATTTATTTCAATTGTCAAGAATCTTATATGCTGCAACTGTAGTTAGTAAATATTAACATTTTTTGAAAACATAAGACCTAACCGGTGGTTTACCAATAGAGAATCTTTTGGAAGGCGAGAATAAAATAACTTTCCTCTCTCCCACTCCTTGCATAGAAAATAGTGAAAAGTTCTTTCAACATTAATTACTTTCTGCAGCAAATAATGTATTGACTGGCATCTGGGTTTTTTATCTTCTGTCAGTGGTCTATACATTTTTTTCTATAATATTTCATTTGTATGATTATTTATTTATTTATTTATTTTTGTTTCCAGGTAAGAGCACCGTCACTGGCCGACCCAAATATTTTGGTAGAAGACATGCTTACTCCATGCTCCCCAGGTGATCCTAATGCGATTGAAATGACCTGGATGGATGTCCCAGGGGATAAGCTGTTGGAGCCTGTTGTTTCCATGGTCAGAATTTTGTTTTCATTACGAAATGCATTTCTTCATGCTTCATAGAACTTTATGATAATCTTAAAGCAAAGTTTTCCAACGTGGGTGCTTGAAGTTAGGCACCTAAATTAGTGGCCTGGTTTCAGAAGGGCTGAGTCACCCATCAGCACTCAGTTAATCCCAGCATGCCATTTTAGTCATGAGTCTGGTACAGTTTGTTCAACAATTGTAAGCCCTTTTTGTTATACAGAGCCAACTCTCCCCACCCTGACTTACAGCTTCCCTGTATTCATCCTGCCCATCAGCTGACATGCAGCTAGCACCTTTCTCTTATCAGCTGTTAATTATGTGGTAGCCTTTTCCATCACTGTCATCCCTGAATCTCAGGATTGTATTGCTGTATTGAGAGAATATAGTCAATTGTTATACTGCAGGCTGGTGTTTACAGATTGAAAATATTGCTGAAAACTCCTATTATCAAATACAATTTTGTGACAAGTGATTATATATGTGTATAATGGTAGTTTCAGTGGATTTTGCATAAAGGTGTATGAGGGTCCCCTCTCCTCTCCCCCTCCCTTCCTATACTCGTCTCTTTAAAAGAGTTAATTTTTACTCTGGAGCATAGAATACATTTATTGTGTGTAGAGAAACAACAATTCTATCCTGTTTATAAAACAGATCATAGTCTTTGTCTCACTCGATTTCAGTTCAGTCACTGTAGTGAAATCTGTTACAGGACACTTTCTGCCATATTTTTCCAAGAATTGCAAGACCAGATCTATACAAAATAGTGGATATTTGGCTGGAGGGAGAGTTGGGGAGAGATTTGAGCTGCTACTGTCCATGTTGTACCTATTCAAGTAGTGAAAGAGAGATTTTATCAGATCATCAGCACTCATGAAATTTAAAAGCACTAGCTGGGGTATTTTAGCTACAACTTTTACTCGGAGTACAAGTAATCTGCTTTGGGGGACTTTTAATTTGTAGTAGGTTTATCTCAGGCTACGTCTACACTACAGGATAAATTCGAATTCGCTTAAACAGATTTTATAAAACAGATATAAAGTCGATTGTGCGCGTCCACACTAGGCACATTAATTCAGTGGTGTGCGTCCATGGTCCAAGGCTAGTGTCTATTTCTGGAGCGGTGTGCTGTGGGTAGCTGCTGTAAAATAATGAGGCCAATAACTTCGATTTGCATCCACACTAACCCTAATCCGATATAGTAATATCGATTTTATCATTACTCCTCTCGTTTTGTAGGAGTACAGAAATCAATTTAAAGAGCCCTTTAAATCCGATATAAAGAGCAGTGTAGTGTGGACGGGTGCAGCGTTAAATCGATTTAACGCTGTTAAAATCGGTTTAACAGCATAGCGTAGACCAGGCCTCAGACTAAATAGGATTTAGCCCCAAGGCACTTGTTGCCTACTGGGCAGCACACCACCTCAGGTTCTTACGATTACCCATTTTTTTTTGTTTTTTTTTCTATTTAAGACAATCACGCATTTACAAGTTGTCAGTTGAATGACAGACACCTTTGACATGGCATCTCTGGCATGACTAGGAGTTCTGAAAGCAGTATCCGACGAAGTGGGTATTCACCCACGAAAGCTCATGCTCCAATACGTCTGTTAGTCTATAAGGTGCCACAGGACTCTTTGCTACTTTTACAGATCCAGACTAACATGGCTATCCTTCTGATACCTGAAAGCAGTAGCCAGTCATAGCAGGAGTCTATTTGCTGCACTTTCAGAGAACTTTATATGGCTCTGGGTGTGTGTGACCCTGTTCTCTTAGTTTGTTTTTAAATGTTCTATACTGTTTTTCACCATGGATGTCTGACTACTTGCATTTTACTGTCTGTATCAGAACTTCTCTGTGAAACTGACCAGTCTAATTTTGCCCTCCGTTCTGATAAAATTCTTTAATTTTGAAAGCCTCTAGTTGGAATTACCTTTTTTTTTTTTTTTTTAGAAACTAGCTCTTTACTTAGGTTTCAGTGCTTCTCCATCTCCTTTCCCAAAAACAAACAAAAACTAAAAATTAACACTAGCCATATTGTATCTGTGCACCTTCAGGGTATTTGCATAAGTTAGTCATACACAGATGTTTGTGCACACCCAATTTTGCAAGTCTAGTCTGCATCTCTGTCTGATGGTATAACAGGGTTTTTGTCTGTTACAGTACTATGTACTGTATTTTTGGGTACTATGTAGACCTTTTTTGTTACACTTTGGAGACTACCCAAACCTGTCACCCCTACCCTGGTACTTGGGGGCCTCTGTACTGTGCAGCTGTGGTTCAGATCCCTGATACCAGTAGCTAGTCCACAAGCATATGGTGTCACTCTGGCTCACTAGCCTACTTACTCTTTTGCACAGTGACACCAACAACCCTTCTAGTCCTGCGTCTCCCCAACTATGTCCTCCCAGGCACTTAAACTTTTCCCCTCTGGTTCCTTGCCCCCAAAGGTGTGAAATCAGCCCCCCAGCTCTCAGTTCACCATGGTGCGCACATGCCACACAGTTTGCCCAAAAGAGACCTGTTTGGGACAAAAATGAACACAACTGTATTTCATAGAAAATCCGCAGATCAAAGATGAAATAGTAAGGGAAAGCAAACATCTGACTGTCACAGAAAATAAACATGAAGACATAACCTCAGCCTTTGCACTTCTATATCAGATAAATTCCCTTTTCTAATATAAGTTACCTATTGCCTTAATACAGTTTCCCAGCATACCCCAAGCTATAGGAGGGATCCAGCGTTCACAGACAGCCTCCTGCCATGAAACTGTCCTCCAACTTCTGGATTCAGCTCAGTTCCAAGTCTGCTTTAAAAAGGGTTTTCCTTTTCTGTTTTTTTTTTCTTTTTTTCTCTCAGTCCATGATGATGCATGGTTAATCACAGGTGTGAAGTTTCCTCCTGATTTGATGTTGAGGAGCCACTGTGTTCTTTTCAACTTCGAGTTATTTCAGAGACTTTCCATTAACTGTAATGGTTCACCGTTGTCCTTTCCTGGGATGGACTGCAGATAGTTACTTGAAGCCTGGAGCTGGGTTTGTGTAAACCAGTGGTTCTCAAAGCTGGTCCACCGCTTGTTCAGGGAAAGCCCCAGGAGGACCGGGCCGGTTTGTTTACCAGCCGCGTCCGCAGGTTTGGCTCGTCGCAGCTCCCACTTGCCACGGTTCACCATTCCAGGCTAATGGGAGATGCGGGAAGGGTGACCAGCACATCCTTTAGCCCACGCTGCTTCTCACAGCCCCCATTGGCCTGGAGTGGCGAACCACAGCCGGTGGGAACTGTGATCAGCCGAACCTGCAGACACGGCAGGTAAACAAACCAGCCTGGCCCATTGCGGTTTTTTCCCTGAACAAGCAGCGGACTGGCTTTGAGAACCACTGGTGTAAACAACTGTTTTGCGAGGTGCCCCTCCATGCCTGAGTGCTCATCACCCTACTGTAAAATGTGACTGAAGTTGCAGCACAGTGTTCTATATATACAAATTTGTGTGTGTCATAATGGTTGTGTTTAGAACATTACAAGATTTCATAAGACTTTACTCGATATATTTTTATAGTACTGTAACATTTGTATGCAATCAGTTGATTTAACTACTTATTTTGAGAGTTCAAACCTTTTGTTCTTCTTTAAGAGATGTCCCTGTGGGTGCTCTGCTCCAGGTGTTGGAGAGACCCTGTGCATTTGCTCAGAGATTTTTACAGCAGTACTCGTACCGGTCACGCCCGTGCAGAGCCTATCTCCCCCCTCTGCCCCCCAGCCCCAAGTGTACCTAAATATTATGCATGCGTGACTGATCTCCTCAGTTCATTCTCTACCGTCCCCAGCCTGAGATGGAGCTCGGCAGACTCATTAGAGGATTTCTTCTCTCCCTTGTTCAACTTTTTTCCCTCTTAGTTTAGCTTACCAGTATTAGATAGTTCTTCTCTTTTTTAATTAAAACAAAAAACCGTTTTCCTGTCACCGCAGCCGCTTCCAACATGCCTGGCTCTCCAGGTTTTAAGCGCTGCTCTAACTGTAATGATGCTACCTCTCTTTCAGATGGCCTCTCTAAATGTATTAAATGTTTGGGGGAGTTCCACATCCCCCCCAAAATGTGCCCACTGCAGCAAGTTGAAAACCAGGGCATGCAAAGACAGGGAGCTGCGGTTAAAACTACTTCTGCAAAAATCCCTTGGACCAGCCTCAGACCCGGGTTCTGACTCTGCTGTACACCGCATCTGCCCCTCCCGCCCCCACTTCAAAGAGACAAAAGAAAACTTCCAAAAACATCAGTCTCTCTCACCCACAAAGGGTATTCGCAGGGATAAGCCTTCTCCAGGTACTGCTTCCCTCCCCACGCTCCCTCAGCTGACTACCTATGATGCGCCAGGCTCCTCTGGCTGCAGTGGTCACGGTCACGCTAATCTCCAGTGCCAGGGCTTCAGGCTTTCAGTTGGCTGCCTCTCTCACTAGATGGCAGTGACAGAACACTCAGGATGCTGGTGCAGAGGAACCCCTCCTCACAACAAATTCCTCTCACACAGCTCTCCCCTCACAGAGGTGCTGCGGCACCACAATTCACACACTCAAGGGACCTGCTGGTGTCACCTATCCTGCAGTCACCCCTGCTTAAGACCGACTTCTCTCCAGGCACTCAAGCAAAGTCCAGTGATGAGGAATCTGGGCTGCAGGGACAATGTTCACCTTATCAGATCTCCCGTTCACAGACCCCAATCAAGAGAGGTCATAGAAAAGCTGCCTTGTCCTACTCCCAGGGTCCTGCCCCATGGTGCGTGAACCCCTGGATGGCACTACCCATGCCCTTCCCACCACAGTGGCAATATTGGGCTCCATGGGTTCCTTATGAGTGTGGTCCCAAGTATTATACCACTGCAGCTAGACATGAAACCGGCTTGGTGCCACCAGCTGGCGACCCTGCCACTGACTCCAGACATCAGGCAGCCCTGTCACAACTGCAAGAGCAAGGACGGCCTGCCTCTAACCCTGTAGAACTAGTTGTTCCGCCTGATGAAGCATTGTTTCCTCCTCCCCTGATATCTTCAGACGACTTCTCAAAATTTCAAGACCTGTTTAAAAGCGTTGCCAGTGAGCTATGAATTAACCTGGAGGAAGTCTCTGAACAGCAGCATGAGCTAACTGACATCCTGCAGCCCTCTTCTTCTTCTGGAATTGCATTATCTATCAATGCAGCCTTTTTAGAACCTGCCAAGGCCATTTGGCAAACCCTGGCTGCAAGCCTGCCTACCTGTAAGAGAGCAGACTGAAGTACTTTATTCCTTCCCAAGGGCTTGGAATTTCTGTTTACTCACTCAGCACCAAACTCACTGGTAGTAGACACAGTTAACCAAAAGAACAAACACCAGATTCCCCACTCCACCCCTTCCAACAAGGACAGTAAGCAATTAGATCTGCTTGGACATAAGGTATCCGTTTATTCCACATTGCAATGTCGCATTGCTAGTTATACAGCTGTTTAGCAAAGTACGACCACAAAAATTACAATAAATTCATGAACTTTATTTATCACATTCCAGAAGAAAAGAAACAATTTACAGCCATAGTTTCCAAGGGACAAATCCTCTCCTGCACTGCTCTTCAAGCTGCCCTTGCTGTGGCCAATGCTGTGACACAGTCCACTATCACAGCAGTCGTGATGCGCCGACGGTCATGGCTCTCGTCCTCTTTCTTTCCCCAGGATGTCCAGAGTACCATTGAGGATCTCCCCTTCAACGGTAACCACTGTCGCCTCCACCACAAATGACGAGCTCTACTCCATGAAGGACTCCAGGGCAACTGTCCGGTCTCTAGGAATTTTAAACCCCTACGACCAGAAGGCGACAATATAAATATCAGCCTTCCTAGCCACCATGCTACCCCGCGTACATCCAGCAATTCCATAGATCTCACGAGCAACAGCAACGCCAGAGATCTAGATACCAATTCCGCGGTCCCAACTCCTCGGCAGCGTCTCAACCCCCTTCAACTAATAAGCAAATTTGAAGCCTTGGTTAAGGGTATAGAAAACGATATTTCCACTTCAGCGCTTACACCGCCTGCCCCTATTTTTGGTCACTGCCTGTGCCCATTCTCCTGTCAATGGTGAAATATTACAAGTGGGCTTTAGAGGTCGTCACAGTTGGCTATTTCATCCCTTTCCTCTCCCTGCCTCCCTCCTGCCCACCCTCCCTGTCCCTCTTCAGGGACTCCTCTCACAAGCAACATCTCCTTCAACTGGGGGCAGTAGAAACCATGCCTGAACAACACAGAGAAAGAGGTTTCTATTCCTATTACTTCTTAACAGAAAAGGAAAACGGGGGATGGCGACCGATCCTCGACCTCAGGTGGCTAAACAAATTTATCAAAAAGCAAAAATTCAAAATGGTTATCCTCACCACTATAATCCCAGCACTGGAACAAGGTGATTGATTTTCAGCCTTCGACCTACAGGCCACCTATTTTCATGTGACTATTCCCACAGATGTTTTCTTCATTTTACTCTCGGTTGACACATTTTCAATACAGAGTGTTGCCCTTTGGCCCATCTACTGCCCCAACGTTTTCTTCTAACTGCTAGCCGAGATTACTGCCCACCTCAGGAAACGGGATTATATTATTTCCTTACCTCAACAATTGTCTCCTCAAAGCCTCAACACTTCGATCCACGCAGCTTACTGTCGCTTGCTCCCTTTCCCTTGGCCTACAAATAAAAACAAATCCACCTTATCTCTTACCCAACAACAGAAGTTCATAGGAGCGCACCTCGATTCCAGAATGGGAATAGCGTCTCTCCTGCTCACTTGTTTCAACACCATAAAGCTCCTAGTTACAAAACTTTGCAACAGTCCCCAGGTCACTGCACGAGACTGCCTGCAACTATTAGGCCACACTATTAGGCTTACCTCGTGTGCTTTCATGGTAAAAAATGCATGCCTATACATGAAGTGCTTTCCAAGCTTGGTTGGCCACAGATTACAAACTGAATGTACACGCTCTAAACAAGCCTCTATCGATACCCTTCAGAGTCAAAGACTCCCTCTGATGGTGGACAGTTCCCTCCAACCTCTGCTCAGGAGTCCCTTTTCTCCAGGACTCTCTATCACTTATAATGACTACTGATGCATCCCTCACCAGATGGGGAGCACACATGTCCCACCATACAGCCCAGGGGCGATGGTCTTCCACCGAAGCCTCCCTACACACAAACCTCCTTGAACTGCGAGCCATGCGCAATGCCTGCCGTCACTTCTTCCATTCATTCAGAACCAACATGTTCAGATAATGACAGACAACATTGCATGCATGTCAACAGGCAGGGAGGGGGGCTCGATCTCACTCGCTTTGCACAGAAGCCATGAAGCTCTGGAATTGGTGCCACGTGAACAACATCTGGATATCAGCCACCTATCTTCCTGGGGGCCCTGAATACCATTGCGGACAAACTAAGCAGACATTTTCCCTGAGATCGCGAATGGGAGATAAATCACATGATCATACACAACATATTCCATGTTTGGGGCTATCCAACCCTGAGCCTCTTCATGACTGCGAAAAACAAGAAGTGTCCCAAATTTTGCTCCAGAGTGGGATTGGGCAACCATTCCCTAAGAGATGCATTCCCGATATCATGAGCTGAACACTTAACGTATGCTTTCCCCCCCCAATACCAGTTCTCCACAGAGTTCTGACAAAGATACAGACAGATTGTGCCATAGTAATTCTCATTGCCCCGTCGTGGCCTAGACAGCCACATGGTCCGATCCCTATCTCCTTGTGATGCACTGCTTTGAAGTCACCTGGAGTGGAGCACCCACAGGAACATCTCTCGAAGAGGAGATTACTCACTTTGTGCAGTAACTGACATTCTTCGAAATGAGTGTCCCTGTGAGTGCACCACTACCCACCCTCCTCCCTCTACTTTGGAGTTGGGGGTAGCCTCCATTGTAGAGAAGAAACTGAGGAGACTGGTCACGCACGTGTACTGTTAAGGTACACTCAGAGCTGGGGGGCAGGCTCTGCGTGTGCACGATGGGTACGAGTACTCCTGTAAAAATCTCAGAGTGAAGGTGCAGGGTCTCACCAACACCTGAGTGGAGCACTCACAGGGACACTCATCTCGAAGATCGTCAGTTACTGCACAGGTGAGTAACCTCTTCTCCCCTTGGGGTGTCTGGACCCAGATTGTTACAGCTGGTTTTGCTGGACATATTTAAGAAACCCAACTTCTTCACTGGCAGAAATCCAATGTTTTGTCTTTCAGTGTTAGAAATCAGCTCTTGTTCTTAATCAGATCAGGCGTTGATTCTTTTTAAAGAGTAATATCTGTTGTCAGTTCATTTATGATCATTGTCTAAAAAATAGCCCTGTTAATGTTTCGTGTGTTTGGCAGGGATTTTTTTAATAGTATGGTTGTAATGTACCTACTCCAGTCAATCAGTACTACGTATGATTGAAACTACAATTTTTTGTCCTGAATATATCAGTAAGTACTTTTTATCTCCAGGGCTCTGGCTTCATAGATATAGATTAGGAAAATCTAGTGTGTCATAGTGGTGATTGGCTGAATTGAAATGACACCGATATTAGCCTTTTGAGACAGTTTGCCTGTCAGTCATGAATAGCTAAACTTTGCTATATATCAGTTATAAAATATTTGCTTCATATATCAACTCAACTTGTATTGTACCATGGCATGTACTTGAGAACTCCTGATTTCCCTCCCCCAAATATTAAATTATTGAAGTTACACTTATGATAGTGAGCAACAATGGACAGACCTATCATATGAAGTTATTCTTCACTTCCACTAAGCAATGATGAACCAAGTTGTATGCTGGTTACCAGAGTAGGTTAAACCGTAAAAATTTTACTGGCCAAGATTTCACTGTTAGAAGTATATCAGTGACATTTCTGTCTTTATTCATTGACCACATATTTTATATTATGGAAAGTATGCACGTAAATGTTTTGGTCATTTACACTTTTGTGTAACTTCTTACTTCCATGTTTCATGGCTGTCCCAGTTGATGATTTTTTTCCAGTTTGCATATTAGCAGCAAGATTATTGGATATGATATTGTTGCTAATGTTGTGTTTATGAAAATACTTCTGTTCTTAATATATTCATCTGTGCTGTTTTCTTTCTCTGACAGGCTGATATGCTACGGTCACTGGCTAGCACAAAACCAACAGTAAATGAACAGGATCTGGAAAAATTAACGAAGTTTACAAAAGACTTTGGTCAGGAAGGCTAAACCAAAGACAGTCGTGGAAGATTCGAGCTTATGTTTTCTCTTTTATAGGTATTTTTGCCTCCTTACTGATGGCATTTCAAATAATTGCCAATGAAAAAAATCACTTCTTTCTTACTTTGCACATGGAATAGAAGATATCTTTGCAAAGACCCTTTGAGCTTTTGTAATGTATTATTTTCCTCAAATGTCTATTAAATGTCTTCTACTGAGAGGTAATACTAAGAGTATAATTTTAGGATCATATGGCAAAGCAAAAGTGATGTGGTAAATTGTATTTAAATATTAGAAATCTCTTAAAAGATTAGTTAAGTTTTACTAAATGTTAAATTTTAGGCTATATCTGGTAGGCCTGACTATAAATTATTTATGAAGTCCCTTTGGGCCCAATGATAAATGACCTTTTTGGGGGTGGGAGAGGACGTGTGTAACTGTCAAGTGTTCTGAAAGTCAATTAGCCTGCACATTAATTGCTTTCTTTTCAGTTAAATAAATACATAAAAATTTGCTAATAATCAGATATTGCAGATGTACATGTCCTGTAAAATAGGTAAGCAAAGAACACTGTGATGGGGGCTAATATTTTGAACTTATGTAATGGCCAGTACTTATGATAGATACAGATATTGAACTGGTACTTGGCTCTCTTTCTGGTGTGCTGTGTTTAATTATTGCCTTAAAACAGCAAATTTTTGTTTTTTAATTCTACTAGCTGATAGACATCTTCACTGTGCAATCTCGCAAAGACTTAACTAAATTTAAGAATCTTGGAAGAAAGTTCTTCACTGATTTTTTTTTTTAATCCAGATTTACTTTCAATAGGAGTTTCAACCAAACATATAGAATGTTTTAAAGTACTTGCCTAAGATTATGTAATTGAAGGCCTGCAAGGTATAACCAGTCTTTGAATATTGTAAGTGAGATGCTTCTGGAACTAACTTGTGATCTTATTTTCAGAACCTGGGAAATTTAGGGAGGAAGTAGTAAAAGGCTACAACTTTGAGATGATGGGCTAAATTGTCCTAAGTAGATACAGTGCATAGCATGTATCAATTTAATGCTTAAAGATTTTGAAAATACCTCTCTAAACAAAATACAATAGTAGTATCGTTACTTTGTGATTTTTTTCTAAAGGATTCTAAGATGTGCCTGAATGTAACTTACAACACTATACTGTCATCATTGAGTTTGTGCCTTGTAAGTTTGCACTGTAGATATGAAAGATCATTGAGGTATTTAGAATACAGTACATTCCATTATTACTGTAAAATTCTATCCCTGCATATGCTTTGTTTAAACTAACTTGCATTAAAAAAGAAATTTGCACATTTCGTAGATATATGGTCACCTTTTGATGGGTTTGGTTTTTTTTATGTACATATTTTGTGTACTGTATAAATCATAGGACTGGTGAAATTTGCTGTACTTAAATTAAGTAAAATGTCATAGTACAACAACTATACTCAGCTTATTCCTTCAGTATTTTCTGGGAGGTCCTGGACAAACTTTCTACTGCAGTTCATGGGTACAGTTTGCACTATTACACAGAAGCAATCTTCAGATATTTCTTATAATCCACATAGTACTGAAAGTTCATTTCCTTCCAGTAATCTTTCACTGTATTGTATACACCCAAATTCCTTTTTACATCATTCAATTCAATGAAATAGTTGTGCCTTTGTCTCACATTACAGTGTGTGCATAATTCCAAATATTTACAAACCTGACAAAATTCAAACCAGAGACTTTAGTGCAATCTTCTGATTCTCAGAGCTGTATCTTGGAAGTGCAGAGACCTGTGTTAAGCATACTGTGGGTTACCATCAATTCACCTTTCGGTAATCTCTTCATTAAGTGTTATGCTGGACATATTTCAAATGTGAATCAATAAGTTTGTTTAGTTGTGGGAAGTGTTCTATGTTCAATACTTCTGCTATAGTGTTATCAACTTACATTTCTTATTTGTAATGAGGTCCACAGATCCATGACATTGGGTATCGTGCTGTATGCAGCCTTGGAGGCAGACCAAACGTGTCAGTCAGAGGCAGGGAAAGTGTGGCTCCATCTCTGAAAAATTGCCAAATTTCATCTGTTTCTCCAGCTGCAGGCAGACAGACCAGTTCCCCTGCACCCACTTTAAAGCAAATTTTAAAGAAAAAGAAGGGAGTAAATGGCTTCATTGCCAGGTCTGTTGTAAGAAAAATCCCCTGTGCCTGGCACAGACGACAGCAACCCTCCTGGGACCAGCAAGCAACTGATCCCTCCTTTCCCTCTCCTCTGCCCATTGTGGGGGGAAGATAGGTTGAAGCACAGTAGCAAAGGGTCAGAGAAGCTTCCTGCCCAGCCCCTGGAGCTCTTGCCCATAGCCATGTCTGTTGACCGTAGAGCCGTTGCCCAGTGCCTACCCCCACATGGCTTCAGGGGCAGGGAGCTACTACTGGGGATCTAAAGAAAGAGCAAAGAGAGCAGGCCACACTCTTCCTTCATTGCACAGCAGGCCCCTTGCCCAGCCCTGCAGTGGCTCAGCTTGGTGTCCATGAGGTGGCATCAGCCTAACTCCAGGCCTTGTCCGGGGATCTCCTTTACACAAAGCATGGGACCCTGGGAAGCCCCCAGCTGGAACCTTGCCCTGAGAAAAAGGGGTTTTATGCTGGAAAGAGTGCTACTTGAAAGAGGAACCACAAGGGCCCTATCCCCCTCCCTCCAGGGAACCATCTGTTTGAAATGTTGCTCCTGAGGAGGAGGAACCACCAAGATGAGGCATAAAAAAGAGGTTTCACAGATGTTCAGACCGCACTAGTCACCCGAACGTAGCACCATTCATCTTATGAAGAGTCTGATTCAGGGGACTCCTCTTACCTTCCTGGAGTGTAACAGGGCAGATAATCCTCAATGTACACTGTGACTGTATAATAGTGAGGTTGGGACATTGTGCCACACCTAAAGATTGTGAAAGCAGTGGGCTGTTGTCCTCAGATGCTGCAGCAAGTTGTCACGTGGTAATGGGCTGTCAGTGCCAGCTCTCATTGTGGATCACTTGGCCCTAATGTCATGGTTATTGCTCTCAGCTTCTGTTGCAGGTTGCCACGCTTCATTACCACCTCCTTCCTACAGCAGCTAGCTATGGAGCACTAAGAGGGACATCAGTCCAGCTGTGGAAGAACTGGCAGGCACTGATGGACCTCTTGCCTGCCAGTTCGTTCTTCTATCCCGTTCTATAAGACCAGAAGGTTCCTCAGTGTGCACCAATCAAAATTCATCCAGTTGGCTCCACTGAAGATAAACAGGCCTTTTTCCCTACTGGTCAAGGACTTATTTCTAACTGAGGAATTGTTTTACCTGAAAGAGTGGCCTCCTCTCTATAAAGGCCATTCAGAGGCAGCCAACTCCAGGCAGGCATAAGCACAGCCCCCTCCTTTGGGCATGAAAACTGTTGAGGGCATGAAGCCAACAAGAATAAGTAAAATGAGAGAATTGTCATTTGACAGCCTAAGTGCCCCCACATGCTTTCACAAGCAGTGCTAAGGTGGGTGGACAGTATTGCAAGTATGCTCTTGCTCAACCTATTTAAAAAAAGAAAAACTGCACAGCTTAAGAGCTTCTGCCTGAGGAGGAATCAGGGCATGCAGACAGCCATCCTAAATCTCCTATAAATGGGAGCAACTAAACCTGTCCCACCTCTTCAGAAGAAAAACAGGCTTTGCTGTATATTATTCCTCCCCCCCCCCCCCCCAAAAAAAAAGTCCAAGCTACAAACCGCTTCTTGATATCAAGAAAATGAACAGATCTATTGAAAAGAAAAATCAAAATTCACAATGGAAACACTAAAATCCACACTAGCTGCCATCAATAAAAGGGCCTGCAGGACATCAGTAGGTTTAAATGATGCCAATCTCCATACACCAATTCACCAGTCTCCCAGATACTTCCTAAACTTTGATTTTGCAGCAAAACATTTCCAATACAGGTCCTTGCTCTTTGATTTAGCAACACCATGGTGGCCAGAGAGCAGCAGCTGCTGGCTGGGACCCCAGCTCTGAAGGCAGAGCTGCTGCCAGCAGCAGTGCAGAAGTAAAGATGGCATGGTGTGGTATTGCCACCCTTCTGTTACCTGCCAAGCTGGGCCCTTAGCAGCCACCACTCTCCGGCCACCCAACTCTGAAGGCAGCAGCACAGAAGTAAAGGTGGCATGGTATGTGTGTCGGGCTGGGTCACAGAAACCGCTTGGGACTGCCACCTGATCTGCTGAGATTACCTCTAAGCCCGTTTTCCCTGCAAGCTTGGGACTTCAGTACCCTGTCTTACTGAGACAGACACTCTAGCCTGCTGCAAACACAGACCCAGGTCTGAACCACATCTCCCAAAAGCCGCAGACATATCTGAAAACAGCTTAAGTAGTGCTCCTGTCTCTAGCACTCAGCTCCCAATGGGATCCAAGCCCCAAATAAATCTGTTTTACTCTGTATAAAGCTTATACTGGGTAAACTCATAAATTGTCTGCTCTCTCTAACACTGAGAGAGAGAGATACACAGCTATTTGCTCCCCCAGGAATTAAATTTCTTTGAGTTAATTTATAAGCAAAAATGATTTTATTAAATATAAAAATTAGAATTTAAGTGGTTCCAAGTAATAACAGAGAGAACAAAGTAAATTACCAAGCAAAATAAAACAAAAACATGCACATCTAAGCCTAATATAGTAAGATTCCAGATGAAACATCACCCTCAGAAATGTTCTAATAAGCTTCTTTCACAGACAAGACTCCTTTCTAGTCTGGGCCCAATCCTTTCCCTGGTACAGTCCTTGTTCCAGCTCAGGTGGTAGCTAGGGGATTTCTCATGACTGCAGTCCCTTTGTTCTGTTCCACCTCCTTATATACCTTTGGCATAAAGCGGTAATCTTGACTCTTTGGGTCCCCACCCCTCCTTCTAAATGGAAAAGCACCAGATTTAAGATGGATTCCAGTACCAGGTGACAGGGTCACATGTCCTGTGAGACCCCAAGCCTTCATTTTTCCTAGTCTGACTCAGGAAGGCTTGCAAGCAAACAAAGCCATCTGCAGTCAGTTGTCCAACTTGATGGGTGCCATCAAGATTCTAAACCACCATTAATGGCCCACACTTTGAATAACTACAATAGGAACTCAGTTATATTTTATATTCCTAGTTTCAGATACAAGAATGATACATTCATACAAATAGGATCAACACACTCAGTAGATTATAAGCTTTGTAATACCTCTTTTTAATGATTCCTAACATTCTGTTTGCTTTTTTGACTGCTGCTGCACCTGCGTGGATGTCTTCAGAGACTATCCACGATGACTCCAAGATCTCTTTCCTGATTAGTTGTAGCTAAATTACACCCCCCATCATATTGTATTTATAGTTGAGGTTATTTTTTCCAATGTGCATTACTTTACATTTATCCAGATTAAATTTCATTTGCCATTTTGTTGCCCAATCACTTAGTTTTGTGAGATCTTTTCGAAGTTCTTCACAGTCTGCTTTGGTCTTAACTATCTTAAGCAGTTTAGTATCATCTGCAAACTTTGCCACCTCACTTTTTACCCCTTTCTCCAGATCATTCATGAATAAGTTGAATAGGATTGGTCCTAGGACTGACCCTTGGGGTACACCACTAGTTACCCCTCTCCATTCTGAAAATTTATTCCTACCCTTTGTTCCCTGTCTTTTAACGAGTTCTCAATCCATGAAAGGACCTTCCCTCTTATCCCATGACAACTTAATTTACGTAAGAGCCTTTGGTGAGGGACCTTGTCAAAGGCTTTCTGGAAATCTAAGTACACTATGTCCACTGGATTCCCCCTTGACCACATGTTTGTTGATCCCTTCAAAGAACTCTAATAGATTAGTAACACATGATTTCCCTTTACAGAAACCATATTGACTTTTGCCCAACAATTTATGTTCTTCTATGTGTCTGACAATTTTATTCTTTACGATTGTTTCAGCTAATTTGCCCAGCACTGATGATAGACTTACCAGTCTCTAATTTGCTGGGATCACCTCTAGAGCACTTTTACAATATTGGCGTTACATTAGCTATCTTCCAGTCATTCGGTACAGAAGCCTATTTAAAGGACAGTTACAAACCATTGTTAGTAGTTCTGCAATTTCACATTTGAGTTCTTTCAGAACTCTTGGGTGAATGCCATCCGGTTCCGGAGACTTGTTAATGTTAAGTTTATCAATTAATTCCAAAACCTCCTTTAGTGACACCTCAATCTCTGACAATTCCTCAGATTTGTCACCTACAAAAGCCGTCTCAGGTTTGAGAATCTCCCTAACATCCTCAGCCATGAAGACTGAAGCAAATAATCCATTTAGTTTCTCAGCAATGACTTTATCGTCTTTAAACGCTCCTTTTGTATCTTGATCATCCAGGGGCCCCACTGCTTGTTTAGCAGGCTTCCTGCTTCTGATGTAGTTAAAAAACATTTTATTACCTTTTGAGTTTTTGGCTAGCTGTTCTTCAAACTCCTTTTTGGCTTTTCTTATTACATTTTTACACTTAATTTGGCAGTGTTTATGTTCCTTTCTATTTACCTCACTAGGATTTGACTTCCACTTTTTAAAAGATGCCTTTTGATCTCCCACTGCTTCTTTTACATGGTTGTTAATTCACATTGGCTCTTTTTCAGTTCTTTTACTGTGTTTTTTAATTTGCGGTATATATTGTGACAGATCCAAATCAGTGGGGTACAGGAGTCTGGTAAAGGGCAAATATACTGGTCACTGGATGAGTAGTTTTCTGTTCCCTGAGTGACCAGAGCAGGGGCTGCACTAGAGTAATCAGGAACTTGCTAGAACCAATTAAGACAGACAGGCTGATTAGAACACCTGCAGCCAATCAAGGCAGGCTAATCAGGGCACCTGGATTTAAAAAGGAGCTCACTTCAGTCAGAGAAGAGGGAGCTAGAGGAGAGGAAGTGTGTGAGAGGAGCTGAGAGTCAGAGGGTGTGCTGCTGGAGGACTAAGGAGTACAAGCATTCTCCGACACCAGGAGGAGGATCCTGTGGTGAGGATAAAGAAGGTGTTTGGAGGAGGCCATGGGGAAGTAGCCCAAGGAGGTGTAGTTGTCATGCAGCTGTTACAGGAGGCACTATAGACAGCTGCAATCCACAGGGCCCTGGGCTGGAACCCAGAGTAGAGGGTGGGCCTGGGTTCCCCCCACACCTCCCAACTCCTGATCAGACATAGGAGAAGTTGACCCAGACTGTGGGGAAGATCACTGAGGTGAGCAAATCTGCCAATAAGCGCAGGACCTACCAAGGAAGAGGAAGAACTTTGTCACAACATTTAAGTTGGGCTTCTATTATGGTGTCTTTGAAAAGTGTCCATGTAGCTTGCAAGGATTTCACTCTAGTCACTGTACCTTTTAATTTCTGTTTAACTAGCCCCCTCATTTTTGCATAGTTCCCCTTTCTGAAGTTAAATGCCAAAGTGTTGGGCTGTTGAGGTGTTCTTCCCACCACAGGAATGTTAAAAGTTATTACGTTATGGTCACTTTCCAAGCAGTCCTGTTATAGTTACCTCTTGGACCAGATCCTGCACGCCACTCAGGACTAAACTGAGAATTTCCTCTCCCATTGTGTGTTCCTGTATCAGCTGTTCCAAGAAGCAGTCATTTAAAGTATCGAGAAATTTTGTTTCTGAATTTTGTCCTGAGGTGACATGTTCCCAGTCAATATGGGGATAATTGAAATCCCCCACTATTACTGACTTCTTTATTTTGATAGCCTAATCTCCCTTAGCATTTCATTGTCACTATCACTGTCCTGGTCAGGTGGTCGATAATAGATCCCTAATGTTATATCCTTATTAGAGCATGAATTACTATCCATATTCTATGGAACATGTGGATTCACTTTAAGATTTTTAATTCGATTCTACATTTTCTTTCACATATAGTGCCACACTCCTCTCCACCCTCACCCCACTTGTTTTGTCCTTCCAATATATTTTGTACCCTGGAATGATTGTGTCCCATTGATTGTCCTCACTTCACCAGGTTTCTGTGATGCCTATTATATCAATATCCTCCTTTAACATGAGGCACTCTAGTTCACCCATCTTATTATTTAGACATCTAGTATTTGTGTACAAGCACTTTATAAACTTGTCATTGTCTGTTTGTCTGCCTCAGTGTTTATTTGTCTGTTCCCTGGAGAACTAGAGAGTTGGATGACATCTTAGGTATCATGAAAATGAAACCTGATTAAGAAGAAACAGAATTCTTATTTATACTTGAAAAAAGTGTGTTGGTTTTTAACAATACTGATTTCAACCAAAGCATCCTATAAGCAGCTGGAAGAAAATTTCTTGATGATTCAGACAAGCCCAACCTGCAGTGAAGGGCTGAAAAAGCTTTCAAGTCACTTCAGAAGTCTTCCAATGAGTCCTCCAGGAGATGAAACAGGCATGAGGGAGCTTGAGGTTCCTGATGTTTATATGGCAAAACAAATTTCATTTAAGTATGTTTAAGGACTTCTTAGACACTAGACAAAGGGAGAAAAGTGTTTGTGCCCCTTTCTCATATGTAGATCACTTTTAGCTGTGGCATTAGAAGTTTTTCTTGTGTATATGGTACCTCACACAAATATTTAAAATAACTTTGTAATAAGGTTGTAATTATGAATGACACCATACTTGATTCTACTCCATAGACAACATAATTAGCGTGCATGGTAAAAGATGTGGGTGTACCATTTTTGGAGGTTGCTCATGAGTAGGACAATTGTAAAGCAACTTGTAGAATGTAACATGGTTCTGCTGTGGAGGAAATGACCTGAATCATACTTGTGCAGTTAGGTTGGCTGGTCTTTTGCATTCCTGTTCTCTGCAGACAGGCACTCTAAAGTGCATTTTCACACATGGAAAAGATACCCACAAATCCTTAGCTATGACTACTAAAAGTTAAAGTAGTATAAGAAAATTGCACAGATTTTTCCATAATGCCCTGAATGAAGGATAGTTGTGCAACACAGAAAAGACACTATTGTGCCAGGAAAAAAAGGTTGCGATCAATATCTGTTCAGAGCTTGGTGACACTGAACATGGTTCTATGTATAGGTGAAAGCCTTCCAAGTTGCATTACTAGGTTCAGGCTGTGAAACAAAGTTTCTGGAATTTAAACCAGTTGCTGCAAGTTTAGAATTGTTCTATAAAGACATTTGATTGTTTCCAAGAAACTACCTTGTAAATTTAATGAAGCAGTTTCTTCCCCAAAACAAATGGTAGACATGTGCCTCAGAATTTAGGAGCCCTGCATCCTCATTGGCTTTCCTTATTACAAGTTAGGATTCAACGATAAATTGATGCAAAAGATGAGTTAATAGAAAATAAAATCAGAAATAAATATTTGCCTTGCGAGGGTTCCTCAAAAATGTGAAAGCTGGAACCATCTTTCTACAAACATCTTAAGACATGGATAGGCAACCTATGGCATGCTTGCCAAAGGCAGCATATGAGCTGATTTTCGGTGGCACTCACACTGCCCGGGTCCTGGCCACTGGTCTCGGGGAGCTCTGCATTTTAATTTAATTTTAAATGAAGCTCCTTAAACATTTTAAAAACCTTGTTTATTTTACATACAAAAATAGTTGAGTTATATATTATAGACTCATAGAAAGAGACCTTCTAAAAACATTAAAATGTATTACTGGCATGAGAAACCTTAAATTAGAGTGAATAAATGAAGACTCGGCACACCACTTCTGAAAGGTTGCCGACTCCTGTCTTAAGAATTAATCCAGCCAAGGTTGCTGTACTGAGACATTTGAGCCAACTAGACTAATGACAGGTGAATTTGTTAGGACTCCCATGAACCTTCTCTGATTTTTACAACTTTTTTTTTTTTAGTTTTTATAACAATACAGTAAATAAGTAGTCCAATGTATTTGATAGTCTAAAGTGATGTATGTAAAAATTTGGAACGTAACAGTGAAGTCGAGCACTCAGGAATTAGTAAATGCTTGCCTGTGCAACTTTAGTTCAGACCCCTGGTGCATATGCATAATCAGACAGTCTTTAAATTACATGACCACATACTATTTTTCCAAAGGATCCCTGCCTCACTCAATGCAGGAATCCAGGACCCTGTGAAATGGTCGTTCCCAGTTAGTATAACTTTTTGTTTTGGATGCACGTGTGCTTAATATGGATTACATGAGAACCAAATAACCTTATTTCACTGAGTGCATCATCCTATTTGAGTGAAAGACATTCAGAGTAAATTAATTATTGTATTCCATTTAGATTTGCCAATGTAGTATAGATTCTACCAACTCCAGAGGAAAAAAAATCTCTTGTAAGTAAATATTATGCAGCCAAAGTCAATTCACATTTCAGACTTTATTGCAAATACAGGGCTGAGTATCTTTCCCAGCCTCTAAATAAAGCACTTCCAACTTCTAATGGTCTAATAGAACAATTTACCAAGGGTCATGGTGGATTCTCCATCCCTGAGAATTTTAAAATCAAGATTGGATGTTTTTGTAAAAGATCTGCTCTAGGAATTTTTTTGGGAAGTTCTTTGTATGGGCTGTGTTATACTGGCGGTCAGACTAGATGATCACAATGATCCCTTCTAGCCTTGAAATCTATGAATTCAAATGTTACTCTGTCCATATGTCCAAAAAATACAAGTTTTTATCTAGCAATTCAAGAATATTTAGGAGTACTGTGTAAAATTATATGATACGATGTTGGGTTTTATTTTATTTCTGTTCCCTACTCATGTGTACTCAACAGCAGGCATATTGTAGGATCAGCTTAATTATGAAGTTTTATGGGGATTTTATGTTTGTTTTCTCTAAGTTTTTCAAGAAAAGGCTGCATAATCAAAAACATCTTTGTAGGTGGATCTCTTGATTTTTTTTTAAAAACATTAATGTTTATCAGCAATATATTTTTTGAAAATCCATTCTAGAAATAGCTTAAAATGCCAGTAAACAAAGTGGGGGTTGGTTTTTTTTATTTTGTTTTTCACCTGAGGTCAAGTGTCCAGAATTTCTCTTACAACAGAAAATAGAAATATGTATTTGAAAATTTCCTTTTTTGGAGTAATGAGGTCCACAGATCTATGACATTGTGCACTCTGCTCCATGCAGCCCTGGAGGCAGATCAAACCTGTCAATCAGAGGCAGGGAGGTGTGGCTTCACCACTGAGAAACTGCCAGTTGAAACACTTCCATAGTTTATGAAAAATTAAGTGTGCTATATCAGTAAGGAAATTTAAGCATTAAGACTACCTAGAACAACACTTCTGCAGAGCAAGGAATTCAATTAAAAATTTGAGTGACAATTAGTAATTCAATATCTTTTCCCAGTTAACAGCCCATTCAGGGTGTGTTGGGTCTGTGAACCTCATTACTCCAAGAATGAAAATTTTCAGATAATACACAGATACATTTGATTTTTTTTCTAAGTAAAGTCTACAGATCCATGACACTGGGATTTTTATAGCTGTGTCCACTTAGAGGGGAACTATATGTTGTTATGTGTATGTGAAAGGGGATAACCCTTTCCTAATAGTTACTGGGACCCTACAGCGAGGGGCACCTGTCTAATGAAGGAAGCATCAGACTATGACTGGATGTCCAGCTTGTAGAATTTTGAAGGTGCCATGAACAGGTGACCAGAGGTGGCTGCTTTGCAGATTTTTTTTTCTTGTATGAGGCATGCGATCCTTCAAGCTAGGGAAATGTGGTCTAGAATAAATTTATTATAAGGTGGGTGCACAACTGATTGAAAGACCACACTCAAAGAGCAGGTATCAATGGCTCACTGTCAAACTGGGAGGGTATATCTAGTGGCATCCTGCAGGGAATCGGTCATGGGTCCAATCCTAGTCAATATTTTCATTAATGACTTAGGTAATGGAGTGGAGAGTATGCTTATAAAATTTACAGATGATACCAAGCTTGGACAGGGTTGCAAGCACTTTGGAGGACAGGATTAGAAATTCAAAATGACCTTGACAAACTAGAGAATAGGTCTGAAATCAACAAGATGAAATTCAATAGAAACAATGCAAAGTATTACACATAGGAAGTTAAAAAATAGATGCACAACTACAAATAACTTGCTAGGAAGTAGTACTGCTGAAAAGCATCTGGGAGTTATAGTGGATCACAAACTGAATATGAGACAAGAATGCGATGCAGTTGCGAAAAAGGCTAATATTGTGGGGTGTATTCACAGGAGTGTTCTATAAAAAACAAGGGAGGTAACAGTCCCACTCTACTCAGCTGGAGTACTTTGGCCAATTCTGGGCACCACCGTTAAGGATATGGACAAACTGGAGGGAGTCCAGAGAAGAGCAACCAAAACAATAAGTTTAGAAAACCTCACCTATGAAGAAAGGTTAAAAAGCTGGTCATATTTAATCTTGAGAAAAGAAAACTAAGGGGACAACAGACCTGATAATAGTCTTCAAATATGTTAAGGGTTGTTATGAAGACAATGATCAATTGTTCTCCATTGTCCACTAAAGGTAGGACAGGAAGTAATGAGCACTAATCTGCAGCAAGGGAGAGTTAGGTTAGATATTAGGAAAAATTTCCTAGCTATAAGGGTATTTAAGCTGTGGAATAATCTATTAATGGAGGTTGAGGAATCCCCACCATTGGAGGCTTTTAAGAATAGGTTGGACACCTGTCAGGGATAGTCTACTTTTACGTTATCCTGCCTCAGTGCAGGGGGCTAGACTAGACGACCACTTGAGGTCCCTTCCATTCTTACACTGCTATGATTCTATGAAGCTGCCATGACTCTGAGGGAGCATGCTCTGATATTGGAAGATGGAGTTACGCTTTTTTATTTGTATACTTTTGAGATACAGTATCTCAGCTACCTGGAAATGGAGCATTTCAAATCCTTGTTTCCCTTTGACACTGGCTAATAAAGCACAAAGCATTCATTCTTGTGATCTGTGTTAATTATATACTTTGAGTGCGTTGCAGCCATCAAAAACATGCCACAATTTCTCTCTGGAGTTTGATGGAGCTGGACTGAAGGATGGAAAAATTTCCTGTGCTATCTGGAGCCTGGAGTTATTCTTTAGTATGAGCAGCAAAGAGTCTTGTGGCACCTTATAGACTAACAGATGTTTTGGAGCAGGAGCTTTCGTGGGTGAATACCCACTTCGTTGGACATGCATCCAATGAAGTGAGTATTCACCCACGAAAGCTCATGCTCCAAAACATCTGTTAGTCTATAAGGTGTCACAAGACTCTTTACTGCTTTTACAGATCCAGACTAACACGGCTACCCCTCTGATATCTTTAGTATGAATAGAGGATTGGTTCTGAGTACCTCATTAGCCTTAGGGAACACACAGTACTGAAGTTCCAGGAAAAGTGCTCCTAAGTGAAACAACCTGTGAACAGACATGATTGTCATTTTAAAAAAATCATAATGTTAAGCAAGTAGAGAGAGATTTTCATTAACGGTTCAACTGGAGGGCCTGTAATGGCACATTGGCACTAAAAACTAAGGCCCATAAAGGAACTTTATGCATGTCAGGATAATGTAGAAGCAATGCTTCTCTTGTAAGAAAAATACTGGACATCTGGGTGAGACTAAATTTGCTGCTTGTTCATTGCACAAAAGATGCTAGACAAAGCAGCAACTTGATCTTTATTTCTGGGAAACTAAAATTGTGGATATCAACTCCCTGAATAACCTCTTTGCTTAAGAGACTGTTCAAGAACCAGGCAGCTAGGCTCAGATTGTCTGGATTTTGATGCATGACCGGCTCTTGTATTATCATTAGGGCTTGACCGAATTCACGGCCATGAAAAATGCATCATGGACCATGAAATCTGGTCTTTTGTGTGCTTTTACCCTTTCCTATACAGATTTCATGGGGAAGACCAGCGTTTCTCAAATTGAGGGGCCTGACCCAAAAGGGAATTGCTGGGGGATCACGCTATAGCCAGCCTTAGTTCTCCGCTGTCTTCCGATCTGGGCAGCAGGAGAGCAATGGCTGTGAGCGAGGCACCCTGCTCTGAAGATGGCAACCTGCCAGCAGCAGCACAGAAGTAAGAGTAGCAATACCATACTGTGACATTGCACTCCATATGATTTTATGAAAATATGCTAGTGTGAATATAATGTAATTGGAATATGCTTCATGCAAAAGGTCTCTTCTAGAGAGAATAGAGAATAAGCTGGAGAATATCTTATTGCCCTTATATAAATCCATGGTACATCCACATCTCAAATACTGCATACAGATGTGGTATCCTCATCTCAAAAAAGATATACTGGCATTAGAAAAGGTTCAGAGAAGGGCAAATAAAATGATTAGGAGTTTGGAACGGGTCCCACATGAGGAGAGATTAAAGAGGTTAGGACTTTTCAGCTTGGAAAAGAAGAGACTAAGGGGGGATATGATAGAGGTATATAAAATCATGAATGATGTGTAGAAAGTGAATAAGGAAAAGTTATTTACTCGTTCCCATAATATAAGAACTAGGGGCCACCAAATGAAATTTATGGGTAGCAGGTTTAAAACAAAAAAAGGAAGTTCTTCACACAGCGCACAATCAACTTGTGGAACTCCTTGCCTGAGGAGGTTGTGAAGGCTAGGACTATAATGATTTAAAAGAGAACTGGATAGATTCATGGAGGTTAAGTCCATTAATGGCTATTAGCCAGGATGGGTAAGGAATGGTGTCCCTAGCCTGTGTTTGTCAGAGGGTGGTGATGGACGGCAGGAGAGAGATCACCTGATCATTACCTGTTAGGTTCACTCCCTCTGGGGCACCCCCCACACCTTTTTATTGATGGAGCACAAATTAGGCATTGGTTTAAAATACCATTACACTTTGTCATTCGGGGGTGGCAATTTATAAATGATCACCTTGGGGATCAAAAATTGAATTATCATCCTACCACATACTGAAAAAAATTCAAGCCAAGTTTTGGCTAGCAGAGTTTGCCCACCTCTCCCACTGTATTGTAAAAGAATTTCAGGAGTGTACATATACCAAAGCTTTCCTTACAGATTTTTCCCTCCTGAAAAAGTATGGCAGAATCTTAGGGCTTGTCTACTCTACCACTTAAGGCGATGTAAGTTAGGTCGTTCACAGGTGTGAAAAAGCCACTGCCTGTCCATACTGCGCTATGTCAGCGGGAGATGCTCTCCTGCCAACATAGCTTCCTCTTCTTGTTGAGGTGGAGTAATTACGCCAATAGGAGAGTGCTCTCCCGTCAGCATAGCGCATCTTCATCAGATGCACTACAGCAGCACAGTAGTGTAGACTGGTCCTTAGATATAGTTTGGGCTGCACATAATTGTTCTCCTGGTGCACTACAGCTGTTATAGTATGTATTTACAAAGTACTTTGATTCTTTTCAGAGTGATGGTTAAGGGGGACCACATAGGGTTGCCTGTTAGATTAAGGGGGACTGTATATAATGATAATTTGGAATCTCAGAGTCTCTTCCTTCATCCAGTCTCAGTACCTTTATTTTTAGGGGTACCATGTAACATGAATTTATGATTGGGCACAATACAACCTCAACATTTAAATGTTATAGAACAATGAGGGTATTCACTTGGGAATTGCTCGAATAAATGCCATTTTGTACAATGTGCATCTCAGAGATCTGGCCGCCACCCAAGAACCCTCTCATGGCCAGGGGATCTGGAACAATTTGTGTGGTGGGGGCACTGAGAGCCACAGAACCAAACTGGAAACCCTGTATACAATGGAAATCACTTCAAGCCAGGGGTGCGGAGCATCCCCTGCATCCTTAGGTATGCTGATGCAGTGCTTTGCCCCTATTTTCCCTTCTTCAAGGCTCTTTCAACTATCTCCACAAAGTCTCTTTCAAATAAACTTGGGGGTCTGGGTTTTATTTATTAAATTAACAAAGTTTAAAAAAAAAAGACCACAGCCCTTCCTCTTCCTCAAGGAAGCGTCCCTTCCTTGAAGACCATTGCAGGAGACCTGCTCTACAGTTCCGTCACTCAAGGTGCCCTCGCCTAGCAGCTTCCTGCTGCCTTTTACCCTGGGATCACTTGATACAATCCAGGTGTGTCTTCTCCTGTAATCAGGGCTGGCTTAGCCCCAGGGTCTCCAGCCTATGGGTAATCCACCCTGTTACAAGTCTACATTCCACAGGTATGGCATTCCTTTTAAGGAACATTTTTGCTACATCTAAATTGGGCTAACTTCTATGAACCTCTAAGCTGTTGTATCATATGTATAAAATGAGGTAAAATCCCAGAAATCTTATTAAGCTTTGAGGGGTTGACTCAATATACTGCTCAACTCCAGTACAAGGAACTTCCATCCTTTAGGCTATCCTGACCTACATTTGGATTTTGAGGGCACCGCCATGGACAAATGTCACTGTAAGTCATGAGGATGTACCTGTGTTGTGAGGCGAGGATATGATTTTATTTTCTTCTGTTCTCCCCTACCTATCCAAGTGGCTTAGGGCACGAGATCACAGATTAGCAAGTTTGGTTTCTGTCTACTCCACCTCCTTCTGATGCCTCAGCCTCTTTAAATGGTGTTTTAGTCAAGGCAGGAACCTTGCTTTCACACGTGTTTATAACACCACGTGATCTCTAAAGCATAAACAGTAATTCCTTCTGACTCATTTGTTTTTATCATATCTGCCTCCATAAACAGTAATTCCTTCTGACTCATTTGTTTTTGTCATATCTGTCTGCAACAGTATGACAATCAGACAAGTGATAATTACCAAAATCTAGGGCTGAATAGCTTCTGCTTTTGTCTCTCAACTGTTTTCACCCCACTTATTTTGTTCTTGCCATGTTCCAGTGTGCAACATAACCATAACAGTAATTGGTTAGAAAAGAGAGGGAGGGAGCTCAGGAAAGGGAAAAGAGGAGTAAGAGCTTCAAATTACTCAAGTGGAAGAGTGGAGCATCTCTTAATAGATTGTCATCAAGGCTCATTGTTTTGGGGGTTTCCTTTGTTTATATCTCCCAGGAATGTATTGGTGTTTATTACAAAAAATTAAACAGGTGAAAATCGGTACCCACTATTAACTTCATAAGACTGGCCATACTGGGTCAGATCAATGGTCCATATAGCCCTATATCCTGTCTTCCAACAGTGGCCAGAGCTTGATGCTTCAGAAGGAATGAACAGAATAGGGCAACTCTGTGGTGATTCATCCCCTCTCATCCAGTCCTGGTATCTGGCAGTCAGAGGTTTAGGGACACCCAGAACATGGGATTGTTTCCCTGACCATCTTGGCTAGTAGTCATTGATGGGCCTATCTTCTATGAAATTATCTAATTCTTTTTTTAACCTAATTATACTTTTGGCCTTCAAAGCATCCACTGGCAATGAGTCCCACAGGTTGACTGTCCATACTATGAAGAAGTACTTCCTTCTGTTTGTTTTATGTTGCCTATTAACTTCATTGGGTGACCCCTGGTCGTTGTGTTCTGTGAAGGAGTAAGTAACATTTCCCTCTTCACTTTCTCCACTCCAGTCATTTACAGACCTCTATCATATCTCCCCTTAGTTGTCTCTTTACTCAGTTGAGCAGTCCCAGTCTTTTTAATCTCCCCTCATATGGAAGCTGTCCCATATACCCTTACTGTTTTTGTTGTCCTTCTCTGTACTTTTTCCACTTCTAATATGTCTTTTTTTAGATGAGCTGGTCAGAACTTCATACAGTATTCAAGGTGTGGGCTTACCACAGATTTATCTAGTGGCATTATGATATTTTCTGTCTTATTATCTATCCCTTTCCTAATGGTTCCTATTAACATTCTGTTACAGAGTGCTAGAAATATTCTTCTATGAACATTCAACTGTGAGCACAACTCCATTGACTTCAGTGGAGTTTTACCCATTTACAGCAGCAGCTAATTTGACCAAAATGTACACACAATATAATGAAACCTGTTGAAAAAATGACAGCTGAGCTCTTGAAAGCAAAAACATACTCCATATTAGAGACAGGAGATGCTTTTTTTTATTTTTCAGAAGTTTTAACATATCCATACAGATATGTTCAAATACAATGACAGAGAAAACACAGCAGTATCGTAGCAATGTTATGTACAATGCTCATGCAAGAGCCTTAGTTAAGGGAGGTTAAGATTAACTGATTTTCAAGAATGTCAGATTTGAAAATAAGACCTCAAACATTAGACATTCAGAAAATAGAGAGTTAAGGAAGCACTTCTCAACCAAGACACCAAAAATGTGATATAAACTTTCTCATACTCTGATCTTCTTTTTCGTTCCTGCTGAGCTTAAATAGAGGCCATTGTTTTCAGTGCCTGGTTTACAATAGCGCCATGGAACTGGGCCCATGCTCAGAAGGGGCCTCGACCTGCTCTGCTTGCACTGTGCCCCGAGACCCCACCCGCCTGCTGGCTTCCCCCATCTTCTTGCCTACCACTTGCTCCTCTCAGCCAGCCTACCGGCTGGCCGACAACTTTGCTCCATCCCCTGGCCCCACCCACCAGCTTCTCTCTGCCTCCTGGCTGGACCCCAGGGCACCTCTGCTACCCACCACCTGTGGGGCCCCACCTGTTTCCCTGGAGCTGAGCCGCCTGGGACATGTGCAGAAACCTGGCAAGTCTCAGCCAATTGCAAGGGAGGACAGTGTGGCGGACTTGGCTGGGACACTCTAGGCAAGTGGGTCCTGAGGGAGTCTAGATGGGATGGGCCCTGGCTTGGCTGATCTCTCCACTCCCAAGGGGCTGGAGTGAGTCCCCACCCCAGGACCAGTCCTAGCTTCACTGCCGGCTCAGCCCGGCAGACACAGTTGCCTCCTAGCAGGGCCAGTGAGTGGGTCCAGGAGGCAGGGCGTGGGGGAGGGGGTCTCTCGGGAGCCTGGGCGGGGGTGTTTAGCTGTGAGGAGGCAGGGAAGATCTGAGTGTGCTGGGGCACTAGGGAGTGGGGGTTCTATGTGGGGCTCTGGGCAGTTGTGTTGTGCAGGGCGCACGCTGTGCATTTGTGCTATGGGGCTTGGAACTAGTAGAGAATACTTTTATAGAGCACTGCACAAGGTAAGGAATGTTGCAATTTTCTAAATCATCAGGTGTGCACTTCAGATCTTCCAAATCTGAAATAGCATCAGTATGACAATTTAGACTTTTAACTCTTTCACTTTATTTGGTAGGTCTCTGATTGATGCTTGAATTTCAGCTGTTATAGATATGAGCTCAATACAAACTCTTTAATGTCAGTATTTGTAGGTGTATGCTTATCTCTTTCTACAGTCTTTTGTTTAAGGCATGCCCATTCTGTGCCAAAATAACTATTTGAGACTGGTCTCTTGCCTTTTGGAGAAAAAAGGTATGGATAATAGATTTTCCCTTTGCTGACATTTAAGCAGCAACTTCTGCCTACCTTTTTCACACTCCTTCAATTAAGCTATTTTCCTTTTCCCCCATTCTTTCTTCTTTTTCTCACTTTTCGCTCTTCCTTCCATTTATTTTCTCTTTTTCTAACCCCCTTTCTTTCTCTTTTCCCCTTGTTTTTTCTGTCTCCTTACCTTTCTTTCTCTTTTAAAGAGGAAAAAAGACAAGCGATTATCTTTGTGTTGCTTTATTCTTATTTCAAAGCAGCAGGTATCTTCTTTTTCCTTTAGCTATTTTTCCTTCCATTCTTACATCTTTTCTGTTGAAGGAAGTTGTTTACAGGAAGAGAATGGAAGGAAGAAAACAGTGCAGTTTCTGTCTCTTTAACTCCTTTTTCCCTTCAGAACTACAGGGCAAACACAAATCTGAAATCTGCTCCCCTTCTCTTGTTTGCAGCAGTAAATAGATGATGATTATGTTTATTCTATTTTATCCTGTGTGATTAGGCTGCTAGTAGCGCCTGTTGTTGCAGGGTAGTGGCAGAAGGGTAAAAATAATTGTGAGCATCTGCTGCTGCTTTGCAGGATACCGGATAGTGCTGGAGTTGGGAGGGAATGTAGTGAGGATTCCCTTGCTTACTACTAGGGCTGTCGATTAATCGCAGTTAACTCACGTGATTAACACAAAAAAATGAATCCCGATTAAAAAAATGAATTGCAATTAATCGCAGTTTTAAAACTATTAAATTATTAAACTTTTAAAACAATTAAACAATAGAATACCAATTGACATGTATTAATTATTTTTGGATGTTTTTCTACATTTTCAAATATACTGATTTCAATTACAACACAGAATACAAAGTGTATAGTGCTCACTTTATATTACTTTTGATTACAAGTATTTGCACTGTAAAAATGACAAACAAAAGAAATCATATTTTTCAATTCATCTCATACAAGTACTGTAGTGCAATCTCTTTATCATGAAAATGCAACTTAGAAATGTAGGTGTAACTATTGAGTTTCCAGGAAGTGGGTGGGCAGAATCCCACCCACTGCTAAAGGATCTCCCACCAGCCTAAGGGGAGGATCCACAGGACCACAGAACCCACTGAGTTCGGGGGACAACTAATAAAAGAACAGGGACAGGAGTGAGGTCAAAGGGTCATAAGAAGGGAGCCTGACGGGGACACCGAGCAGAGAACCCCGGACAGCGCCCACTGCTCCTCGAAGGCGTCAAGGGAGCCGGTGGACGCCGCCCAGAGGAACTCCGCCCGGATGCGTGAACGGACCATGGATCAGAAACAGGCACCACAGTCACCGGAGTCTCCATCGGCCAACCTCCTCTCCCCGATATGTAGATGTAGCGGGGGTGGTTACCCGCTCCTGCCCTGAGGGGTTTAAAAAGTGGCCGCAGCTGGGCCACACCCTAATCAGGCTACAGTTGGCCTGTATAAATAGGCCAGGGAAGCCAGGAGCAAACAGTCTCCCTCTGGTTATAGAGGGAGGAAGGCCTGGCTGCAGGGAGCTAGACACAGGGTATCTGGGTGAAGCAGGGGGCAGTACCCCAGTTAAAAGGGCACTGGGGTCTAGAGAGGGACAGGAGGGCCAAGAGGACAGGTGGATCACCAGCCTGCAGAGGGTGCTCTGGATGCTGGAATGAGCTAATTCCCTGAGAGACCAGCAGGAGGTGCCACAGGGGTGAGTCCGTGCCTCTATAGTAGGGCTTTTTGTTACATAACTTCACACCAAACAATATAAAACTTTAGAGCCTATATTCCACTAAGTCCTACTTCTTGTTCAGCGAATCGCTAAGACAAACAAGTTTGTTTACATTTATGGGAGATAATGCTGTCCACTTCTTATCTACAATGTCATCTGAAAGTCAGAAAAGGCATTTGCATGGCACTTTTGTACAAGGTATTTATGTGCCAGATATGCTAAACATTCATATGTCTCTTCAACCACCATTCCAGAGGACGTGCTTCCATGCTGATGATGCTTATTTAAAAAATGCATTAATTAAATTTGTGACTGAACTCCTTGGAGGAGAATTATATGTCTCCTGCTCCATGGTTTTACCTGCATTCTGCCATATGCTTTGTGTTATAGTAGTCTCGGATGATGGCCCAGTATATGTTTGATTGAAGAACACTTTCACTACAGCACTTGACCCAAGGTTTAAGAATTTGAAGTACCTTCCAAAATCTGAGAGGGATGAGGTGTGGAGCATGCTTTCAGAAGTCTTAAAAGAGCAACACTCTGATGCAGAAACTACAGAACCCAAATCCCCCCAAAAGATTTGTTAGCATCTGACTCTCTTATAAAAATGAACGTGTCGGTCCACTCTACTTCGGATTGTTATCAAGCAGAATCCATCATCAGCATGGACACGCCCTCTGGAATGGGGGTTGAAGATGAAGGGACATATGAATGATTAGCGCATCTGGCATGTAAACATCTTGCGATGTAAACAGTGCCATGCAAATGCCTGTTCTCACTTTCAGGTGTAAACAAGAAGTGGGCAGCATTATCTCCTGCAAATGTAAACAAACTTGTTTGAGCGATTGGCTGAACAAGAAGTAGGACTGAGTGGACTTACAGGTTCTAAAGTTTTACATTGTTTTATTTTTGAACAGTTATTTTTTGTACATAAATCTACATTTGTAAGATCAACTTTCATGATAAAGAGATTGCACTATAGTACTTGTACTGGGTGAACTGAAAATACTATTTCTTTTACAGTACAAATATTTATAATAAAAATAGTGAGCACTGTACACTTTGTATTCTGTTATAATTGAAATCAGTATATTTGAAAATGTAGAAAATATCCAAAGTACTTAAATAAATGGCATTCTATTATTTAACAGTGCAATTAATCGCACGATCAATCACAATTTAAATTTTAAATCACTTGACAGTCCTACTTCCTACTTGTTGCTTTGTGATGATTGAGCTAGGTACAGGAGAGCCTCTTAAGCAATTCCTACTATCATTGGGTAACAGCAGCTGCTCATTAGTAGATTCTGACTCCTGACATATAAACTTTGGTATCCCTGACCTATGTCATGTAATTAGAGCAAGGAAATAAACATAATTCTCTTGCCAGCACTCCTGTGTTTCATACCCTTATTACATGATGGCAGAAGAAAATGTAACCTTTGCAAAAATTGCTCAAATTAAGTCATCTGAATCTTTTAGTCTGGAAAAGAACCTGGCGGAGGTGGTTTTAGTGCTTCCAAAATTCCTGCAAGCAACTGCAAAGACCATGGAGAAACTGTAGAGAGTGAAATCCTCCATAGGGCTATTTGGGGCACGCCTAGAGGCACTGGAGATGTACAATACATTCCAGTGGGAGTGTGAGCAGGATATACATATAACTGGTATACATATAATAACTGATAACTCAATCTTGGCTGATGCAAACTCACAAGGGGTTGGCAGCTGTCATTCTTCAAGATTTTCCTGAGCCACGTGTTCAAAGTCCTGATTAAAAAACAAAAGAATTGTGCTGAGATTGAAAAAGAAATGCTGGCAATTGGCTTTGTGTACGTGCAGTTTAATTAATATGCTTGGGGACAGAAATAGATCATGGTAGGAGAAAAACCATAAACCACTGGAAGTCAAATTACAGAAACCATTGTGTAAAATTTCCCCACTAGATTTAAGAAAACAAACATGAAATTGTAAAAGTACTTGTTAAATGTGAAATACAGGCCTGACACAGAGATTCTTATAGTAAATATACTTTCAAGACCACCTGTTTGTTGGTTTAAAAAAGAAAAAAGCAAAGAAAGGAGACAGAGGAACAGGCTGAAATAAATATAATTCAACAACATCCATTTCTGAAACAATATGTGACAAGCTCAAATGAGATGCCCATAATGACCCAAACTCACAATATCTTGAGAAAGTAATTCTAGATGGATGGCCAGCAAAAGAAGCCCAGGCACCTTCAACTTGAAGCATAAAAACATATTGGAACGATAGAGATTAAATTTCTCCATTGGATGGGATTCTGTACCAAGGATTTTCTGTCATTATGCTATACAGCATGAGGCTGGAAATGCTAAACCTAATCCCCCCATGCCCCTGTTGATACTGAGAAGTGTAAGAGAAGAATCCAAGTTGTCCTATTTTGGCCAGGCTTTAATGTTACTATTGAAGACAAGGCAACCAAGTATAAAATCTGTAATAAATACAGGAGACAAATACAAAAGAAACCCACAAACCAATTGGGATTCCAGATCACCTTGATCCAACTTTGGTTTATGTCTATCTGAGTTAGAGGGGTAAGATTACCTCTTATTTGTAGACTATTGTTTTTATTATTATTGAGCTCTTACATCACAGTTTTCTCATGGGATTCCAGATGAGTTAATAACATATATGAATGGTGGAACATTATTAAGTAACTCATTTTCATTTTGCGAATTCCTTTTGCAAATTTGTTCAAATATGCCAAGCCTTTCCTATGATCAGTTATATGAGTTGGCAGAAGAACTGGTGCTAACAGCAAAGAACTAGATGTAGTAAATAAGGCAAGCCCTGGAGGATTCAAGGATGCAAATTTAACATTGCTGGAATATTGCAACAAATCTCACAAAGATTTACTAGGATCTCCAGTTCAGAGGTGTATGGCCCAAAGAACAAAAATCTTGGTTTCAACATCATTCAGGTTTCTAAAATCTAATACAATTAGCCCTAAAGTAGTTTCAAAAGTAGCTATATGCCAGGAAACTTGGCATGTGATGTAACCACTGTCTATCATGCTGACCAGTATCTTCTCACTGTTAACTTATGCTCCTCCCCCCTCCCCCGCATTCACCCCATCACAAGTGGAACACGATGTTCGCTTTTGGAAAACAAACTGTTAGCATCCTGCCATGATAATACCAAAGTCATGTCATAGCCATCCTTGATTGTCAGTCAAGTGGGAGAGACAGAAGATGCCTAAATAAAACCTGGGGAAGAAGTTTCTAGTCTTTATGGTTGAAAAGAAAAGCTTCTAGATGTAAAGGATCATAGACAAGAAGGAAAATAAAAAGAACCCAACATTTATTATCATTTTCTTTTTTAATCTTGTGATTTTTAAGCTGACTTTATGTTTTTTTGATGCCTGCCATATGATTTTTGGACCATTAGGATTGACAGTTCTGCCCTGACCTCTATCCCAGATGTGTCTAGCTATGTGTTTTATTAATGGCAGCATTAATCTGTATTGGTTGTTTCTGGTTGATATATTTGCTTACCTCCTGCAGCAGCCCTGACTGAGTTTTCTTCCCTAGGAGGTGAAGAAACAGAAAAGGCAGAGAATCAGACTGGCTGGCAGGCTGGAAGTTATCTGAAGGCTGGAGCTTTTACCATCATTACAAGACGGGTTCCAGGGGAAGCCAAAATCCCAAAGTGGGCCTGGGACCCATGTCATGCAGCCTTGACACATTTCAAGTGACTGGAGCCAGGAAACAAAGGTCAGTCTCATACCACCTCTCCTGTGTGTCACATCCTAGCCATTATATTACAACAGAGGGGATGTTTGGAGGGGGAAGGAAGTTCTCAGTTGCAGATCCTCAAAGGTATTGAGGCATCTAACTCCTATTGAAATCAGTGGGATTAGGTGCCTCAATACCTTTTGAGGATCTGGGCCTTACTCTTTTGGAAAAGCAGAACAAGAAATTGCTCTATAGCAGCTGCTGGCCACCTCTGAGACCCAGAAAAAATGGCCACTGTCAAGTCTATTTATCCCTGTCCCACCAATAAAAAAGCTATAGTCTGCACTAGCACTTAATTGCTAGACTGTTTTAGAGAACCATTTTACAAAAATCAACCCACAATATATGCACATCTTTTAACCTGCAGCAAGGCAGTACAAAAACCAGCCAAGTGGCAATGGTAACTGATGCCATTTCTTGTTTTCTTGCCCACAGTGGGACTTAGCTAGATCCAGGCCACATCAAGGACTTTCACCACAATGGTGCCCACTGGAGGGGAAGTGGAGCTATTGCTCTAGTTATCTGGTCCCTGTTTATTCTAATTTGCTGGTCAGGACCACATTGAGGAGTGGACAGAGACACTAGCACTGTTTCTAGAGTCTGCAACCTGCCTGTCTGCACTTTCAGTGATCTTTTCCTTCACCTGGAAGCATCTGAAATTGGGCAGATCTTCTCACAGGTACTGGTTGTACTTTGGGAATATTTTCTTACCAAGAAAGAGGTAAAAAGGACACTTTTTGTAGCAGGCATTTTGAGTGTGGCTACCTATATGCTACTCCATCCCATTACTTTGATACTAAAATTGCCAGCTGCCTTTGGTCATTACGAATAACTTACCTGTTTCCATATTCTTCAACCTGTAACATAACTTATTATTGCTAGATTTTGGTTGAGATTTTAAATGCACAAAATTGAGGACATATACAATTATGGTTACCATAGCACCTGTAATTTGGTCATTTGAATTTACCTGGTATTATGTATGTATGACCTTTTGGCCTTGGAGTTTATTTGCTATACATGCATACCTTTCAGTTTACTCAGCCTAGGGATGATGTTTACCTCATCAACTACATCCTCAAATTACCATATTACTAATAATTAATGTGATGCAGTTTCTTAAATGCACACCACACATTACAAAGCATATACGTGAAGGTCTCTCAAGCTCTGGGACCCTTCCACCTCACAGGGTCCTAGAACCCAGACACCAGCCGAGCCCGAATAGCTATATCGCAATTAAACAGCCCATTAGCCTAAGCCTGAGTTAGTGGGTTTTTAATTGCAGTGTAGACATAGCAATAGTGGCTACATATAAATGCTGAATAGATATACGGAGATAATTCAGCTGGAGACAGGTGAGGGGTCTGATGGTAGTACTCATCACTACTCTCTGGTGACATCCCTCCAGGAAAGATATATCATTTTAGTTTGTTTCCTTGGACAACCAGTACAGTAGAACCTCAGAGTTACGAACACCTCAGGAATGAAGGTTGTTCGTAACTCTGAACAAAACGTTATGGTGGTTCTTTCAAAACTTTACAACTGAACATTGACTTAATAGAGTTTTGAAACTTTACTATGCAAAAGAAAAATGCTGCTTTCCCTTTATTTTTGTAGTAGTTTATCTTTAACACAGTACTATATTTGCTCTTTTTTTTTTTCCATCTCTGCTGCTGCCTGATTGCATACTTCCGGTTCCAAATAAGGTGTGCAGTTGACTGGTCACTTCGTAAGTCTGAGGTTCTACTGTACCTGCCTCAGACAGAACAGCAATATCTCTAGGTCAGGCCTGCACAACATGCGGCCCGCAGAGCCTCACCGTGCAGTCTGCAGGGGGATTCTAAATCCCTCGCACAGGGCACTTTGCGGGCAGCCCAGAGCCCTTTGAATCCCGGCTGCGGCCGGGAGTCAGAGGGCTCTGGGCTCCCTGCAGGGGCAGGGAGCCCAGACCCCTTTAAATCTCAGCCGCGGCCGGGATTCAAAGGGCTCTGCGCTGCCCGCAGCCGTCCTCTCCCAGGACCCCTGTCCCTAACTGCCCCCCAGGACCCCAGTCCCTATCTAAGCCTCCCTTCTCCTTGTCCCCAGCTGCCCCCTTCTGAGACCTCTCCCAGCTTCCCTCCCAGGACCCCACCCCCTACCTGTCCCCTGATAAACCCCTGGGACTCCCATGCCTATCCAACTGCTGCCTGTTCCCTGACTGCCCCCCCCCCGATTGTCTGCCCCGTCCAACCCCCCCGTCCCTTGACTGCCCCCTGGAACCCCCTACCCCTTCTCCAACCCCCAGCCCCCTTACCATGCCACTCAGACTAGCGTGTCCGGCTCTGTGCAGCTCCAGACACGTTGCTGCCATGCTCCCCTGAGGAGCCCACAGCCCTCCCTCAGCACCTGCCTTCCAGATTTGAACACCTCAGAATTCAGGAGTGCTCAAGCTCAGTTTGGGCAGCTGTTACTTCATTTCTGCCAAATCAAATATACTGATCCACTGTAACTTGCTGTAGAAAAAGTAGGATAAAATTGAGCAAGAAATGCTTCCCAGTGGTTATTAGGACTGGAATTGCTATTTTCAACAGCCATTGCCTTTTGTTTGTTTGTTTGTTTGTTTGTTTGTTTGTTTGTTTGTTTGTTTGTTTGTTTGTTTAAAAGGAAGATATTGCATTGGCAAATTCCCCATAGAAGGAAAGAGTGGAACAAAAGAATAATAAAGGCACCTCAACTTTTCCTCATTTATGGAGGACAGTCTTATAATATGCATCCAGATATCTTCCAATCACACAAGCTGAAAATTGTTCCACTTTACTGCAGCTCTGTAACCATATGGGAATCAATCCTGTCTGTGTTTTGTGCACATCCAAAATTCCTGCTGAATGACACCCCCTGGGCGCGAGTTACCAGTGACCCAGGGCTGAGGCGGCAGGAGGTGTGTGTGGGGGGAGCCCCAGGGCTAGGGCAGCAGGAGGTGGGGGGGGGCCCACTGTTGGGGAGGAAAGGAGGAAGCCTGCGCTGGAGTAGCAGGGTGTGTGTGTGTGTGGGTGAGAGGAGAGCCCAGGACTGGGGCAGCAGGGGGTACAGGGGGGAACCCAGGTCTGGGACAGGGAGCAGCTAAATTTTTTTTTGCTTGGGGCAGCAAAAAACCTACAGCCAGCCCTGATGGGTTCCCCCAGCTGCCGGAGCCCCAGGTCCTTTAATTTGACCCTGAGGGCTCCCAGCCACCTCTTCAGCTGGGAGCCCCTGGTTGATTTAAAATAAAGTATCACCTCCCCACCCCCAACCTTCCTTTTTGGCCCACAGCTGTTTTGGTGGGGCGGTGCTGGGGAATGAGGGTTTGTTTTCGCAGGGCTGGGCGGCCCTGGGGCGGGGTGTTTCTGCGGGCCGGGAGGTTTCGGCCCTCAGCTATTTTCTTTGGAGTAATGTGGCCCTTGCCACTTTACGAGTTGTTCAGGCCTGCTTTAGGTTGACCGTGTTAGATACTGTCCAAGGATAAGAGAATGGATTTCTGTCCTCCAGTAGATCATCAATTCCATCTGTGTGGTTTCCAGACTATTTCCTGTCCTGAATACAGATCGCAAAGGGGCCTCATGTCATCTTTGGTTAGACAAGCTCAGCTCAGCTTTTGGCTGGTGTCTATGTCTCCCACATTCTCCCCAAGTCTTGTCATGTCTTCTATATATTACTACCAATCATTATTTTCTTTCCATTCCTACTGATAAAAAACTTGCCATCATATTGGTAGTTTCTCAACTAATATAATTCTTCCTCTCTTGCTTCCTCATATTTCTCTCCCTGCTCCATTCTATTCGAAACATTTAAACTGAAATGCTCTCTCTTTTCTCGCTCTATGCCAACTCCTTCCCAAATCTCTAAAGCCCTGATCAGATACAAAATTTGTATCTTCATCTGATCTGCAAAAATAGTCCATGGATATCTGTATCTGTGAATTTACAGGGCTCTACAAATCTCATCACTGGCTTCCCACATGTACTGTATCAAATTCAGGCTCCTTGCCCTCACTTTCAAAACTGCGCATGATTTCTGCCTACATCTCAGCTCCAGTTTCCTCCCACTCTATACTTCTAATCTCCTGCTAGTATTATTTTCATACCCTTCTTTTTTTTTTGTCTTGGTTAGTCTCTTTGGGGCTAGGACTTTGTTTTTTTTTACCTCGTAAATAGCTGTGTGCAATTTTAAGATGCTGTAGAACACCTATTATTAATAATATAATCTGTGGGTGTTTCTCATTCAGAAGATTATTATTATTTCCTAGGCTGAGAAAACTAAGAGGGGTATATATTTATAGCATATACATTCTTTGGTTAAAGCGGAAGAGTTGTTTAATTCCGATTGCCCAGACAGTTTTGTGTTTTTAATTGCTGTCCTGCAAACAATTTGCTCGCGCTCTGGAGCCAGGCCTACTAGCTCTCTGAGCCCCCCACATGCTCTTTCTTAGCTACTCAAAAGCGTGAACCCTCCTGACTGTCAGCCACATTGAGCGGCAGCACTTGCCGAGCTCCAGTGACAGCTACGGGTGCTCAGCAGCACCTCTGCAAATCAGAGCCCGCCGGTCCCCAAATTTCCTGGCAGGGAGGGCAAAACTCCCACCGGGAGGGGCAGCTGGGAGCTCTGCGCTCCCGTCCTGTGCAACCCGCGCGCGCGAGCCCGGCCTGACCCTCCTGCGCCCCGGCAGCGGCGGCCTGTTCACCGCGCGCGCGTTCCCGACGATTGACCCCCAGGGTCGCGGCCAGGGCATCGGCAAGGCCCGGCCCGGAGCAAACTCCCCTCTCGCACCCAGGGGGCGCTCGCGCAAGGCCCCGCCCCCCTTGCCTCTAACGAACTGCGGCCCTGGACGCACTCACGGGGCACCTATCCCCGCGCTCCTTACGCCACACTGGCCAATCCCGGGGCAGGGTCTCGCCCCACAGCGCTCCGACCCGCCCGGCTAGCCAATCCCCTCGCAGCTCACCCATCCCGTGGGTCAATCACGGAGCGGAGCCGCTGTCCGCCCTTTCCCGCCCCCCGTGACAGAGCGGCACTCGGGGGCTGGGGCGGCGCAGAGTGGCCGCCGCTGTGGAGCGAGCTGGCCTGTGGCGCTGTCGGCCGCGGCCCCGCCCGCCCCGAGCCATGTTGCTGCTGCTGGCAGCCGCCTGCGTCGTGGCCTTCGTGCTGCTGCTCTACATGGTGTCGCCGCTCATCAGCCCCAAGCCCCTCAAGCTGCCCGGCGCCCACGTCGTGGTGAGTGTGGGGGCGCTGCCGCCTCTCTCCGCCCCGCGCTTCTTCGCCCTCCCCTCCGGCCCCAGCGCCCTGCGGGTGGGAGACCCCGGGGCCAGGCTGGTGTCGGGGGGAAGGTGCCGCCTTGCCCTGGTTTCCCGGTTGGGGGGGTGGGGGCGCTGCGGGTGACTCGAGATGGGGACGGGGGAAGTGTGTGTGGGGAGTTCAGGGGAGTGTGTGTGGACGCATTTGTACGTGAGGTGAGGATGTAGTGCGCCTGTGTCCGTGTGTAGACACACATCTGTACACAGACTGGGGGTGCAGCGGAGTGTGTGTCTATGCATGTCCGTATATATACCTACAGTGTATGGATGGCGTGTATAAATAGGTTGTGTGTGTATATATATATCCAAATGCATTTTGTATGGAGGCGGTGGGGTGTATATAGGTGTGTGTATAGATACATTGTGTGCGTGTGTGTATCCACACACTATGTGCATTTATATATGCATGTGGGTGTGTGTGTGTGTATATATATAATATGCGTATAGTGTGTGGATTGGCTGTATAACGTACACACATACGCATATAGTGTGAGGGGTGTGTGTGTATGTATATGTATTGTTAGCGCTAAAAGCAGCAAGCTTCCTTGACCCCTTGGGCCCCTCCCCCCACAAGAAGACCCAGCAAAAGAAGTTTGTGTCAGCCTCTGCCCCTGGACTAAGTGGGATTGGAGGATCAGTTTAAAAACCACTCCTGTGGTACAACAAGATGGTGGTGATGGTGATAACTGATTGCCCTGTTCAGCAACATTCAGACATAATGTAACTTAAGTGGTGAGGAAGGGACATCACATTTCTAAACCGAGGGGATTTATATTTTGTCCTCACTGTAATAGCTGAGCACTTACCTAGAGGTAGTTCTTAACTGTGGAGCCACTATCAGTGCCTTACATGTTTAAGATAGTATTATGTGCAGTGGGGATGTCTAAGCAATGAGAAATATGCTCTGTCTCTCTCTCTAGGGAACCATTGCATTTCTCAGCTGGCAAAAGACATGCATCTGAATCACTGGGAATGCACACTACCTTCAGTATTTTATATTGTTAAATTGAATGTATTAGTCTTTAATGACACTTATAACCCTAGATTTACTGGATACTTCATATTTATTGTTTCCAGTAGCATCTGCAGTGTGGTACAGGTTTTATAAACACAAAAGAATTGATAGTCCAAGGCTTATTCTCTTCAAGATAATTCAGAGTGTGGTGGAAAATGGGGACAATATACAAATGAAGTGGTGAGGTGGCATGTCCTTTTTTTCAAATTTAAAAATACTTCTCATCTCCATAAGAAGCTTATTGGTTGCCTGTTGGTATCATGGTTTTTGGAAGGTGTGAGGCATGCATAGTGAAAATGTATGTGCAGATAAATAGAGAATGAGGAAAAAAGATGGGCCATTAAGGCAGGGACAGAAAGCTACACGTTGCTTTAAATGCATATGGGAAGCTTATAGTTTAATTATATTTACCAGAGCATCCATGACTCCATAGATTTCTATAGAAGTTGTGGGTGCTCTGCATTTCTTGAGGTCAGACCTCTAAGTACAAGTGGACCACCAGCACTGGGGGTTAATTTGTGTTGCACCTGTAAGAGGCACAGAATAGAACTCACAAGCCTAGGAGCTACCTTTGCATCCGCCCAAACTGGGCTGTTCTGCAAACTTCAGTGGCCACCAGCATAACCTAGACAGCAATGGAAACCTGCCTATGTTACAGCAGCACCTCCAATATGGTGGGCTACAGTTACCTGGAATCTTCTCAACACTGTGGTCCAGACCCACCCCCTGTCTTCGAAAAGCCCGTGTGCGCTAGGGCTTACAATAAGGTCATCCAAAGGCAAACTTAGCAGCTATTTCCACAGTGCTAGTACCAGGGAAAATTCTCCACCAGGTACAATCAGGGGTTTTAGGGCCCCTTTATGCATCTCTGTCCCTCTCACATAGCATAAAGGGGTTAGAACAAGGGTGAGGATCTTGCCCTATTACTGTACTTGTGTTGTTTGACCTGCGTATAACATTGAACAGGCAACCAGGGTGCTCTTAGAGTCATTAATTTTATAAAGCCACTTATCATTTTATATTGCAATTTCTCATACATACAGCACCTACATTCTTAGGTCTATCTGTTGCTGTCAACATATTTACCTTTTCTAAAAACTACTATGATGGCTCAGAATTCTTAAATGGGAAAAATCAAGGCCTTTTTAGAAAGAAAAAGCCCCACAAACTTTAAGCGATCCCATTTTACAGTTTTCTTCAACATGAATTTAGTCACACTCATTCACAAAATATTACTGTTTGGGATGACTAACTGAAACTTACAGCAAACCTTTCTAAGGTAGCTGAGTTTTTAGGCATTTTAACTTTGATAATGGTCGTTTAAATTTTACAAGTTTAGATTTCAGTGTTTACCTACTATGTGGTACATTAGGTAAAAAAACCTTAGGTGATTGTGCCATAAGGAGAAGGTTCTGGGGATCCTGTTTATATTACCATTCCCCATTCAGAGAGCATTAGAATTTATGTACTCTGTTATTACAGGAATTATTTGACAAAAAGAGTTCATAAGATGTAATTGCATAATTAAAAATTCATTATTGAAGGAGAACATTTGCTCTAGTGTGGTTTTTATGGGTTCTAAAAACTGTTCATGTAATATTTTTTTTAAATGGTGTTTCATCACATAAAGTAGTATTTTAACAGGTACATTTGTAGACCCTACCCGTGTTCAGGAAAATTTTTAGTTTAATGTTTTCATATAGAAAGCTTTGGCTGTTCTGAACTGAGCATAGCTTTTAAATGTATAAAGTTGTTTGGGAATGCTGGTAATCCTGTATCTTAAATGCAATTTAATTTCAGTCATGTAAACTGTGCATTAATAGATCCATACCAGAGTTTCCTGTTTTCATATTTCACAGAGAAGTAAGGAATACTGTTGCAAATTAGACATTTTCAGATGTCCTTTTTAAATAAATTATCTCCATTTGACAATAAATACAATTATTGTTTAGACTATCTCTCAGTAGATAAAACTTTTATTCTGGAGCATATGCAGAGGCTCTCTTTTTCCTGGTGGCGCACACAAAATATCTCAGGTATTACCTTACAGGAAGGACCTTGTAGGACTTAATGAAACTTTTGAATAATATTTAGGCTAGTGATTCTTTCTTTAGTTTTTTTCAAGCCAAGTAACAGAGAGAGTGCTTCACACCTCTTCCTACTCCACTCCCTCCCCAAAATAAAGCCACCACAACACCAGTCTTGTCAAATATCATGTCTAGTACATTTAGTTGTATAACTTACATCTAGATAATTAGCACTTTTTTGGCCATGGCTGTCTTTGTGTGCAAATTTAAGTGTTATAGAAGAGGCAGAGCTGGGAACAGAACCCAGAAATTCTTACTCTTAATTTCCTTCTGCTTCTGGGGATGGAACACAAGTTAACGATAGCCTTTTTATAGAATCATGAAATTATACGTAGCGGTAGAGACAGGTGCGGAGGCAGCATGGTTTAGTGGAGAGAGCACTGGACTGGGGATCAGGAGACCTAGTAGTTCTGCTGCTTTTGATGACTCGACTCTGCCTCAGTTTTGGAAAATGTGTTGCTATTGAATGCAAGAAATGAGAACTTTTTATTTGTATGTTTCCTAACTAAATTATGTCTTTAATTTTTTAAAATAGAGGTGTATATTAAAATAGGGATGTGATTTCCCCATCTGTTATATGGAGAATACCATCTCTTTCTCTTTGAAGTGTTTTGAGATCTCTGGATGAAAAGAATGATATGAGAGCCAGTTTTAATAATACTTAATTGTAAGTCTTTTTGAAGAGGAGTGTGATGGGGAAATGGTTTCTGCTTTAATTATTAAAACAATCCCAAAGACGTTTTCCATAGTCCCTTTAAAGCAAAACAAAAGAACCACAAAAAGTAACTGATCCTAGCTATTTCAAAATGTCAAGTTTTTGTTAATTATATTGCCCAGTTGTGGAATTGAAAAGTTAAATAATATAGACGTTCGAAGAGCTGAATTTTACTCAGTTTTACAGCTTATCGGTTTTCTTATTTTACAGTGGGAGGAGAATTTGGGCAAAACAGTAATTTAAACAAAATCTGTAAAATACCCAAATGATCCTGACATTAAATTTCAATGTATCTGATCAATAAGAACAGCCATACATATCTTACAATTTGCATGAAATAGACTGAATTTTAGAAATAGTAAACACAAAAGAGAAATACCCAATGGCTGTACTCAATTTTATAATTTAGTTCAACTGCCTAATTGTTTAACAGCAAAGAAGGTATTTTGAATCATAGGCTATAAATTTGAACTTTGGCTTTTTGTCAAGATTACATCTTCACTGAGCGAAGTTGAACTATGTTCTTTGTTGCACAACTGATTTCTATTGCTACTTCATATATACAGCGTTGGATTTGATCCAATAGTTAGTTAATAGTAATAGATTAAAGGGCTGGCCAGCCAGCATTCATTCTGATTTAAAGTTTGCTATGAACTGTCTTGTCTCCTTAGCGAAACCTTTGTATCAGTTGTTTTACAGAGTTCAGTCTGTTACAACTGAGTTTGACCAATAAAATGCGTGTGCAGTAGATAAGAGACAAGCAAAAAATCAGGCCAGATGGAAGTGAGGTCTAAGGTCAGGGCCACACAGAGCGGGGTGCAAGTGGGGCAATTTGCCCCGGGCCATGTGAGCCGCTCTGAGTTTTTGGTGGCACTTCCATGGCGGGCCCTTCACTCACTCCGGGTCTTTGGCAGCGGGTCCTTCAGTGCAGCGGAAGACTCTGAGTGAGTGGAGAACCCACCGCTGAAGTGCTGCTGATGCCTCCAAGTGCTGCCCAGTGAGTGTAAGCGCTGCAAACAGTGGGGAAAAAACAAACAAAGCTGCAATCGACAGCACTTAGGCTGCTCTACCGCCGCTACTTCATTCTTTGACGGCAATTCGGCAGCGGGTCCTTCCGTCCGAGAGGGACCCGCTACTGAATTGCCCCCGAAGACTTGGCCCTGACCCAGGCCCCCTGAATCCTCTAGCGGCCCTGTCTAGGGTAGCGACTAAAGGTATGTTCAGATTAACGCTTGAAGTAGGACATTGCATATTAGTATCAAATTGTATATACAACTAATACTGAACTAAAAAAGAAAATTTGGAAAAACTCCTTGATGTAAGATAGCTCTGTTTGGTTTGGTTTTTTGTTTTGTGTGTTTTTTTGCATACTCACTTTTCTACAATGTATCTTTGATAGACTTAGTCACCTTTTAATATATTTCAGAGAATGATTAAGAACTCTGAGAATGCAGTTATGATTTGTAGGGATGGGGAGATGAAAATAATGGATTGTTAGTAAAGGGGCTGTTCAAAGTAATAATTAAATTAGCTAAATGATGTATCTTTTTTTAGGTAACTGGAGGTTCCAGTGGAATTGGAAAATGTGTTGCTATTGAATGCTATAAGCAGGGTGCATTTATAACTCTGATTGCAAGAAATGAGGTAACTTTTTATATGTATGTTTACTAACTAAATAATGTGTTTAAAATAGAGGTCTAGTTTAAAATAGGGATGTGTTATACAAGAATATAGTTTGGCAGTAATTGTTCATACTGTGTTGCTGATGAATATTTTAATTGAAGTAACTAAAATCCCATGAGTTTTTTTTCTCTGTCCAAGCAATGTGAGTGAGTCACTGGCTTGGTACTAAAACAGATTCTGAATGTGTCTTAGAAACGTTATTGACTAGAAAAATTTATATTTACATAGGCTTTTTCCTGTAACTATTGCTTTCAAGAACATGTAACTTCTTTCCTCCCTGGTAGTAGTTCTTTCATTTGGAAAAGATTCTTCTGTCTCTGTTTCTTATGGAACACAGTCCAACATTTTTGTTATCCTAGATTGTTCTCATTAGTAGGGCCCTACCAAATCATGGCCATGATAAATGTGTTACGGACTGTGAAATATGATCCGTTACGCAATTTTACACTTCGGGTGGCCAGATGTTTCGATTTTACAGGGGTGGTCCTGATTTTTGGCTCTTTTTCTTGTATAGGCTTCTATTACCCCCCACCCTCTGTCCTGATTTTTTCACATTTGCTTTCTGGTCACCCTGTTTACACTATATTTTCAAAGTACGCTATGCTATAGGGTAAAAATATACAAGAGTTGACGGCGTTTCTCAAAGCAGGGATCCTGACCTAAAAGGGGGTCGCAAGGCTATTGTAGGGAATCATGTTATTGCTTTCCTTACTTCTGTGCTGTTGCTGGTGGCACTGCTGATTTCAGAGCTGGGCACTCGTCAAGCAGCCACTGCTGTCCAGCTGCTCAACTCTGAAGGCAGCGCAGAAGTAAGAGTGGCAAAACTGACCCCCTACAATAGCCTTGTCGTTCCCTTTTGGGTCGGGACCCCCACTGTGAGAAACGCTGAGTCTTAAGGGCTTTAAGTGTTTATATTTTGCTGTTTTCAAATGCATATTCCTGTTTTGTTACAACACCGTGAATTTTAAGATTTAAATATCTGAAACCATGAAATTCAAGAATTTTAAAATGCTATGGCTGTGAAATTCACAAAATGGACTGTGAATTTGGTAGGACCCTACTCATCAGTGATTGTATGGGCACAGCCTGAGAAATAGCATTTATTGTACTCACTCTAACAGTCTAGAGCAGGAGTTGGCAACCTTTCAGAAGTGGTGTGCCGAATCTTCTTTTATTCACTCTAATTTAAAGTTTCACGTGCCAGTAATACATTTTAACATTTTTAGAAGGTCTCTTTCTATAAGTCTATAACATACAACTAAACTATTGTTGTATGTAGAGTAAATAAGGCTTTTAAAATGTTTAAGAAGTTTCATTTAAAATTAAAGTAAAATGCAGAGCCCCTCAGACCGGTGGCCAGGACCCGGACAGTGTGAGTGCCACTGAAAACCAGCTTATGTGCTGCCTTCAGCACCCGTGCCATAGGTTGCCTACCCCTGGTCTACAGACTCGGTTTGTATTAGTCTAAAAGACAGGACTTTCAGAGCATCATATAACATAGCAGTGAATCATACTACTATACTGTATCACACAATGCAGTTTTGTCTGTCCTATGCTGTTGCCTTTTAAATTCTTGTCAACAAGTGGTGGATTTGACAAATGAATACTTAGAATTCAGAGAACACTTTCTGTCAGGCCTCTAATAATTTTAAGATTAAAAAAACCAATTTAAGCCTGAATTAATTAAATCTTTCCCTTGAATTGATTTATCTCTTGCTGTTTGAGCTCATTTATTTTTTTATCAAAAAAAAAATGGTTTTAACCAAAAGTAAAACTTTCAGAAAACATCTAGCTTTTTCAATGGAAAAACTGAACTGAAAACTTTCTAGGTTTCAGATTTTTGTCAGTAAGTAGGGGCTGGGGAAAGAAATCAGGAAACATATTGCAAACTTTGAAATTAAACATAAAAATAACTGTCATTTTTTCAGTTACCTCTAGTTATGATGTTTGGTAACTTACATAGCTGAAAATGTTTCTTGCATAGTCTTGACCAGTCTGATATATTTAAAATTACCTTCATACTGCCACACACGCACCCCGCCCCAAAAAGTGAAATTTCAAACTTTCCTTATCTGTTTCGAGTTTTGGAATAAATGATTGGTTGGTTTGTTATGTGGTTATTCCATGTGTTCTTCAGTCTGATTTAAACAATCATATAAAAAAACAGTAACCTGTAAAGGAATAACATACAAATTCCTAATCCCTTCATGTAATTAAATTAGGGCTGTCAGGCAATTAAACAGATTAATCGCACGATTAAACAATAATAGAATACCATTTATTTAAATACTTTTGGATGTTTTATGTATTTTCAAATATATTGATTTCAGCTGCAACACAATACAAAGTGTACAGTGCTCACTTTATATTTATTTTTATTACAAATATTTGCACTGTAAAAAACAAGAAATAGTATTTTTCAATTCACCTAAGTACTGTAGTACAATCTTTGTACTTGCAAATGTAGAATTGTGTACAAAAATATAACCGAATTCAAAAATAAAACCATATAAAACTTTACAGCCTACAACTCTACTTAGCCCTACATCTTGTTCAGCCAATCGCTAAGACAAACAAGTTTGTTTACATTTATGGGAGATAATGTTGCCCTCTTGTTCACAGCGTCACCTGAAAGCGAGAACTGGCACTTACATGGCATTGTTTTAGCTGGTGTTGCAAGATATTTACATGCCAGATGTGCTAAATATTCATAAGTCCCTTCATGCTTCAACCACCATTCCAGAGGACACGTGTCCATGTTGACAATGGGTTCTGCTCGATAACAATCCGAAGCAGTGTAGAACAAAGCATGTTAATTTTCATCATCTGAGTCAGATGCCACCAGCAGAAGGCTGATTTTCTTCTTTGGTGATTCAGGTTCTGTAGTTTCTGCATCAGAGTGTTGCTCTTTTAAGACTTCTGAAAGCATGCTCCACACCTCATCCTTCTCAGATTTTGGAAGGTATTTCAGATTATTAAACCTGGTGTCGAGTGCTGTAGCTCTCTTTAGAAATCTCACATTGGTATCTTCTTTGCGTTTTGTCAGATCTTCAGCGAAAGTGGTCTTAAAATGAACAACATATGATGAGTCGTCATCTGAGACTACTATAACATGAAATATATGGCAGAATGCGGGTGAAACAGAACTGGAGGTATACAGTTCTCCCCCAAAGAGTTCAGTCAAAAATTTAATTGATGCATTATTCTTTTAACGAGCGTCATCAGCATAGAAGCATATCCTCTGGAATGGTGGCCGAAGCATGAATGGACATACAAATGTTTAGCATATCTGGCACGTAAATACATTGCAGTGCCAGCACAAAAGTGCCATACGAATGCCTGTTCTCACTTTCTGATGACATAAATAAGACATGGGCAGTATTATCTCCCATAAATGTAAACAAACTTGTTTGTCTTAGCGATTGGCTGAACAAGAAGTAGGGCTAAGTAGACTTGTATTGTTTTGTTTTTGAGTGCAGTTATGTAACAAAAAAACACATTTGTAAGGTACACTTTAATGATAAAGAGGTTGCACTAAAGTACTTGTATGAGGTGAATTGAAAATATTATTTCTTTTAATCATTTTTACAGTGCAAATATTTGTAATAAAAAATAATATAAAGTGAGCAATGTACACTTTGTATTGTTGTAGTTGAAATCAATATTGGAAAACTACAGAAAAACATTCAAAAATATTTAATAAATTTCAGTTGATTTAACAGTCTAACAGTGTGATTAAAACTGCAATTAATCACGGTTAATTTTTTTAGTTAATTGCCTGAGTTAATTACAATTAATTGACAGCCCTAAATTAAATAAATAACTGAAGTGTTCAGTTTCAGTCTTAACGTTGTCATTGTAGAGGTTTTTTTCTGATGTTAACCTCAGGAATAGGGAAAAGGAAAGTGTTTCAAAACTGCAGCTTATGTTTTTTTAAAGATTAATGAAAATAGCAATTTTGAGCCTTAGACAAGATCTCATACATTTACCAAATGCAAGGCTGTTTTTACAGAATTAAAATACCAGTCGTTAATGTGCTGAAATGTTTTTAGCTTCAGTGAAATACCAGAAAGTAGTAAATTCTCATGATTGCACTGCCTTAATTGTGCTTTATATTCATTTTAGAGCAAGCTGTTGCAGACAAAGAAAGAAATTGAAAAATACTCTGTTAATGATAAACAGGTAAGATCATTGCCTCCAGTGTGTACTGAATACTAAGGGGTTGTGCTACATAACAGTAAAAAAGAAAAGGGGGGAGGGAGCTCCCCCTCCCAACCCCACTACGTGGTTTCACTAGTCTCGCTTTAAAAATAATGTTTGTATCCTGAAATATTGAAGTTTGAAAATTAATATTTGATACATTTTAACTTGAAAGGCATTTTACCTGTCTAGATGCAAATACAAGGTTCAGATTTCTCTACTGCTGTTGATATTGCTAACATCATATTTTGCCTGGCCCGTTCCAAATTGTGCGATCAGTATCGGCAGAGTTTAGAGTCGCTGGTCATAAAGCAGGATCTGATGTATCCATTTGTGGTGTGCAGTTTTTCTCACTGCTGTTTCTGTCATCATGTAAGTGATTCTTCTTTATTATTTCTCTCCTTTTCATGTAAACCAGATTTTTCTTTGTCATTGCTCTCCTTTTCATGTGGGCCACATTCTTCTTCTTTATCATCACTCTCCTTTACACCACCAGGAAAACTGGATGATTCTCCATCAGTTTCCTCACATTTTCATTCCTTATTTTCAGGTAAATCTGCTAATTCCTTAATAATGGGACTTCATCATTTACTCTTCACGCCTCAATTTCTTCTGCACTGGGACAATCACTACTGCCTAAAACCCCATCTATGTTGTTCTGTTTCAGATATTTTCCCATCAAATTTGTCCCTTGCTGCACACTAGATTGTAATTGAGCTTTTTGCTTCCTATACTGAGCTCCTGAAGGCTTCTTCAGGGGCATCTTTTATTTTCTATGGGGGAAAACAGACAGTATTAGGGAGAGCAAAAGTCTATGTTCCTCAGTCTTCGAAAGTCATCAAACATGACGTGTTAAGCATGGCAAAAGAAGTAACAGTATTTCTTTTCTATTGTTATGTAGATAGGGGTTCAGTAGATATCTCTGGCATCTGATTAAATATATCCTTTATTGATCACTACTTACATTCTTCAAATCTTAAAATACAAGTAGACTTTCACAATTACACAACAAAACAAGGTTCACAACATTGCAGCCGGGCTCTCACTTCACTTCAGTTCATTCTTATATCTCACTGACTGACTGGCGACTCCTGCCCCTTATATACCCACAAGGGCATGGATGACAGCATTCTTGGAGGTTTGTAGTTTTCAGTTCCATGAGATTCTACAAAGGTCCCAAACATTCTAGAAGGTTAGTGGAAAAATGACTCCACATATGGAATACCTGAAATGTTTTACTTCAAACCTGCTATTTTTTCTTGTCTCAAATAGCACCAAGCTCGGCCAGTCACCTGCCCCTAAATCTGGCCCTGATCATAATGAGTATGTGCAAGAGGGTTGTACAGATTGACTGGTCCTGCAGTTGCATTCAGCTATTTACAAGTCAACATTGTCTTTTTACAATTGCTTTTTTCTTAAATTCGTGTAAAAAAAGCATAAAATTGAATTAGCAGCTTTAAGAAAGCAGGATGGTATAGAGCACAATAGTCGAAAGCCTTTCTTACTAATTTTTGGGTGGGCCTGCAAATAAATATTCAACCTTCTTTTTATCCTTCCTAATATTATAATCAGTTTTTTGTCCACCATGATCACACCACAAGGCTGGGTTTAGCAATACAACTTTTTGGGATGCATTTCAAACATAGTTAACTCACTTCATATAAAAAGTGTACTTGTGTATGTATCTTTATGTCCTCCTAAAAGCCTCTTGCAGCAGAAGTGGAGACTTGTTTGTGTGGGGGTAATTGCTAAAATTAATACTTAAAAATTAAAATGTAGTAATTGGTAAAATTTCAAAAAAAATCTTTCAGGAGACACTTGTCCGCATAAGTTTGGGGGATTCTTATGGGATATGGCACATTTTATGCAAACTGGTCAATTTTAGCACATATTTGGTGTTTTACAAACATAAACTGGCTTATCACCCAAGTCTTTGAGATAGTTAAGTATCTCCATTTTACAGATACAGAAACTAAGGTGCAAAGTACAATTGTAAGTGTTCTGTAACCACGTAATTCATTCATCTGACTCATTTGTAAGAAATACAGTACTTGTCAAGACAGTGCCTTTTTTCCACAACGCACCTGTTTGTCACTCTAATTTTTGTGTGCGCACCTATCATCCCACCTAACTCTGTAGCAATGCTTTCTGGGGATATCTGGGCATGTATTGTGTACTGCCTCACTAGGAAATAGAATGCACAGACGGGAAGTGTATAGTGCCAATAGCAACTTGTGGTGCAGTGTGTCTCAGATGTCCTGCTGTACAGAATGCTGGAGGAAAGACAATCCAACCTTACACACAGGAATGATTAGCAGGTTCTGTTTACACGGAAAAATTGCAGTCTGGCCACAGGAAGACAAGCATGTGCAATCTATACTGCTGGCCAACTGGACACATGGTTAGCTTCCACAATTATGGTGTGTTAACTTTGTGTGTCTGCATACATCATAACTAGAGCCAGCCATGATGTTACCTTGTTGAAAACTGTTTAAAAACTCCTGGAGAGAGTTTGAGAGAGACCATTGGGTGACAATGAAAGCCACAGAGGGGGCCAGCATCAGAACTAGAATGCAGAAGTCCCTACTCGCAGTCCCATACTTAAAATGTGAGAGGCAGAATGGTCTCAAGTTGTTGAACTAGAATGTCACTGGTGGTTCAGCAGAGGAGCTAGCGTTGCTGTAAGAAGCAGTCTGAGATTAAATTTCTGGTGGCTCTAGTGCTACAATTGGGAGCCTAAATAGCACTGCTGCCCTTCAACCAAGAGTTGCTCCCAAAATTGAAGACCTTCAACAACCAGTGCCTACAAGGTGGAATGTAGGGACCATGAAATACTGATTTTTCCTGAGAGCTACTGGTTGACTAACTTTCAACCATAGCAATTGGTTTCTATCAATTTTATGTATTTACTGCTCTTTGCAAAAAAAATCCTGATTCTTATTTACATTTGTTAGTCTCCCAGATTAGGGTTGTGGACTTCATGGACCCCAAAGAAAAGTGCTAGCAAGGGTTATACAGATATAAAATTACATTATCAAACGCTGTTTCACACACCTTTCTGTGGAGAACTGAGAAATTTGTTGTTTTTTTATGAAAAATGGGTTTGATGTTGTTTGTCCTCTGACCTTGTAATGTTACCTGCTAAACTGGGCAGGGGTAAACTTATGTCCTGGAACAGGACAACTAATGCATTTGCTGGGGATAGTGAGGAGTAGAGTCACCAAAAGTGTGAATAAACAATCAGGAACTTACAAATGTTTCGGGGGAGGGGTGGTGAATTGCTACCCAAGTAAACAAATCTTCACAGGTATCACCCCCTAGTGGAAGTTTTGCATATACAAGTTTTGACCAGGTTCAAGAGGTCCAGCAAACAAAAAACTAAGAACTTATGTAAAGTGACCAACTTGATGTAGGCTACATTTACATTACAAGCTAGTGATGTGATTTCCCTGGTTGTGTATATGTACTTGCACTAGCTCTGATTGAGCTAATATGAGTAGAAATAAAAGTGTAGTCGTGGTAGCACAGGTAGCAGCAGCAGAGGCGTGGCCAAGCCTGGTTCAGGGCTGATTTGTACTCAGCCACTATCTGTGCTATTGCAACCACACTGCTATTTATCATCAAACTTGTGTGCATGAGAAGGAAAATCACATTTCTAGTTGTTCTTGTAGTTTATAGATAGCTATAGAAGAGGGGTCACAGACACTGAAATGACACTGACCAAGAGGGACAGACCCTCCAGAAAGGGTTTTGAAGGGCTTTGAAATCTACCAGGGTCTCCATATGTAAGATGGTGACGCCTGGTAAGACAGGCATGCATATAAGCTGTTGGTTGTCTTTCAAGATATGTTTTCTCTGTAACACTTTCCTTCTAAATAAGTACTTTGCTTTATGAAGGTTGGTTGGTTATTGGTTAAACCTGTTGTTGCCGCTACAGAAAACAGGATGACAGGTGCTGAAGTAAACTCAGACTTGCAAAGGTGATCAAAGTGAGCTGCAGGAGGAAATTGCACCTAAGTCCCTAATCTGCAGGGAGAGAAACAGGTTCCCTTCCCAAGAAAGGTGATAGCTAGAGGCCTGAGAGGAGTGCCCTCAAGGAGGCTACATGAGACACTGTCACGGCCTAAATATTTGCCACAACTGTGTATGATTAACGAATTACTCATTGAAATGCTTTCCATGGAATCTGTTCCTGGCAACTGCCCCAATTAAGGCATGTATGTCACCATACAGTTAAAAAAAAAACAACAACAAAAAACTTGTTCTACAAGCTTAATATCCTGTAGATAAAACAACCTGTGGAAAAGAAAAGCATAGTTTCTAGCATACAGAGGTTGCATCATTAGCATGGAATTAAGTAAAACAATGCTGTTTTACTCTCTTGCTTTATATTGCATTTTTAAAATAGGTGTTAATCCTGAATTTCCAAAGAGCTCCACAGAACAAGCCAGGGACTTTTGTGACTTGCAGAAACTACTTGTTAAGTTTGTCTGCAATTTTTAATGTTAGTGAGCCATATTGATCTCTGACCATCAATATTGACAAATGCTGCAATTGAATTACAAGGTTAGAAACCATTAAACTTGATTGCTCTCTCTTAGCTAGTTAACTTATAAGTGAATTTTCTCAGCCTAAATGATTAGACCTATAGTGTTGTTTGTAAGTAAAATTGAAATGTTAATACCCTGCACTTCAGTAACTTCTTCTTATTGACTTCTCCAAAGCCGTATTGTGATTTGCAGAAAAACATTTGACTTTTATAGCATTTTGAAGAGATAGGACTCTATTCTGTTTGTTCCATCATTGAACCTTTCATTCCTTTTTCCTTCATCAGGTTGTGCTTTGTATATCTGTTGATGTGTCTAAAGACTATGGACATGTGGAGAGCGTCCTTAAACAAGTAAGAAAGTAATTAATTTGTCTATCTTTCAGGATTTTTTTCCTTGTATGCTACATATTTATAGTAAATATATTTTCTTTTCATGATTTTGAACATTTAAGTTGCTGCAATGTACGAAAAATATTTTCACTCTTACCAGTATGCGTACTAACTTTTGTATAGGCTCAAGAGAAGTTGGGTCCAGTTGACATGCTTATAAACTGTGCTGGAACATCAACTACAGGAAAATTTGAGGATCTTGAAGTGAGCTGTTTTGAAGTGAGTAGGCATTTTCTTTCTCCCTTTAACAGATAATTGGGCATAATTTCTAAAGACTAGCTAATCCAACATTTATATAAAGTAAACTGTCTATTCTGAGGTCCTGGAAACTGAAAATAAAATTTATGTACTGAAGTCACAATTTGAAACGTTGAATGCTGTGACAGTTTTTTCTTTTTTATATATAGATGTAGAGGAGACAAGTGGACACTTAGTGTGTGGTGGTTTTAAGTATCTTCCCTCCCCAAAAAAAATGAAAACGTGCTTTTTTTTTTTTAAAAAGGACAATCCAATGAACTCCATAAAGAGTCTGAAAATTGAAGATCATTAGCTGTAAACAAGAAACCGCTATGTTTTGTGAATGAAATAATTACAAGCAAATTCTTCACTTGACAAAAGAAATTTAAGGGATTTGAGAAATTTAGGACAGATTTATAAAGGCAGTTTATCATACACCTCCATCCTGATATAACATGGTCCTTGGGAGACAAAAAAATCTGACTGCGTTATATCAGTCTTGCTTTCCCACCCCCCCAACCCCCTTGTCCCCTGACTACTCCGACCCCTATCCAGCCCTCCCTGCCCCCTGACAGCAGCAGCAGGAAGCGGAGCAGCCTGGCTCCAGTCCGCTCCACCCTACCAGTTCCCAGCCACGACACTCCTCTTCCTGCCATTGGTGAGTGCAGAGAGGCTGGGGAAAGGATGTCCCCCTGCACTCACCTGTGGTGGGAAGCGGAGCAACATGGCTCCAGCCTGCTCTGCTTTCCTTGCCCCGGCCCCAGCTGTGTTGCTGAGGGTCGGCTGGGGAAAGGTCCTGCACTCACCTGCTGGGGCAAGTGGACTGCCACGGCTGGGAGCTGGTAGAGTGGAGCTGGCTTGGGCTGGGCTGCTCTGCTTCCTGCTGCTGGTGAGTGCAGGGAGGTTGGGGAAAGGATGCCCCCTGTACTCTCCTGTGGTGGGAAGCAGAGCGCTGCGGCTGGGAGCTGGCGGAGAGGAGTGGGCTGGGGCGGGGCTGCTCCACTTCTGCCATTGCTAGTGAGTGCGGGGGGGTGGGGAATCCCTTCCCCCAAATGCCCTCCCCTGAGGAACAAGGCTGGGGCAGGGGCGAGGGAAGCAGAGCGGGCTGCTCCTGGCCCCCGGGCCACTCTGGGACTGTGGGACCTCCAAAAGTCCCCTCCCACAGCTCCTGCCCCCCAGACCCTGGGGAGGGAGCCCCTGACCTTCCCCGAGACCCTCCGTCCCTTAGCAAACCTCTCAGCCCTGGCCTGGCGTGACACCCTTAACACGCTGCTCAGAGAAGCATGTCAGAGCTTTACCGTGTGGAATGTGGGCTCGCATACAATCGGGTCACGTTATATCTGGATAGAGGTGTATATCAGTCATTGTTTGGGTATATAGTATCACTCAGTGGTTACCGAGAGGATACTATTAACTATTCTGTTCAGCTTGACAGTTTTGGGCTTGTCTGCATGGTACATTACTCTGCACTAGAGAAGTGTAAATTCTAGTGCTCACTAACGTGTTATGCACTAACTGTCCCATGTGGATCTGGCTGGTGCACATTAGGGTACTTTTAGTGCAAACTAATGCATTGTGTAGACAAGCTGTATGTTTAGGTTTTATTCAGAACTGATACAAAAGTGATAAGCCTCCTCTGTGTTGCTGATAATTCAAGCCTTCATCTTTTAGCAGTCTCGCAGAATATCATATTTTAGACTTTGTACCCTTGAAGAGTCTTAAGCTGTCTCTCTTCACTGCTGAGTTAACCTGAGTTATTTACACTTGCATTAACTCCTTTAGAGTTAGACTATCACAGGTGACAACAGCCACAAAATACTCCTCAAGCAGCACACAGGATCTTGCCTACCCTATAAGGCTTTGGCTAGTATTGCTATGATGGCAGATCCCCACATTGGAAGCTGGCAGAACTCCTTCTGCCGTTGTAGCTACACCACCTCCCTAAATGGCATTAGCTTTGCAGACAGAACCAGTCGTCTTTATAGTTTTCAGCATGGCTATGTCCCCTGAGGAGGGTGATCTCCTTTCAATCCCCCCCCACCCCGCTGTTGATATTGGCTGTGTTTGCAAAATTTTGTGTGGACAAGGCCAGAGTGATTGTGTGAGCAGCTGACAAGTTATGCTAGCTCAAGCAATAGCATATACCCCTTTGTGGGCCACTCAACTTCAGTTAAAAGCACATCCATTCTCAGAGGTTTGTGTATGTGGATGGACTCTTGAGCATGGCACACAAGTTCTAACTTGAGTTAACTTTTTGTAGTGAAGACAAGCCCTGAGTCAAGAAAATGACTGATCATCCTCAACCACAGTCAGCATTTCTCTGAGACTTAAAAAAAAATATTTTTTTGCTGTAAAAGACTTCTGTGTTCATATGATTCATCACAAAGCATTCATTACTTTCCAGTTGAGATTACTGGTCTACAGATGAAAAACATCCAAAGGAGAGCATATGTTCTGATTACATTCTAAGAATGTATTTCATAAGGCTGTTTTGCCACATTAAGGACTTGAACAAGAGCCCACTGAATTCAGGTTGAGTCTTTCCCTTAACTTCAGGGGCCTTGTGTTATGCTGTAAATACCTAAATTGACTCATGCAGCTTAAATTAAAATTTGCAAAAGTATGTCTTGTAACTAAACTTCACTGTGTTACTACCAGTTACCCAGGAAGAAATGTAGCTCCTTAATCAAAGTAGTTGAAACCACGCTGCAAAATCAAACACAACTTTTCATAGTGCCATGCAGGAAGCAGATCAGCAATTTTGAATATAATTCAAGTACATTAATTTGCTATTTCAGTTTAGTTAAGGCAAATACTTGAAATCATGTAGTACAATAGCCACCACAGATAGTGGTTATATTAAATTTATTATTGGTGGCTTTCTCCTGTTTCTGTAGGGGACGGTTTCAGTTTATTTAGGAACTGCTTTTTTTTTTTTTTTTTTTTTTTTTTTTTTGGCAAGTCATTAGACTTGGATGTGTTTACTTAAGTGCATTACTTAACTTTGGGTGTACATGTATGAGGACAAATTCTGCACTCGGATGGCCTCAGGCATTGTCACTTGTGTGTTTCTGCTGTACTAAGTGGATGGAGAAGTTTTTGGTCATGGAAAAGCTGTTCAAGTGTTGACTCTAGTCCCCTTGTGTGTTGGGAATTGTGGCTCTCTAGCATCTCTGAGTTACCATTATTGGGGGATGACATGCAAGAATGGCAGGAGCATGGCCTATGGATTCACTCTAAGCAAACACAGGCCAAAATGGGACTAAAGCTATGATAGCAGCCCTTAAACTGCTGTGGCTGTGGTGGCTATGTGGGAGGATTTCGTTCTTGATCCCTGTGGAGGTCCTCCATGCAAAGCTTGCTTACTTGAACTTTGTGTAAGGGTCAGGATTTGGTCCTTACTTTGAATATTAGCCCTCTAGCAGGTCAGAATATTGAATTATCCTACAGCAGGGGTCGGCAGCCTTTCAGAAGTGGTGTGCCGAGTCTTCGTTTATTCACTCTAATTTAAGGTTTTGCGTGCCAGTAATAATTTTAACGTTTTTAGACAGTCTCTTTCTCTAAGTCTATAATATATAACTAAACTATTGTATTTAAAGTAAATAAGGCTTTTAAAATGTTTAAGAAGCTTCATTTAAAATTAAATTAAAATGCAGAGTCCCCCTGGACTGGTGGCCAGGACCAGGGCAGTGTGAGTGCCACTGAAAATCAGCTTGAGTGCTGACTTCAGCATCCGTGCCATAGGTTGCCTACCCCATCCTACAGTTTAGTCTAATTGTGATCTGGTCACAAATGATCTGATCTTGTGAGAAATCTTTTCATACTTGTGACTCTCAGAAAAGGTTGGCTAGTTTTTTTTTGTTTAACTGAAGTCACGTTAACCCCTGTCTTTATGGTTTTGTTCCTCCATATATAGTCTATTTATTCTGTACTCTGAAGTGAAGCACTACAAAGATATTTAGGCATGAGTTGTAAAACAATATTTAACCTATTAATTCAGTATCTTCCAGTCTCCTGTCATTTAATTGCAATACCACTCTGTTGGAGGCCCAAATCAACATGCTTCTCTCTCTCTTTGCTACTCTGCCAGTCATTGGACAATCTCCAAAATCTGTTGCTTGTTTGCAACAAACTATCTTCAAAACAATGGCACTATCTAAAGCTTTTAGTAACTTTTATTCTTCACAGTATTCTTTCATATGATTGAATATTTAAATGAATTGTTTCCTTGACAGGTGCAAAACACCTTATCTATCTTCAGATCAGATTCCAATAGTTGAAAGTTGCTAAGCATACTTTATTTTGAAGACCAGCATCTTATCTGAGTGCATTATTAAATGCGCTAAATGTCATTAGGATATATATATATAATGTGGTGTCAAGATTCTCACTTCAAACATGTATAATATTCTAAACTCGGGATATAACTGTCCTTCCTGTAAATAGTTCTGTTAGTTAGTATAAGTCTCTTATGATTGCTCTGCTATGACTGATGTAAATATGGATTATTGAAACGTTCAACGCTAAGAATTTTGTATCTGTACAATTCAAATATGATCATAATATTTGCACAGAGGTTAATGGCAGTCAACTACTTGGGTAGTGTTTACGCAAGCCATGCCGTAATTGCTACCATGAAGGAACGAAGAATGGGAAGGATTGTGTTTGTATCATCTCAGGCTGGACAGGTGGGACTATTTGGTTACACAGCTTATTCTCCAACCAAGTTTGCTCTTCGAGGATTGGCTGAAGCTCTGCAAATGGAGGTATGATTATCCATTTCTCAATTACTTGTAGCATAATTGGTAGATACTAAAAATGTTGCATCTCTTGCATCCTTATGTATGTTTGACATACCATACTACTAAAATGCCTCTGCACAACAAGCCCAATTAAGAACAAGATAGCAACCTTTATGATTATTTAAATGACACTGATCCTTAAAATGGTTCTAACAGATTATGAACAGTCTTTTTTAAAAGTGCAGTTCTGATCTGAAAGTGACCAGTTAAAAACCATTGAGTAGCCATGTTTGTCAATAATTTCTGTATTAAATATATTTAGTTTACAAGTAAAAAAATTTCTAACTGCTAGGCCTACTGTTCTCACAGTCAAGTTGTGTTCTTTCCATCTTGTGCATCATTGCCAATGACAGATACATGCCACATTAAACCCTCAGTGACAGCTGTGAAACCCCATTACTGTTTATAAGTTGCACTGGTATAACTGAATGAAGCTCAGTAAAGAATTCTGATGCATGAGAAAGGCATAGAATCAGCTCATTCTTAGTTATGTAGGCTCCTTCAGTTACAATAGAAGGAAAAAAACAATGAAAACCATTGTAAACTGAATTAAGATGCTATAATTCTGAATAATTCTCTCACTCACACTCACACACACCCTCCTGTTATGTAAAAATGCATCTTTTTTTTCTCAGTTGGTTCTAAGAGCAGAGCAGTACTTAAATAGACTCACCATCATGATCATCATCTAGGCCTGATCCTGCAGGAAGTGGTTGTAAGACTATACATGTTTGCAGAATTTTAGCCTGTTTGAAACATCTCCTCAACACAATAGAATGTCAGTAGAAATATATGAAACTTAACAATGTGTCCATATTAAGAGATGCAATTGTTTTTCCAAAAAACAGGTAAAGCCTTATAACATCTATGTAACAGTTGCCTATCCTCCAGATACTGATACACCTGGCTTTGCAGAAGAAATCAAAACAAAGGTAACTTAATTCATAAAGAATTTTACACACAAGTCCAGGATTTATCACTTCTGAAATTAAAATGCATTGTCTACTGTGTTCATTAACATCATGCTTTATATGTTTAAAAAAATATATATTCTAAATGTCATTAGATAATGCTACTGAACTTTAATTGTCAAATGTTTATCAACAGGAACATTCAAAATCAATTACCTTGTAAGAAAACATTTTATTCAAATCAGTGTTTTCTTTACAAAGAAATTTCTGTAAAAATCTACATAAATTTTGTTTACAAAGTCTTGCTGAAAATGTCATAAAAAGGGACCAGTGTTAACAATTGTAAACCAGTCTACCTTGCTTCAACACTGGTTTAACAGAAACAAAAGTCTTTCTTACTTAACCGCTTAATATTTAAAGTTTAAAAGTTATTTTATTAAGATGGCCAAATTTTGCTGTCAGTTACACTCATGAACCTATGAACTAAGTTGTTTTCAGGGGTGTAACTCAGGGAAGATTTGGCCGTAATTAAGGATACGATTTTGTCACCAAAGTCACGTGACTTTAATGGAACTCCATGACTACTTCAGCGTCAAACCCCTGACCCTCCCCTACATACACACACCCAGACAGGCTTCCATGAATTTTTGTTTGCCTGCAGCCTTTGCGTGACTTTGACTTTGAAAAATTCCCATTACAAAATCTTAACCATAATGTAATATTAAAGTATGATGGAAAGTATTTGTTTTTCTCTTGGTATTAGACACCTAAATGCAATTCTACCATATCTCTTTCCACCAGTTTGTCTGCCAACAAGAGGCTTTTATTAAAATAAATATAAAAATATTTATTAAATATTTATTAAATAAATATTTTTTTAAAAATCCCTAAATATTCTAATATAGGATGAATTCCTTCTCTTCACTAGACCTTCCAGAACAGATCACAAAACAAAAGCGTAACTTTTTAAAGACTATATAGCTAGGATTCATGTTGAAGTTTGAACTGAATACTGAGAAGATGAGGCTCCTTTTACTACCACATAGAGTCATAGACTTCAAGGTCAGAAGGGACCAATGTGATCATCTAGTCTGACCTCCTGCACAACTTAGGCTGCAGAAACTCATCCACCCACTCTCGCAACAAACCCCTAACCTGTGTGTCAGCCACTGAAGTCCTCAAATCATGGTTTAAAGACTTCAAGGTGCAAAGAATCCTCCAGCAAGTGGCCCATGCCCCACGCTGCAGAGGAAGGCAAAAAACCGCCAGGGCCTCTGCCAATCTGCCCTGGAGGAAAATTCCTTCCCGACCCCAAATATGGCGATCAGCTAAACGCTGAGCATGTGGGCAAGACTCACCAGCCAGACACTCTGGCAAGAATTCTCTGTGGTAACTCAGATCCCACCCCATCTAACATCCGATCACAAGCCATTGGGCATATTTACCGCTAATAGTCAAAGATCAATTAATTGCCAGAATTAGGCTATCCCATCCTACCATCCCCTCCATATGCTTACCAAGCTCAGTCTTGAAGCCAGATATGTCTTTTGCCCCCACTGCTCCCCTTGGAAGGTTGTTTCAAAACTTCACTCCTCTGATGGTTAGAAACTGTCTAATTTCAAATATAAACTTCCTAATGGCCAGTTTATATCCATTTGTTCTTGTGTCCACATTGGTACTGAGCTTAAATAATTCCTCTCCCTCCCTGGTATTTATCCCTCTGATGTATTTTTAGAGAGCTATCATATCTCCCCTCAGAGCCTTCTTTTGGTTAGGCTAAACAAGCTGAGCTCTTTGAGTCTCCTCTCATAAGACAGGTTTTCCATTCCTTGGATCATCCTAGTAGCCCTTCTCTGTACCTGTTCCAGTTTGAATTCATCCTTCTTAAACATGGGGGACCAAAACTGCACACAGTATTCCAGATGAGGTCTCACCAGTGCCTTGTACTAACATCTCCTTATCTTTGCTGGAAATACTTCGTCTGATGCATCCCAAGACCGCATTAGCTTTTTTTCACAGCCATGTTAACATTGGCGGCTCATAGTCATCCTGTGATGAACCAATATTCTGAGGTCCTCCTCCTCTGTTACGTCTAATTGATGAGTCCTCATCTTATAACAAAAATTCTTGTTATTAATCCCTAAATGCATGACCTTGCACTTTTCACTATTAAATTTCATCCTGTTACTATTACTCCAGCTTACAGGGTCATCCAGATCATCCTGTATGATATCCCGGTCCTTCTCTGTATTGGCAGTACTTCTGAGTTTTGTGTCATCCGCAAACTCTATTAGCGAACACCCACTTTTTGTGCCAAGGTCAGTAATAAAAAGATTGGTCCCAAAACCAATCCCTGAGGAACTCCACTAGTAACCTCCCTCGTAATCGAGTTGTGTGGTTCCCTCTTCTGGTGGCTTGAGCTGAAGGGCTGAGCTTAATGCTGGAGGCTGTACCTCCTGAATAATGAATTCGGAGACAAGCTTCTAATGGTTTTTATAAAAAAAAATCAATCTCTGCTCTAATTTATACGTTCTTCTTCCAGTTAGCATCTTTTAAAGAAATACTAAATAAAGATGTTCCCTGACTTTGTGGTTTTTAAATCAAGGCCAAATGCTTAATGTAATCCTTGCTTGTATACTGTTTTAGGTCTAGAAGACATGATTAGTGCCTGTTTTTTTTCCTCCATTGTACATTGGACAGCCTTACGACCAAAGAACAGTCGAGTAATTGTAGGGTGTCTGAAAGTTAGAGGGAATAGTTAGATTTTTTTTTTTCCCTCTCACATTTAATAAACAACCAACAATTTATATTGCAGTAGTGCCCAAAGGCCTTAGCTTTGGTTTAGGGCCCCATTGTGCTAGATGCTGTGCAAATACAAAAAAAAGACAGTCCTTTAATGTGCATTCTAAGCTTTTTTGGGAAAGATTATATTTTAAAAACTTAGCTGTTACAAATAACACTGCAGATAAATGATAGAGCTCTTTAAATTTCTTTTCACTATGCTATCCTGCATATTTTGTTTCAACACCTACTATTACTGTCGCTTAGCTAATTTTTGTAGCCCATTTTACTTCTCCTATAATGTTGAGTGTTTTGGTTGCAAATACTACAAGAAAATACCTTTTTTATATTTGTTTGTTTTAATAAAAAAATCCCCCTATGGTTTATAATGGAATAGAAAAATACACTGAAGTTTTTCTGATGCGTTTAGTATTGTAAATTATTGCATTTTTGGCATCTAAGATCTAAATTTTCAGTTAAATCTTAAATATGCAACTTTGCATTATTCTGCATCTCATGTTGTTGGGATAGGTTTGCATTAGGACTATCAATTAATCGAAGTTAACTCAAGCAATTAACACACAAGTAGTTATGATTAATTGCAGTTTTTATCACACTGTAAAACAATAATAGAATACCAATTTAAATTTATTAAAAATGTTTTTGGAAGTTTTTCTACATTTTAAGATATATTGATTTCAATTGCAATATAGAATACAAAATGTACAGTGCTCACTTTATATTATTTTTTATTGCACTGTAAAAAACAAAACAAATAGTGTTTCAGTCCACCTCATACAAATACTGCAGTGCAATCTCTTTTTCATGAAAGTGCAACTTACAAATGTAGAAATTTTTTTACTTAACTGCACTAAAAAACAAAACAATGTAAAACTTTAGAGACCAGTACACACAGTCCTACTTCTTGTTTAGCCAGTTAAGACAAACAAGTTTGTTTACATTTACGGGAGATAATGCTACCCGCTTCTTATTTACGATTTCACCTGAAAACGAGAACAGGCAGGTTCTGCTTGATAACAATCCAAAGCAGTGTGGACCATTGCCCCTTCATTTTTATTATCTCTGTCAGATGCCACTAACAGAAGTTGGGTTTTTTATTCTATTTTGGTGGTTTGGGTTTTGTAGTTTCCGCATTAGTATTGCTCTTTTAAGACTTCTGACAGCATGTTTCAGACCTCATCCCTCTCAGATTTTGAAAGGCACTTCAGATTTTTAAACCTGAGGTCAAGCACCAGTCTTATTGGTGCCTTCTTTTGTTACCAGATTTACCTGTTATTTTGGGGTAAGCTCATTTATTAGGGTTATTCTTTTGGGGTGGGGGATGTTCTGTAATTCTGTCAATGTACTGCTTGTGTCACTTGTGTTCTCATGCGGAGCTCTGCTTCTCCCTGCTGCAAGTTCCTTCCCAGTGGAGCTATTCTGCAGGACCTAGATTCCCCAGAGTTGGATTCTTCCAGCCCCAGAATCAGACGAACACAACCCTAACAGAGCATGTCTGAGAGGACTGGGTTAATCAGCACTCCCAAGCTGGCCCTTCCTATGTTCCTGGACTCAGTAAGCTGGGTTAAGCAGCATTTCCAAGGTGTCACCCTCATATGTCCTTGGATTCAGCAGGCTGGGTTGAACAGCACCTCCAAGCTGCCATCCTCATATGTCCCAGGTTCAGCACATCCCTATCCCCACTTTCACATTTCAATTGTTCCGGTAGTAGCCCACTTGATGAGCAAACCCCATAGGATTTTTGAATGCTGCAGGGATCTTTTTAGCTTAGGTACGAGGAGTGTTCCTGCAGAGCGAATAAGGAAGCCAAAAACACAGGAAGCCCGGCGGGGGTGGAGAAAGGGGGGGAGGATAGAGAAGCAACCAGCTTAACCATGAAAGTAATTTATTGCCAGGTAATATCCGTAGTACATTCAAATACTTGAGCAGCACCATCAGCCGGGATGGTGGAACAAGCCAGGACATCTAGAACAAAATCAGTAAAGCCAAAAACACCTTCCAGAGCTTAAATACAGTCTGGAAATCATCATTAAAATAAAAACACCGAAACCAAACTCAAGATGTATCAGAGCTGCGTACTTTCAATGCTACTTTATAGTGCAGAATGCTGGGGAATGAGATAGTATGACATGTCCAAACTATCTTCATTCCATACAACCTGCCTCAGATAAATCCTCTGTATCTTTTGGCCCAGAACAAACCAAGATCTGTTGATACAGTGCAGCTAAGAGGATCTGAGCACCGTCATTGCCAGGAGGTGTTGGAGATGGATCAGTCATGTGCTTCGGATGGAAACTGATTCCATTACCAGAGTAGCAATAAGATGGACATCTGAAGGCAAGCAAAAATAAGGCCACCGGAAAAAAACACGGCGAAGAGCTGTAGAAGCTGAAAAACCAGGAGGACAGCTGAGGAAACATTGAAAGATTTGCCAGAAACAGACAGAAGTGGAGGAGCTTAGTCATTCCCCTAAACGCCAGAGGCATAATAGGAACATGATGATGAGAAATAACCATAGGGGAGTCAAACAAAACTGTTAATATTAAATCTAACTTAAATTTGATTATAAAAGTCAGGTTTAGAAAACTATAACTGATCACACAAGTCAGGATCAGAAAGCTATACAGAGAGAGAGAGCAAGAGAGACAGACAGGTTCTCACCACTTCGTGGAGCTTGAATCGACTGGGAGGTGCCAGGCGGTGGTGGTAGCTGGGGATTCGGAGTGCTGGAGACAGGCAGAGCCCACAGCACGATCAGTCAGGAGAAGATGAAGTCCCAATGGAACTGATGCAGATTTTGAGCATGGATAGGGGGGTTTTGTAGGGAAACAACAATGGAGAACACTAGATTTGTTTGTGTAAACTGATGGCTCCAGGGAGTATACCAAAGTTGTTTTGTTCAGGCTAGACAATTGGAACTGATCATTCCTGGCTATGGGTGGTGTTCCTTGGAGGGAGCTCACAATGCAATGCTTCACTATTTTGGATACCAATAAAGGATTTATTACTACAGTTGGTCTGATAACCACTGAGCTGGGTGTGTGCAGGCAGGGGTTCATTAACATCTGGAGCAGCGATTCCCCCATCATGCAGTGCTTCCCTGCTTTTCTAGTTTCAGAGTTCCATGCGGTTCCTGCCTTGGAATCTCCGTTCTCCATTCTGTATGATAATGGAGATGCCTCACTGTCCCATCTTTGATTCAAATGAAGCTAAGGGAGTTTCCTTAATCCTGTCATCCTTATTCTAGGGGGTTGGGTATGTCTCCCACTGCCTTTTCATTGCTTTTTGTAAGTCTTGCTTCTGATCGGTTTTGGTTCAAGCGGAGGCTGTGGGGAGGGGAAGGTCTTTCGTGAATCAGACTGGCTGGGTACTGCGCCCTGGTTTCCCAAGAACACAAAGCTGCTAGGTAACCCTTTGCACTTTGTTAAATCTGCAGTGAAAGTGTTAAATTGAACACATGCTGGGTCATCATACGAGACTGCCATAACATGAAATATATGGCAGAATGCAGGTAAAAGTCACGGAGCAGGAGACATACAATTCTCCCCCTAGGAGTTCAGTGAACTATTCAATTAACTCATTATTTTTTCAATGAGTGTCATCTGCATGGAAGCACGTCCTCTGGAATGGTGGTCGAAGCATGAAGGCATATGCATGTTTAACATATCTGACACACAAATACCTTGCAACGCCAGCTACAACAGTGCCATCTGAATGCCTGTTCTCACTTTCAGGTGACATTGTAAATAAGAAGCAGGCAGTATTATCTCCCCTAAATGTAAATAAACTTGTTTGTCTTAGCGATTGGCTGAACAAGAAGTAGGACTGACTAGATTTGTAGGCTCTAAAGTTTTACTTTGTTTTAAGTGCAGTTATGTTAAAAAAAATCTATATTTGTAAGTTGCACTTTCACGAGAGAGATTGCACTACAGTACTTGCATGAGGTGAATTAAAAATACCATTTCTTTTTTTTCTTTTATCAGTGAAAATATTTGTAATTAAAAATAGTGAGCACTGTACACTTTGTATTCTGTGTTGTAATTGAAATCAATATATTTGAAAATGTAGAAAAACATCCAAAGTATTTATTATAAATAATCGTGTGATTAATTTTGATTTTTTTTATCATTTGACAGCCCTAGTTTGCATACTTTGCTATATATTTGGAAATAGAGAATCTTCCCTCCTATTGGATTTTATTTTCTATGCTGTTTTAAATTAACACTCAGATTTTTCACAACTTGTATTTGAAGAGCAGCTATTACTAGAAAATACTTATGTATCTAAAAATATCTCTTGGGCCTTGGTATGCATGTTAAACAAAGATTGAGAATGTTAAATGCTGACATCACACATCTTTTTTTAAAGAATCATATAGTCACTACCCACTGCTGCTTTTACTGAATTTGCAAAATAGTGATGCTCCTGACGCTCCCATCCTGTTTCCTAATGTTCAGAACTTTACATTCACCTTCTGTTTGGAATTTGATTACAGCTGAATCTTTAATGTTTGAGCAAAGTTCTTTCTGCTATTCTTGAGTTAGAGTGTACATCTGTGCAGGAGCAGACTTCTGGCTGGGTTCAGCAAAAATGGTAAAAGTTTGAAATTTGGTGTGGAAAGTAATTAAGTACTTCATGGGACTGGGAGAAATTTGGGTTTGGCTTACAAAGTTATGATGAGAATTTGACAATTGTGTAGCATGTGTACAGTAGTCTTTTCAGGGTGTATTGATTTTAAAGCAGTTTAAATCACATTTTAATAATTAAAATCATTGATATTAATATTTTAGTTATTTTCCTAATGAGTAGTTCATTCTCCCTGGTTGGTATAGTCATTAAAACGTATTGACTTGCGACCAAATATAGCTTATGCTAAATATGGCACGCTTTGCTAATGAAGAGGGTACAATATATTTATGCAAGCTTAGATAAGTAATTACGGTATGTAGTTTAACATACATTTTGTTTAGATTCTTAACTTTTACATTTTTATGTTTAAAAATGGGAATAACTATATTAGCGGGGTTTTTTGTGTGGGGGTTTTTTTTTGTTTTTTTTACTAAGGATTGGTGTCCCACTGCATTTGGATGGAGTTGGAATTTAAGTAAATTTACAAAACCAGCATTTTTAAATTTTTTTTAAAACAAAACTACCTTAAATGTGCTGGATACTTACAGCTTGTGTTTCAAATGTCTTTTGCATTTACAACTGATTTATTAAACAAAGGAAATATTAACTGTAGTTAGTGAATTAACAGATTTTTCTGATCACAATGGGCCAGATATTCAGAAGTTCCCAAACTCATTGAATACCTACCTTCCAATGAGATTGAGACACAGAAGGTGGGTGAGGTGTAATGTCTTTTATTGGATCACCTGCAGTTGATGGAAGGGACAAGCTTTCAAGCTTCGCAAAGCTCTTCCCAAGACCTGAGATCCTTTCCACAAGCAGTTGATCACTAAAAGACATCACTTCTCCCATCTTGCCTCTCTATACTGGGGGACCAACACATCTACAGCAACACCGCAAATTGAAATTAATAGCTGTTAAGTGCCTAGCCTGCTTATGAACTTTTGGAAATCACACTAGGCACATATATGCATCTTTAGATAACTAAATACCTTTGAAAATCTGGCCCCTATGTCCTTCAGAGCTTTAGAATTAATAGATCTCATCCTTTCCCACCTGGCTTTGTTTTGGTTGGTTGGTTGTTTTTGATAGACTGGAAGAGGAAAACAAGTGTTCTTGCTTTTTCTATTCCCACTCAATTTCTCAACTTTGAATAAACTAGTCCAAATGAAGAAAATATTCTCAGCACCTGCTGGCTAAATTGAAACCAAAAGTAACCAAAACCTTTTCTGCACAACAGAATCTGTGGAAGTACTTGTATCTGAAAAAATGTAAAATAGCAGTTTAATTGTAAAGGCTGAAAGTAATATTGATTTTTAATGTGGTACGTGACATTGTGACATTTCCAAAGCTTGAGATGACCTCAAAAGTAAAGATGTTTTTCCTAGTGATTTTTTTTAATAGAATTAAAAAAGCTACACCCTTTAAATCATTGAAGTTTGAGGAAGGCTGGTTGATTCAACTTTTTTGTTTCTTTATTTAAATGACTGTAGTAGATTACAATAAATTTAGGACTTAATATAGGAAGTCATAATTTGAAATTAAATTTTGAACAGGTTTATTTTAAAAAATAACGCCTTCTATTTAAATTTTAATAGAAAAGATTTTATCCACTCCGAATCTTTGCTAATCTCTATAGCTGTGCATGTAGGTAGATGCATTTTATGTGCACATGCTAGCTAAGTAAATGTATAGTTAACTTCTTACAGAGCACTTGAGCACTACAGGCCTGGAGTCCTTGTGTTTAATAAACAACTTTATCTGGAATAGGCTGTTGTGATGCAACTAAAGATTCTCTTAAAATGGAAATGCACAATGAAGTTTGTGTATATGATCTTAACAAGGTATTTCCATGCTCTTGAAGTTTTGACTGTGCAACCTCAGTGTTACACTAAAGTGGTTTCTGTATTGGAGTTTTCAGTCTTGGCTGCTTAAACTTCAGCGGCAATTCTCATAGCAGTATGCTTGAGATATAAAATCCCCCATCTGCCTGAGAGCTAGCATGCTAGACTCTTGTTTGTTTTTGTTCTTTTAACAGACCTGTTAGATTAGAAGAGATCTAAATGATAGGTGCCAAGTTATATGTGCCTTGAGGCATTAATGTAGCACATCAGCTGCTTCATTTTAGAGGTGCAAGAACTTCACGTGTAAATTTTGTAAATGCCCAAGAAAGGGAAGAGATGCAAAAGTGGATTTTTGAAGGATACTGTGTACAGAAAACTCTAATTTTAATGATTTCTTGGTTTGTGGATCTGAAAACTATTTTCTTGTTAATGGAAAGCAGTTTAAACTTCCAGGTTAAGCTACAGATGATAGAACTTGAATTATATATAGTATATAAACTAAATATAGTTTGATAATTCTAATAACTTCAATTAAGAATAACACTTGAGCAATTACTATTTTTAATATTCTGCAATCGTAAAATATTACAAATAACTAAAAGCAACAAAGTGTTGGCAACTTTTCATGAAGTTGTCCTTTTAGTTTTTGAAATATTGCCTTTACCTTATAAAAGGAGGAGTTATATTTGACAGTCCATGAGGTGTCGCTTGTTAACAGTTTTGGTACAGCGAACCTAAACTGATGCCAATTCACTTAAAACAGTGGTCACCAACCTGTGGATTGCGATCAACTGATCAATCCTGGATCCCTGCCTGCCCTGGCCCCACGCTGCACCAAGAAGTGGCCCGCACAGAAGGGCAGGTGGTCTCCATGTGCTGCTCCTTCCTGCAGGCACCTCCCCTGCAGCTTCCATTGGCCAGGAAAGGGGAACTGCAGCCAATGGAAGCTGCAGGGGAGGTGTCTGCAGGGAGAAGCAGTGTGCAGAGCCATGTGCCTCACCCCTCCCTCTCCCTGCTCCCTGGAGCCACAGGAATGTACTGGCCACTTACAGGAGCAGCGCAGGACTGGGGCAGGCAGGGAGCCTGCCTTTGCCCCACTCTGCCACTGACCAGGAGCTGCCCGAGGTAAGCACCGCCAGGCGAGAGACCATGCCGCAGCCCTGAGCCCCCTCGCAGAGTCAGCACCTCATACCCTCTCCTGCACCCCACATTCTCCCCCAGCCTGGAGCCCCCTCCTCTACCCAAACTCACTCCCAGAGCCTGCACCCCTCATCGCCTCCTGCACTCCAACCCTCTGCCCCAGCACAGTGAAAATGAGTAAGGGTGGGGGGAGAGCAAGCGACGGAGGGAGGAGGAAGGGAGTGGGTGGGGCCTCGGGGAAAGGGTGGGGTAGATCCTGAGTTGCACTTAAATTCAAAAAGTGATCTTGTGTGTAAAAAGGTCGGAGACTACTGACTTAAAGCCTAAGACAGGTAAATTACATGACACAAGAAATAATAACTGAGTATTTTTTGTCTTTTCTGTCAATATAATCAAATTTATAATAATACTTCTGTATCTTCTTTTAAAGCCTTTAGAGACTAAACTAATTTCAGAAGCCTCATCTGTTTGCCAAGCAGAACAGGTTGCCAGAGTTATTGTTAAGGATGCCATAGTAAGTTAGTTTTAAAATAAGGTCTTTGAGGGGAGGCATGGGATGGGAAATGGTTGCATGAAGTACTTGTTTAAAGATGTAAATAAGACTTGTTAAATATAAAAACATTTCTTCTCTGTGGAATGTTACTTGTATTTGTTGTACAGGAATATTATTCTTTAGCATTTTCTTATTTCCCTTTCATCACGCTTCCTCCAAACATCTTTAATTTAATCTCTTGGAACTAACATGTCTTTGGAGCTTCTACTTTTAAGAACAAAACAAAATGCAGCAATGTCTTGTCAGAATAGACTCAAAATGCTTTAAAACTTTAAAGATGTTTTCCATGCATCAAATGGTTAGTAAAAGGTTACCTACTTAGTGCCTATGAAAGATCCAAGAAAGCCTTCATTTCTCTGGTCGAGATCAGTTGACACTGAATTAACTATACAAAAATTCATAGTATTCTAGTGTGTGTGAGTATCTGATTTGTGAATAATCATAGTGCAGAAAATCTCACTGGTTGTAGCAATGGAGACAACAGCCTTTCCAGCACCTCTTTATTCTCAAAGATCTTGTCCTATAGAATCTTCATTCTTAAAGCACAAAGAGAAATGACATGAACGGGAGTGCCTTAAAGCACGTCATGAAAATAGTGTCATCATGTTTGCTTGCAGCCACATACTGTCAAATTTTGTTTCAGTTCTTAATTTATTCATATGGTTTGACTGACAACTGCAACCCAATAGTATAATTTATAGCCCTAGACAGGGAGAGGCTATCGCTTTCTTACTTTAAAAACTTGATCTAAACCTTCACCAAGTGTGTGTTTGGGTTTTTTTGAGTCTTCACTCACATGCTGTATAGTTGTTCTTAGCTATTTCCAGATAACATAAAAAAGTAAACCCTGTGGCCAAGAGAATGCAGTACAGAACACTGTTTCAGAATGTCCAAAAGTATCAAAAAAACATTAAAATAAAAGGGAGGGGGTCAAATTATCATAAGTAGCCATATTTGTTACATGGACAAGGGTTATCCAGAGTAACAATACTAAAAAGGAAGGAAGTAATTTTCCATTTTCACAAGGAGGCTGCCTGAAAATTAAGATAATTTGCTTTAGTTATCTGTGCAGCAATGCTCTGGGGACAATTTCACTATTTTGTTAAATGAGAAATTCTTGTTCATGGAAGCCAAATACCATTTTTCATAATGTGCATATGTAAAAACAAATCATACCAATTAAAGACGGCTAGATGGACAGATCTACTCACTTATTTGAGAAGGTTATATCTTCTAGCTAATGTTAAATCTCTTTCTGCATGCTTAGTTTCACATTTGGACAGTAGAACCTCAGAGTTACGAACACCAGATTTACAAACTGACCAGTCAACCATATGCCTTATTTGGAACCGGAAGTACACAATCAGGCAGCAGCAGAGACCCCAAAAAAAGTAAATACAGTACTGTTAAATGTAAACTACCAAAAAAAAAGAAAAGCAGCATTTTTCTTCTGCATAGTAAAGTTTCAAAGCTGTATTAAGCCAATGTTCAATTGTAAACTTTTGAAAGAACAGCCATAACGTTTTGTTCAGAGTTATGAACATTTCAGTTATGAACACTATTCCTGGGGTGTTTCTAACTCTGAGGTTCTACTGTATATCTAGCACGCAGCACTTAGAGACCACATTCGGGAATCAGATCCCCATTGTGCTAGATGATGGGTGAGGGTGTGCGTGCACAGTTATGTGCGCATACGTATGAAAAAAGATGGCTCTTGCCCTTAGTCATTAACCCCTGGATTTGTTCAACTTTCCATGTGCACTTTGATTTTGAACACCTTATTCAGGAATGTAAGCAATCTATGGCTCAAAACAGAAAATGTGTTGTGGGTCACTATCACCCAACAAAAAGTAAAGCTGGTATATTTTCCACATGTACCTAAAAACTGTTGCTCATTTTGACACGTACTGTGCAGGCGAAGGAATAAGTCTCTAACCCCACTTGAAATGAAGTACCAAATAAACAGCATCTACCTTCAGCAAGCTAACCTTGATAAGGAACAAGCAGTATCTTCATTCTCTTCAGATTCTAGCATTACGGAGTCTTCTGATTGTAGAAAACATCTTAAATAACCAGTGTTACTTTATCATCTTTCTGTGCTCTGTGGGCAGAAACCTGCATGCTGTTGGTAGTTGAGCAATATTTCTAACACTTTTTTTTTTTAATTTCAATTCTTACATTTCTTTTGATATCACTTTGTTACTTCACAGTACTTGTCCCCATTGAATTAAGGGAATGGAAGGACAGCAAGAGCCTTAAACTTATCAATCTGTTTCGTAATATTACTTTCAAACAATTAAAAGAGAATTTTGAAATTTGGTAACCTTCTTGTTTGTTTGTTTGTTTTTTAATTTCCCCTCTTTCCCAGCAAGGAAACTTTAACAGTTTTATGGGCTCAGATGGTTACATGTTATCAGTACTGACCAGTGGAATGTCACCTGTCACTGCTATTACTGAAGGTCTTCAGCAGGTAAGATCTGGAAAGGCTATAATTTTTAACCATATTTATTCACAAAGATTTAGTCATACTTTACATTTTCAAGTACTTCACAAATCTTGATACTTCACCTCCGTGAGGGGAGAGAATATTGTATAGATATGGAATTTGTGGCACAGATAAGTTAACTAATTTATCCAAGGCAAATCTCTAATAAAATTTTATTCATTCACAGCCTCACGCAGGTAAGCAATATAAATTCAGTGTTTGCTTATTAAGTAAAAACAGTCAAGTGATATAAACTATAATAAAAAAACCATGTTGAAATAGCTGAAGTTCTTTCTCTCTGCTTGCAGGTTGTTTGCATGGGCATTTTTCGCATCATTGGTTTGTTTTACCTAGGAAGTTTTGACAGCATAGTTCGTCGCTGCATGATACAAAGGGAAAAATCTGAAAGTACAGATAAAACTAAATAATCTTTACTGACTGAATCAGAAGAATGTTACTTTTGGACAGCTTGCTGCTAAATGGGACTTAGTTTCTCACCTGAAGACTTTCATTTAAATGCTTGGATATGTGACAGATGAGTTCCTTTGAAATGGAAGTTAAAGAGAGAACAAAAGTACAACCCCAGGAAATACCAAAACTATGCAAAAGTATGAATGAAGACTAGTTTTTTCAATGGTTTAAGTTGAAGAAACATTTGTGAATCTAGAGACTGCAAGTGTAAAGAGTAAAATTTCACAGTGGGTTATTTGCTGGTAATTCTGGACAAATACTTAGGTTTTCTTTCTTTGATGGTGTGTTCAGAGATAAGGGTAAGTACCATCACACACTGAACCTAAGAAGTTTGAACTCTCCTTGAAGAGAGTTTAGGCTCCTAATAGATTTCCACAACCATATTTTAACTTTGAATGTTCGGATTACTTTCCCCATTGTCAGTAAATCAGTAAACAGACTTATCCATGGCTTTCATCTTGCAATACTACGGGGGTGGGATCATTAGGTGGGGGAACCATACCTATATGATCCAAAGCTTCTCAGTGTGGGAGTAGTTGAGGTATGCTTTAGTAGCTACATACTCTTCTAAAGGGAGATGAAGAACCCATTCTCCACTGAGAAATACTGGGAAATATTTTTTTGGCCTTCTGAAATACCTTCTGAACAAATCAAACCATTAGAACAACAAGTAGTTAAAATTGCTGAAAGCCACAATCTAATTTTAAATTGATGTATAATCTTCTAATGTATTCCCTTTTATCTGTCAGTTGAGCTGAGGAGAGAAAGGTAGCTTAATGTTGCCATTATGCACATTTTTAAAAACTGCAAATGATGAGCCAAACAAATAGTTGATAAAATCGGTTGTAATTAAAATGTTAATTTAAAATGCTAGGCTCTTCCAGTAGCAGGAATGTAGCTTTGAGGGGTTTCAAAATGGCATTCCAGATTAATTTATCCCTGGATGGTGAGTATACTTGTTAGGATGACAAGGTCTGGTTTAAAAATACACTCCACTCTTTTGGTTTTTATTAGATGCACATATGAATCAAGACTGCTTCACATCTGTGTGCCAAACTACACTGAACCCAATTATTTTCTAACAATTTTAAGTTTCTAACACTGAAAATGCTTAGTTCATAACAATGATAGCATAAAGAGATATTTTGTGATATATTGTTCAGTTGGACTACTACAGGAAGTGCCTGAGTCGTCTTTTGCAAAAGCTGCATCTTTCATATTTGTTAGCACTCCTACATTGTTAGATGTCAGGTTTTTTAGTCTCAATCCATATTTTAAAGTTTAAACCTTAACTGGTAAAATTTATCATGCTCACTTCCTCCACAGGAATAAAGTTTAATCAAATATTGGGTGAAATTGATACTGTTTCTTAGTCTTCTGTATTCCTCATCTAAGGAAAGGTTTAATGGGACACTATATGCTAAAATATTTTTTCTTATCTTGCCTTATTAACTGGAATAACTTCAAACACAACTCCACATTGATACTATTCCCCCGCCCCTCCCCTGAGTGCAATTAGTCAATTTACTTACTGGGTTTCTTGCATTAGCACAGGGCTGCAATGTTTGCTCTGTAAACCCCTATAGGGGAGTAGTCAAACTGACAGTCTAAACAGTTTCTCATTAAGAGACTGAGTGTTTATACTAGACTTTATAATGCTTTTCACAAAGCCTAAGTTTGGGGGCCAACCTACCAGAATGCCTCTTTAAATATGTAAAATTTGCATGCCTCTAATTATCAGAAGAATGCATAGATCTGAGCATAGCAGGCATCCTTACAATTCTAAACAGCTGAGTTTCACAGCAGAAGACGCTATTTTGCATATACATTAGTTGCTCTGTGCTGTTCGTTATGGATTGTGTATTATGGAGCATTTACAATAACATCCAGAGTCATTGTTTGCTTTGTTTATTGAAAGTCATCACAGCCCATTCTCTCTCGGGACCTGATGTATCTTACTAGTGTGTATATTATACCAAACCTTAATATAATCAAGAATAAGATTACATACACGTTCAAACCAGATACCAAGTCAATGAGTTAGTATTTCTGACAAAATGCTAAAAATAACATCAGGTTTCTGACTTGTATCGAAAGCCTGAAAGCCAAGGTTTCAAAAGCAGCTAGGGACTCTGGGTTCACCCAGAAATCGAGTAACTTTTAAGACTTAAGGACCGTTTTTTCAGAAAGTGCTGAGTACCCAAACTGAAAATTGGGCCCTGTTTAAAGTATCGTAAGTTGGGTAGCCAGTCATAACCAGTTTTGAAAATACTGGTTGAAGACTCCAAATTAAGTCTGGTGCTTGCTCTTAAAGTTTGTACTTAGCAAAGACTACTGAATTAATTTAACATATCATGGCCCAAATCCCTGCAGAGAGATGTGCATTTGCTTAACTTGGCACGTTGTAAGTAGTCCCATTGACTATGGCCTAGTCTGCACTTAAAATTTAGGTCGACAAACAGGTGTGTGAAAAATCCACATCCCTGAGTGTTGGTACTTATGTCATCCTAACCCCTAAATGTAGATAAATCTAAGAATGCTTCCATCTATCTAGCTGTCATTGCTTGAGGAGGTGAAGTTCCTACAGTAATGAAAGAAACCCTTCCGTCACCGTAGACTGCATCTACATTACAGGGTTACAACCATAGCTAAGTAGGGCTTTGCAGATTAAACCCTATATCTATTTTAGTAGCGTGAACCAGGTAAGTAAAGAATTTGATCTTTAAATGTCATAGTTTTGTTAGTGCAAGCTAGTGCATTTAGTTAACTAATTGACACTTTCATATATATTAGGATTCTGCAGTTGTTCATTACTTTTTTGTCAAAAAAGCCTAATCTGGAAATAATCAGAGCTAAGGGATTCTAATAAGGTTTTAGCATAAAGCTGTAAACATCAGGAGAGAGCTAAAAACAAGAATACTTTATAATCTTGTGGAAAAGATGACTGACAGCCTACAGATTGTCGTCAGCTAAATTTAATCAAGATACTCACATCTAATTTTTTTCAGTAGAGCCACAGGTTTTTGAAGAACTTAAAACAAAACACTTTTACCACTGTTTTTTGTCAAATTAACAGTATGTAATCAATGCTATAACCAGAGTCAAATGTTATGCCTTATTTGAATTCTTTTAAACATTCCATTTAAGTTTTGATAGTTGAGCCAAAATGTTTCTCTTACATTTCATTTAGTTTCTAGTTACTGCTTTAATGTTAGACTTCTACAGTATACTTTTTAACTAAAATTCTGGTTTATGTGCAATTTAAGTAGGTTTAATATTTACTAAGGAGGAAATAGTAAATCACATGTTAGTTTACTAGGCACTTTTAAATGGTAACAATGTATACGCTGTTTTTAAAACCTATCCCATCTCCAGTTTATTGCTTTAAAAGCTTTTGTGCCAGAACTGTAAACTAATTCTCATGTTTTGTATTTCTCAAAATAAATGGAGGAACAAAAATGCTTATTCTGAAGTTCTAAATTTAAGTCTCTTCATATTAAAACACCTGAGCCTATGGTTTACAAGTTTTTGTCGTTTAAGTTGTTAGTGTTGCACTCAAACTTTGGAAATCAATTGTCATCTTTTCAGTGGATTTGTAAAACTTGTATTGTAACTAAACTTACAGTAACACAAGAGATGTGTTATTCTAGGACAGGGGTCAGCAACCTTTCAGAAGTGGTGTGCCAAGTCTTCATTTATTCACTCTGATTTAAGGTTTTGCGTGCTGGTAATACATTTTAAAATTTTTGAAGGTGTCTTTCTATAAGTCTATAATATATAACTATTGTTGTATGTAAAGTAAATAAGGCTTTTAAAATGTTTAAGAAGCTTCATTTAAAATTAAATTAAAATGCGCACACACACACCCCCGACTGGTGGCCAGGACTCAGGCAGTGAGAGTGCTACTGAAAATCAGCTTGTGTGCCATCTTCGGCACACATGCCAGAGGTTGCCTACCCCTGTTCTAGGAGCAAATTTTGAAGGAAAACTTTTTAAAGTAAAATTTTCATTGTAGCAGTGAACATTAAGTGTAAGCCTTCCGTGTTATCAGTATAAACTAATACTTCCTCATTCACAAAAGTTGTAAAGCATTCAGTAGCCCTGATCTGACAGGGAGATCAGTTAGCAGGGGCATGTGAGTGCCCATTCACTTCATTGAAACTTGGCACAGATGCAGAGAATAACGCTAGCAGAGCCTGTGTGGGATCAGCATTGTGGTTTGCTGCATATTTTATGCAATTTTCTAATACTGGTGAATCCTGATAGGGAAAGTTTGCTTTCTTCCTGATTAGAAAGGTTCAGAATTGAGGTTTGTTTGTTTGTTTATTTATCTTAATATATATCAAAGCAAATTGTAGAATGTGATATCCATGGGCTAGGATTGCCGCAGCTGATCTCTAAGAGAAAAATCGTCTTCTTTCTCTACAAAAAGTAAGCCTTCTTTTACCTACTCCTGAAATAAATTCAAAATTTTAGAAGTTGCTTTCCAAAAAAACCTACTCTTGTGAACTCAGAGCTTCTCACCTGCAAGTGGAGAAGACAACGTGGCTCCCAGGACACCCAAAGCAAGCCTGGATTGGGAAAAGAACATCCTAACAAAAGATAAATTGCTTGGCAGAGTTTTAAAGCCATGAGGACTGATTTTTTTTATAGCAAATATTTGGGAATTAATAAGTTAGACTTGGAAGGTAGAGTTTCCATCATGGAGACAGGAGCAGGAAAACACTGCAGTTGGAACTGATCAAAGTAGTAGGCTAAAGCAAAATTGGATTTAAAAAAGAGCAATGGGGATTAAAGGTGGTTCTTTGGTAATTCCATTGAGTTTGACTGGCAGAGAGCAGATGAGATTGTAAGTGACAGTGTTCTATCCTCTGCCGAGGTTAACAATGGCAAGAGACTTCATAGTGAGGCTGTACTGCTATCATCAGAAAGAGGCCATCATGAGGAAAGCTGGAGAACTGACCTTAAAAGCTTTTTTTCTAGGAAACAATATAAACTTATAAAGATCTGTCTGCTTACACTCTAGGTACTTCAAGAGAGTTTAAATAAAAAGGGGCTTGAAAGGATCCATGATCCTTTACTGCTAGGAATTTCATTCTAGCCTTTCAGATACTATTTTATATTTAGGGATAAAAATCCTGAAATAGATATCAAGCTCTAGCAACAAAGAAACATTCTGGAAGTCTCTGGACATAGGATTACAAGCAGCAACAATGAAGCACTGGCAGCTGGGGAAACCTAACAAATAAGGATAAAAAGCTCCACAATGCCAAGATACTGAAGAATTGAGTAGAATGAACGGAGACTGTCTTTCTATTTTGTTGGTAGGGAAATTCACTTGTTGTTTTTAAATCTTTAAAGTTCTAACTGTGAAGCTTCATCTGTGTTGTGATGTAAAAACCATAATGGGTACTGATTAAAACAAAGTGAATATATAATTCTGGAATTTCTATGTAAATAAAAAGTGTAGAGGGTGATGATAATATGGGCTTACAATACTGGTGTTAGGGTTAATATTGAAATATGCTAATTCCCAAAATCAGAATTATATCAAATGGAAAAGACTTAATAGGGTAAGTGAGAGAAAGACCTGAATGAATTTAAGAGATCTGCTCTTGATAACTTGTCCGAAACAGAGCCCTCGTCCAGACTAACCCGCGGCATCGGCGGGTTAAAATCGATTGCTCGGGGATCGATATATCGCGTCTAGTCTGGACGCGGTGTATCGATCCCCGAGCGCGCTTACATCGATTCCGGAACTCCATCAATCCGAACGGAGTTCCGGAATCGACACGGAGAGCCGCGGACATCGATGCAGCGCCGTCCAGACTGGTGAGTACCTCGATTTTAGAAATTCGACTTCAGCTACGTTATTCTCGTAGCTGAAGTTGCGTATCTAAAATCGATTTTAATTCCTAGTCTGGACGTGGCCAGAGATGTATCCTGATGTTACAAGAAATCTGGGAGAACTGGTTAAATGAGGCATACTGTTCTTCATGGCCCTCTAAATGAAAGGGAGTGTCTAATAGCTACCCATCCCCTTTGTTTTAGAGAGAACTGAAAGATAAAATACTCTTTTAAGTAAAAAGAACATGAGCAAGAGTAGAAGTGAGATTATACTGAGCTCATTGTATGCCAGAATCTAGGGCAAAATATATATTTTTATGAAACTTTCTGAGATTTGTTGAACCCTACACTACATTTATCTGATGTGAAAGTTAAGATAATGGTGCTAGTAAAAGCCATTTAATTTACAATTGGCTCAATATAGGGAGACTACAGTTACATTAATTATATCTTAGAATAGATTAAATTGTGTTCCGTTATCAGCAATATAGTACTCATATGTAGGCAGTATTACACTCACTTTGCCCCCATGCAAGATTGCAGCCAAAACTTTCAACCTTGCTTGTTTGAAGATACATTCTTAACTCCATATCTAGGGATTTTTAATCTATGGCCTGACTTGAAGCCCTGCACGTCCATGAATTCCTCTGTAGTCATAGGCAATGTTGCTGCTCATCACATTTGAAAATATGTAAGAGCCTAACTTTAGGCAGCCAGGTTTGAAATTGTTAGTTTGTGTAGGCCCATTAAATGAACTGGAGCATGAATTTCTTGATGAAAGAACCCTAAGTGGTAGTGAATATTGAAAAGGAAATAGATCAATATTTAAAGTATTTCAGGATAGCAGCAGTAAAGGGAGTATTAATAAGTTTGGCTTCTAGCTTGCAAAAAAATAACCATAAATTATAGAAATTACCAAAATAACTTGGTAGGTATAAAAATATATTTTAAAACAAAATTGCCACTTAATTTTGTCTGATATCAAGAAAATTCTCCACTTCCATCATAGTGGTTTCCCATTATTGTTGGCACAGTGGCACTATGGGCATATGTGTACTGGTATAAGCAATCCTTCATGGTGTAACATTCCCTTCAGGAGTGACTGGTTGTTGCACAGATTTCACAGGGACCGGTAGTCCACCTCTTTTCATGCCCAGCCTGCTCTTCACAACCATATCAGTTATCTGCTACCTTTTTGCTGCAAACATGGCTCCTTACTCTTATGCTGCTGCCTAGTTTGGAGCAGTGCTTGTTTTCCTTGTACAGCGGGGAAGAGAAGTGTGTCCAGGCCCAATCAGGATACTCCGAGCGAGAAGAATATAGCAACTTGAAGGAGATGGCAGAACCCTGATACTCTGGCAAAGAGGCCTAAGATGGCATGAACGGAACTGACGCAAGGGCACCAAAAGGTGAAGGAGAATGATGAGTTCAAGGGTTTCCTGCATCTTTTATACCATGTTGAATGTTAAATGCAGCAGGGACCCTACCACCATCTCTGTAATTATTGTGTACACTTCACATCTGAAGAGGAGGAAGGCACTCTTCTCCCCCAGAGAATTGCATGAGGAGGAAGTGTTTGACATGGGATGCAGCTAGACCCCTGCCTCTCATTGTGAATGTCTCATGTTTGCACGTTGTCCCTGGAGGAGAGAGACTTTGGTAGGTAGAAGTGATCATTAATGCTCCTTAAATAAACCCTGCTTAGGCTGATCTGCCCAAAGTCTTGGCAAATATATTTTTGTATGTTGGCTTTGCTGTGGGAGAGGTGGCATCTACCACTATCCTCTTTCTCCCCAATAGGTCTGAAAATACTTTGTGGTGCGTGTTCTTACATCACACACCCACACCAACCTGTCCCTCTCCTCTGTTGACATTAGGAGGCAAGCATGAACTCAGATCTCATGCCCACTTTATACTAAAACCATCCTTTCCCCTATCCTGTTGTCTGTGCAGAAAAAAAATTGTAAATAGCTTTTTTTTAATTGCAAAGGCCCTAACTGCATCAATATTAACACTAAGCAAGTGCATAGCAACTCAACTGAGGCAACACTAATAAATGGTTTAATGTAGTTGACATCATAGGGGAACACACATACATGCTTACATGGTTCATAGATTCATAGACTCTAGGACTGGAAGGGACCTCGAGAGGTCATTGAGTCCAGTCCCCTGCCCTCATGGCAGGACCAAATATTGTCTAGACCATCCCTGATAGACATTTATCTAACCTACTCTTAAATATCTCCAGAGATGGAGATTCCACAACCTCCCTAGGCAACTTATTCCAGTGTTTAACCACCCTGACAGTTAGGAACTTTTTCCTAATGTCCAACCTAAATCTCCCTTGCTGCAGTTTAAGCCCATTCCTTTTTGTTCTATCATTACAGGCTAAGGTGAACAAGTTTTCTCCCTCCTCCTGATGACACCCTTTTAGATACCTGAAAACTGCTATCATGTTCCCTCTCAGTCTTTTCTTTTCCAAACTAAATAAACCCAGTTCTTTCAGCCTTCCTTCATAGGTCATGTTCTCAAGACCTTTAATCATTCTTGTTGCTCTTCTCTGGACCCTCTCAAATTTCTCCACATCTTTCTTGAAATGCGGTGCCCAGAACTGGACACAATACTCCAGGCCTAACCAGCGCAGAGTAGAGCGGAAGAATGACTTCTTGTGTCTTGTTTACAACACACCTGTTAATGGATCCCAGAATCACATTTGCTTTTTTTGCAACAGTATCACACTGTTGACTCATATTTAGCTTGTGGTCCACTATGACCCCTAGATCTCTTTCTGCCATACTCCTTCCTAGACAGTCTCTTCCCATTCTGTATGTGTGAAACTGATTGTTCCTTCCTAAGTGGAGCACTTTGCATTTGTCTTTATTGAACTTTATCCGGTTTACCTCAGACCATTTCTCCAATTTGTCCAGATCATTTTGAATTTTGACCCTGTCCTCCAAAGCAGTTGCAATCCCTCCCAGTTTGGTATCGTCTGCAAACTTAATAAGCGTATTTTCTATGCCAACATCTAAGTCGTTGATGAAGAGATTGAACAGAGCCGGTCCCAAAACAGACCCTGCAGAACCCCACTTGTTATACCTTTCCAGCAGGATTGGGAGCCATTAATAACTACTCTCTGAATACGGTTATCCAGCCAGTTATGCACCCACCTATAGTAGCCCCATCTAAATTGTATTTGCCTAGTTTATCAATAAGGATAGCATGCGAGACCGTATCAAATGCCTTACTAAAGTCTAGGTATACCACATCCACCGCTTCTCCCTTATCCACAAGCCTCGTTATCCTATCAAAGAAAGCTATCAGATTGGTTTGACACGATTTGTTCTTTACAAATCCATGCTGGCTATTCCCTATCACCTTCCAAGTGTTTGCAGATGATTTCTTTAATTACTTGCTCCATTATCTTTCCTGGCACAGAAGTTAAACTAACTGGTCTGTAGTTTTCTGGGTTGTTTTTATTTCCCTTTTTATAGATGGGCACTATATTTGCCCTTTTCCAGTCTTCTGGAATCTCTCCCGTCTCCCATGACTTTCCAAAGATAATAGCTAGAGGCTCAGATACCTCCTTTATTAACTCCTTGAGTATTCTAGGATGCATTTAATCAGGCCCTGGTGACTTGCAGGCATCTAACTTTTCTAAGTGATTTTTAACTTGCTCTTTTTTTCTTTTATCTTCTAAACCTACTCCCTTCCCGTAAGCATTCACTATGTTAGACATTCCTTCAGACTTCTCAGTGAAGACCGAAACAAAGAAGTCATTAAGCATCTCTGCCATTTCCAAGTTTCTTGTTACTGTTTCTCCCTCCTCACTGAGCAGTGGGTCTACCCTGTCCTTGGTCTTCCTCTTGCTTCTAATGTATTGATAAAAGTCTTCTTGTTTCCCTTTATTCCCATAGCTAGTTTGAGCTCATTTTGTGCCTTTGCCTTTCTAATCTTGCCCCTGCATTCCTGTGTTGTTTGCCTATATTCATCCTTTGTAATCTGACCTAGTTTCCATTTTTTATGTGACTCCTTTTTATTTTGTAGGTCATGCAAGATCTCGTGGTTAAGCCAAGGTGGTCTTTTGCCACATTTTCTATCTTTCCTACCCACCGGAATAGCTTGCTTTTGGGCCCTTAATAATGTCCCTTTGAAAAACTGCCAACTCTCCTCAGTTTTTTTCCCCCTCAATCTTGATTCCCATGGGACCTTACCTATCAGCTGTCTGACCTTATCCGCCTTCCTGAAATCCATTGTCTCTATTTTGCTGTACTCCCTTCTACCCTTCCTTAGATGCAAACTCTATGATTTCATGATCACTTTCACCCGAGCTTCCTTCTACTTTCAAATTCTCAACGAGTTCCTCCCTATTTGTTAAAATCAAGCCTAGAACAGCTTCCCCCCAGTAGCTTTTTCAGCCTTCTGAAATAAAAAGTTATCTGATTGTTTAATAGCAGTGCTTTTAAGGCATTGCAGGCAGCTTGGCAAGACACCATAAATCGTGTATAGAAACATGCTACACTTCAGTTTACAAATTCAGGATCACACAATATACATTTCCTTCTACAGTTGCTGTAGTATTGGAATCACTGAGCTGGAGGCATTGTATTCACTTTGAAAAGGCAACATGTACTGTGCATGTGCATGGATTACAGATGGCACAGAAGGGAGACATGTTGAATGTTAAAAGTCATGGTGCAGCATGGCTGGGGACAACACAGTCAAACAAACACCACTAGGCACAATCACCAAAATGCATTTATGGTGCCATTGGCTACTGGCAGAACAGCCTGTTAATTTTTAAGCACAATTTTCCAGTGTGTGGGCACCCTTTCTCAATTATTTCAGCAAGTAATATTTAAGCTTTGACACAGTCAAAGATGCTTAGGCAAGCTATCATAACCTAGTCCCAGATTTGAACCTTAGCGTCCAAAATATGGGGGTTAGCATGAAAACCTCCAAGCTTAGTTACCAGCTTGGACCTGGTAAAGCTGCCACCACCCAAAAAATTAGAGTGTTTTGGGGCACTCTGGTCCCCCCCAAACCTTCCCTGAGGACCCCAGGACCCAAATCCCTTGAGTCTCACCACAAAGGGAAATAAACCTTTTCCCTTCCCCCCTCCAGGTGTTCCTGGACAGATACACAGAAACAAGCTCCGTGAATCTAAACAGAGGGATTCCATCCTCCCCGTTTCCAGCCTTGGAAAACAGAAGTACCGAGAGCTAATCTCTCTTCCCCCCTCACCCAGAGGGAATGCAAAGTCAGGCTAGTAAATCTAACACACACAGATTTCCCCCTGACTTCTTCCTCCCACCAATTCCCTGGTGAGCACAGACTTAATTCCCTGGAGTTCCCCACTAAAGAAAAACTCCAACAGGTCTTAAAAAGAAAGCTTTATGTAAAAAGAAAGGAAAAATACATAAAAATGGTCTCTCTGTATCAAGGTGACAAATACAGGGTCAATTGCTTAAAAGAAATATGAATAAACAGCCTTATTCAAAAAGAATACAATTCAAAGCATTCCAGCAACTATACCATGTAAATACAAAAGAAAAAAACAATAACCCCTATTGTATTATGATCTCTGTACTCACAACTTGGAAACAGAAGATTAGAAAGCAGGAAATAGAGAAATCCTTCCCATAGCCGAGATGGAGATAGGCACAAGACAAAGAACTCAGACACAACCTTCCCTCCACCCAGACCTGAAAAGTCTTGTTTCCTGATTGGTCCTCTGGTCAGGTGTTTCAGATTACTTCTTTCCAGGTGAAAGAGACGTTAACCCTTAGCTATCTGTTTATGACACCAGCCCACTATGATAGGATGTTCCCATGATCATCTGATGGTACCTCTGTGGCCATCACTTTCAGGCTGTTTGAATTGAGCAGAGAGCCTGTCCACCTCACACATCCATTCTAAAACTAGGGGCTTGCTCTTGGTCTCACAGATACTATATAGCAAGGAAGGTTTTCCTCACTGAGGTTGTGATCTCACGGAACATTCCACCTGGCCTCTAGTCTCCCAAAGGAACACTCCGTGGTCATTCTGCAATTGCTCCAGGCTGTACTTAAGCAGCCCAGAAGCATGGAAAGGTGTACCAGTGTGTGAGCCAGGGAAATAAAGGCTAGGTAGTGTCACCAAGAACCATGATGGGGTTTCTAAGCACGTCAACTAAAAGGAGGGGGAGAGTGCTTTCAGCATGGGAAGAAATGCAGCATTTCTAAAAATGCATGTAGTGTAGACATTTCCAGAGCACACAGTATTTGTCAGATATGCAACCAGAGTGATATACAAAAAGGCCAACATAACCATCAGGAAGTACTCCCAAGCCTGGGGGTGGAGGAGTACACAGAATGGGGACATTCTTTCTTACCATAGTGCATAGAAACCCAATAGATTGGGATCCCATTGTGCTATTGCCCCAGCGCAGTTTGGGAAGTCCAGCTCACTGAATCCATCGATTATTATCGTGTTCTTCTGTACTATATATGAACCAGTCACAGCACTTGCTTATACACACCAGATGTGTTGTTCATAAGATCCTCTGATGCTCTGCCAGCTATGGCTGAGGTTCATTTAAATAAAGTATTTTACACACAGTGCCACATCATGGATGAACAGTGTAATACAGATTAACATTCCATTACAATTATTTCCTGCACATTGCCTAGCCTGATTAATCTGAGCAGCAGGACACACTACTGCTTTGCATACCTTGCTGATGACTGACCCAACTTGATTTTTCCAACATTAAACTGATTTCCTGCCATTCAATAATGGTCTGAGTTTCATGCTTCCATATGCAATTGCCATGCTTCTACACTGCAAGGAAAACTTTCATCGTCTTGTTTTTGTGCTATGAGGCTTGCTATTGCCTCTATTACAATAGAGAACAGAGCTATGTTCGTCTGTGCTACGTCTATGATTGCAGCAGACAGTTTATAAATGGCGTGAAACAGCAGCTGCGAGAACAAGGAAATGTGGGCTCTTCACCCCATGCGCCCACAATTCCCTGAGAGGTCCACAATACTCAGTGACAATTTCTAACAAGGCAGTGCAGCTGAAGGTGATGTGGAGGACACTAATGCCTTCCAATGGTGGAAAATGCTTTTCACTAATGCATTTCGATGGCATGTGGACACAATGTATCAGCACAAGCAGTCAAGTGTGAATATGCTCTCCCAAAATAGTTTTGTTGGCATTATGCTGATAAAACTGCTGGTACAACTTTCTTTATTTTTTCACTCTTCACGTAAGAATTTGCCTATCACTGAACCCCTACTATTCATATCATATTCAGTTCTGGTGAATCTATATAAGAAAGAATCACCAGAACTGAATATGATATTCTAGATGAGATTGCTGATTTATGTAATAGTATATGTTCTGTATTATTCTCCATCCCCATTCCTATATATCAGGGGTCAGTAACCTTTCAGAAGTGGTGTGCCAAGTCTTCATTTATTCACTCTGATTTAAGGTTTCATGTGCCGGTAATACATTTTAACATTGTTAGAAGGTGTCTTTCTATAAGTTTATAATGTATAACTAAACTATTGTTGTATGTAAAGTAAATAAGGCTTTTAAAATGTTTAAGAAGCTTCATTTAAAATTAAATTAAAATGCAGACTCGCCTACCCCCCCGGACTGGCGGTCAGGACCCGGGCAGTGAGAGTGCCACTGAAAGTCAGCTTGTGTGCTGCCTTCAGCACGCGTGCCATAGGTTGCCTACCCCTGATATATATATATCCTAAAATTCATTTGCTTTCTTAATATTGCAGCACACTGAGCAGGAGTCTTCAGTGTGCACAACAAGGCCCAGATCTCTTTCCTGGCTGATAGTTAATTTGGAATCCAGCAAGGTGTATGAGTAATTCAATACCAATTATGGTTTCAGAGAAACAATTGCAAGGTTGGCAACAGCTATCTCAATCTATGCAAGAAAAGAAGAGACAACCCTATCTCCCACCTTTATTATACTTTCAGGCATGTCATCTGAGATGACTAGTAAATTGGATGCACTGAAGATGAGTATTGGCCCAAAGACAGCAACCCAGAATGCACTGATGTGGGACTGGATGGATACCAAAGTAGTAGAGACCCTCTAATATCTACAGTTATTCATTTGAAAGAATGACTCTAGAGATCCCACATAAGGTTTCAAGCAGACCTTCTTCACGTCTAGCCCCATAGTCCTCAATTGTGGGTAATCCAGAATTCTGTGGGACTTGAAAGACTGAGATGTGGCCAGAATCAGGCCAATGAACCAACTGCTTGGAGGTGAAACCATTATGTCTCATGATGAGGTCAAAACTAAATGTTAATTCCCTTCCCTTACATTTCATCTGTATCTGCAATTACAATGCTCTATGATTGAATCACTAAGATTAATAGACAGTGATATAAGGATTAATGTTTAACCATAGGGAATAGTATTTGAAATTTACATGAGGGAATACCCACATTTCATCAGTAGATGGAATAAAGACACTAAGGAGGGGAAATGCCACAAAAAGTGCCTGCAGATATGGAACAGAGACAAGTCCTGCAATTTGCAATACCAGTGGGTGAAGCTGCTTAGAAAGCCTATATCCAATACTAGTTAAATTAAAGAATATTTTCAAAGCAAGAAAAAATTGCTGCTGGAGAGAATTTGAAGAAATTGGAACTCTGATCCACAAATGGTGGATGTGCCCTTCTAGTGGTATCTCCTGGTCCAAAATCAGAGAACAAATAAGCCTAATTATTAAATGCAATATCCCAAATTACTGTTTTTAGACCTTCCTAGGATGGGTTATAAAAACAGCTTACTAAAATCTGCAAGTAGCAAATCTACATTTGGTTTGTGGTGGTGGGGAAAACAATCTTCCTATCCTCATGTCACAGGGTCTGCTACCACAAAGCTGCAAACCAAGTGCTGTTTAGAGATATATATATCATGGAAGACAGACAAGTGTTAATATTAGAGAAATTATTTCCCCGCAAGAAGCGCCAGTGTTGTAAATAATTTGCCAGAACCAGAATGCTTTTAGTCCAGTACAAATATTTTCCACTCTTCACACAATTTAACATTTTACATAGCTGACTCACAAATAGTGATATTAGCTAGGTGATGTTTGTGTTTTAACAGATAATGCTGATTACTGTTGGCTCCAACACACTTCAGTTCCAGTCAGCAAACAGTATTCTCATGAACTCCTAAAGCTAGAATATTAAAAAGTCTAGGAGTCCCATATGCTCTCACTAACCACCTTGGGCTGGCTGAATTTGCCAACCAATGGACAGAATCATTTATTACATTCCACCACTTAAAGAGATATCATGGAAGGAACATTAAACAGGATTCTTGTAAGAACAAACTTTCAGTAAGTCTGTCCTATAAAGCAGAATTGAGATTGGTTTAAAAAAAATCTAATAGTGCCATATTTAAATTACATTTTAGTTCAATTTAAGGGTGAAGTATAACCCCAAAGTAATCAAGTTCCAAGTCTTTCCACTTAAGCAGTCTGTGCCTACCACTGAATACTTTCACTACCTCTCATTTGTCAGCATTTACCATAAATTCTGCTCTTTCCCCAAGAGTATTGACCTCTACTGTACATTGTACTGAATCTCTTTCATTCTTTAGGGTAGCTGTGTCAAACAGCTAACTCATGCATGTACCTGCATTTACTCTGATATATTTATGTAGTCTGCTTGGTATATTCACATTTTCCAAAACCCACAGTGGGATTGAAACAAAATGTGGCCCTCATCATTGCAAAGAAAAGCTTCTAAATGTGACGTGAATTAATGCAGTGACATTTCCCTAAGTCTACAGATGAAACATGTCTACACAAAGTATGAACTCCCATACTTCGTGTTTCATTCATCTCATTGGGGTAAGAGTAATAATTCTAAAACATAATAAAGACAAAGACTTTAGGTGTTAGCATTAACTGGCTCACTGCTGATCATTTAGCATATGAAATGGAATAAGGGGTGTAAAAAAACAATGATGGGTGGAAAATGAAAATTGCAAGGATGAGAGACAGGGATGGGGGAAAGAAACAGAGAAAGAAGGATGGAAAAAGCTGATACAAAAGCACAGTATAATCAGTGGTTGGAAAGGAGAGTCTATGTTCACACCTGGGGGCGGGAGGGTGTCAAGGTTTCTTTCCCCACTCTGAACTTTAGGGTACAGATGTGGGGACCTGCATGGACACTTCTAAGCCTAATTACTAGCTTAGCTCTGGTATACTGCCACCACCTAGAATTCCAGTGTCTGGGGCACTCTCTGTTCCCCAAAAACTTCATCCACTCCCTGGATTGACTTGAGGGACTTCACCAATTCCCTGGTGAACACAAATCCAAACCCCTTGGATCTTAAAACAAGGAGAAATTTACCATCCTCCTCTTTTCCCCCCACCAATCCCTGGTGAGTCCAGATCCAATCCCCTTGGATCTTAATACAAGGAAAAATCAATCTGGTTTTTTAAAAAGAAAGCTTTTAATTAAAGAAAGAAAAGGTAAAAATTATCTCTGTAAAATCAGGATGGAAAATGCTTTACAGGGTAATCAGATTCCTATAGACCAGAGGGGCCCTCCCCCCAGCCTTAGGTTCAAAGTTACAGCAAACAGAGGTAAAATCCTTCCAGCAAAAAGAAACATTTACAAGTTGAGGAAACAAAAATAAGACTAACACGTCTTGCCTGGCTAATTACTTACAAGTTTGAAACATGAGAGACTGATTCAGAAAGATTTGTAGAGCCTGGATGGACATCTGGTCCCTCTTAGTCCCAAGAGCGAACAACAACAACACAAAAAGCATAAACAAAAGACTTCTCTCCACCAAGATTTGAAAGTATCTTGTCCCCCTATTGGTCCTCTGGTCAGGTGTCAGTCAGGTTTACTGAGCTTCTTAACTCTTTACAGGTAAAGGAGGCATTAACCCTTAACTATCTCTTTATGATAGGGGGAAATAAGCTGCTGAACAAATGTTAATTAAAAGTTAATTTACTACATAAAGCCCTCACCCTCAGTCCTCGTGCAGAACCATTGTGGGTCAAAGTTGGCATGTCTTAAATTTATACCCTGGCCCATCAACCATAATTAAAACTCCTCAAAATAAATTTAACAGACCTGCCTTTTGGTCTATATGCCTCTCTGTGTTTGACATTTTTGTTGCCTTGGTGTTCACTTAGTGTCAAAGCACAAGTCTCAGGAACAAGAGACTCCTCTGAAAGGATGTAATTTATATATGCTTTTAGGTGTCTGTATCTCTTTACCCTAATTTATAAATGCCAGAGTCCAATTTTTCAACATAAGATCATTTCATGTTTACAATACCTGATAATTTCCCTTCCATATAAAGTTTTTGCTTATCTGTTCTTGTCATAATGTAACTGACAACATTTACATGGTGTGACAAAGTTCCTCCTCTACCTTGGTGGGTCCTGCGCTTATTGGCAGATTTGCTCATCTCAGTGATCTTCCCCACAGTCTGGGTCAACTTCTCCTGTGTCTGATCAGGAGTTGGGAGGTGTGGGGGGAACCCAGGCCCACTCTCTACTCCAGGTTCCAGCCCAGGGCCCTGTGGATTGCAGCTGTCTATAGTGCCTCCTGTAACAGCTGCATGACAACTACACCTCCCTGGGCTACTTCCCCATAGCCTCCTCCAAACACCTTCTTTATCCTCACCACAGGACCTTCCTCCTGGTGTCTGATAATGCTTGTACTCCTTAGTCCTCCAGCAGTTCTCCCTCTCCCTCTCCCTCTCCCACTCAGCTCCTTGCACCTCTTGCTCCCAGCTCCTCTCTCTCTCACTCTCACACACACACACACACACACACACACACACACACACACACACACACACACACACACACACACACACACACACACACACACACACACACACACACACACACACACACACACACACACACACACACACACACACACTTCCTCTCCTCTCCTCTCCTCTCCTCACCTGACTGGAGTGAGCTCCCTTTTTAAACCCAGCTGCCCTGATTAGCCTGCCTTGATTGGCTGCAGGTATTCTAATCAGCCTGTCTGCCTTAATTGGTTCTAGCAGGTTCCTGATTACTCTAGTGCAGCCCCTGCTCTGGTCACTCAGGGAACAGAAAACTACTCATCCAGTGACCAGTATATTTGCCCTCTACCAGACTCCTGTACCCCACTGGTTTGGATCTGTCACAATGGTAAATACCCTTGCAACTAAATTACCCATCAAAGCGATCTTGCGAGATGCTAATGAAGGACTTTATCAGAAAAGATGCTAATTCCATAACCAGTGGCCATTGTGGTGAGAACCTGACTCAGATACACAAAATGCATTGCTCACTCTCATCAGAGGAAAATGCCCATGTGGGTAGAGAGACTGTCAGCTTGCTGTCAGCTATAAGTACTGATTCAAAGAGACATCCTGTATCTTTAGACTGTTTTGATTCTAAGAGGGTGGAATGACTAAACAAGAAGAGGGAGATCCCCAGAGTTATTCTGGGTAGCCCTGAAAAACTTTTGTAAAACAGATTACCATATCTCCGCTACCATTTTGGATTTAGACAGTTTGACTCACCCGTTAATGTATTTTACCTGCTTTTACCTCTTGTTAACTCTCTTTTCTTTTTCTTAGCTAATAAACCTTTAGTTAATTTACTAAAGAATTGGCTGCCAGCATTGTCTTTGGTGTGAGATCTAGAGTACCAATTGACCTGAGAGTAAGTGGCTTGCCCTTTGGGACTGGGAGCAACCTAATGTGGTGTATTTTTGATGTATGTGACCATTATTACTAAATTCAGTTTTTCTGGATGGCAAGATAGACTCAGGAATCTAAGGGAACTGTCTGTGACTCCATGGTAAGACTGATCTAGTGATCCAGTTCACATTTGTTACTGGCTTGGTAAAATCTCAATATAGAACACACTACCAGTTTGAGCTATCTGCCCTGTTTTCTGACAGTCTGCCCTGAGATAGGCATTCACAGTTGTGATTCACTCCAGACAACATGACAGCATCTAGTTAATTGGCAGAGGAAAGTGATCTGACAACAGCAGGAGGACTCTTGTAGATATTAATTGTGGGAACAATTTGTCAGAAATCTTTTCAACCTTTATACACAACTACACCTTTTGAACTGCTGAATAGCTTACTAATACCCACATTTCCAAAAGTAGCCAGTGACTTTCAGAAGTGCTGAGTACCCACAACTTCCACTGAAGTCAACGGGAACCATGGTGTTCAGCACCTCTGGCATGAGGCTCAAACTGGGCATCCAAAAGAAAGCCACCTACAGTCAGTGGCCATTCTTAAAAATTTTGGAAAAAAAAAACCTTTTCACCAATTTGGTCTGTGCCCCATGTAAATTTCAAGTCAACTTGCACATTTTTTTTCTTAAAAGTTCTGTTTTTTCCCCTGGTCTCAGGAATCATTTTATATAAATCAATATTTCATACCTATTTGAAGTCTCACCCTAAAATTAAAAGATATTGAAATTTAATATAAACCCAGTAACATGCAAATGGTACAATTGTCAACTGATTGTATTAAGTTACTTCTTGTTTCTTTTCCTGGCTGCCAGATCAGACACACACTATTTTCTGCTCCATAACTGTCTGCTTGCTAACTAGTGTCTCTTCTAGAATGGCCCTGTACATAATGTTTTAACCTTCCACTTGGATGTTCCAATTTCTCTTGTTGTTCCTTAATTAAGTCCCATTCCTACCTACCAGTAACTTTGCTCACATGATTAGCTCAATTAATTTCAATGGGACAATTCACATGCATAAAATTAAATATCTGTAGAAGTGTTGCAGGATCAGATTTTGTATCTTGTAGAAGACAGACATCACAATACTATCTAGAAGAGCTACAGAGATAAATTTCTTATTAGGATTTATTAATTACTCCTGCATTCCATGATAAATCCTAAACTCCTAGATGTCTATCCGCCATTGTATTATCCTGCATTCCTCAAAACCATACTGTTCTTGTCCTGGAAACTTTTTTACTCCTCCTTTTATCCAACCTCATGGCTATGCCTATCTCCTAAACAGCAACCAAGAAACATGATTCAAAAACAATATAGAGTACAAACTTATGAAACTTCAGCTGGCTTCACAGTTGTCGCCCACTCGCATGACTTTATAATAGTATTAAAATGCCTCTTCCTCACCTGGCAAAGTAACCTACCATCCATGTCAAGTTTAGAAAAAAACCTTTAACACATTCAGTTTAGGTGTGGAGGGGTTTTTTGATTTTTAAACAGAGTCCAATTTGTTGTTCTTCAAGTCACAACTCGTGACTTACTCCTTATATTGCTTTAAACAAACATTTATCTGGATTTTCCAGATCTTAATTAATCTTGTTTTTTATATTGCTCTCAACTTAAACTCTATCTCAGTTGCTTTCAGCATTAGAATGCCCTCTTTTCAAGCTTTAATTAAATAACATTTTCCTTTTAAAATTCAAAAACATTTTTAAAGGAATGCCTGACATGGGTTCTATATTTTTCTGAGGTGGGACTCTGAGTCTAGATCCCATACTTAAAATATCGTTATCACTGTTAACCCATTCCACTCTGAAGAGAACAATTCTCATACAGTTTTGTAGTATCTGTTCCTATTTGAAGTTAGTTATGAACTCTATAGCTAACTTTATTCTGTTAACTTGTTTATATTCCCTCAGTATACTCTGTTCATTTAAATAGGTCTTTTTAACTCCTCACACAAAATATACTGAAATACTCTGAACAAATTACATTAAATTTCCATCTTTGATTTTCTTCCCTCCCAGGATTCCATCAATTTTACATTTTCTCCAATTTCTATTTTCTGGATCAGCATCTCACTACTAACCTACCTCCTGTTGGACTACAAATCTCATCGTACAATGAATCTCAGCCATATCTTTACCCATGTTTTCTCTCGCCTCTGAGATATTCTTTCATCTGTTTTATATCACTTAACCTCTGTGATTTCTTGTAGTTGGCTCACTCCTATATTTTGCTGTTGCAGAAGCAACTGATTTTAGTAGCTGATGCTGTTGGTTAATGCTGTTCTCACTTTCTGTATCTCCTGTTTCTTAAAAAAATCAGTTTGTTTGCAAGAAAATGTGAGGGTATTTTGTGTTTCCAAATCGTCACTATTTTCCTCTCTGTCAGGACACGGAAGTTCTTCTACTTTTTTTCCTATCATTTAATCAATTTCATATCATAGTAATAAAGGAAAATATCCTGGGATATTGGAGAGGATGTAGTACATTTGTAGTCCCCATTCTGAAAACCTCTATGTAATGTCCATAACTTTACTCCCTTGACTAGTTCCCTTGACTTCAATAAGACTACTTATGTGAGTGAAGTTATGTACATGTCAGAGTTTACAGAACTGAGACCTTTAGATTGCAACTACACTGTCAGAAATGGGACCTGTGGTTCATCACTAATGCAGCTCCACTATTGGTGGTTTTCATTTAGATGGGGATCAGATGTGTTTACCTCTCTGGCATCTAACCCTGCTGGGAGTTGTTCATACCATAAGTGGAGCTGCACTGTTAGCAAATTATGAGTCCCTTTTCGACAGTGTACACAAGACCATGACAGAACACGGTTTCATTTTATAATCCAACAGCAATCACTCTTTTCTGCATTTTCATTGTCCATGAGGCTTCAGTTCACTTGACCAACTACATGCTCTGCTTCCTTTTAAAATTCCTTCAGATAATAAACACAAACTTATCATCCTAAAAGAAATTAACAGATTTATTCATCCTGTGACTTTCTAGCAATCATCCAACTTCTCTATTGAACGGGATTTGAATCCATTTTGGTGGAATGCTTAATTATACTAGACTGCTTTAACACTTTAGCTACCATTTTAGGATGCAGGGCTCTCAAGTTTTGTTGCTAGTTAAGAATTATAAAAACACAATTGATTGTTTCTCCTAAATAAAATTATTTCTTCCTAGACTCTTATTCTGAAAAACACTAATATTAGAGGGATGCAACAGCTTAAAAAACACCAGCAGTCCGACTTGTTTAAACTACTATTTTAAATGTAATATTCTAAAAATGAATTTAAAGAAAATAAAATTTCTATATTTTCCCCGTTAGTTTACTTTGTATATTTGACCACACTTTGTGCATAGTCAGCGTCACTGACCCTCTTATATAGTCAGTTCCACAGAGAATAAAGGAAAAGGTTATTGTAGAAGCCCAACATTTAGCAGAGGTGTTCAGGGGCATGGCTAGTACCTGAAACCAGACTTTAATTTGATAGCGCGCCACTTTAAAATCACCCCCAAGAGCCACAGTGACTTCAAAATGTCTGAAGTGAGCAGCGGCCACTAGGTGGCAACAAGTGGTAAGAAAACTTTTTTTCACAAGTGAATTTAAAGTGGATTAGTAGAACAAAGTGAGTGAACATTTTTCTCAAAGCGATCACTCTATATTTGACCCATCAGTCCTCATCCTCAAAGGAAAACTGCACAACACTTTCAAAAGATGAGCGTGGGAGCTTATATTCATAACTTTGCTGGACATTAAAAATAATTAAAAATTAACAGACACTGGATTTATGGATTATTACAACAGTCTATAACCCATTAACAACCTCCCCCTCCAGCTGCCTTCCCCTCTCCCTTTCATTCCCAAGGCTGGAACAGTACTAATCAGCCATTTCACCTTGAATAGTCCCCTGAAATATGTGTTAACTACCTATGCTAAACAATCTGTTCCATCTTGTATTTAGCTGTGACACTCTGAGTGTGTTTCCCAGTCCTGCAGATGAGTTCTGTGCAAGCTCAAAAGCTTGTCTCTCTCATCAACAAGTTGATCCAGTAAAAGATATTATCTCATCCACCTTGTCTCTCTAAAAGATTATCTAGTTTCTTTCACTATAGCAACTGACAGAACTGAATCCAGCTGCATGATGCTGTTTTGTAACTTACTACAGAAACTCCTTGGTGCATTATAACATATTATCCATGCACAATCTATTGCAAAAATAAGCTAAATCAATGCACATTACTAACATACAGGTGTGCACAATGAAAGAAATGATCTACTATGACACTGGCAGTTCCTATACTTATGGGAGTGAAATATTTCTCTTCTTACTCGTGTGTTAGTCTCAGTGGAATTGTGAGTATGTAAGACAAGCATGCTTTGAATGGAAAGCAAAACAATGGAATTTACAGGTGAGTTTTAAAGAATCAGTGCATTGCTTCAGAATCTGATAGAAGGGAAAAAATGATTAAAATTCTCCCCTAATTTTAAAATAATTAGGTGTCCTATGGCTTTGTTTCCCCCCTGGAATTTAGTTAAACATTTTTGAGCAGCCTTGCATTTCAGTCCCTCATGGTGACTAAAGCATTAATGTACTTTCTACTCCCTATCCATGGAAAGAATACTCTCAAATTCGCATCTTACGTTTCAAATATTTTTCCCCTCTAGATTCACAGTGGGTAATGTTCCAGTTAACACCCTGCATTTAATTCTTCAGGATTTCAAAAGATTTTGTATTCAGGTACGTGAAAATCCTTTAAAGTGACATTTTATAAATACTAGCAATCTGTTTCTGTTCTTTGATGCTAATGACCTGATATTGAGAGATGCTGAGTACCTTCAACCCTGATTTAACTTGGGCTTTGTCTACACTTGGAATTTATCTTAATTTCAACCATCGGTGTCCAGCCATCAGTGTAGTTGCACTGGTGCAGACAAAGACAAATTGTAGTGTTGATTTTTCACTGGTGCTTCTTACCCCATTTTCCAGCAGGATTCCTGTAGCCTTTAGTTTATGTTGGATCAGACTCTAGATTAATTTACTCTCAAAAATTTGTATTTCCCTTGCCCCCCAATCTATGAATCTAGGTTGTGTACAAACTAAAGCCCCAATCCTGCAAAGGTTTATGCATGTATTAAGCTTTATATATGTGAGTAGACCCACAGACCTCAGTGGAGCTATTCATATGCACAAAATTAAGCATGTGTGTAAATCTCTGCAGGGTCAGGGAGTAGGACCTTTAGCTAACAACATTTTACTATAGGGCATGATGCTAACTGTGATGGTAAGTGCACTAAACGGGATTATTAGAGTAGTAAACACAACATCCAGGACTAAGGATTTGCACATCAGGGCCTAAAATTAGATGTGATAGCCCCCAAAATATTTCCAAAGGAGCAATAAAGGAAAACCATAAAGGCCAGTAAAAAGGGAGGTCAAAAAGGTCGTAAGTACCATACAATACAATGACCATTTCAATAATATGAAAGGTTTTCTTTATTGACAAAGAATATTTTGCAATAAAATGTTTCCCATGTTGCTATCTTTCCCAGTTTGTTAGTGGCATCTTGATTCTTTACCACCCACTCTGCTTAATCCTGATGAGTGGGCACCATGAGCAAAAATGATCACAGGATTTTCTACACCACTCAGCAGGGCTTTTCCCTCTGAATGAGGGTTTCAGAAATGCATTTCCCCTTCAATCCTAGTGGAAGTGGAAAGCGCAAGAATTAGTGAGGAAAGAAATGTCCAGTGCTTAATTTGTGCCAGGGCTGAGCCCAGGCACCTCTAGAGGTGGCAGTTCATAGCCCTGTGCCCACAGTGTCAGTTATGAAATTAAAAAAATTGCTTGAGCTCCAGCACCTCTCGCTTTCATTACAAATGAAGCACTAGAAGCATTACAAATGAAGCACCTGAACTAATCACATGGCTGGGGGGGAGGGAGTCAATAACAAACTGGGCTCTTTTTAGCTCCATCGGCACCACAAGTTTGGAACTGGTTTATTATTATTTTTGTACATATTTTATGTAAACCGATCTCCAAGCAAGTCGGTCGCCTTTGTCTTCACCTGCGGGGCTCAGCGCGGCGGCCCGGGCTAAGCAGGCAGCAGCCCCTACCACAGCCTCCCGTGTCCCGCCTGACTCCATCTGCTGCAGCGGCCGCTGCCTCCCATCCCGTCCCCCGCCTGCAGGCGCGGGGAAAGCCACAGCTGCCGGCGCGCAAGGAGCCGGCCTGCCTCCTCCGTCCGTCCCCGCCTCGGCCGGCTTCAGGGGAGGAGAAGCTGGGGAGGCGCGAGCGGGCCGGCCTTGGCGCTCACAGCGGGGGAGCCGCCCGGCTGCAGGGGCACTGGTGTGAGGGGGAGGCCGGGGGGAGCAGGCGCTGGGAGCGCACCGCACCACGGAACCCAGCGAAGCGTTGGCCGGCCGCGAAGTTACCCCAGGCATGAATCTGCCCCAGGGCCAGGGAGCCCCGCAGCAAGGAGCCACCCGGTGCGTTTCTCCCCCCTCCCCCTTCCTAGCCAAGCCGCGTCCTCTCCAGCGTCTGCCTGGCAGCAGGGCGAGCTGAGCATGCCCAAGCCCAGCAGGCAGCCCCCGGCCACGCACGGGGCATGTGGCCCGCCCCGGCAGGGCTACATCGTTGGCTACGGTGGCGAGCGCGCGGCGGGTTCTCCTTCCTCTCCCCGCTTTCTGAATGAACAGCGAGGTGGAGCTCTAGGGAACCCGCCCCTCTTGTGCGGGCCTCTCCCGGCCTCTCTCCTCCCCGCCACTGGCTCTGCTCCTCCTCCTCCCTCTTGCACCCGCGCTGTGACTCTGCTTCCCCGGCCGCCACAGCTACGCGGAACGGACTGGCGCTTCAGCAGCACCGCTGCAGAAAGACGAGGGGGCTGCTCTGCCGGGCGGGGGGCTTGCACGGCTGTCTGCGCTGGGGGTGCTGGGGCGGGAGGGTAGAGGGGGAGCAGCTTCCTAGCAGCGGTCCTAATTTGTAAGAATAATATTCCACACACGCTCCCATCCTCTTTCCTCCTCTGCACTCGGGGCTGGGGTGGCGGGTGGGCTTGCTTTTAATACAAACAAAGCTGCTGTGGAAATGCATTTGTTCCCTGGAGTTTAGGCAAAAGTCAAAAATTTTGATGCTCCCTTTTCGTGTGTGTGGGCGTGTATCGGGGCGGGGGGAGCGTTGGGCTCTGTCTAGAGATCAGTGTCTGAATGAAACTACATGTATTTAACTGCATGTGTCTGTACGTTGCACTGGAGGGAAAAGCACAGTACTTCTGCAAGAGCTTGGAGTCAAAGGTGTGTTTCATCTGCTCTTCATAATTTTTCTTTTTGGGTTGTTCTCCTTCCTGGGCTCAGAGGTGGGATATTCTGATCTTTGACAAGTCTTTGGAGGTGTCTGTTTAACAGAAGTCGGGGAAATAAATTTTAAAATCCATAGTGGTTTTTTTTTTGGTCCCTTTCCTGTCCTCTTGGTGATTTGATCTTTTGAAGCATCAAAGCAACCAGAATTTAAGGTGTCTGAAGACTTGTGATTTTTTTTTAAAAGGGAACTTGACAGAGGAACATATTTATAGTCCAAGTAAGTACTTTACACAGAAAATTTACATTGTTTAATTAAAAAACAAAAAAGAATTTTGAGATTTTTAGTTTAAAGTGCATTGGATTAACATTCATCTAAGGCTGTTGAGCAAATCATTTTGAATTGCAGTTTTTACAGTATATGTTCTTCAGCTTCTTCATTCACTTGTTAGTTCAGCACCTAAGGGAAATATGCACTTGGTTTTGAATAAGTATTGAGATTTAAAAAAAAATAAATATATATATATATATAAGCATCAAGAAGAAAATGTTTCTAAAATAAATATATAATAAATAAATGTGCTTCTGGAAATAAAATACTTACAGCATTTTAAATCTATTTATACTGTGCATCTCAAACCGAGAAGACGAAAGTACCTCTGAGACCTGAGAGCTCCTCATACCATCATGAATGAAACCGCATCCAATACAATAACTGGATTATAATTTTTGGTGGTATTATTATTATTATTGGCTGCTTTACTTTTTGGGGTTCATCCTGCTCCTCTTCTTCCTCTCTCCCTCCTCCTTGCTGCTCCCTGTTGGAAATTATGGCTCATCCTGGGAGAAGAGGCTATGATAACCGGGAGATAGTGCTGAAGTACATCCATTACAAACTGTCACAGAGGGGATATGATTGGGCTGCCAATGAAAACAGAGGACCAGTTTCACCAAATCTCTCTCCCCCTACTGCTACTGGGACCTCATCTGACCATGCTGGGCTGATGTCTCTGCCTCCTGAGCCCCCTGGCTCGGCTGCTGCTAGTAACGTGCCCCTTGGTGATGGGCTGCGCCCAGCACCGCAGGCTGTTCTCTTGGCTCTGTGCCAAGCTGGAGATGAATTTTCCCGTCGCTACCACAGAGATTTTGCCCAGATGTCTGGCCAGCTGCACTTGACCCCATTCACGGCCAGGGGGCGCTTTGTGGCGGTGGTGGAGGAGCTGTTCCGAGATGGGGTTAACTGGGGAAGGATCGTGGCCTTCTTTGAATTTGGTGGTGTGATGTGTGTGGAGAGCGTTAATCGGGAGATGTCGCCTCTTGTGGACAGCATTGCTGTGTGGATGACTGAATACCTGAACAGACACCTACACAACTGGATCCAGGACAACGGAGGCTGGGTATGTGTCCAGTATTTCTTTCTCTTTAAATTACAGTAAAATCTGCATCAGCGGGGTCACATGCTATAGTGATGCAAGCAGTATAGACACCTATATAGAACAGAATATGAAAATCATAGTATACTTTATCTCAATGAAAGTAAGGCAGTAGTTTGGTTTGTGTTACTGTAGTGTTTATCAGCATGTCTGTTGGTATGGGCCTTCTGAAATGTCATGTCATGCAGGAGTTAAAGTTTGGGTGTGGGAGTGAGCACAGTTACCCAAGCTTTTAGCAGAGGACAGTGAAGCGTTATGTGTACACGCACACACCTTTCTTGTTGGTGGGTGCAGTGAGAGTTCTCCCTCCTGTTTTAATGTATTTTAACCATTGAAATCATACATACATGTCTTTTTATGGTAGAATGGGGTCACAGAGCAGTGTGGGAAAGGAAAGTAATGACGTTATATCCAGGAATGATGCTATAGACATGCATGACATGTGCTGCCTAATGCTTGAATGAGGTTGCAGGTAGTAGGGGAAAGGAAAGCATGTGTGTTTTGTGTATACGCTCACGTTAGGAACAACATTCTGGTCAGGAATGCTGTAAGCAGGCGAACCCTATATTACAGATAATCAAATGGAGCAGTGCTCAAAACTGAATATCATCTCATGTTTATAACAGCAAAGATTTAGAATGAGATTTTACTGTATACACTAAAAGTAATAATTTTAAAATTATTTTTATAGTGCTTGTATTGAATCATTTTCAGGATAGAAGGAATAAAGTCCTTCTAAGAGACCTGGGGAGGCACTTTCTGTGACAATTTTCTGGAGAGTACATGATATTTGTTGTAGCCTGGTGTATTCCAAAGGCAAGAAATATTTTATGAGCCCCAGGGATAAAAAAATTCTCTCGCTGAGATGGTTTTAGATGGGGATAAATTCAACTATAGGCAAGGAAAATCTACCATTTTCATCCTTACAATCAAACGTCATCTCTTTCTGTCTCAAATAATAGTTTTATCAATTGAAAGTTGTTTTCTCCTTTTCTGTATTATATTTTGTTCCCAAGCACCTGATCTCAATTCATTCCTGCAATGTGCATAAACCCAATCTTATATGGTATGCCTGTAATATATTTCTGAATTGGAGGAGTGTAATTGAGCAAAAGACACACTGCAACAGAAAACTTAACATATGAGTCAAGGGGCTGCCATAAATCATTTTAAGGGAGAAAGTATAATAGTTCTGGGGAGCTTTAGGTCCTAGTTCTTTTTGCTATGAGGTATATTTATAGAGAGAAATCTGTTATATAACCATTTTTAATGCATTTTGTTTATTAAACTCATTTTTAAAAACATGTATTAACTGTTACTGTACTTAATTTTCAGCATCCATCATTTTCATTACTTAATGTTATATTCTGAAGCATGCTACCTGCAGTGATTGTCTCAGTTTAAATATTGATAGCTTCCCTTCTCTTCCATGCACACACCCGATTCTCAGCTCAAAGGTCTTTACATCCAAGGGACTAGGAACACGCGTGGTGGTAACATAGGAATTTGGGGCATTCTACCACATTCGTGTTCTACTTCTGAAGTTAAGCTCTCTCAGGGCAAGTGATTTAGACAATGACGTTAACTGAAACGTGAAGAAAAGCAGCTTGCTTTGGATGTTATAAATATGTTATAAAAAGTTGCAATAGGAACCTGAAAGATAGCCTTTGAAGATGATGACATTTCTCTAAACAAGTCTTCAGCATTCCTTGGGACAGCTATTTATGTTGTGCATAGAAGAGCAGAACGTTTATAATTTTTTAGATCTTAAAAATTAGGCCAGACATTAAGAGAATGACTTCCATTGACTTCAATGGGCTTTGGATCAAGCCCTAATGCTATAGTGTGTGTATATTAACTTCTATTTAAAAAAATATAAATAATGAATACAAATGAAAACTTGAATGAAAAATCTTGGCCAGGTGATGCAAACATACTAATGTGATTTCTCGACATGTGGAAATACAATAACCTAATACTCTAATGGTAGCCTTTAAAAGGGAAGATGCTTCTGAATGATACTTACTGTGATGTTTATCAAAGTTTCATGTAGTGACTGCTGATTCTTTTTTCTGATGAATGTGACATCATTTATTGTGTGTATATATTAGTAATGTACATATGTAAAAAGATATGCAAATTATCACCACACCATAGACTTTTATTTGTATCTCTGTAAAATAGTTTGCACCAGTTGGGTCCTATGTTTATTAACAACATAGGTAGAAATTTCCAGGCTCAAATGCAGCTGTTGGGATCCTCATTTCAGATGGAGGAAATCCAAGATGGCACTTCTCATAGAATTTGTTTTTCAAAATGTGTAAAAGGAAAAACATGCTTCATGGCATAATTTATAGTGTGATGACACTTGCCAGGTGCTGGAAGCACTCTATTCAACCTGGCAGTTATTCACAACGTACCCAGCCTATGTCCTTATTACAGTATAATGAATGCCTCTTTATAAATAATTACTCACATGCAGACATATGAACACGTCATGTGGTCTAAGCATAACTGTATATCACATTTCTATACCACATGGGTACATGGTACAGCTATATGAAATGCATATTTTTACAGGCTTCTGCTTTACAGTGTCGTGGTCCAGTATGTAGTAGTATGATCATTTGTAGTAGATGTGGTACTACAATGTATCGTTTATGAAGACTGTCACAAACTGTAAGGGTCAAATGATCAGTCACAAACCTGTCTTATGCAGCAAACAAGTTGCTCAGCTTGTATTTACTCCATTTTGTAAGTGTACCTCTGGTAGCCAGGTCTGAAAGCTTTTGGCTGCAAATGTCTTTAAAAAAACAAAAACAGCTATTAAACACCAGCAAGTATCTCCAAAAGGAATTATATGTATTATTTCATGAGGAAAACAAAGAAAGAGAAATCCAAACAAACATAGTCAGGAGTCAGGAATGGATATAACTTGTGGATTACAAATTGTAATGATTGTTAGATGTCTTAATGCTTAGGTTGTTTAATGGCTTTGATACTCAAGATTTAAAAAAAGCAAGTCAACCAAACTGCCTAATTTAGGCTGTAGTTTTAGCTTGCTATTCTAGTGGCACATAAATATGACTAAAAGATTTGAAAACAAGTCAGGATGCTACAGTATTATACTGTGACTTGATAAAACATATTAATAATATTACAAAAGAAATAAGAGAACCCGGTCATCTCTAGAATTTCATGGTATTAAATATAATATATATTTTTCTGATTGTCCAGTTTATGGCTTTATTTTTTCATCTCTGCTATTCTTGCTGTAGAATACTGATAAGTACAGCTTGTTACTTATGAGTCTGATTTAGGGAATCTTAAATAAGATGTACCTTTGGGAAATAACCATATTTGTTTTGGAATAATGTATTCCTAATAGGCTAGTATGGAGCCCAAGGACTAAATTACAGATCAGTGGTGCTCAACCTTTTTTATAGCCCGGCAGTTGACTCTCTTCTTGGGTTTGAGGGTTTTTTTTTGAGGAAAGAAGGAATTAAAAACAAAGAACAGAAGGTCATAGAATGAGAGCGGCACTCTCACAAACATATATTATAGAGTGGTGGGAGGGAGAGAGAGATTAATCCTTATTTGCGCTAATAGTTAGTTCAGGTAGGTGGGGAAAATGGTACTTTGATGATTTACTTTACCTTCCAGTACAGCATTTTTTAAAAATTTATTAAGGCCAGATTTTGATATTCTTACTTTGTTGAGTTGTCCTTTAGAAGTCTCGTTGGTTTCAGTGAGAAAATTTGCAACATAAGGTCTTATGCGGTAAGGGCATCAAAATCTGTCCCTTTGCTGTTTTGATGAGTGCATTAATTGTTGCTCAATTTTATGATATCTTTTTTTTGAAATGTTAATATATGATGAGTTCTTCTGAGCCTTACTTTGACTCTATTTAATGACTAAGTCACTATTTGATTGTTAAAAGGACACTGTCAATTTGAAAATCTGGTCCACCAAAAAAAAAAAAAGAATTAATAGTAGTTTCAGGTACAAAACCTTCTGAGTCCTTTGCCAGGTTTTGTGGTTTTATAATCAATTTTCTTATTTATCACAATATTTTTCTCAATGCTCTTGCTGAAGAAGAAACTAATCCCGTTAAGGCCTGTGTAACAGAAGAAACTAATTCTGTAAGAGAAACAGTGAAATGGACTATATACAAGCTGTTGTCAAATGCAAAAAGTAAACAAAGTGGAAAGAAAAGAATTTTCTCTAATCTCTTTCATGTATAGTAATTGTTATAAGTATAGCTATAATGTTAGGTAACATTTTCTGAAAGAAATGGTTGATTTTTAACTTGATCATGTATTCTTAAAGGTTGAGTACTACTGTTCTAGGAAATGGCTATATTGCCAATTGTAGTTAATTGCCTTCATATGGCAAAGTAATGTGATGTTCAAACAGCTGGTTGGGTTTATTCTTAGTTACAATATTGAGAACTATTTTTTCTGTGTTTGCATTAATACATGTGTCCTCCGAGATGCTGTGTTTTCAGTGGCAAACTAAAAATATCTAGTTTAAGACTGGTGGTTTTTTAGTATGTGGATTGATACTACAATTTGCTAATCCACAAATGGATGGTAAATCCAATCAAATTGCTTTGCCAACATACTGCAGTGTAAATGCACTGATTCAGCAGAAGAGTCATAGGACCTATTCAGTGATGTGTGAAATTGTGTCGAGCAGGAACATTTTCCCAGCAGCCAAACATCAGGACCCAGATTTTCCAGTGTGGCATAGCTTGTTTGCACTGCATCAGTGGTGGAATCTGACCCTAAAGGGGATTTTAAACTCCTCACGGAGAACTACCTCAACATAAAGTGGATCATTTTGGTGGTGCAAGGCTGGGATAACTGGGAAAAGGGGATACAATCAGAGAAAAGGGGGAACCATGCCAAGAATCCTCTTTAACCCTCTGTGTTGATTTTGGTCTCTTGTGGTTGCTTGATACTGGTATAAATTATAGCAAGTCTTGGGATCCTATGATGCAACAGAGAGAATGGCCAGGATGAGGAAAGTGCAAAGATGTGATAGTAAGTCTGCTGCTGCGAAAAGTAATATTTGTTTGCTAATATCACTTTTCATAGCAGAGTTACTCGCTAGCTGGGGGGCTGTGAAAAGTGATATTAACTACCATACAAATATAAATTTTCACAGCAGACTTACTCAGCCCTAGCAAGCTAGGGGACAAATTGAGCCCTGGATGGGGAGGTGGGTAGGGAGACAAGGAGGGAGGTGAGCCCAGGGTCCAGGGCTGGAGCTTACCACTGCACTATCAGAGCCCGGGGCCAGAGGAGGCTGCAGGAGATCAAGGACAATGGTGACGGGGAACCCAGAGCTAGCACCTGCCCACTGCATGGTTGGGATCCAGGGCCGGAGCCCAAAGTTCCATGACTGGAGCTTGGCTGAAGCCCGAGCCTCACCATCCCCAGGAAGGTGCGGAACTCACTTACTGCCTGGTCCTCTGGCCTTTGTGGATCCTGAGGGAGAGAGGGCCCAATCTCTTCTGGTGGCCCTGGGGAAGAGGCACTGCTTTTTGCGCTCCCCCATGCCCCCCAATCACTGCCCAGGAGGCTGTGGTCACAAGAAACGCCCCATAGTGACCAGGGCCAGCTCCAGGCACCAGCCGAGGAAGCAGGTGCCTGGGGCGGAACATTCCAGCTATTCAGGGGGCGGCAGTTTAGCATTTTGGGTTGGGTTTTTTTTGGCTTTGGCTGTTCGTTGGCTGGCTTTTTTTCCCTTTTTTTTTTTTTTTCTTTTTTTTGCTTGAGGCAGCAAAAAAAGTAGAGCCGGCCCTGATAGTGACTGTATTTGAGACATGCTGGCTGTAGCAGGATGGTCACCCGCTCCTGCCCTGAAGGGCTTGAAATCAGCCCTGGGACAGGGCTGAGGCTGCATGAGGGCTGCTGCTGCTAGGGAGAGCAGCAAGCCTCAGCTGATTGGGGAAACAGCCACAGCTGGGGCCACGCCCCAATCAAAGCGTAGCTGGCCTTATAAAGGGCAGGGAAGCCAGGAGCTGAGAGAACTCTCCTTCTAGCTTTTGAGGGAGAAGGGCCTGGCTGCCTAGGAGTTGAGAAAGGTACCTAGAGTGGAGCAGGGCTGGGGAAAGGCCAGAGGAACTGGGGAGCTCCAGCCTGGAGAACCCCAAGACTGCAGGCCTTGATAAAGGCCAGGACTGGTACTGGGGTTGCAGAGGGGTAGCCTGGGGTAGGCAAAGGCAGCAGGTCCAAACCCTCCTTTGCCAGTGATGAATGGCGTGTTCTCTGCAGTCTGCTCCAGTGAACAGAGACTAGATGGTAACTGGCAGTAGCCAGTGAGACGAGGTGGGGATAGGGGGTTGGGGGTTCCCTTGAGTGGGGAGACCCAGATTGAGGGGATGCTGCAGTGGGCAGAACCCTGGGTAAAGGGGCACTGGGGTCCGGGAGGCGCGGCCGGAGCTGGAAAAGCTAATTCCCTGGACAACAAGCAGAAGCTGCCACAGCGGTGAGTCGTCGCACTGTCACACTGGCTTAGACTATAAAATCTTCTGGACTATCTTTCACCATAATAAAATGCCTAGTTTTGTAGGGCCCCAGTTGCTGCATCTCTAGATGTTACAGTAATGAACTGTTACTACTAGTACATTAATCTTTGGCCTGTGCTTTGTGCAGATAAGCCATAGCTGCCTAAACTTAGTCAACAGCTGTAGCAATAAAACCATAATCAAAAACAGGGTGAGCAATCTGATTAAATAACACATCGTCTTTAGCAAAGTGGATTTTTTATCTTATATTTTCATCCCTTTTAGGAATTCAGTAATGTAAAGCTGCGTATTGATAAAAGTATCCATTTTGTCAAGTGTTCGAGCAATTTTCTATTAGTGATAGCTTTGTATTTTGATTATGATTTTGTTCTGCTTTTAGTAAATTATATTTTCTCCTCTTTAGTTCTAATTGACTGCTCATCAGAGTCTCCAACTTTCTGTAGCGATTTATAGTCACGCTTTCTAGTAATCATTTCTTAAACAGACACAGTTCCAGTCTCTTAAATGTCAACAGTCACAAAGTAGCAGAAGCCCCAGAAAAGCCACAGCCATAACCTCCCCTTCCCCCACTTTAGTCTTTCCCATCTAAGTTCATACAGCTTGACAGCTGAATGACCACCCCCCTGGGAAACACTGTGTATGGGTGGCGCAGGTTTAGAGGTTTTTACCTCTCAGTACATCCACAGAACCATTCTTAAATATGTGAATCATTTTGTAGTAGTAGTTTAGCAACTCTAAAGAAAGAAACAGCAAAAGCACACTGCAGATAGAAAACAGAACTGTCTTAATATTAAATGTTTTGGAAGACTTTTTCAGATATGTAGTGTATTTTGAAATTCAAAGGTTTAGCTAGAGTATCTAATTGTATGGCATTCTCATGGAATGTATCTAATGTTCTCGGAAGTTGATGGGAACATTTCCATTGATTTTAGTGGTCATTGGACCAGGTCCATGGAGTGCTAAACTCATGGGTCCTATTTTCTGTTCACAATGGTATAAATTAAGAGTAACTGCATTTGTTACATTATGTTGGTCACACACCAGCTTTACACTAACCTGGCTTGTGGTTTTTTCATCATGCAACAACATACAAAGACAGCCAGAAAATTAGCATTTACTAATTCACTTGGCACTTATGGCCTGACTCAGTGCCCATTGAGGTAAATGGAAAGACTCCAGTTGACATCAGTGGGCCCTGGATCAGTCTCTTAATCTTTTCTCTATTGTTTTCCATCACTGGTTGAAATATAAACTTAATTATTTGTTTTCTCTGAAGGTAGTGGGTGCTGGTCTCCTATCACAATATTTATTACTATTTAACTGAGAAGGCAGTTGTTACTCAATGACAACAAAATACAATTATTTTTGAGGGCAGTACTGGGATGGTGTTTCTCATTCCATGCACAATAATAGGATAAATGAAGGAGTGTGGTGCTATAAATCTGTTCCACAGCACAATAACATCCAGACCTTCGTGACGCACACAGACACTGATGACCAGTTTGGAGAATTTTTATTCTGCTCTGGCATTTGGTTTCATAAATGATCAGATTTTTATTTGGCTTGTAAAAGAATATGAAGCTTGATAATTTTTCCAAGTGCACCCAGGAATCTAGCATTCCTTCTTCCTTTCCTCTTGGGAGGTGCGCAGTATGCTATGTCCAAGTTGTAGCTGGTTTTTACCAATGTTGTTATTTTGCAACTTGAATTATATGCAGAAGAATCTTGCTAATTCACACTAACGGGGAAGCTCCCTGTAATTGCCTGTATTTTACAAATTAGCAAGTATGATTTGAAGAAGAAGAAAAAATACATTGCATCATGCACCTGTTCATTTAGGGCCCAATCCTGCTCCAAATGAAGTCACAGAGAGTTTTCCATTAACTTCAGTGAGAGCATAAGGAGACCTTATTTAAGCAATTTTAAAATTTTAACTGTTTCCGATACAGTAAAATTTAACCATTTCCTTTAACCAAATACTTTTTATACAATGCATAATTAACCCCTCGTGCTTGGATTAGAAAACATGCCTTATAAAGAGATACCCGAGGAGTTCAATTTATTTACCTTAACCAAGAGACGGTTAAGGGGTGACTTGATCACAGTCATTAAGTATCTACATGGGGAACAGAAATTTGATAATAGAGAGCTTTTCAATCTAGCAGACAGAGGTATAACAAGCCCCAATAGCTGGAAGTTGAAGCTAGACATATTTACTAGAAATAAGGCACCCATTTTTAATAGTATAGGTAATTAATCATTGCAACAACTAATCAGGGAAATTTCCATCACTTGACATTTCTAAATCAAGATTTGATCTTTTTCTAAAAGATATGCTCTACTTCACTTATTGGACTTGAAGCAGGAATTAATTCCAGAAAGTCTTATGACTTGTGTTCATGCAGGAAGTCAGACTAGAAGATCACAATTGTCCCTTCTGGCCTTAAAATGTATGAATCTATTACACAAGATGTCCCTGTGTTTAAGAGCTTAGTTGGATTCAGTAAAGATTTACATGGATAATGAGAACATCCACACTTACATTAGACAGGATAAAAATTGCTTATAAGGGATATGAACCCATATGAATTGGGATAAATCACACAATAACTGATGAAGTTTGGGAAAAACTTCTATTGGTAGGCTAGTCCATTATTATTCATTATGTGGTTTCTTGTATATTCCTCTGAAGTAACTAGTACTAGTCACTGTCAGAGAGAAGATGCTGGACTAGATAGACCACTGGTATGGTGTGGGAATGACTATGATTACTTCATAGTTTACTCAAATGTAGAATAATGTATTTTGTAAAAGTAATGAAATCTCTGAGGCCTTGCTGTAGCAACTCTTCTATTAAAACTATGTTGAGAAGTGGGGATGAGTCTGCACTTCTTTTCAGGAGTGTTGTATTTGTGGGCTATTGAATTATATCTTGATGAGATTTTTACTGGCATTACAATAATTTTATTAAAATTGTAATTTTAAAGGCATTTTATTTTGTAAGAGCATCTACACTATTCAATTTGCTGTTGTACTCACATGTATTAATAAAATTAATAGGAATAATGATACATTAAAAGAATGCTATCATTCCATGTTAGAAGTAAAATGAGTGAAGAGTTGGTTACCATGTTTTGTTAATAAGAAAAGATAACTCATCACCACTATGTAAGAGTAGGTTTCACCCTATTAATATGTATGATTTTAAGTACAGAAATCATGTAATCCAGGTAAACGATCCCCTTTTCCCTCAAAGAGATATTAAAGCACTGTAGTCTAGTTATTACAGAAGGGGACTGGGAGCCAGAATTCCTTAGTTTATTTCTTAGTTCTACTATTGATTGGGTGTGTGATCTTGAGCAGTCATTTAATCTCTCTCTCTCTGTCTCAGTTTACCCAACCGTGAAATGGATACTTGATATGCCTACCTCGTAGCAATGTTGAGAAGCACAAGCTACCAGGCATTTTAGGTCTACTTTTTTTAATTAAAAAGAAAAGATTTTAGAAGACCTAATATTAACAGAATGGTTTTCGTGGCAGTTTTGGGTTTGGAGTTAAACAGTATTCTATAGTGCTTACATTCATCGTTGCCGCAGTTGGCCAGTAGGTGCAACCAGAAAGTAATTAGATAGATTAGAAAGTGACTATTGGCCAAATTTAACTCAGTGAACTGCAGAAAAATAAAAGGTTAACTGTTTCAATATAAATTATATTTAAATGCTTTCAGCCTTAATAATGTAATGCGTTTAGCAAAGCAGGTAGAGGAAATTTCCAGTGAATGGAAAAACAAGTTATTTTGGTCAATTTGGAGATTGGTTTGCTGTTTTGTAGATTTTTATTTGGAAAATCCATGGAAAATTTTCAGTGCTATAGTTTGCAGCTTTAGGCCTTTCTCTTGTGCATGAGTAGGCCTTTCCTGGTAAACATTTAACAAAGGAAATTCTCCTTCCTTTCAGTTCGCCTTATACACATGTATAAAACGAATTACATTATTTTAGCGGTACACACACAATACATCTGCATGCACGCACACACATGCTCCTTCACTAGGGCAAATCTGCTTCCTAAATAAGTAAATCTCAGGTACAATTAGACAAAATATGAAGACATATTCACTCAAATAAGATATGCCTAATTACCAAATCAGTGGAGCTATTCATGAGCTTAAAATTAGGCACATGCTTCAGTACCTTGCTGAATTGGGGCCTGTCTGTCCTCGGTATAGACAAAACTCCTATTTGACCCTGCAGGACTTCTGCCTGGGAGATGACATTAGGATTGGGTCCTATGGCTGTAGTCTAGTGAAATGCCTTTTTATAGCAATATACTGTGTATTGCAAAGCTTGTGTTGTGTTCAGTTAAATAACTTTTTTATCAAATTCGTACTAGAGGAAAGAGTATTTATTCTTAAGTTGTCGTTTTCCTTAGGAGAACCTGTGAAACAGATTCCAAGTAAGTAAAGGAGAAACAGAGCTCAGGAACAGGTTTGCTCAGTTGGAATATGAAGAAGGGGCACAGTAGGCAGTAACTAAAGGTGGGTGGGCAAGGAAGAAAAGATGAGTAGCTATTCCTGTGAGAAGAGAGGAAGAGCCAGTAGAGATACCCAGAGTTCAGAACCCCAGGAGGATACAGGATGACTTGCAGCCAGAAAGAACAGGCGGAAGGCCAGAAAACCTCACCATCACCAGGAAAAGGCAGGTTTATGTGATTGGGGGCTCCCTACTAAGAAGAACAGACAGTCCTGTCACCGGAGCTCATCTGGAGAACAGAAGAGTGTGCTGTCTGCTGGGAGCCAAGATACAGGATGTGGACCTGTAGAAGAGGCTGAAGAGGATCCTAATGGAAGCTGGAAATAATCCACTGATTGCCCTTTATGTGGGAACAAATGATACAGCTAGATTCTCGCTGGAACATATCAAGGGAGATTATGCCAAGCTCGGGAAGATGCTTAATGAAATGGAGGCTCAGGTATCTCCAGTGGGATTCCACCTGTCTCTAGAGGAGGAGAAGGAAGGCAAGACAAGATGGCTCAAGCAGTGGTGCTATAAGGAGGGCTTTGGGATGTTCGACCACTGGAAGGCATTCATGGACAGAGGATTGTTCTCATGGGATGGACTCCTCCTGAGTAGGGACGAAAATAGACTTCTGGGATGGAAGTTGGCATAACTCATTAAAGGAGCTATAAACTAGGAACTTGGAGCAGATGGTTGGGAGATGCTTGTATGATCCCCACACCTGAATTTAACATTGAGGGAAAGGAAAATCAAGTAAGAAAGGATACAGCAATGGAGAGAGGAAGAGTAGTGGGTAGGAGAATGGACGTTCCCAGGAAAGATAGTGCTGATACCAGTCAGGCGATACAGGCAGTAGAATGACCGACTGTACCCAATTGGGTGAAGCCAAGCAGCAACAATTAAGATGATTGTAGATCAATGCAAGGAGCCTGGACAACAAAATGGTGGAACTAGAACTATCGGTGCAGGAAGTGAAACCAGGGACTGGGATGAAATATGGTGGAATAGTAGTCATGACTACAGTACAGGTTTTGAAGAGTATGTGCTGTTCAACAAAGACAGAAATAAAGGCCAACGTGGTGGGGTAGCATTGTATATTAATGATAAGGTAGACTGTGTAAAGAAATTAGAAGTGTTGGAATGGATAAGACTGTGTGATTTTTTTGGGGCCAAAATCACGTTGGGGAAGAAAGCTACGAGAAGGTCCCCCGGCTAGTGCTCAGGGTGTGCTACAGACACCACGCCCCCACCCACCCACCCCCGATCAGATTTGACTGTGGCTAGAGACCTCTAATGCTTTTAATGAAATAAATACTACTGGGAAATGTGTGATTATCGAAGACTAACATCCTAGATATAGATTGGAGGACAAGTGTTACTACTAACATGTGATAGCCGACAGATTTCTTTACCAAATAGTAGCTGAACCAACAAGAGGAGATGCCATTTTAGATTTGGTATTGGTGAGTAGTGAGGACCTTTTATAAAGGAACTGGTTGTAGGGGACAACCTGGGTTTGAGTGATTATGAACTCATTCGGTTTAAACTACGTGGAAGGCTAAACAAAAATAGATCAGCAGCTATTGTCTTTGCCCTTTTGTAATCAAACTTGCATCCCAAGCGGGGAGGAAGATTGTAGGGAAAGGTTGCAGACTAAGCTGGATGAGCAAGCATCCCAAACGGGTGATTAAGAGAAAGCAGACAGCCTACAATGAATGGAAGATAAGAGAGATCGGCAAGGAAAGTTACCTCTTAGAGGTCAGACAGTGCAGAGATAACGTGAGAACTACCAAAAGCCAAGCAGAGTTAGACCATGCAGAGGGGATTAAAACCATTAGTAAAAGGTTCTATAGCCGTATAAATAAGATGGAAAGAAGAAATGGGACTGCTGAGCACTGAGGATTGGGTGGAAACTAGAGATAATCTAGGCCTGGCCCGGCACCTAAACAAATACTTTGCCTCAGTTTTTAATGAGGCTAATGAAGAGTTTGGGGTAGTAGCAGAGTGGCGAATGAGTATATGGAGGTAGAAATTACCCCATCCAAGGTAGAAGTCAAGATCAAACTGCTTAATGGGACTAAATTGAAGGGACTGGGTAGTCTCCATCCAAGAGTATTAAAGGAACCAGCACATGAAATTGCAAGCCCAATAGCAAGGACTTTTAATAAATCTGTAAACTCAGGGGTTGTATCCTGGGTGACTGGAGAATTGCTAATATAGTTCCTATTTTTCAGAAAGGGAACAATGTGATCAGGGAAACTACAGGTCTGTTAGTCTGACCTCAATTATATGTAAGGTCTTGGAACAAATTTTGAAAGAGACAGTAGTTAAGGACAGAGAAGTTAATGGTAATTGGGATAAAACACATCATGGTTTTACAAAAGATAGATTGTGCCAGACCAACCTGATCTCCTTCTTTGAGAAGATAACTGATTTTTTTAGACAAAGGAAATGCAGTAGATCTAATCTACCTGGATTTCAGTAAGGCATTTGTTACAGTTCCCACATGGGAAATTATTAGTTAAATCGAAGAAGATGGGGATTAATATGAGAATTGAAAGATGGATAAGGAACTGGTTAAAGGGGAGACTACAATGGGTCATACTAAAAGGTGAACTGTCAGTCTGGAGGGAGGTTACTAGTAGAGTTCCTCAGGGATCGGTCTTGGGACCAATCTTCTTTAACATTTTTATTACTGACACAGTGGGAGTGTGCTAACAAAGTTTGCAGATTACACAAAATTGGGAGATGATGCCTATACAGAAGAGGACTGGAAATCATACAAAACAATTTGGATGACCTTGTAAACTGGAGTAATAGAAATGAGATGAAATTTAATAGTGCAAAGTGCAAAGTCATGCATTTAGGGACCAACTACAAGAATTTTCGCTATAAGCTGGGGATGTATCAGTTGGAAGTGACAGAGAAGAAGAGAGACCTGCGTGTGTTGGTTCATCACAGGATGACTAAGCGCCAGTATGATGTGTCCATGAAAAAGGCTCATGCAGTCCTAGGATGCATCAGGTGAGGTATTTCCAGTAGAGATAAGGAGATGTTAGTACTGTTATACAAGGCACTGGTGAGACCTCATCTGGAATACTGTGTGCAGTTCTGATCTCCCATGTTTAAGTATCAGAGGGGTAGCCGTGTTAGTCTGGATCTGTAAAAGCAGAAGAGAATCCTGTGGCACCTTATAGACTAACAGACGTTTTGGAGCATGAGCTTTCGTGGGTGAATACCCACTTCGTCAGATGCATGTAGTGGAAATTTCCAGGGGCAGGTATTTATATGCAAGCAAGCTAGAGATAACGAGGTTAGTTCAATCAGGGAGGATGAGGCCCTGTTCTAGCAGTTGAAGTGTGAAAACCAAGGGAGGAGAAACTGATTTTGTAGTTGGCAAGCCATTCACAGTCTTTGTTTAATCCTGAGCTGATGGTGTCAAATTTGCAGATGAACTGAAGCTCAGCAGTTTCTCTTTGAAGTCTGGTCCTGAAGTTTTTTTGCTGCAGGACGGCCACCTTAAGGTCTGCTATAGTGTGGCCAGGGAGGTTGAAGTGTTCTCCTACAGGTTTTTTTATATTGCCATTCCTAATATCTGATTTGTGTCCATTTATCCTTTTCCGTAGAGACTGTCCAGTTTGTCCAATGTACATAGCAGAGGGGCACTGCTGGCACAGGATGGCGTATATCACATTGGTGGACGTGCAGGTGAATGAACCGGTGATGGTGTGGCTGATCTGGTTAGGTCCTGTGATGGTGTCGCTGGTGTAGATATGTGGGCAGAGTTGGCATCGAGGTTTGTTGCATGGATTGGTTCCTGAGCTAGAGTTACTATGGTGTGGTGTGCAGTTACTGGTGAGAATATGTTTCAGGTTGGCAGGTTGTCTGTGGGTGAGGACTGGCCTGCCACCCAAGGTCTGTGGAAAGTGTGGGATCATTGTCCAGGATGGGTCGTAGATCCCTGATGATGCGTTGGAGGGGTTTTAGCTGGGGACTGTATGTGATGGCCAATGGAGTTGTCATAAACAGATAGTAGGGGTTAATAGAACAGAAGTACTTCATATCTTTTTTGCCTGTAAAGCGTTAACAAGATCAGTGAGCCTGGCTGTCACCTGACCAGAGGACCAATCAGGGGACAGGATACTTTCAAATCTTGAGGGAGGGAAGTTTTTGTGTGTGCTGTTAGTTTTTGGTGGTTGTTCACTCTGGGGGCTCAGAGGGACCAGACGTGCAACCAGGTTTCTCTCCAATCTCTCTGATATAGGCTCTTATAAGTTCAGAATAGTAAGTACTAGGTGATAAGGCGAGTTAGGCTTATGTTTGTTTTCTTTATTTGCAAATGTGTATTTGGCTGGGAGGAGTTCAAATTTGTATTTTCCTGAAAGGATTTTAATTTGTACTTGTATACTTAGGCTGGGAGGGTATTCCCAGTGTCTATAGCTGAAAGACCCTGTAACATATATTCCATCTTCAATTTACAAAGATAATTTTTACTGTTTTTCTTTCTTTTATTAAAAGCTTTTTCTTGTTTAAGAACCTGATTGTTTGTTTTTTTTATTCTGGTGAGACCCCAGGGGACTGGGTCTGGATCCACCAGGGAATTGGTGGGGAGAAAGGAGGGAAGGCAAGGGGGAGAAGTTAATTTTCTCTCTGTGTTAGGATTACTTTCTCTCTCAGGGAGAGTCTGGGAGGCCGAGAGAGAACGAGGGGGGAAGGTGAATTTTCCTCTCAGTTTTAAGATTCAAGGAGTTTGAATCACAGTAATCTTCCAGGGTAACCCAGGGAGGGGAAGCCTGGGAGAGGCAACAGTGAGGGAAAGGATTTACTTTCCTTGTGTTAAGATCCAGAGGGACTCGGTCTTGGGGGTCCCTGGGCGAGGTTTTGGGGGGACCAGTGTCTACCAAGCACTGGAATTCCTGGTTGGTGGCAGCACTACAAGTACTAAGCTGGTAATTGAGCTTAGAGGAATTCATGCTGGTACCCCATCTTTTGGACGCTAAGGTTCAGAGTAGGGGTTTATACCATGACAGGGAGTCCTGTTGGTTTCTTTCTTGGGTTTGTCTTGCAGTAGGAGGCTTCTGGGTACACGTTAAGGATCCTTAAGGAAACAGATCAACAGAGCCAGACGTGTACCCAGAAGCCTCCTACTGCAAGACAAACCCAAGAAAAACCAAGAGGACTCCACTGGCCATCACATACAGTTCCCAGCTAAAACCCCTCCAATGCATCATCAGGGATCTACAACCCATCCTGGACAATGATCCCACACTTTCACAGACCTTGGGTGGCAGGCCAGTCCTCGCCTACAGACAACCTGCCAACCTGAAACACATTCTCACTAGTAACTGCACACCACACCATAGTAACTCTAGCTCAGGAACCATCCATGCAACAAACCTCGATGCCAACTCTGCCCGCATATCTACACCAGCGACACCATCACAGGACCTAACCAGATCAGCCACACCATCACTGGTTCATTCACCTGCACGTCCACCAATGTGATATATGTCATCCTATGCCAGCAGTGCCCCTCTGCTATGTACATCGGACAAACTGGACAGTCTCTACGGAAAAGGATAAATGGACACAAATCAGATATTAGGAATGGCAATATAAAAAAACCTGTAGGAGAACACTTCAACCTCTCTGGCCACACTATAGCAGACCTTAAGGTGGCCATCCTGCAGCAAAAAAACTTCAGGACCAGACTTCAAAGAGAAACTGAGCTTCAGTTCATCTGCAAATTTGACACCATCAGCTCAGGATTAAACAAAGACTGTGAATGGCTTGCCAACTACAAAACCAGTTTCTTCGCCCTTGGTTTTCACACCTTAACTGCCTCATCCTCCCTGATTGAACTAACCTCGTTATCTCTAGCTTGCTTGCATATAAATACCTGCCCCTGGAAATTTCCACTACATGCATCTGATGAAGTGGGTATTCACCCACGAAAGCTCATGCTCCAAAACGTCTGTTAGTCTATAAGGTGCCACAGGATTCTTTGCTGCTTTTACTCATGTTTAAGACAGATGATGAATTCAAACTGGAACGGGTGCAGAGAAGGGCCACTAGGATGATCTGATGAATGGAAAACCTACTATATTCACAGGAGACTTAAAAGGAGTGTGGCTTGTTTAGAAAGCAGTTGGGAAGTATGATTGCCCTCTATAAATACATCAGAGGGATAATACCAGTGAGGGAGAGGCCAATGTGGACACAAGAACAAAGGATATAAACTGGCCATCAACAAGTTTTAAGGTTGAAATTAGGCAAAGGTTTCTAACCTTCAGAAGAGTAAAGTTATGGAACAGTCTTCCAAGGGGAATAGTGGGGGCAAAAAACCTAACTGGCTTCAAGACTGAGCTTGATAAGTTTATGGAGGGGAAGGTATGATGAAACTGCTGACAATGGCATGTAGCTGATCTGCAGCTGCTAGCAGCAGATATCTCCAGTGATCAGTGATGGGGTGCTAAATGGGGAGTGCTGTGAGTTACTACAGAGAATTCTTTCCCAGGATCTGGCTGATGGGTCCTGCCTACATGCTCAGGGTCTAACTGATCGCTATATTTAGGGTCGGGAAGGAATTTCCCCCCAGGTCAGATTGGGAGAAACCCTTGGGGTTTTTCACCTTCCTCTGCAACATGGGACATGGATCACCTGCAGGTTTAAACTAGTGTAAATAGTGGATTATCTGTAATTTGAAGTCTCTTTAAACCATGATTTGTATACTTCAGTAACTCAGCCAGTGGTTAGGGGTCTATTACAGGAGTAGGTGGGTGAGGTTCTGTGGCCTGCTATGTTCAGGAGGTCAGACTAGATGACCATGATGGTCCCTTCTGTCCTTGAAGTCTATGAGAATACTTAGAGACTGCAATACAGAATGTAGGAGAGTGCGTTATTTCTTATTTTAAAACAACCTAAAGGATTATTTCCTTAAACATCTACAAGTCATTTTAGTCTTGATTTATTTATTTTTTGTTAAATAAAATAAAATAGAAAAAAATCTCAGTACAGAATTAAATTAAATGAATGACATTTAAAAACAAAATTAAAAACACCCCAAGGCGCTCTACTGCAGAATTCTGAATAAAAATAAACTGTGGACGGTGTCCTCAAGAATCTGCAAATGTAAGTTAGGTCAGACACAGTCAAGAACTATCCACCAAGATCATCTGGGAACTGCTCACCTCAGACATTCAGTTTAGGGCCTATTGCAGTGGTGGGCAAGCTGCAGGCCGCAGGCGGCCCATCAGGATAATCTGATTGCAGGCCACGAGACATTTTGCTGACATTGACTGTCTGCAAACACTGCCCCCTGCAGCTTCCAGTGGCCCTGATTCTCAGTTCCCAGCCACTAGGAGTTGCGGGAAGCGGCGGCCAGCACATCCCTATGGCTGCCACTTCCCGCAGCTCCCATTGACCAAGAAGGTGAACTGCGGCCATTGGAAGCTACAGGGAGCCATGCTTACGGATGATCAACCTCAGCAAAATGTCTCGCGGCCCGCAATCAGATTATCCTGATGGGCCACAGGTTGCCCTCCACTGGACTATTGGCTTAGTTGCCTCAGCTGATCTCCTGCTTGGTACATTTGTAGGCCATAGGCAGTCTGTCATGTAACCAGGACTCAAGCCATATAACGCTTCATAGATCAAAATCAAAAGCCTGAATTGCACTTGGAAATTAATAGGAACCCTGTAAAGTATAAATGTCCATTTACACTACCAAGGACAGATCTTCAACGGGTATCTATTGTCAGGAGCTATGATATTTTATACTAGCTAAGGATCTGATCTCTTCCCTGAATGATGTAAAGGGTCCTTAGTGTAACTGAGAATCAGTACTAGTGAGTCCCTCATTTTCAAACTATCATTTGACCTGTCCCATTTCTTTATTGTCCCAAATATACTACTCTGTAGTAACAAATAGTAATACTATTTTACATTTTATAAGAGAGAACTAATTTTCTCACCTTTTTAAATTCATTTGCTTCTAGAATGCATGGTGGTAATCCTTTAGCCGTACACAGCATCACTAAACAGCAGTTTAGGACAGGACATGAAAATTATTGTGTTCATTTGAAACTTCAGGTGGCAGGCAGAATGTAAATAAATGACCCACCCTGGAATTCCATCAGAATGCTATAATAATTCATCATTGGCTTCAGAGCAGCTTCAGTAGAGGATTCTACCATTCTGTTTTAAAATAGGGTATTAAATCCTGGACCCACTGAAGTTAGTGGCAAAGCTCCTATTGATTTCAATGGGTCCAGGATTTCACCCTAGGATTCTAAGACTACTGGTAGCTATGGTTAAACAGAGTGTCCTAAAAGCATCCTGAATTGTTTAGCTGTGGAACATAGCAATGCTGTGCAGAAGTGGCAGACAACATTGGAGGATCTAAAATTTTGGCCTAAGCCTGCATGTTCAGTGAGTCACTTACATCAGCTATCAGACAAATGCATTCAACAGTGACTATTTGCATGAAAGTTGGGAGGTTTTTGTTGTGTTAGAATTTTTGTGGTTCCACTGTGTCTCTTATTTAGTTTAAGGATTCCACCATTAAAGCCATGTTTCATCCTCAGTTAATAATCAGCTGATGAAATTCTTTGGTGCTTTATTGTAGTGAGTCAGAAGCTCATGACTGTTCTTCACTCGGCTTTTCATTATGCCTCTTGCAACCAATGGGAGAACCTGTCAAGTCCTCCCCTTTTACCTTTTTCTAATCTTCCAAGGATGATTGCTTCCACTGAGAGAAATGTATCTTTTTCAGGAGCCATTTTAATCGCAATTTATTTCTTTGTTTTTCAACCAAAAAAACCCTCAGAACACTGGTTGGAAGTACAGGATAACAAATTTGACACAATTTTGACCTCTGCAACCAGCTTATTGGACAAGTAAAGACTGCAACACTGGCGTACTGCTATGCTGTATACATGGGATGGGTTCATGGTTGAGCTGGGGAAAACCTGTTCTTTATTTTATTTTATCTATATTTCCTCATACAGACTATATGTTTATCCTGTGCTCAAACCAGTCTATTAATTTTAATAAGTGTCCTAGAGATAAAACTGACAATGGGAGGCAGACTCTTTGGTTTGCAGCCTCTAATAGCTAGAATGCAATAAACAAACACCAGTTATCACTATCAAGAATAGACTGGAGGTTCCTTTCTAAGTAACTCCCTTGTGATCAGATTCACCAACCAGTTCAATGTTTGTTTTTTAACAACATGCCTTGCGTTCATTGTCCTGTCTTGGAGATGAACCCTCCACTGTTTTTTTTTTTTTTTGTTTTGCCGCCAGTGCCATTAGTCAAGACTCAAGTTATCTTTAATGTTGTCCCAAAATAATACTATGCTATTCCTGAGGGCTAGTAACATTATATGCTATTACATGCAAGCCCTAGGTGTGAAAATAACAGGTGGCCATTGTGAAGCAGAAGTCAAGAATTTATTTAATTCTCTTTATCAAAAAAAGAAATAAAACGCATGCTACAGTCCAAGCCCTTGCACTATTCTGGTGGCACGCAAGGACTGGAAAGCAGCTAGCAGAGTTGGCATAGCTGGCTCCGATGTCTCTTTCCCTGAAGCAGTGTCTGGTATAAGGGGTGTGTCAGTGGCATGATGAGGATATATAAAGCTCTTGCGGTCCATAGCTGGCGGATGCCTCTTGCAAACTGTTACCATTCAGAATAATTTAGAGCAGTCCACAAGGTTCTAAAGCAGGGGTGGGCAAACTACAGCCCAGGGGCCGCATCTGGCCCTTCAGACATTTTAATTTGGCCTTCGAACTCCCGACAGGAAGCAGAGTCCAGGGCTTGCCCTGCTCTGCACGTGCCATGGCTCTGTGCGGCTCCCAGAAGCAGCAGCATGTCCATCCTCCAGCTCCTACGTGCAGGGGCAGCCAGGGGCCTCCACATGCTGCCCCTACCCCAAGCGCCACCCCTGCAGCTCCCATTAGCCGGGAACCGTGAGCATTCATGCCCTGCCATACAATTTCCATACCCAGATGTGGCCCTCAGGCCAAAAAGTTTTCCCACCCCTGTTCTAAAGTATGGTGAAGCTGGCATAGAACCAGCCCGAGGACCAGGGAGCTGCAACAGGCTCCTTTGTGGTTTCCCCCTCCTTGGGTGCACCTGAGAGTCTCTAGCACATGGACTTGTTAATATGAAGTTTTAGCATTTAATTTTTTTTTAACATTGAAATACATGATCCAAATCGATTATCTGTATATCTGTATGCTCAAATGAATTGTGACTACCTTTTGACTTTGTCTTTGAATTGCTAAGATTTCTTTTTTGTCATTATGGTGTTGTTGTCAACTATGTTAGGGATTCAAGCTGAGCTTTTTGTAATTATGAGAATTTTATAACTCTTGCCTGTTTGACTTTTTGTTATAGATAGCTTACTGTAACTTTATTAAAGGGTGAATAAAATGTAATATAAAAATGCATGAATTTACATATCCTGTAACATTTGAAATACTTTTATGAGTGTGTCCACACACACACACACACACACACACCCGGACCCTCGCTAGAACACGAGATTTGGGATCCATGCGTGGTACCATGTTAATGGAAGGACTGCGTTAAAAATGAGTTGCAATTAAAGTAATTAAATTCGGGGTCCATGGCCACAACTGCGTTGTATGCAAATTCGCGCTATATAGACACGTGTTCTAGTGAGAGTCCAGTGCATATAAGTTGCAGTATATGAATCCTAATTATTTTATTCCCATTGACAAAGGTTTCAGACCTTTTAATGCTTATAGGAAATGATTTTAAAGTAACTATTTTTTAAAGAAAAAAAATTGACCTTTAGTTATTCAGACACGTGTAGCCTTAAAATTACAAACAGATTCATCTTACTTTTAAAATGTAAGAATTGTTTTCTTAAATAAACACAACAAATAAGAAAACTCAACCTATCATGGCCTGAGTTCAGCGTTCTGTGTTTCTCCTAGGAGAACTGCTGACACCAGATTACCCGTACAGCAGAGCAGGAAAGCTGCATTCCCTATGCTTTCAAGTGTTTAGTGATGTCAGGTCCTTGCAGAGGAAACATAATACCTGGTGGATAAACGAACCGGAAATATTTTTCAAACTTTGTGTTTCAAAATGTATTGACAGTATATGTAACTTTAAATTCAACCCCTGAATTTTGTTAGGCCCCAGTCCTGCACACACACATACTTACCTTTATGCACACAACTAGACCCTTTGAAGTCAATGACTTCTGTGAGAACAGGATCAGGCAGTTGAACCAGAAAGTGAAACTGTCTAGAAACAAAAATTCAGCAGAGTATTGTTTTTTTTCATTTTTCCAAACTGAGCATGAGGCAAAACATAAACAACTAATAATATTGGCTAGTATAGGTATTCGTATTATATTGGCATTAAGGCCTGATGCAAAGCCCTTTGAAATCAATGGAAGGACTCTCACAGACTCTGGGCTTTGCATCAGACCCATAGTAACACAGGCAAGGACATTTGCTTTGACCAAAAAAAAAAAAAAGTGGAAAAATCTCCAGTTTTTACCTCCTACTTGTTTCTATTATCAAACAGTCACTAGTCTTATTTTAGACATGACCTTAGTGTTCTTTCCACAGTACACAGGCTGAATGACATGTTATTCAACTTCTTCTACAATATTATGATGTATCTGTTTTTATATTTAGCTGTAACTTTTTTACTCTCCATATAAACAAGCCCACCTAGTGCAACCACAACCTATCCAGGGAGAGTGTTTCCATTCCCCTTGGTTTAATTTGGACAAATTTGGCACAGAATACTGTAGTATTTCCATAATAACATTTGAAACAGGATGCCTGCTTTGTTGACATGTGGGTCTAAAAGTGAGTTTTACCATGTGCCAGGAAATTGCATTCTTAAGGAAAATCTAGACATAAATTTTGTACAATCAACACTTAATTTTTGAAAAGTCTGGCAGTAAGCTGTTATATGCCTTGTGGGTTTTCATACTAGTCTTTTACTTGATATAAGTAATACCCTTTCTGCATTCTGATCCTCTGGTCCAACTCAACTGAGCTCACTAAAAGACTCAAGAGAGGAGAGGGAGTAAAGGTGGCTGAATGCCACTTTTATGTTCCCCTGTTACTTAATGTAGCTGGAGATTGGTTTGGGCCCAGCTTAAATTAGAGCAGCCTCTGGGTTGCTTAAAATGATACCTGCTTGTACTAGCTCTATAAAGGCTGTTACACTAGTCATGGACCACGACCCTCTTATGTTAGATGCTGTATAAACAGAACAAATACATGGTCCCAGATCTGTGAGGTAATGAGTGTCTCACCTTGTGAGGTCCTTGAGTGCTTTCATTTCCTGGGATCTGAGTACAATCAGTGCCTCACAGAAGGCACTCAGCATCGGGTCTGTAGACACTGACGTGTATTTAACTAGGAAGGTTAGGTGACTAGTGCTATGTAAAAATTTTTATTGAAATTTGTATTTGCCTAACTATGGCCCCAACAGTATAACTTGCTGCACTTCATGAGGAGTTTTCACCGATCCTTTTCAAAGCATGTCGAACCTCATAGACAGCAAAAAGAGGGCATTTAGTGAAAGATTTCACCCAAACCAGTCTGATTTGTATTGCTAGAGGATTGTTACAAAACTGGCAAAATTCACCAATCTCTTTGCAGAACTCACAGGATTTTTTGACGAGTTCAATAATGTGACCAGCTAGTTTAATCAGTGATAGGCTGAGCTGGATTTTTTGAGAGGTGAAGAATAATAGGGTGTTACATAACCATGGAACTCAAAGCAAAACTAAGGGATATGAAACCATGCAAGCTTAATCTATCAGGAGAGTTTTTTGTCAAAAGTTGTGCCAATAAAAATCACACAGCTCTATAAATAGGTATATTTAATTTGTGTGTGTGTTCGTGTACATGCATATGTACATGCATGGGTTCATGATGATTATGGAAAAAAAATACAGTTCTTAGTATTTTAAAGACTTTTTTTCCTAGAGACAGTACATTTAGGTTCTCTCCTTAAAGCCAAAGACATGTACTCTGTCATGAGGAAGCTTACAGAAAAAGGAAGGGAAAGTATTATGCAGCATAGTGGGACTATAGTAACCCTTTATCAGTGATACATGGCCAAACAAAGACTGCAATAGAAAACTGAAAATGTATTAGGAGCGGAAAACATGATGTGTGAAGTGTTTCCTTTTCCCTCTACATGTTTATGACAACCAGACAAACAAGAGATTTTCATGGAGTGTATCTTTAACCTTTTACATTTTACAATAGGATGGTACTGAAGTACTGGGTAACATGCACATTATGTGCAGTAGCTTCTGGGATAGCAGTTAGGGGGCTAACCATTCTTACTAGTTCTGTTCCTGTAATACCTGCATTTATTCTGTGGTGTGTTAGAATACCATACTTGCTCACAAATTGAATGGAAAAGCAGCTGAATGCTTTGGACAGGAGGGTTCTAACATAGTAGAAATGGGTCCTGCCCTAAGTGGCAGCTGATTTAGAGTATGAAATGTTTATTAGTTATATCTAAATAGTTTGTGATTTAGGGCCTGACTTTCCATTGACTTTTCTATGAGGTTTGGATCAGGCCTATAATGATTTTCAAACTATGAATTAACTTGATCTTTATGAACAACAATCTTTTTAGCAGAATTTAGAAAACAAACAAAAGTACCTACATTATTAGTAGTTCCACTTTGTTTCAGGGCAGAGTGGAATTCAGGGTACATTCAACTCCCAAAGTCTGGGAATAAAAAATGCATTTGATCTTCCTTCCCCTATTCATTTCAGTGATTATGATAACATTAGTACCTTAGTAAATGATGTAATGGGAATTAAATCAGGATGACAAGCACAGACCTCTAATTGTGCATGTTAATATTTGATGTAGCATTCTAGGACCAGGCATGCTACATCCCTGCAATCAATCAATGGGAGTCAAAGTCACTAGAGACTGCAGAACTTGCACTTTATAGGATGTATACTGTATATGATGTGCCACCAGTGAATAATGTGCATGATCATGTTTATAGTTTGGTTCATGATCTCTTTTTTAATGATGAAAAAAATTCCAATAACTATTTACTAGAGTAAAATTCCCCTCTGTGCAGAGGTCAAGCACAAGATCAAGGCATCATTTAAATTCTCAAAACGAATAAGTGGGATATAAGCAGGGGCGGCAAGCCACGGGGGGCAGCCTGCCGGTCGCCGTGAGGGCAGCAGTCAGGCAGCCTTCTGCGGCATGCCTGCGGGAGGTTTGCCGGTCCCGCGGTTTCAGCGGCAATTCAGCAGCAGGTACACCGAAGGCGCAGGACCAGCAGATCTCCCACAGGCATGCCGCCCAATCTGTGTTACCAGCGGACTTCCCGCAGGCATGCCTCTGAAAGCTGCCTGACAGCTGTGCTTGGGGCGGCAAAATACATAGAGTCGCCCCTGGATATAAGTGATATTTAAGCCTGGTGCTGGCCCTCTCCGTGTGTGTGTGAGCTTTACACCCCGAATCTGATGATAATCTGGATAGTCACTTAAAATGGCAGTAGTAGAAAATATTAGTTCAACAAAGTAAGAGTTAAATCTGTAGTTGCTTGTGCCATTAACATTAAATCAGGCATTCTTGCTAGCCATATTATATTGATTTTATTTTTGTTTGAAATCATCTTGACCCCATGTTCTTAAATGGATCTGCCATTTCCTGCAACTAAAGCAGTTGCTGTGTTAGTTTTAGTTCTTCGCTAGTCTCCTATTTTTTAACAAGAGAGTTATATGAGAAATTAATATTGTCTAACACAGACCTGTGTGTGGGTCATCAGATATATATATTCATAGGAAGAATACGACCAAAAATTATGTTGTAGAAGGGACATAGAACTGAGTTAACTCTAGCCAAAGTGTGAGCCATACTTTGCCTGAAAGGCACAATTTAGTCCACAGCTTTTGTTAAGGAGTGATGTTGGGGTAGACAAGTTGTGCAGGCTTGTGCAAAGGGGCTTGTTAGTTTTGGCTTCTCTTTAGATGCTCTCATAGACAACAGCACTAGACTTTTATGGTCCTTGTGTTTCCTGAGCATAAGGACTGTGGTTGGGGCCCAGGCTTTACTCAGGGGTATGAGAGGGGAAGACTTCTTGTACTCTGTCTTCTTCACCTCATAAGCATGTAGAGCCAGCCACACTCAAGTTGCTTTTTCCCACTCTGTACATTTTAGTCACTTTGTAAGCGGCAGCAGTAAAAACTGAGGTTATGTACCTGGATCTCTCATCCTTTAACTGTCCTAAAAAAGGAGAGAAGCCCTACTCCTAGTGAGAGCTAATGGTAATTATGCCCTAAAGTTCAAGTGGTAGAGACAAATGGCTTTTTTTGTGTAAAAAATTGTGAGTTCTATTCCCCGTGCGATATGCAAGCAGTTGGTTAAAGACCATACTGTATGTGTGTACATATATATGACCAATGATTATTGCAATTTAAACAGGTTTTCCTGTTCTAGGTTAGATTCAGTGAAAATCTATTGCCATAGATTTTGTACTTTTGTCGATATAAGCAGTGCTATGCTGAGAAAAAGCAGACATATTTTCTTTTTTTTCCATGCCAACTGTAATTGACCATTTAAAGGCATTGTACATTAGTAATTCATTTCAACAGGAAAAGGTTGTTAGTCCTGCATAAATATTTGAAATTGCAAAACTCAGGTGTTTTATTTTTCTGTCACATGACTTTTTAGAAAAGAAAAGTATCTTGTATTTTATTATGGCTATAATCCAGATCCTATTTTCAGTCAGAAGAAATATTAGTTCGATATCATTTGAAGGTTGTTTTTTGGAGATGAAATGCAAAACTAGTGGGAAGGCAGTTTGGTTTTTACTTTAGATGTGTGAGAGTATCTTTTTAAAGGGACACTATCAACTTAAAATTATCACAAGTAATCTGAACGAGTGATCCTCAACCAGGGATATGGGTACCCCTGGGGGTACTCAGAGATCTTCCAGGGGGTACTCAACTCATCTAGATGAGTATTTCTCAACCTGGGGATGGGCTTAGGGGGCGGGGGTTGCAAGTGCAGGCCGGCATTAGGGGGTGGCAAGCAGGGCAATTGCCTGGGGCCCTGCAAAGCTAAGTTATGTGCTTCAGCCCCGCACAGCGGGTCTTTGGTTTCAGACAAGGCTCATGAGTGAAAAACAGGCTCAGGTATCACACTGAAATGTAAGTACACTATTTATAGTCCAGTCGATTTATTTTATAGTTATATGGTAAAAATGAGAGAGCCAACAATTTTTCAGTAATAGTGTGTTGTGGCACTTCTTTGTATTTTTATATCTGATTATGTAGTTTTTTAAGTGAGGTGAAACGGGATATGCAAGACCAATCACATTCTTGAAAGGGGTACAGTTGTCTGGAAAGGTTGAGAACCACTGGTCTAAAATGTTTCAATTATGGGTGCCATAAGTAACACCTAAAATTATAATGGAAAAAAATAAGAAAAATATTATTTTTCTCTTTTTGCCTCACTTTGCTTACTTTGTGTATTTGATAGTACTCTGTATAAAAATGAGAGAATTTGATTGTAAAATCACCACAGGTGTATTTTAATTTCAAAATGACTTGTTTTCATGTAGAGAATGTCCTTGCTAGGAGTCTCTGTATCTTCTCCATTCAGTCCAATCTGTCAGAGGGTGAAATTCACCATTGTGCAGAGAGTCAGCACAATGTCTATGTACATCTTAATTCCAATTTAGGCTCTCAAAATACAACTTACATAAACATGAAGCCTTACATAGGCCTCATGCTGGCCCTCTGTACAGCAGTGAATTTCTCAAGTGCTCTTTTACTATGCAGACACCATGGAATGCCAGTTTTTTTCTCCTCAGGAATGTTAGTTAAAATGTTTTTCCTTTGAATTTTAATGTTAACAGATGAATTTAAGAAAAATGTAACAATGTAAATAAGAAATGTGATTTTTTTTTTGCATTTTAACTTCATTTATTTGTGACCTCCAAAACCAAGATAGAAGTACTACATTAATTAATTAATTAATTAAATTTAAGAACTCTTTAATTCCCCCTCCCCTTGGCCCAGTGTTTTCTTGCCAGTGTTTACATGTCTTGCTAGTCTTTACTAGTCCCCATTGCAGCATTTGAGGGAGACCTTCACTATATTCAGCTGAATGTTGGGATGCACTATACAGACATGAGAGACCATTCTCTGTTTTACAGGATGTTTGGTCTACATCTTAAAACAGTTGAGGTGTTAATTAAATTCCTTGTAATTGTAACTTTACAAAAATGGAAGAGTGCTAACCAATATGGTTGGATGACGTTTACAGAATGACAGAGGAATCTTCTTAATGTGTCAGAAAGTGAACATAGTTAATATAAGTAGCAATTCCAAAATGACAATGTCGTTACGGATTTTTACAGCTTGTGATGGACTCTGTAACCTGAAAAAAATGTATAGCAGCCAGGGGTTTTACTTCCTACTTCTCTTCCTTTCTTTTGTGCGGTCAGATCACCACCACCATGAAAGGAAATGAATGGCCTGGGTTAGCATCTTCCTGTTAATAAATTATAATACAAATTGTGAACGGAAATCAATTGGAATTGATTTTGCACAATGAAAGATTCTAATTTTCTGCCTTACAGTTTTCTCTTATTTCTTACTTTGCAAGTACTACTGAAAGCCTGTGTGGTGAGACACAAGTTGTGCTTCATATTCTAGAGCAGTGGTCTCCAAACTTTTTACACCCAAGATCACTTTTTGAATCTAAGGGCAACCCAGGATCTATCCACCCCTTCCTCAAGGCCCTGCCCTTTCCCCAAAGCCCCACCCCACTCACTCCATACCCCCCATCACTCGCGCTCCCCGACCCTCACTCACTTTCACCGGGCTAGGGTAGGGGGATAGGGTTCGGGGCTTGGGCCGTGGGGTTCGCAGTGTGGGAGGGGGCTCTGGGCCAAGCCTGGGGCAGGGTGGTGGGGTGTAGGAGGGGATGAGGGGTGCAAGCTCTAGGAGGGAGTTTGGGTGCAGAAGGGGGCTTCAGGCTTGGGTAGAGTGTTGGGGTGCAGGAGGGGGTACAGGATGCTGGCTCTGGAAGGGAGGTCAGAGCTGGGGCTTGGGGTGTAGGAGGAGGTTTGGGTACAGAAGGGGTATGGGGTGCTGGTTCCGGGCTATGGGTTGGGGTGTCAGGAGGGAGTTTGGGGTGTTGGCTCTGGGAGGGGACCCAGGTTTGGGTTCAGCGTGCAGGAGGGGATATGGGGTGCTGGCTCCAGGATGGGGCTCAGGGATGGGGGTTGGGGTGCAGCATACTGCCAGGCAGCACTTACTTCCAGCGGCTCCCAGTCGGCGGAAGGCACAGCATGGTTAAGGAAGGCTCTCTGCCTACCCTGGCCCCACACCACTCCCGGAAGAGGTCAGCGCACCCCTGCGGCCCCTGGGGGGGAGGGAGAAGCACGTGGCTCAGCGCATTGCCGCTCTCTGCAACCACCACCCCCGCAGCTCTCCTGGCCAATGGGAACTTTGGGGGCAGTGCTTGCAGGCAGGAGCAGCGTGCACAGGGAGACCCCTGCCCCCCGCCACAGGGCCATGCTGACCACTTTCGGAAGTGGCGCGGGGCTGGGACAGGGAGTCTGCCTTAGCGGCAGCCACGCTGCACCGCTAGAGATTGCAATCGACTCGTTGGTGACCACTGTTCTAGAGAGACCCCTATTAGTGTTCTAGGTTTGTAGGGAAGTGCAGTATATTTGTGTGTTTTTAGCATATCTATTACACTTTACAGGATGACAGAGCTGTGTGTGTGTTTCACTGTCTTTGTGTCTGTCTCCAAATGCTATCCTCAAATGAATGGAATGTTATTGTCAAATTTATTCAGTTGCGTGGATGCAACCTACAGAGCATTTAAGAACGAAAGAAGAGAAGGGTGGAGGAGACATAAAGAAGAGGAAAGAGAACCAGCTGATTTTCTGTGTTCAGTGGACCCAGGAATATTTTAAATGGAAAGATTAGTAAATTCACTCAAATGTATCAGGAGGCCCTTGATTATGAAAACATTTAATTTGATTGTTTGAGGTTATTCTATTCACCTGTGTAATATGAGTTGGATTCAGATTTATGGCTGGATTTAAGTTTTGAGTGTATTGGGAAGTGTACAGTGATATGCCCCCAAAGCTTGATTTGGATGGCCAATCCTCACGCAAGAGAGAACCTACCAATAGAGGCTTCAGGAGTTATGACCTGATCGTCACTCCACTTTTTATAAAAAAGGAGCAGGATACTGACACTTTAGCAAGTGACAGTTGCCTGCAAGTATGCAAATAGCCGATAGATTTGGTACCAGTAGATGGTGCTGAAGAATATGAAGCACAATTCTTGAGTTTTGGAGCTCATAACATCAGTGGAGTAGGCCATGGGACCTGAAGTTATGCAGTCTTGCAGCAACAAGAATATTACAACTGCAGTGGTCACCGTTATAATTCTGACATTTTCTGTTTGTTTGTTTTAAAGTAATTAGTGTTATTACCATAATATACCCAGTACTAAGCATACACTGAAACCTCTTGCTCTGAAATTCTCATTACTTACACAATAAATAGAAATATTGTAATGGCTGCCAGCATAGGTGCCAACTGCTGCTTGTAGTCAGAGAAATATCCGTGTCTGTTACCTGCTACTTGCTGTGGGGACTAGCTTCCTCATGCTTTTCTGTAAAGTACTTATTTTGTTTTAGTGACTTTGCAGTTGTTATGCGCATGATCCAACTTCCATAAGACTTCCAATGACTTCAGTGCATTTTGGGTCAGGTCCTAAGCCACTGTGTCCTGCTTGCTGTGCTCTTGCAAGTATTCAAGTGTACCAGGTTTCATAACTTTGTCAGTGACGTAATGAACACTTAATTGCCATTTGAGGAAGAAAAGCTTCTACACATATAGAAAATGGTGTAACTTGAAATTGTTTCTTTAAAATAGATCCACTGTGTTAGTAAATACACATTTAGCAGTAAGATATCCATCCATATTTAGTTGCATGTGTTTTAGGCCACAGGGAAAGGGAGATTATGTTCTTTCTATTTGTGTATTTACTACATACCTGCTAGCAAAAATAGGAATATTTGGGAGTAAAGCAGGTACATAATTGACTCCATTGAACTAGCAGAGATCTTTGAAGGGGCAAAGTAGAAAAACAATGACTATTGTGCTAAAATATAGGAACTGTTCTTCCTAAATTGGAATATTTGGCATATATTCTTGACATATTATATACAATCTACCTCTAGAATTAAATTTTCAGAACATGGCCTCCATTCATAGTCAAGCACATAGTCACTTGTAGACACAAATAGAATTTTACATGCAACGTCCCTCTCCTCTCATTTTCATTTGGGTTACACACAAACATAGAAATTTTTGCATGTAAAATGCTGCTATTTGTGTGCAGAGTGGCAGTGTACAAAAATCACATGTGCAAGTGATTTTTTTTTTGTGTACAGGTGGAGGCTGGATTGAAATTCCTTTGAAAATTTGGGACCAAATTCTGTGTTGGCAGAACTCCAGCAGTGGCATTCTGCCAGCAGAGAATTTATTCTTTGGTCCTTAAGGTATTTCTAGTAGATGTTCTACTTCTGATTTATTAGTAGCTTTTGATACAATTGACAGGATATTTATTTAACATCTGTCCTCCACATTTGGTATCTAAGGGTTTGTGCTCACATGGCTGACTTATACCTCACTAGTCAATTGTTTCAAGTTTTTGGCGATAAGAATTTCTTTGTTCTTCCAATTAGCACAGTGATGTTCTGCAGGACTTGGGAGTTGGGCCAAGTGCAGTTTTATTTACATTGAATGCCAGTTGGTGCTTTGATTACATTTTTCTGAAGACTATCTACACATTTCATGATATTTAGCCATTGTCTATGACTGGACTCTTAGAATATTTTTTCTGAAAAGTGAACTAGAAATACATTTTTTAAACTAAATAAATATAGAAAGGTGTTTTAATGGCACCAATCATCAACAATAGATAGACAGATTTTTAAAATAATTCACGTTTTAAGCAACATTTGAAAATTATTTCCTGCTTTATTTGCCTGCCAGTACATGAATAGAGAGACTCAGATTTCTCAGGGGAATGAAATGGTTGCTAATTCATAGCTGTGACTTGTTAGGGTCAGCCACTTGCCAGTTTGAACCACTAAATTTGGCCCAGCAGAGGCCTGTATTTCCCCTAGTAAGAGTTACTAAAATCACCAGCACCTAAACCAGTGTAAGACATGGGCAGCTACTGGCACTGTTTGGATGTTAAAGACCCCATCAGCACTTGCAAGAGAAACTCAGTTCCCTGACTCAAGTATTAGCAATTTAAAAGGTTTTCAGTCCACCTTAAAACATGGACTAAACTGATATTTTATCTGATTCTTTCTTTTCTTGTTTTAGGTGCTTCCCCCCCACCCCGACAATTTATCAGCGTGATTTCTATTTCAGGAGTAAGAAACTCAGTGAGAAACTTTTTAAATAGGATTTATTATTTCCTTCTTATGGTCCAGATTCTGATACCTTTACTCATGTCGAGTGGTACCTTATTCTGCAGCTAGTGATGATCTTGATAGTCACCTCGATTTTGAGGAAGATGTTGACAATCATAGTTTGTACTGATGGATCTTCACATCACTCCAATTCAGGAAGAACAACATTTACTGCACTGGCCACCGAACCATGTGCCTAGTTGCGCTGATTGAACTGCATGTTGTTTCCATGCCAGGCTCTGTGTTTCTAGTTGCTCAGCGCAATTCTTCTCCAAGTCATGGGCACCTACTCTTATTGTATAGTGCCATGCATTATTATCAATTACCAGTTGCTCAAATTTGAGTCAGAAACATTCATTCTGTGCAGATTTTTGTTTCAAGGTATCTTTGAAGCATTTCATCTGCCCTGCATGTTTATGATTGCTGGAGCTTACTTTGGAATATCAGACTTGTTTTGATAAACATATATCAGGCATATGAATTACATAGCCAGACTATGTCAATTAGTCAAATGATCAAATGAGCCTCGATGCTGACCAAATCGGCTTTTGCCAAGACTTCTGTACTGGAAGATCATTCCTGCCATTTGATACCCAGCAATTGTCCTATTTGTCGCAAATAGAAACTGTCAAGCTTTTTAATGCGCTGTTGATAACAGGACTATGTTTCACACTCACAGAGCAATGTTGTGAGGACGACTACATTACAGACTTTGATATTTGCCTGCAGATAGAGTCCATGTTGCTTCCAGATTCAGTGATGGAGGAGACCATATTCGGTGCTGGCTTTCTTAATTTACGCATCTACTTCATAGTTGATTATTGTTTCATTGTTCAACATGGTAAGGTTGTTGAGGAGCTGTCTGGTACATAACCTTGTTTTCATTTTGCTGATGGTGCGGCCAAAGTTACGAGCCACTGTAGCAAAGCTGTTTGTGAGATCTTATTATGCCACGTCAGAGCGCACCATCAAGGCAGTCATTTGGTCCTCTTCAGTAAGTTTCATCTCACTCCAGCACCACAATGTCAATATGATATCTTTCAAGCTCTTGTGCAACCAGAGCAGTCCACCTGGCAGGATGATCAGTTTGGTTTGGATGATCAAGGATTGTAAGAATATTACACATTACAACACAGAGATCAAAAGAAACTTTTCAAGGCTTGTTTGAATTTTGACCACATGATGGGATGGCCACCGTAAGCTGGTCAGGGCTTCTTGGGATGACTAGTTTTTAGGGCACCTTTTTATAGCCCCCTCCTTGGATTGTGGTCAGCTGTACTGTTCCTGAATATAGCTACGTAGTTGATCAAGATGCAGGACTACCACAGTCTTGACCTGCCGGCTCTCAGGTTCACAATTATGACTCCCAGCAGTGTCCATCGCCTGTCACTTTCACCATTTCCCCCAATGCCATGGGGCTTGTTGAAGGTTGCATGAGAATTAGCTAAAAGTACACAAGCAGTTGCACACCGACTTGCACGCGCTTTCGGCCAATGAGACCATTTCCAGCAGCAAGGTGAACTGAGACAACTGAAAGACTTGCTGGCTCCAGGTTTATTTTTGGAGTGACCTTCTCGTAGACTAGTTGCCCAGACAAATGAGCCTGGTCCGCCTGGCCAGAGCCCTGTTAGCCAGGGTGTTTCAGAGTAAGTAGTATCACTGGAGTTGATTGGGCTATTTGAAGAATAACTACTCAGCATGAGTAAAAGTATCTGAATCTAGCCCTATAGTTCCAAAGGAGTTTTTATCTATCTACAGCAAATGCTCTAGATAATTCACAGTGTGATTATTGCAGTGGCCTTCTCAGTAGGCTTATTGCATCTTTTCTCTTTGATTTGTAAACTACTCAGATTAGGTTAATTGCCTGTTTATTGTTGGCTCTATCACTTGACTTTTCATTCAGGAGTTTGAGTGACTTATATTGATGAGGTGAGTTGACCACAGGAATGGGAACCCTGCAATCCTGTCCCAACGCTGACTCACTGTTTGACCTTAAGCAACTTACTTACCTTTTTCCCCCTCAGTTTCTTCTGGTCAAGAGGATTAATAGTTACCTCCCTCCCTCACCTGCACGTTGCAGTGATTGATTAATTAGTGTTTGGAGAGCTCTTTGAAATGTTAAAAATGAAAAGTATGAGGGATTATTATCCCCAAGTAAAATTTTCAAAAACACCTTAGAGTCTCATTTTCAAAAGTAATTTTAGGTGTCTACGTCTCACTGACTTTCAATGCATTAGGCTCCTGGTAGCCTGAGTGTCCCATTTTCAAAAGTGACTTAGGTGCATTTGAAAATTTTATCCATGGATGATAATACTTGTCATGTTCAATATTTCAAACACTAATTAATCATTGTAGCATCCATGTGAGGCAGGAGGGCGGTAACTGTTACTGTACAGAAGAGAAAACTGAGGAACTGACAAACAGACAAAACATTTCAAAATTTCAACTCAGAATGTTTCATTTCAGTCTAAAATGCTAAAACAAAATGTTTTGCCATTTCCAAATTCAAAGTTTTCAAAATGTTTTGTTCTGCAATAATAATTCAACTTCTTGTCCCAATTCAAGACAAAAACAGATGTTGACATATCAGAATTTAGAATCAATGTTTGTTTGGCATGAATCATAGTGTTTTCCTCTCAAATTTCCAGCATGTAACCTGAGGATAAGTACTGAATATTATGGGGATTTTCAACTCAATCTGGTACTTAGTATGCAAATTAAAATTAATTTAAAATTAGACTTTTAAGGAAAAACATTTGCTTTGTGTATTACCTGTTTTCTGATCCTTCTTGATAACAAATGGCTGCTTTGTTATCCTTCATGCTCTCCACAGAGTTAAAATTCATTGTGAGTAATTGACATAAATTTGAATAAATTGTGAAGGCACAAAACTTGACCTGGCTCTTTTCTTTCTTACCTCCAAATTTGTGTTATATTGGGTCGCGTTATATCGAGGTAGAGGTGTAAGTAGTAATTTCTCCTGGAGTTTGATTCAACAGTATGGAATAAACCCAATTCAACTGAAATGAATGAATTTTGATCAAATTAATTATGCAGAATGTACATGGAGATCTATTTGAATGTTGGAAGAATAGAAAATGTGTATTGTTAGGACCAGATTCACTACTGGTATATAGAGAGTGTCTAGTGTAATGGCACACCAATCACTACTAGGATTTCTAGGCACTTCTGTAGTGCAAATAATAATAATAATGGATTTTTTACTTAAGTGGAGTTATTGCTTCTTTTACTGGTTATGAATTTGGCCTTTGTGTTTTGCCTGAAATTTAGAATGAAGTCAAAGGTGATCAACTTGCTGTTTAACATCAAGGTGACAAATAGCTGGAGACAGCAGGGCACCTTTTCAGGACCTCTCTATTTTTTTTTTTTATTTATTTATTTATTTTTGGTTTGGCTTGTGATTTTTAGAACTCTGAGGTGTCGTTTATTTTGACACCTGGAGTTTTTCAGGCCATGTTTGTGTGGTTTGTGGGAAAGCATTAAAATGTGTTAAAAGTATAAGAGTGTGGTGTCTGAAGTTTTATTAGGAAGCTGCAGTTTATTATAAGTTATCCCAAGATTGTAAATATATGTGAATTTAGAAATTCTGACCATAAAATTTTGGTGCATTTTTAGAAGCTTCGCTGAGCTCAAAATGGAATTTAAAATTAGCATTTAATTTGCAGTTTACAGGAATGCTGTTGAGTCCACTAGGCCTGAATTTAGAAGTCCCAGAAACAAAAACATAAAACCTTAATTTCTACAAGAATATTTAGCTAACAGTTTCAGCAGTAATACTTGATGTCTACAGCAAAATAACAGAGCCACTAAATGTTATTAAATCATAGCAATTGTGGCTGATTTAAATCCCAACCCATGTGGAGGCGCCTCCTGACTCTGACAGAACTCTGCAGGAGGCACAAGGGTTCACATTAACGGCTCCCTGTGCAGCTGGGCCTTTAGCACACATCAAGGTTTATTTTTCTATATAAATGGCCAAAAAGTCAGTATGATTCTTGCCTTTTAAAAATTATGTAGATGCTCAATAAAGATGAGACAATAAAAACAATGTGAGTGAGTGGGCTTTTAGGCCCATACTTTTCCAATAAATAAAGAATGTAAAGTGGCCTGAATAGTTTTTTTCGCACTGATTGACTTATGAAATGATGTAACTACTATCAAATTTTAAAACATGAATTCAGTTTAATAAACCCTGTATACTCAAGCTTGTACAAGTTTACCAGTTTAAAACCTCACCTTTTCACCCAGTTCTTCCTACGTTCCCCTCATTTGTGTATATACTCTAACTCACATTATTATTACTTATTATTTACGGTGCTCTAGTGCAGTAGTTTTCAAACCGTGGGTCGTGACCCAGAACTGGGTTGCAGAGTGGAAGGGACTGGGTCACAGCAGCTCTGATTAGCACCGTCACTTGTGCACCTCCACCCAGGATCTGGACATGATGCTGGCCATTTCCAGGGCACAGCGCAGTCGGTGGTGCCAGGACAGGCGGGAAGTCTGCCTCTGCACCCTGGCTGCACCACTGACCAGGAGCTGCTGAAAGTAAGCCTGCACCTCAAACCCCTGCCCCAGCCCTTAACTCCCATCCCAATCCAGAGCCCCTTCCTGCACCCCAAACAGCTCATCCCTGGCCCCACCCTGAGCCTGCACCCCTAGCCTAGAGCTCTGACCCCCCCCCACCCCAACCTCCTCCCTTAGCCCAGAGCGCTCTCCCACGCCCTGACCTCCTTGTTCCCGCCTCACCTCGCAGCCCTGAGCCCCTCCCACACCCCAAACCCCTCTTCCCCGGCTCCGTTGGCTCACAGGCATCAACAATTTTCTTCAACTGGGTTACCAGAAAAAAAGTTTGAAAACCACTGCTCTGGGGCAGTGGTCCCCAAACTGTGGGGAGTGCTCCCCATGCAGAGGAACATTGGGGGGGGCACACGGCAGAGCCCAGGCCAGCCCCCCTGGGGGGCAGGGAGGGAGTGCCACTCAGCCCCGCTTAGGGTGACCAGACAGCAAATGTGAAAAATTGGGACAGGGTGGAGGGTAATAGGAGCCTATATAAGAAAAAGACCCAAAAATCGGAACTGTCCCTATAAAATCGGGACATCTGGTCACCCTAACCCCAGCCCAGCCCAGTTCCGCCCTCAGCTGCAGCTCGCCTCCGACCCCTGCTCCAACAACAGCTCCATTCTGCCCCCTGCTCTGCCCCCAGCCCAGGGCTGCCCTTATTTCCTCTCCACCCCCAGGCCAGCTCCACCTCTAGCCCCAGCTCCTGCCTCATCCCCAGTTCTGCCCCCAGCTCCACCATCAGCCCAAGCTCCTCTGCTGAGCCAACTGTGCAGTAATGGAGGCACAGGATTACTGGAAAGGGGGGGTGTAATAGAAAAAGCTTTTGTGTACCACTGCTCTTTAGTGCATACAGGCCCCAGTCAAGATTGGTAGCCTATTGTGTTAAGTGCTGTATAAACATACAGGTAGAGACAGTCCCTGCCCTGAAGAGCTTAAGGTTGGGTCTGTACTAGAATTTTTTGGTATTATAGTAGTATCACTCAGGGGGGTGTTTTTCTTTTTTTTATACTGGCAAAACTCTTAGTGTAGAGGCTGTTATATTGGGAAAAAATGCTTTTGCAGATATCGGTTATTTCACATGGGAAACTGGTAGTATGAGCTATATCAGCAAAAGCACATAACCTGCGTCTGTGCTAGGAAGCTTTGCTGGTATAGCTCTGCTAGCAAACTTTTTCTAGTGTAGAGCTGGCCTCAGCCTGGGCTGCTAAAAACACAAGATATGTTACAGATTAGAGAGCATACAGCTGAATAGTAGCATTGATGTACCAGGATCCAGCACAGAGGTTTATTGTTAAGATAGAGAGGGAACTTAGAGTTCTAGTCTCAAAAGCCTGCAATGGGTACCAAAAGGAGGTACCAGGAATGATTATGTGAAAAGGTGGGTCAATATTCAGATATTAGTTGAGGCCTCTAGGTGTTATCTCAATCCAATAATTAGAATTTAAATTTTCTCCATAACATTATATTTAGCAGACTGGTAAAGGATTATTTTACAATACAACCAACTTCTCCTGCCCATTCCCTGCTTTCCCCTGAAAAATGAGTCAACAGAAGTGGTAGGAGTTGTTTTGTAATTAGGTCTCTAGCTGCTTACTGGACTGATGAAGTTGTGTTTTGTAATAATATGAAGTTATTTTGTTAGCAGACTTTACTTTCCAAGTCTTTTTCCCCCTTCCAGCACCCCAAGGTACAGCTTTACTGGATCAGTTACCATCTGCTCCAGTGTTTGCATTTAGCCTGCAGGGCCTGTGATCTCAGAAATATTTCCTGTAAATGGAATCTCTCATGCCAGGCCTGTCACACAATAGATATATAATTGGATAAATCCTAAACTGGAAACTACAAACAATAATAATAATAGAAAAACATATTGTACTGTACGTGGTCCATGAATCTCTCCAAAATGGGATGTTTGTTTTCATATGCAACTTAAGTATATTTTTCTTTTCTATTTCTTAACAATAATGAAATTAATTTAATAGCTAAATTCAGTGGTGCATTTTTTCCATTCAGCATCTAACCTAAGCAGCTTGCTGTGTTTTAGTGGAACAGTATATTATAGTGCAGAGAAATTTACCTCACAATAGGTCTCAGTTCTACTCTTGGACATCTGTTTGAACTTGTGCATCTATCTACTAAGCTTGAACACACATGTCCTGCCAATGATTTTTAGAAGATACCAGACTAGATGATGTGATGTGAGCATGATTGAACTTGAGGAGAAAACAAGGGGAAAAATCCAGGCTGCCCTCGTACTGCTTCATTTTTTTTTTAAATTGCAAACTATATGTCAATGATTTGGGGGTTTGGTTTAAAAAAATGAAGTGATTTTTAGTCGTTATTAAATGTGACAGATCGATAGCCTTGGAGATTGAAGTTCTCTGTTTATTATCCTCAGAATGTATACAGCAGGGCAATGACATTACAAACTTCTGCACACTGTCCCATTAATGGACTTCACCCCTAGATGGAACTGAGGATAATTCAGATTTCATGTTGATCTTTAGATTCTCTGCTAAGTCTGCCAGCAAAGTGCTAATTGGTTTGAACTGTGGACATGTCCTTTTTGACCTGGACTGAGACCACTTATGCAGTGAGATGGGCACCATTTTACAAAAGAGATTATCCCAATTCCATGTTGTATACCGTCCTCCTTTACTAATAGCTTTAGTGTTCATCTCTGCTAACACTCATAGTTTTCCCAAGCAGTGATCTGATTCTTGTCAGTCTTATTGATTCCCACGGAATTTTTAATGGCAGTGGGAAAATGACCAGCCTGTGATTTCAGACTGCTGCTGCTTCAAAAAGTTGTAAACCATGGCAGGAGGACCAGTGTCATGTGTTTGCAGACTCAGGAAGACAGTGTGTCATTGGTTCACATTATCAAGGCAGTGTCACAACTGGAAACCTAAAACAATTGAACCTTAAATACTACAGAAATTCATTGTTTAGATTTAGCCTTCCTGGTTAACCAGGGAAATTTTTTCACTTTACCACAGGATGAGTGAATTATTAAGACTGTGCTCATGCTGTTATTCCAGTAGTAACCAGTTTTAAAATATATTTTCTCTTTCATTTGAGAGAGTGAGAATACTGTGCACTAGTCATAATTTGAAGGCACTATTCTGAGATGCACAACAGAGCATCAAAAAAGAAATTGAATTTACCTTCAGTGAAGGAGAGTAATTGGTTTTTATACTTTAAAAAATCCCCAACCAGAAGGCTCATCTGTCTCTGACAGATAAAGGAATTGAGTTAAAATGTGAGCACCCTAATTGAAAGTAATAATAGTAATAATAAAGGAACTGCTCTGTATATTTTTCCAAACAGACTGTCATTTATGTACTATTCTAGGCTTATTTATGATAAATGTTGATCAAAGGACCAGAATAAACCATTGAATCCTTTTAAATTGCAGCATAAAAGGATTAAATTTTATCAATGTAGCTCATCCGCCTAGCTGTCTATCTGCTTTTTTTTCTTGCATGGTTTTTTTTGAACTTTAAAAGCCTCTTATTATGGATTTTATGTTTAGCATGGCCAACACTGTCAAAACTGAGGATGAAATCCTGTCTCGATTGAGGTCAATAGCAATTTTCCTACTGACTTCAGTGGTGACAGTATTTTACCCACAGTGCCTTTTAGGCTCCTAAATCCATATTCAGTCACCTAATTAAAGTGGCCTGATTGTGAGAGGTGTTTTTCACCTGCAGCTTCCATTGAGTTCAGTCTGCATTGCAGGTCAATACTGTCCTAAACTGTCTAAAAAAAACACCTTAATATTTTGTGTAAAAACAGGGACAATACTTTCTCAGAGGTGCTGTATGAGGGTCAGTGTTTGTACCATACTTTAAAGATGTGAACTGTTACGTATTGTAATGTAAATTACAATATCATTGAAGACTTTGATTGTAGCATCTTACTAATTTCTGTTAAAGTTTCTATGCAGTACTGATACCCTTTGGTAGCATAGTTTTTCTTCCTTACTCTGTGTGATTGTATTTTTTTTTTAATGGTTGATAGATACATAATAGTTGTAGGCAACCTTGGGTTTTATATAAATATAATTCTCTTTTCATGTTAATGCACAAATAGGATATTCTGTATTAGTAGATTTAACATTGTGTATTAAATATCAAAATATTTTAACCCCAAAGAAAATTGAAATATAGTTTTGTTTTATCTGAAGAGGTATAATTGATTGTGTTAAGAGAATTCAGTGCAAGCTTTTGTCTCTCAGGCCTCATTACAGTAGTATCTGAGCACCTCCTCTACAAAGAATTAGCCTGACAGCACCTCTGTGAGGTAAGGAAGATAACAGAAATGCTGTAAGTGACTTACCCAAGATCATATAGAAAGTAGGTGGCAGAGCCAGGAACTCAACCCACATCTTCTGAGATCTAGACCAATGCCTTAACCACAAGACTATTCTACCTTTACCCCCCAAAAAACCCAAAACAAAACAAAAAAAATCCAAAACCCCTCAACCATTTTATGTGTTTATTTCTTGTATCTTATGTGACAAATTCTGCCCTGGTTTACATCTCATATAACTGATTAAAATCAATGGAGTTATATAGGATACAAGTCATGGTACAATCTTTCTCTTTGAGTTTTCTGTCAATCTATATAATTCTATTGCTAGGACTCCTCATAAAATATCTTGCTGTGTTAATTAACACATTTATCTCTATTTAAAAAGCACTTGCCTAGAGAGAGAACTGAGAACAGATTTATGCCCCTTTAATTAGTTTGCTTCAAAACAAGCTACCCTTGACTTATTGGTTCATAAAGAGACTTGCATTCTTACTCCACATAGCCTTGGTAGTCTGTACTCCCTCATTCTAGTTAACATATCTCTGTATGTCATCAGTTTGGTCATTTCAGTGTCTGCTTTGACTAATAATATGGATTAGCAGTGCAGGATCTGTTGACCACAAATGAGCAATCAAAAGTTGTGGACTAATACTTGTAGTTGGATATACCCAAGTATGAATTTCCAACTCTGAAATATGCAGTATTTGCTGTTCTCTCATTTTACCCCCAGCTACTTAATACATTTGACGTAGTTTCTAGTCAGTTATATTTGTAATTTATATATGCATGTGTGATTACTGGTACAGAAAGCTTGGAAAGTACCTATTGCCAGTACTTCACATGGTTACTAAACAACAATGTAATTGCTGAAACTCCAGTAATAAGGGACTAAATGGTGAGTCGAGCTACATGCCTACACAAGGGAGTGAGAACTAGATTCTCGGCACACAGGAGTAAGTGGGGGCTGCTACCCATCTCCCCAGAATAAGGATATGGGGAGCAGGCAGGGCATAGAATGGCAAAGACTCTGCATTCCTCCTGCTTGCCAGTATATCTGAAATAGCAGGCGGGGAGTTGTAATTTGCTGTTAGAATAGGCCAGTAGCAAAATGACTGCCCTTTATTACTCCACCTCAGTGGAGCAAAGGGAAGTAGGAAAGGAGTTGTGTCTCAGCCAGCATAATGCTTTCTAGTGCTACTGCTAGTGGGTGCAGTATATGCACCACCTATTGCTCAAGGCACAGTCCAGCCTTAATTGACTCTGAATTTGGAGCCACATCCTGTTCCCGTTGAAGTGAGTGGGCGTTTTGTCACTGGCTTTGTTGGAAGCAGGATTGAGCCTCTAAGATGTGGAAATATTGTAAATTTTATGGTTTTACTTACTATAAATTAGCCTCTGTAATAAGTGAAAAGTCTAGAAATAAAGGGATATAAATACTTGCAATTGTGAGCAGTATCATTTTCAAGAGACATTTAAGTGAGGATTTTAGCCTTCAGATTAACATTACCACTTATCTCATCCTTCTGGTTATTTTCACTGCCCTTCTAACTTGGAGATAAAAATTCCTAAATGGCTTTTTCTGTGTTTTATTTCTTTGTCCATGATAATCAGTTCTATTCTGACTGAAAATGAAGCCAATTATCAAGAACAATAAATAAAAATAATTGCATATTGCTTTCTTCCCAGTGGAAGAAAAAGAATATGTTGATACAGAACAAAGTTGGTTGCCAAGTTTGAAGTACCAAAGGCAATGAGGAAGAACACAGGCCCCATCCTAACTGAGGAGTCTAAGCACAATGAAAATATGCCGTACTGATGTCAGACATTAAAATATTCATAATTGCACAAAAAGAATTGCAATGGATTGAAAATGTTTACAGAATATGCCAATCCTGTGAGTTAAAGAGAAATGGAAGCAAGAAAAGCATTTTGTGCTCAATCATTGTCAATGGAAGTTTTGTAATTAATGTCTCTTACATAAGGTCCAATCCTGCATTATGATGAATATTTCTGATGTTGTATTCAGTTCCTTTAATTCTGAGGCCTGTGGGGGTGGAAATCGTTTAGCACTTTGTAGGACTATTCACTGAAATAATTATTCCCCGACCTAAAATGTAGACAAGGACCAAAGCAATGCTGTGTAATTGGAGATGCACTACTATTTGTTAACAAGGATAAACTCTATGTGACCAGTCCAAAGGCTTGGCTGATGCTTACACAAAATGGTATTTCTAGGAGACCTGGATTTGGGAGTTCTTTTAGCATTTCATTAGGTCTGACCAGCTAAGCTAAGAGCATCATAGACAACAGATTTTGGAGAAAGTATCAGTTCTGAGCCTTCATTTCCACCCAGTCTGCTTCCATAAGCCACTGGCTGCGGAACCATTATAGTTCTTAGGTAGTAATTCATCTAATGAGAAGACTTTGTATTGGGCCATATTCAGCATACATAGCTATTGGAGGAGGAGAAAGGGTTATTAAGAGAATGAGAATAGCAGTTTAGCATAATAGAGGTGGATTAAAACTCTGTGATCTTTCTTGGATAGAACTGCCCCTTACAAGATGTAGTCGATTAGAAGAAACCCTTTAGCATTTTTACGTGGATGAGACATTGGAAAAACCTGTTATCTATCACAAGTCCCATTCAACAAAAAGAGAGTAAGAGAATGATAAAAAAAGCAGAACTTTAACATAGTCCTATGAAAAGTAATTTTGAAAACATCTAAATATAATACTGGACCTATTTTTTAAAGCTGGACTCAGTGCACGAGTACCCTGCATTTTGTATCTTCTGTGTGCCTCACAGCCAGCTGCCTAAATAGGAATGTACTTGAATGCATATGGTATCCAGGCCTCCCAAATAAATGGGCACAAGCTTTTATCTAATATGCACATTTTAATACCTGTTTGTGGTGTAAACACAGATTATTTTTTGTCTGCTCTTCACATTTTGCATGGCTTACTCATTGTGTGAGCCATAAAAATGTAGCCCATTATATCTTCTTCGTTTTGTTTCTATTTATATTTCTGGATATGAATTACTGTGTTATTTATTGCCTAAAGTGCTAATGAGATCAATAAGAAAACAAATAAATCAGAAACTAAAATATAACAAGGCCTTTCTAAACATATTTTTGGTATGAAAAGAGCTTTTTGGCAGTTTTTGAGCTGAATGTGAGGTGTCTCATGATCTTAAATAACAGGCTAACATTTCTTTGAAACAAGATCTAAATTTATGCAAATTTCTTCTAGATCGGTGTATCAAAAACTGTAAATGGGTACTCCAGGTCATACAAATTTCATGAATGGAATTTTAACTGTCCATTGATCTCCCCCTTTCCCCCTCCCCGGTAAGCTTGACATTTGATGGTTTTATGTTGGCGTTACTATGTCTTTGTGTTTGATTGAAATTTGTTGACCCAATGGAAACAATGCACTTTAATCTTAAAAAGGTGGCTTAGATGTGAGTGGCAAAAGACCGCTACACATGCACTTTTTGTGCCTATTGCCAGGCTCAAATGATCTGCTGTATCATTTGTGTATGTTATTGATGGGTTTTGCAAGTGTACTTTTGATCCTGTGAGCGTGCAGGTGATGGCATCTCTTACTTGTGTGCACATAGGTGACACTGTATGAAGAGTGCATCTGCTAAGTTGCACATGTGCATGTGGAAGTCTGGTTAAGGTCTCATTGAAAATCAGGCCTAATCCATATGTATTTTAAGGAAAGCGATCAGTTTAAAAAAATCAGTTGTCATATTTGCTTTAGTGACATTTATACTGGTGAAAGTTGCTGGGTTCATGCCTTTTCAGACTGAAGTGCTCTATTTATTCACAAACTGTATATAACTCAGGCAGTGATAATTCAGACATCCCTATACTTACCTTACACTGGTCCTGAACCGGGGCATAAAAGGACCATTAAGGCAGCTTAATTTGTATCTCTGTTTAGCCCTTGCCATCTTCATGAACTGTGGTGATGGTTTTGTGATGAGGACCCCTATCTTCTTAGAAATCAACTGACCACCAATTTGCATCAAAAGGCCAGCAGCAAATAACATTTGGTCTTTGCTGACCTAGGTCAAACTTGAATAGGGACCCTGGAAGTGAATAGTCCCATACCACACTCCCTGAGCTATCCTGGTCCCTCCTCATATCAATTACTAATTACAGAAATGTGTACTTTGTGATTTTTTTCCCCCCATTCATATAACCAGTTACCCTTTATATTTGTTTCTTTTAATTTGTGTACCACAGTGAATAAAAAGCCCTATACCATAAAAAAAAATGCACTACACTTGTGCAGAGAAGAGGAGAAAGAGGAGCATTTATTAGCTATTATATTAATTGTATTTATATAGCACCAGAAGTGTAGAAGTATAGAGTAATACACGCTCCCAGGCTTGAAGTACTAAAGGAGCACCTTATCCACATGCAGTGTAAATGAATATTTTGCCACTCACAGTATTTAAACAAGAATTTAGAAATCAATTTGTCATCATATGACAGGGGGGAAAGGGCCAATATAGTTTTGGGCTGCTTATGTGGAGGCACGAAAGGCAATAATCTCTTCCTATAAAGGTTCTAGTGCAACTGCACTTGGAAAATTTCATTCACTTCTTGGCACTTCACTATCAGAAATATATAAAGCAAAGGAATTATTTAAGGTGGCTGCAGGAAGTTCAAGTAGGAGTGATGGGATGAAATTAAGATAGTAACATTTAGGCTGAAAACAGGAAAATCTTCACTCTTTGGCTCAGATTTCTTAGGCTGTGAAATTGTCTCTCAAGGGAAGTGATCTATATCACAGCGTTTGGGATATTTAAAACTAGATTCAAATGTCTTGGTCCATGACTGGGGCTCCAAGCTAATACAAATAAATAATCAGATTAGACTTTTAAAACTATAGTAAATGTAGCATAGGGAAAACCCCTGCAGTGTGGAAGATAGATGGATTATTATTTTAGTGTCTCAATCTTGATCCCTTTCCTATCCCTTAGCCTACTGCATGCGAATATCAAGACTCCACCTCCCCTTTTCCAACCACTGGCCCTAATAGGATCATTGCTTTCGAGGAGAACAATGCTGAACCATTGTGTAGCTGTTAGTTGGTGTAGGGGAAGCCCAACACAAAGAGAGAGTTCAAGAAGCAAGACCCATCTATCAATCTTAGCTACTTAGACTCCCCCATTACTATAGAATCTGCATGCCTCACAATATTTAATATAGTTATCCTTACAATAACCCTATTAGGTAAGGAAATACTATTTTAACTCCATTTTACAGATAAGGAATCCTCAAAGATCTTGAAAGGTAAACTCCCTAAGGAACTTGCCCCAGGTCACACAGGAAGTTTTAGCAGAACTCCTGAGGTCTCTTGAATCACAGGCTAGCACCCTGACCACTGAGCCATGCTTCCTGTCCTTACCTATACGTGGCAAATGGGGCAAGCAAAACTCTGAAACATTATAGGGACAATTTAAAATGTTTACATTATTATTTCACTGCTGATCGTGTTATCAGCAACAATATCCAGCTATTCTTGGATCGCTGGTGGAATTTAAGTAGGGCATCACCATGTTTTCATCCCTGTAAGTCAAGTTTCTCAAGTCAGTATTTTTAATCAAGACTTCAGCTCTGGAAACACAGAGCTAGTTTAATACAGGATGAATGCATTTGTGTGATTAGTTTATTATAGGATGAACGCATTTCTACAGTGCAGTATTTAGTGACTGGAGTTTAGTGTGAATATAGATGAGTGCATTTTCCCATGTAGTCAATCGTCTAATAATTTGAGGCCTGATTAGTTGACAGATTACAGAACAGGTTTTAAAGTAGACATGAAGAGAATGCCAAATGTATCTTTGCTGGCAATAATCGCTGTGGAATGAAGTTGGCAGAGAGCAGCTAGAACTAGTGGCAAAAGAGAAGTTCTAATGTCTGTAAAAGCAGCAAAGAGTCCTGTGGCACCTTATAGATTAACAGATGTATTGGAGCATGGGCTTTCATGGGTGAATATCCACTTTGTTGGATGCATGTGGGTATTCACCCACGAAAGGTCATGCTCCAATATGTCTGTTAGTCTATAAGGTGCCACAGGACTCTCTTTGCCGCTTCTACAGATCCAGACTAACACGGCTACCCCTCTGATACTTCTAATGACTGGTTTCTCTAATTGTGTAAAAGGAATGTTTTATGATACTTTAATTTGCTGCTTTTAGCATTTCCCATTTTGTCAATCACAACATTCTCCGAGCTATTCTGGGATATAGTATCTGCATGCACTAGCCTATCAAATGCATTGATTCAAGCTAAGCTGTAGATGTGAAAGAGATTCTGATGCCTCAGTATTAAGTGCTAACCACCCTGTCTGTGAGAAAGAAATGCCGAGCAGCAGGTAGAAATGCCTACTAACAATTGTAAGCTTGTTAAAAGGATCGTTTTATGGAAACTAAGTTCAGATCTGGAGACCATCTCTAGTCTATCTCAAAGTTTCAGGATGTTCAGATCCCAGATTTTGATCTGGCTTGTTCTAAAGATGTGGGGCAGTCATGATGTTTGGATCTAGATCTAAATATCCAAAGTTCAGGAATGTTTGGGTCCTGGGTTTGGGCCCTTCCCTACTGATTTCTAATACTACTGGGAATTCAGAGGGCTTACTTTGAATATTTTTAAAAGTGAAGATATGAATTTGCCAGTCATTGGTCCACAGATTGTTTCACTTATGAGAGGATTGGTCTTAGATCCATGTTTAATAGTTGTTCCACATCAAGAATCCAGGATGATAGTGCAGTTATCATCGTGTTTCATCGTTCTCTGTATGCAGTGCTCAAATAGGGTGGATGGAGTCCCTGATTTCTCGCTCCCCTGGATGAAAACAGGAAAAACTATTGGGAGAAGGGTAACATAACACTTCTGGGCTTTTTGTCCCTAGTTCAATGTTATGGCTATGTAGAAAGGTTTTTATTGTTGAAGGTTAAAGGTACTCTGAATTTGGCAGGGAGGAGGTTAAGATGCTTATTTGAAAAGGCTCAAATTTAAGAAAAGTAATCATTCATTTTTAACAGACTCCTTTGTGCATCATAGTAAATAATCTATGATTTCAGAGGGTAGTGACTTTGAAAAAGGGCTTTCATCATGGTTTATATCACTTTTCTCTCTTAGTCTTAAAGTTTCCCCAGAGGTCAATATCAGTTTTTCTGTACTTATGCCTAATTTGGATGGTTAAATTAGCTTATTTACAGAACAATGCAGTTGCACTACCATTTACATTGTCTGCAATTTAATTTCTTTTATAATCTCCTCTTTTATCAATCAGTGCTCTGTAGAAGATGATTGTCTTAGTAATGCTTTGTGACAGGAACAGACTAGCATTTGTATTTCAGTGCTTCAGCCCAGTGGTGTACTACAATGTTTTGCAGCTATGCAAAGTAGCATCTGCCCTACATTTCTCCCAATGGTTTGATTATTAAATGATGAGGTACATTAGGAAACCCAGTTTCAAATGGAGTGGCACGGGCCATGTACAACACTGCATTTCTCCCTAGGCCTGTCAGAGGAGCTAGAAGTAGGAACAGCTAGTATATCTCTCAGGAGAATAATGTGCCATATCTAAGTCTACTCTGCCATCACAAGCCTCAGTCTCACTCTGTAAGTGCATTCCAGAAATTAAAATAATTTACAAGCAGAGGAATACGCTGCTTTTCCTATTCAGCTTTCACTTACAATTCTCAGATAGGGTTGCTTCTGTACCATCAAGAAAACTGGAATGGTAACATGCAAATTCTGGCCTGAACTAATTAGTAGTACCTTTATTGGTCGATCAGCACTTTGGTAACAGAAGTATCTTCAGTGAGAAGAACGAGAATGCAGTCCTTCTGCCCTGCGCCTTACTGTTCCTATATTCATTTCTACTGCGATTTCATCCCACGTATTTTTAAATCCCAATGGTTTGATTATTAAATAATGGAGTACATTAGAAATATTTGCTATCACTTCTGTTTATTTTTGCTGTCTCTTATATTAATCCTAATTCCCGCCATGTACAAGCTTTTAATGTTGAAGTTTGGCCCTGCTCACTCATGCCCATCTATACTTTTCTTTACTGCATTTCCTGATATCATGCTGTTAGTCAGACTCAAAAAATACTTAAGATCCTGACCTGGAAATCCTGCCAATGTCTATTGCTGAATCTATGTAAGGGCCTAAGATCCTGACACAAATACACACTACTTAATCCTTGTCACCTGCTCGGAGGAATCAAAAATAGGTCAGTTTTGCATGTTCACCTTAGTAATAACTCTCAGCTCTCTAGCTACGTCTTCTATTTCCTTCCTTTTGTGCCACACTCCTTTTAGAAATACCTGAAACTTCGTCACCCAAAATATTTTGTCCTGCATGAGGGCCTGTACATCTTTATCAGTCTTTGTGGTTCATCACTATATGTATATAATGCCCAATCTAATTTTCATTAAAGTCAATGGAAACTTTATCATTACCTTCAACTGGAGCAGGTTTAGGCCTTTATAGTAAAAACCATGGTAAGATTTACTCTTGAAAGCTTTGCAGAAAGTCTGACTTTACGGACTGTTCTATATAAAAATACCTTACCCCATAGTATAGCAACTGGTAAAGCCTCCTTTATTAAAATTAAGATTTTGACAAAATTAGACCCTTTATATTGCTAAATTCTGAGAACCCTTATCCCATTGACTTCAGCTGGGGTTAAGGATGCTTAGTACTTGCTGCAAAGACTGAGCACCATTTAGTGTCAGACATGTACCGCTTTCAGTCATGTGGCCTGTTAAGCAGTTTATATAATAAATGTGAACCTTGCAGATCCAAAGTTTATTTTAATATTTCTGCTTATGTTGCTAGGAAACTACATTGTACCTTACATTATGTCTGTTCAAGTGAAACATGGCTCTTGGAAAAATTGTGTGTTGTAAACATACACACATGCATTAAAATACGAACATGCCATCAGTTACTCCCCACACAATCCTATAACTCTAGCACTGTTGCATAAGTGTAATTGTGAGAAAAACTGTGTATAGTTTCTGGTGTAGATACTTTAAAATCAGAGAATTTAAATCGGCATTACTGATTTTAGAACAAAGTCAGATTAGGGAAAATATATAAGCAACTTCAAAGCGTAAATGATGCCTAATGTCTTTATGTTGGAACATCTGAAACCTGAGCTTTTGATCATCATCATCATGTATCCAAAGGTGAAATAGAGGAGGGGGAAAAAAAGAAGGTATCCTGTGAGAAAAGGTAACTATAACAATAAGAAAGCAGATATGTGGGAGTCAGTGTAGCGGTAAGTGAATCCAGACACTCTTTTGTATGTAGGGCCATGAAGGGAATGTTCCAATAAAATTCACATAATAAAAATCTGAGCCCTTTTTTTTTTTTCTTGGTTAAACTTGGATTCACATGTGTAGGATTCCTATGGACTTTGATGTGGCTTGACATTAGCACCATACAAAAGTGTACTGGGAGAAAAATTTTTAACAGACTTGGGGTTCTGGAAGGAAAATGATCTTTGGAAATCTGCAAGTTTTGAATAGGAAAAACACTTGCTCAGTCTAGACTTCAGAGAACCAGATATCTTAATGGTATGATCACTCTAGTGCTGTAAGTGTATTGCTCTAGGAAACAGGATAGAGTCGAATGAAAATTTAATCTTTCTCTTGTCCACTGCTGTACTTGAGATTACTGTACATTGAATTCATTTACTCCTGGCAATTTCTGTTGCATTGTAAAATATCATACTTTTGGTTTGGTTATATGCATTCTGCAGTGGAAGCTGCAATCTATTTTCTTTTATGTTAGCTATTTTTCAGATACATCTACTCCACCTGTACTAGAGTAGACACTTAATACAGGGACGGAAGGGGGTTTTACATTGTTGTAGTAAATTCACCCTCTTGACAGGCAGTAGCTAAGTTGGTGGAAGAATTATTCTGTCAATTTAGCTGGGTCTGTATTGGGGGTTAGGTCTGGATAATTGCATCACACAGGGCATAAAATGTTTCACAGCCTTGAGCAGTGTAGTTAGGTCGTTTTAGGTGTAGACCACACCTCTGATATACCAAACACTGCCTCTTGTCTGCCTTAGGGCAGCTTAATCCTCTGTGTGTACAAATAAGATTTTATTGAATAAATGCAAGCACAGTTTGTATGCAAACTTTGTTTCTCTTTCCTAGGATATATTGGGAACACTGATACATTGTCCCAATGAACCATCTGTAGTGTTTGCTTGTTCCTTCACCTTATGTTCTTACTCATTCATCAGTAAGTCCCTTCTCAGACACACTGTAGAGGACAACAGCATTTTGCCACAGAACATATCTGGCTGTTTCTAATCAATGTGGTTATTATTCCTGAAGTGTTCAGTGGGCACCAGGCTTATTAAGGCTGTATAAGTTACAAATCATGCTGTAAACTGAGGAAACCTCATTCAGTATCTGTTCAGAATAGGCACATTTTAATAAGGCAGAATGAGTGTATTTGATGAGACACTACATAACTCATATAGGCTCTTTTATGAGTCCGTCTCTGACATTAGACTGTTTAATTACTCAAAACTCCATCAAACAGTATTTTGCATAGCCATTTACAATAGCGTGTTTATTGAATTGCATGGCTGACTTAGAGAAATGGTAAGTTCTTTAGGGCAGTGATTCTGTCTGACCTATGTTCTGTGAAGCACTATGTACATTTTTAGATCTAGATAAATGTCTGTTAATTGTTTTGTTAAATAATAATTTTTAAGCTTATGAAGACCCTGTTCTATAACTGTTTTTAGTGGGAGGCAGGAGCCTGATGGAAGGATGATTATTTGTATTATCTTGTGTATGAGGGTCTCAAAATTGCTATCGACCACTCAGTACCCCTGTGAGAGATGAGTAAGACTCCCTGTCTTCCAGATGGGGAAAATGAGACAGAGAAGACAAGACCAACATTTTGAAAAGTGTCCACTAGTTTTGGGTGATCAGTTTGAGATACCTGAGGCCTGACTCTCATTTGTCTCAGTTAGAGTTGCAAGTACCCAGTGCCTCTTTCAGCTAGACAATTTTGTCCTGTTTGTTTAGCCTGGGCTAGAACTCAGATTCCTTTTCTTTGTACTTTAACTATAATATTGTCCTTCCGTGCTTTAGGAGATTCTTTAAAAATTTTATTTCAATAGATCCATCCTAAAGTTACCAGTGAAAAGTTAGTAAATTTGTTTTCTAAAAATGTAGCTGCTTTGGGAGGCAGCCATTGCAGGACCTTATCCAGCTAATGATGATGGCATGGATAGTGGACACTATTTCCCATCGATCTTGCAATTCAGCAAGTCTCTTAAGCACATGCCTAACTTTTAAGCATGTGAGTAGTCCAATTAAACTTCAAAAAACTTAGGGCACATGCTTAAGTATCTGGCTGAATTAAGGCCCAAGTCATTTCACACTCACTTTGTGCAAGTGTAAATGGCTATGCAAGAGATGTGACAGTGGAGAAGCAGGCCCAGTGTATGTGTATATGTCTCTTTTGGTTTATTGTTGGTGACATTAGTTTCTATACAATTTTACAGATGGGAAAATGCAAGCAGAGAGGTTAAGGCAAAATCCAACTTAAGACCAGCCATTCCCCTTGAGGTGTGGGGCCTCAGCCTTTCAAAAAATACAGGTCCATTGACTCTCAAGTTGGGCACCCAAAATTAGAGGCCACATTTGAAAATTTGGGACTAAGTATCTGTCAAGGCTACAGCCCTCAGCTAATTCTCCTGGACCATCCTGCCCTTCAGTCATGCCCTGATGGAAGTATAACTCTTGACTGCTGTACAGTTTGTGAGAGAGTTACAGAGGTAATTCCTATTAATGCTGAAGGATGTTCTGCACATAGCTTCCCCATGTATCAAATAGGGAATAGGTCTCTTATTAACTTTTTGTCTCATAGAACCTGTCTGTCTGTTTTTTATACTGCTGACCATCACACAGTATCTGAGTGCTTTTCACATAAAATTAATAGCAATAGTGAACTCCCGAGTGGACTTCATGGAGTCAGGCACACTCCCCTTTCAGGGTCAGAACTCTGCTTGGAGTAGGGGATTTTGGAGGGGAGGGTGGGGCAGGAGGAGGGAGAGAACAGCAGGGTTGGTAGGAATTTGGGAATAAAAGAGGTTTCAAACAGAATCATTTATGGTGGCCCTGCAACATTTCCTGAAGCTGGTTAGACCTTGGATTTTCCTGATCTCTGCTAGGAGCTTAATCCCTAGCCAGATCTCCTTAGCAAGGAATGCTTTGTCTCAAGCTCTTACATGCTTTCTTCTGGACTTGCCCCAGGGGAGCACAGTGACATGGGAATTGAGAGAATGAAATTTGGTCTTTGATGTAGCAGGGGCTTGATTTATTAATTTCTTTGAAAATTAGGACCAATGCTTTAAACTGACATCAGAAGTTGACTGGACCCTGACAGAGCAACATGAGCACAGTCCTGGTGTGCTCACAGGGGGCCTGAGCCATGGAGAAGTGGGGCAGCCACATTCTGTACCAGCTGGAGGCTGTGTGTCTATTTCATGTTTGGTTTCAGAAACAGGAAGATGTATAGCTGAGTGTAATCAGTCTATTGTTGGAAGCTGTGGCTATGGTGTGTGTGCATCAGTCAGTCTCTCTCTCTCAGTAGTCTCGTAGATATTGAAGAGAAGTGAGAATAATGTAGATCCCTACAGGCCACCACAAATGAAGGCCTTCAGAGAGAAGGAGCAGTTAGCCACCACCATTCTCTGATGCAGAGGAATGAATGGAACCACTGTAATGCTAGTCTGTCTTCTGCTATGTCGTGTAGGTATGTAGTATTACCTTGTGGTCCACTGTATCAAAGGCTGCAGAGAGACCTCACTTGTGTACATGGCCATGAGAAGGTCATATTTTAATACCACTGGAGCTGTTTCTGTACTGCATCTTGGTCTGACCCTGGTTGGTGAATCATTTATATAAAAAAAAAATACCAAGGATGTTCAAGAACAGTTATAGAAGTTATTTTGTTCTCTATATTAGATAGAGAAAAAGAAAACTAGAATTTTATTAGGCAAAAGAGGAAAACTAGGCTGTTTGAAATCTAACCTGCATAGAAGCTATTTAATAAAAATGACATTTTTAATAGCCGCTGTGACTAATTAAAGAGGATAATGAAGGTGTCAGTATTTATACACATACTTGTATTTAAAAAATAAACTCTGACCTTTCTGTACAGGAAAGACAGGAGAAAGAAAGAGAAAAAGAAGAAAAAGAAAGAAAAGTCGGAAGTTAGTCCCAAGAAACTAAATAGGAGACATGACTAGTACAATTGCTTCATGTTTTTAAGCAACAGTAAGCCCTGACAGTTTTCTTTTTTGTTGGTTAATGTTCATAGCCACAAATATGTGTATTATTTCCTTTTTGCCCACAGTGTACTAAGAATCATCTTTCCAATGCAATTAATCCCAAATAATCACTCAGAACAGTGAAAATGCCATGCTTTACCAGTGTTTTATTCACTTTGTTCTCTTGTTCATATTTTAATAGAATGTAAAACTTTTATAATTTTAGAACTTTTCATCATCCACACTGTCCCACTGTCCTATGTAAACTATTTGCTTTCGTGATTATTCAAATTTTTGCATTTTACATCCTTTCTAATTATTGCAGTATATTTCATAAACTAGACATCAAAATACATAATAAAACAATTAATTATATCATAAAGGAAAACAGTTACTCTCTATATAACATAATGTTTTCCATCAAGCTTAGTGTTTAAATAGATAAAGGTTTAAGAGCCTCCACATTTTCATTGCTTACGTATAAGAATAAAATTACTGATGATGTGGGGGAAAAGTGGTCATACACTACGCACAATCATAACTCCACACTACAATTAAAAAGATCAGCAGTGAAATAATTAACAGTGTTATTTAAATTGTCATCAGATTCACACAGGAGCCATCTTAATCTGTCTGGCTGTAGTTTCAGTATCACATCAAGCTGCAGTCAGAGATTTGTTTTGTAATCCTAAAGTTGAGAAACTTAATTTTTAAAACAATGAAATCTTAATCTTTGAGACCAGCAGAGAAAAGCTGCTGTGGAAAACCACTGCATTCCTGCTCAATTCAAATTCTGATTATATATTTTACAGTGAGGTTTTAAAGTTTTTTTTTTTTTTTTTTTTTTTTAATATAGATTGGGAAAAACCCTCAATTCCTTCTGCTTGTGAAATCAAAGAACTAACAAGTAAGGGAGCATAGATTGATACAGGGTGCGTGCAATTTGCCATTTGCAGTATAAAGGTCATTTTCATTTACCAGCTGCTAATCCTAAAATCTAAAATGTTCTACTTGAAATTAAGGCCGAGCATACAGGCATAGAAAGCCTTTGCTTTCAGTTTTAGTAATTGTTTTTTTACCAGCATGGACGCTTATCTGACTTTATAATACTTAAAGAAGAATCTGCAATCTATACTGAACCTCCCAACCAACTATTGTCAACTATTTGTTATTAAACATAGAGAGACTTGTACATTGGGAATTACCCAGAAGAGTAAAATCAGGGATAAAATAAATATGAAACAGTCTGTATTTTGATACTGTCTTTGTTGACTTTCTGGTTTAAGGCATCTGTCATAGAATCATAGAAGATTAGGGTTGGAAGAGACCTCAGGAGGTCATCTTGTCCAACTCCCTGCTCAAAGCAGGACCAACATCAACTAAATCATCCCAGCCAGGGCTTTGTCAAGCCAGGCCTTAAAAACCTCTAAGAATGGAGATTCCACCACTTCCCTAGGTAACCCATTCCAGTGCTTCACTACCCTCCTAGTGAAATAGTGTTTCCTAATATCCAGCCTAGACCTCCCTCACTGCAACTTGAGACCCTTGCTCCTTGTTCTGTCATCTGCCACCACTGAGAACAGCCAAGCTCCATCCTCTTTGGAACCCCCATTCAGGTAGTTGAAGGCTGCTGTCAAATCCCCCCTCATTCTTCTCTTCTGCAGATTAAACAAGCCCAGTTCCCTTAGCTTCTCCTCATAAGTCCTGTGCTTCAGCCCCCCTCATCATTTTCGTTGCCCTCTGCTGGACCGTCTCCAATTTGTCCACATCCTTTCTATAGCAGGAGGCCCAAAACTGGACGCAGTAATCCAGACGTGGCCTCACCAGTGCCTAATGGAGGGGAATAATCACATCCCTCAATCTGCCGGCAGTGCTCCTACTAATGCAGCCCAATATGCCGTTAGCCTTCTTGGCAACAAGGGCACATTGCTGACTATATCCAGCTTCTCATCCACTGTAATCCCCAGGTCTTTTTCTGCAGAAATGTTGCTTAGCCAGTCAGTCCCCTACCTGTAGTGATGCATGGGATTCTTCCATCCTAAGTGCAGGACTCTGCACTTGTCCGTGTTGAACTTCAGATTTATTTTGGCATAATCCTCCAATTTGTCTGTCACTCTGGACCCTATTCCTACCCTCCAGCATATCTACCTCTTCCCCCAAGTTTAGTGTCATCTGCGAACTTGCTGAGGGTGCAATCCATCGCATCATCCAGATCAGTAATAAAGATGTTGAACTAAACCAGCCCCAGGACTGACCCCTGGGGCACTCCACTTGATACTGGCTGCCAACTAGACATTGAGCCATTGATCACTACCCGTTGAGCCCAACAATCTAGCCAGCTTTCCATCCACCTGATAGCCCATTCATCCAATCCATACTTTTTTAACTTGCTGGCAAGAATACTGTGGGAGACCGTATCAAAAGCTTTGCTAAAGTCAAGATATATCACATCTACTGCTTCCCCCATATCCACAGAGCCAGTTATCTCATCATAGAAGGCAATCAGGTTGGTCAGGCATGACTTGCCCTTGGTGAATCCATGTTGACTGTTCCTGATCACCTTCCTCTCCTCCAAGTGCTTCAAAATGGATTCCTTGAGGACCTGCTCCATGATTTTTCCAGGAACTGAGGTGAGGCTGACCAGTCTATAGTTCCCTGGTTTCTCCTTCTTCCCTTTTTTAAAGGGCACTATATTTGCCTGTCACTGTGGAATTAGAGAGACTTATTGACAAGTGTTGCCAACTCTTGTGATGTTTTTTGTAAGTTTTGTGGTATCTGATAGTTTTCTTAAAGCCTTAGCTCTTGGAGTTGTGATTCTGTGAGAATCCCAACATTGGGTTTTTTTTGTGTGTGTGTGTGTGTTTGTTGTTGTTTTTTTTTAAAGAACGTTTCTAGCCCTCGTGGTTGCAGAGAAAAGCTTGAAAACATGACCCAAGTGCAACCTCTAATGACTCAAAAACCAGAAGGCAAAGAAAAAAATATTATTTTTAAGCCAAACTCATGATTTTGGGAGCCTGACATGATTTTTGAATGCCTGGGGTTGGCAGTACTGTACTGACATCCTAACTGTGTGGGATTCTGGCTAATGTGGTTTAAAACTCAGAGCATGATCCTTAATGGCTCACACAGGTGTTCAGTGGGGCTCTGGGAGGGCGGTTTCCAGTGAGAGGGAAAACTGGATAACTCCTACAGAAAGTTTTTTCCAAATGACATTGAGTGTCAACACTCTGAAGCCCCTGTCTTACTACTTGGTCTGGGGGGAGCCTCTTTGCTGTCAATACAGTCACACCAGTCCAGGGATTTGCACCAGCAGATCCAGTTGCAGGAAGAGGGTCTAAATGTCCCATGTAGATACAAATATTTAAGTACTTTATAAATCGATGACCAGCCTTTCATAGAATCATAGAAATGTAGGATTGGAAAGGAACTTGGGAAGTTATCAAGTCCAGCCCCCTGCACTGAGGCAGGACCAAATAAACCTACAGTATTCCACAGCCTCCTTTGGAAGCCTGTTCCAGAGCTTAATTACCTTTGCAGTTAGAAACCCTTTTCCTAATATCTCTGTTGCTGCATGTTAAGCCCATAACTTCTTGTCCTACCTTCAGTTTGGTTGCTCATATAAAAGATTCGCCGTTATTGATGTAGGCAGAATAAAATCTTCCAGTAGCTCATGGTCAATCCATCACAAAAAATAAAAATGGAAAAGTACAGATTTCAGACAACTAGAACTACAGAAGAAGGCTTGTTTCTACTGTATTGTTACATTTTTGTCTGTTTTTCTTCCCCCTTCATATTGCTTTATTAATGAATTAAATTTAAATTGCTGTGTACTGTACATGATATAGTAAAGTTTAATTTTTTCCTGATCATTTTCTGTTAACACCTAGTGACTATTTTTGTGTCTTTGTTATGGAGAATATTTAAGAAAAATAAGGGATTAGAAACTAATATTGTTGACAATCTGCAGTTAACAAATTCAGTACAGAACATTACAATATAATCCCTATATATTAGCTCTATCTGAATATAAGGGTCCTCCTGTTTTACATAAGAACGGCCGTACTGGTTCAGACCAAAGGTCCATCTAGCCCAGTATCTGTCTACCGACAGTGGCCAATGCGAGATGCCCCAGAGGGAGTGAAGCTAACAGGCAATGATCAAGTGATCTCTCTCCTGCCATCCATCTCCATCCTCTGATGAACAGAGGCTAGGGACACCATTCTTTACCCTTCCTGGCTAATAGCCATTTATGGACTTAGCCACCATGAATTTATCCAGTTCCCTTTTAAACATTGTTATAGTTCCAGCCTTCACAACCTCCTCAAGTAAGGAGTTCCACAAGTTGACTGTGCGCTGTGTGAAGAAGAACTTCCTTTTATTTGTTTTAAACCTGCTACCTATTACTTTCATTTGGTGATCCCTAGTTCTTGTATTATGGGAATAAGTAAATAACTTTTCCTTATCCACTTTCTCTACATCACTCATGATTTTATATACCTCTATCATATCCCCCCTTAGTCTCCTCTTTTCCAAGCTGAAGAGGCCTAGCCTCTTTAATCTTTCCTCATATGGGACCCTCTCCAAACCCCTAATCATTTTAGTTGCCCTTTTCTGAACCTTTTCTAGTGCTAGAATATCTTTTTTGAGGTGAGGAGACCACATCTGTACACAGTATTCGAGATGTGGGCGTACCATGGATTTATATAAGGGCAATAATATATTCTCAGTCTTATTCTCTGTCCCCTTTTTAATGATTCCTAACATCTTGTTTGCTTTTTTGACTGCCTCTGCACACTGCGTGGACATCTTCAGAGAACTATCCACGATGACGCCAAGATCTTTTTCCTGACTCATCATAGCTAAATTAGCCCCAATCATATTGTATGTATAGTTGGGGTTATTTTTTCCAATATGCATTACTTTACATTTATCCACATTAAATTTCATTTGCCATTTTGTTGCCCAATCACTTAGTTTTGTGAGATCTTTCTGAAGTTCTTCACAATCTGCTTTGGTCTTAACTGTCTTGAGTGGTGTAGTATCATGAATTTAGCAGCGGGGTAATTCAACTTCTACACTAACATAGCCCTGTGATTCTTTAAGACTCCTTCTCTGAGTGACATTGTGGTCTAGTAGTTAGCAGGGATCTCAATCTCAGATCACCACGTGGGCCACATGAGGACTAGTACATTGGCCTGAGGGCCGCATCATTGACACCTTTTCATACAAAGGTGCAAAAGCCCCCCCTAACCCCACCCCTACTCCCTCCCTTCCATGAAGCCCCACCTCTGCCCCACCTCTTTGCCTGCATCCCTGAGCGTGCAGGTCCCCGTTCCTCCCTCCCTCATCTGGAGGTAAGCAGAGGAATGGGGATGTGGCTTGCTGGGAGGGGGCGGGGGATGAGGGGAGCTTGGAGGCCACAGGGAATAACTCCAGGGGGCAGAGGGAGCTTGGCGGGCTGCAGCAAATAACTCCATGGGCTGCGTGTTTGAGACTCCTGAGTTAGAGCAAAAAATAGGGAATGAGAACTCTGCCACTGAATATGCCTTGTGACTTTGGGTCAGTCTATGAGCCTGTGTGTATACTCACCTGTAAAATGGGTCTAATAATGTATGCCATCTTCCAAGATCATTGTGTGGCATAATTCACCAAGATTTGTAAGCACTTTCATGTCCTCAGGGGAAAGATGCTAAGGGTGGGAAAATAATTACAGTTATGTATTTTTCATATGATTTAGTATCTTGGGAAGAAAAATATCAGCGAGATTTTCCACCATAGGCTAGGCCTGTCTTATCTCACTTTCCGCTGCAGCAGTCAAGAAAGACTAAACCAGTTCCAGCCTGTGTACGATGTAATACAAGTATTCGGAAGTGGGCTTTTAGTTTAATAGTTCCAGCTGGTTGGCCTGTTGGCCCATTTATTTGATTAATCTTTGCTTACTGGCTGAAATAGATAATTGGTCCTCTTCCCCTTCAACATTTACTTCCGATTTTTTTTCCAGATATGAAGGGTGTTGAATTGTGTATATATTTTTAAATGTGACTGTATTGTAGAATAGATTTATGCCCTTGAACACTATTCAGACCTCATAACTCATTTCAAATGCAAGTGGAATGGATTAAAACAAGAGGACTAGACAAGAAAATCTGGGCCTTATCCAGTGAGCTATGAGTTCCTTAATCCTCTCTCCTTGAAATGACAGTAGTATCTCCCTTCTTTTTTTATTGTGATTTCATATTCTTTGTTAAATACTATGCCTCAATGAGAATCCATAGCTTTCTTCATTCTGGCTATGATTATGGAGCTACGCCCATTTAGGTTAGTTGAGGATCTGGCCCTATGTCTTTAAAGAACCACTTGTATCTTCATAGAATTGAGCCTTTTTCAGTCCTTAACTCAAAATGGACAGGGTCTGAAGATTTTAGTAGTCTGAGCTCTTGGACTTGCTATATTCAGACCACTGTCAACAAAGCAATGCTAGAGCAAAGAAACAGTGACAATTAAGGTCTAATATCTCGTAAGTCACTAAGGCTAGAAACAAACGCATTATATCGTTGGAATGCTGAGTCAGTCATGTTACTGTTCCAGCAGTGTAAGGCATTTGTTTCTAGTACTGCTGTATCACAAGATACTGAACCTTAAAATATATACATTGATGATTGTTAATTCAGATTGCAACATGATTATGAGGATCACTATGTCAAGAACTGTTAAATATATTAACCAGTTCTTTATACTATCTGAAAGTTTGCATCCCTAGTTTTCGAGTGGCACAAAGGAATACTCTCAGTCTAATGAACCTTTAGCTACTGGCTGCTGAAATCATACTTTAAATGGTGGTGGTGGCAATCCAAGATATTATTCAGTATTGGATGCGACTAATGCTCATTATTTCTGGCAATACCAAGGCTTTCAGGATTAGTTAAGTTTCCCAGACATTGTTTAAACAAAAATAAATAGTGAATCCCTGAGCTGATATATGCACCTTTTTCTAGACATCTGTGGTTTTCAGTGGCTTCTTTTAGATTTTTACTACTGTATTTTTAAGGAGTTAAAAGAGAATGGGTCTTTCATGTGAAAAAAGCATCTTTCTACCATTGTTTTATCTTTTCACAGTTATGTGTAAGCATCAAACCCTCTGAACTCATGTGGGCAAACTCTTCTCAATGTCACCTATTCAGACCTATTGATTGCATTGATTTATGGTCCCCAATTTTAGAATATTTATCATTAACTTTGATAGATATTGTAATGAACCCAGTCCTGGGTTCAGTTTTAATGAAAGTGTATGTTGCTCAAATAGCCATTCAGTCTTAAATCTGCTCACATATTTTGCTCCAGTTCTATAAAATCAGAAGAATGTCTCATCTGAGTACTACATATTTCTTTAAGTACAGTTTGGTGTCAATTTTCTTGATGTTTCAAAACTTTAAGGCAGCTCAGTCATATTTTGTTGATATATTTGCAGTTCTAGAAGTATTTATTTGACCTTGTTTTTGTAAACAACAAAATCTATGAAAACCATGATGTGTCTGACATAGGCTTTGGTACTGATTGATTTTATAGGTCTGTTGCCTTCAGAATACTTCAACTTATATTTCTCACAAACATTCAGTTGCATTGCTTTTGTTGCACTTAATTCCTGTACCCTGATACTTTTAGCTCGGAAAATAAAAAACAAAAATTAATTTAAGAAACACACGTTTTGAGAAAAAGTGTTCAACTAACTATCTCCACAAAAGATTAGAGGCATTATTATGATCCACAATGTGTGGATAAAATATACACAACAAATAATGAAGTGCATCTTTTCCAATACATTTAATAGCATAGATTGTCTTAAGCTTTATACTCTTTTGTGGTAAGGCTTTATCACTTAATACGAAGACAGATCATAATCATAATCCAAAATGTAATATGGTGATGATCTGGTTTTATCTGTCTGTGAAGAGGATTACATTCCAGATGGTGGAAGTTATAATCCAAGCCTGTTATGGTGCCCAAAATGTACCAAATAACTGAATAGAAAATAGTTTAACCAGAGTTATTTATTCAGGAACATAGCTGATGCTGTTGTCATAAGACAGTCAAAATGTCAAAAGTATATTAAAAGGGATTTGGATAATCATGACTGGAGTACACAGAGAATAGGGTGAGGAAGTAGACTGAAATGTGATGCAGGCCATTTTCCTGTGTCATCATATCAAACTAGCTTTTGCATCACCTTCTTATTGTCTATAAACCATACTTATTTACTCTCACAAATCAGCATGGAGCAATGGCTATGAAAAAGTACACTGAAAGAGGCATGCCAAGTAGTAACACATCATGCTTTGCCAGCTGTATTGTGGGACTCCACAGGGGACGTGGACCAAAAGAAAAAAAAAAGAAAGAGAAACGAGGCAAACTTTGTAGCTAGTCCATTGGAAAGACTGCAGAACCTTCTATCCTATTACACAGATCACCTTCAGGTAACTAAGGCTTCAGCCTCACCAAAGTATAGAGTACACTATTTCCAGGCCTTTATTTAATATTCAATCAGGATCAGGGCCCCAGTGTGCTAAGTCCTGTACAAACTCATACAAAGGTGCAGTTCTTGTCTTAAAGACCTTGCAATCCAATGTGGATTGGTGCATATACTTTCAGCCTTTACCTAGACTAAAAATTTAGTGAAACCTGTTTATACAGTAGTTTATGCAATGCTGCTTAATACAAATAGGCTGTGACATCCCTTTTGAATAACATAGGTTTATATTAAAAGATCAGCGGCTCTCTTTATGAGTCTACAATAAACATAACAGCTGATTCATGCTGAATTTATTAATTTAACAGTGGCATCTGATATGAGGAGCTTGAAGTATTCCTTTGCTACTAGTCAGAAAGAGATTTCAGTTAACGTAATGCAGAAATGATGTTTCAGAAAGCATTGATTTTAGTGCTGCAGATAAAACTCACATATATGCAAAATATGTGATCATTACTAAGATCTCAAAGCACTGAAAAACGCAGGCGTCATTTACTTTTTTCAGAAGGGGAAACTGAGTCACATAGAAGTTAAGGGACTTACCAAAAGGGAAATTTTATCTCACTTTGATGGGACATGGAATCTGGAAACAGTACCCAGGTCTCCTCATTCCTAGTCTTTTATGTCCTAGCCATCTAAGCCCCACCAGTCATTCCATTATGTTCCTTCTCACTCAGCTGCAGAGATTACCACTAAACAGTTACTTCAGATAGTCACATGACAGATGCCTAAAGGATTTATTTTTTTTAAAGTATGATTTAATAATAATCACTTTTGGTTATTTTGAAGGACTAGCTGTGCTTAGGTGAGGTTAAAGCAGTGATTTATTCTAAAGTTCTGTTTTCAGTGCATTCTCTCTGGATGGTTGCTGATTTTGTTCCATTTAAAGCGTTTTGTGGCATGAACTCACTTTATTTCTGCCCACATCACTGCATTCCTGGGATGTTTTTCACAGGCCTTAGCAAGATCATCTGACAGCAACCAGTGAGGTCAATAAACTTTATACACAGCTAAATGCTTGAAGCTAGGAGAATTAATTAGTATTTTCTGTACAAAGTTAGGAAAGAATACTCAGTATGTTACACTGTTATAGAGTAAATATTTTTTGTAACTGAACTAGTTTCACATGATTTAATGCTGAACAGAGAGAGAAAATGTCTGCATCCTTTACATGGGCCTCACAGAACAGTCACCACCCACACTGTTTATTCAGACTCGGAGCTCTGCCATTCACTGTTTAAGCCAGGGGAGAATAAAAAGAAAAAAAAGCCTTCATGAACAGTACACACTTGAAGCCATGTATTCTCTGTGCAAAGTGGAGTTTTAAAAAAAAAAATCCAAATAAGGGATTTTCAGTTGCAATAGTTTCAAGATGTAATTTTCGCAGAACATCCAGCAACACAGATTCAGCCCACTATTCCAATTCCCAAACCATCTCCTCTTTAACTATCTGAGAATTTGATGCTGCCACTAAAATTCCCAGCACAATACTCCCCTCTTCTGATACCCAAAAAAGAGTTAAAGGTATTTAGGAACCAAACAGATGATACAGTTCATTGAAAAGGTGCAGAATATTAAGTTCTGGGTCTTGTACGCAGGCTCTTGATCTGTGACAGTTTTCTGGTCCTCTGTTTTTCTAAGTCCTAGCTTTCCATTGGTATAAAGTGTTTGGACCTGATTCTCCACTCTGTTACACCTACCAAATTATTACAAGGATTTAACAAGAAATGTTGGGAGTTGCTGTTTTACCTCATCTTAAGTCCAACTCTGCACCAGTTCAGTAATATTTTAGATTTGCCAAATGATAGGGATTCAATTTCTTTCTTTGGTTATTAGAACTTTCCTGGAAAATGTTCATGATATTCCATTGATATTTTCCCTTTTTCATTTCATCCCACATTTCCTATTTAATACCCCCTTTTATTATGGTTAGTAATTCCTCTCCCTCTGGCATTTATACTGAAAAGAATTTACAGATTTAAGTCAGCTTCAGTTGTTGCTTAGACAAGCTCGTGTATTTGGCTTGATTAGAAATGAGTAAACCTATATTTGGGTGCATTGGAAGTTCATAAAAATGCTGCTAAAATATCATTATTGGTTCTGAAGATTGCAACCAAAAAAGAGTCTTCATTAGATGCAGTAATTAAACTTTTCCTCTCAGGTGCCAGAGAGTCAAAATGGTAAGCACCAACTGGTTAATCCAGAACTGAGTCGGCTCTCAGAAGCCACCCTCACTCCCCCAGCATGCACTATTCAACACATTTTCAGTTCGAAGCTAAAGACTTTGTTCTCCCACCCACCCCCCTTTTTCCTTAATTGTTTATTCTGAATGAACTGAGCCAGTGGATTCCCTCAGAGAAACAAACACTCAGCACAAAGATAAGTAATTTTTATAATTACTATAACACTTTGCTTAAAATTTGGTAAGTTATACATCTATCCACCCTTCTAGTAATACTTTAAAACCTAGACCCTAAGCTGATGTAAATCAGTGTAGCTCAATCTATTTAAGTGGTATTATGCCAAACTATACCAGCTGAGGATATGGTCTCTCTCATTTGTCTGCTTTCCCAGTAAAAACAATGAAATAAACAATAGATAGATGTACTTGCTTTCGTTTTTCCTCCATCCAAACTATTATTTCTGTAAGCCCAGTGCTGCTCGTCTAAACCTGAAGATTCTACTCTTTGTTCTCCAAGTTCCCCTTTTTAATATTTTGGCCCTGTAGTGATTACTTAGTAGATTTTTCAGTTACTAAATTACTAAAAATGTGTATTTATATACCTAGTAATTATATTTAAACACTATGGCCAAAATCCCTTTGGACTTCAGTGGGAGCTGAACATGCAACAGAGGGGGTTAACCTTGGCCAAATGACTGGAGTAGGAAGCTTTAAAGCACATAACATTGATACATAAAGACTATTCACTCACTGTTTCCTTCTTTTTTAAAACATTTACCAAATGCTCTTTAAATGCAGCAGGCCCTGTTTATGCAGTATTTGTACTGCAAGAACAGCATTACTTTCTTGAGACGGTCACTTAGTTTCTCTGTGTCTCTTAAATATATGATGTGGGCATTGCTTTTCACCCACCAATTGATTAGTAGTGTCCTCCCCTCAAGTGGTAACTAGGTGCTAGAATTATTATACCCTTAATTTCACAGTAGTTTAATTTGCTACTGCTTTAAAAACTTTGAAAACAATAAACTTTATCTACAATCTCTCCTTTTCTCAGCAATTTACCATTCTGATATTTGGAACCGTGTCTTATTTGATCTTGATCAGCATTCTCAACCTCCAATTCCATCCTTTTTCTCCACTCCAGATGTATTTGTCCTGTCTTTGAATATCAAGCTAATACCAGACTCAATTAGCAGTGATGACAGGAAGAAAAACCTTCCGTTAGCTTGTAAACTGAGCAAACTGATATGGAACTCACTAAGAGAATACATATCGGGTTTGCTCAGTTTAAGAGTCAAAGGATGATTTCTTTTCCTGCCAGCCCTGGAGTCTGAATACTAAAACTGTCTTCTTTCTGCATCACTCTCAGATTACCATCAGCCATAAAGATTTGGGGTGAAATCCTGGTCCCGTGGAAGCCAATGGGAGTTTTGCCATTGACTTCCTTGGGGCCAGGATTTTATGCTTAATAATTAAAATTTAGCTGTCACTGTTGTAGATACATGAAACAGAGTAGAATCTGACTTGCCCCTCCATAGCTATATGGAGTAGGTAGTGCTTACATTTATTTTTGTCAGTATAGTAAGCTCATGTAACTCAAACACATGAGCAGATATAATGAGTTAGAAAGTGCCATTTTGACATGGTCACTTTTCTGCCCATAGCTGTACTTTAAATTCTCCTCTGTTTGGTCATGGTCTTTAAAGCAAACATTTCTCAAATGTATAAAATCAGAGACATCATTTTTGGCTGAATTGATTACCACCCGGTTGTGTAAAAGGCATCTTTTTATTGTCAAGGTAAGGAGCAGTCTATGCAATTCTGCTAGGCTCATTGCTAAATCCAGACAGCTAAATAGCAGCAGAGACCAGAAACGCCTTTCTTCCATCTTCAGCTAGACTTCTTTGTTTTAGATGTGGACTTGTCATGCTAGTCTGTGGCTTTCTCGCCTCTGAGCTAGCTGCAATCTTGGATTGACTGGGAAGGCCACTCAGAAGTGTCCTCCATTACAACAGGCAGCAGCCTAGCTTCTTAGAAAGAGAGTCACCAAAGGCAACACATACTGCTGCTCTGCATCATACACTGGCCCCCCCATACAGTACAAGATATGTTTAATCTCCATGAAAATCTCACTGCACTCCTAGGGCTTGTGTACACTTAAAATGCTGCAGCGGCGCCGCTGTAGCGCTTCAGTGATGACACTGCCTACGCTGATAGGAGGGTTTCTCCCATTGGCATAGGTAACCAACCTCCCCAAGAGGGAATACCTAGGTTGACAGGAGAATTCTCCCATCAACATAGCGCTGTCTATGCCAGGGTTTAGGTCGGTTTAACTGTGTTGCTCAGAGGTATGGATTTTTCATCCCCTGACTGACAGTTATACTGACCTAACTTCCTAGTGTAGACCAGGCCCTATTAGAATGCTGTAATCAACGGGGAAGTTATTGCTGATGGAGCCCCAGGTGAATCTCTTAGGGGATGGAATCAGGGCATTCTTAACTGAGGACCCTCAGCTGTGGAATTCTGTGTCACTAGAGATTAGACTGAGTTTGAGTTATGCCAATTCAGAGCAAATGCTTAAAAATTGCCTGTTTGTTGTTCTCTTTATGTCAAAAATAAAGAAGATTGGATATAATCAGATGGCTGGATAACTCCAGTTCATTAATACTGCGTTGTTAAGAGTCTAACTCCAACACAGAAAAACAAGGATAAAAGTTCAGGTTAATTCATTCAGTTAAGCATAAAAAGAAATCTCTACATTTCTACCTTTTTCCTGCTTTAGAAGCTACTTATTCAAGATTCTCTGCTACAGAAGCCCCTAACTCAATATCAGTGGAACTATCCCAGCTAGTGAAATGTCTAAACAACACAGACTAATTGGGCCCAATTTCAGACCATACTTCATCCATGTTTCTCCACTGAAAAAGCATTAGCAGATTCTGAGATGGCCTCAGCAGATTAGAGTCTGTAATAGAAGAACAGAATGAAGCAGCCACTGCTCCTACCTAATTAAGATTTGGCCCAATCACAGAATTCAATGGGACTATACAACTTCAATGGGAAATAACCCCATGCTTAGAGCTTAAGTTGCCTTTCTGAATAAGGAGGCTTTCCTGTGCTGTAGGCTCTGTGACTGATTTCCTCTTTTATAAATTGGGGATCATTGTAACACTGTTGTATTAATTTAAATGGAATAAATGGGCTGAAAATGTTAACATAACCCAGTCACTAATAACCAGTAAATAGTGTTAAAAAGGATCAGAGTTTGGTGTACAGAGACCTCAGCCCGCATAATATTATAGCTAACTCACCATTAAAAAACTTTTAAACCTTTTATTAAAGATAAAGAAAAAAAGGAACAAACAGTTAAAGAATTTGAAATGTAAAGTATTAAGTTGAGTTTTCATTTTAGCAACATCCCTTATTCCCCTTAGCTGGAGAGAGAGTTGACAAGCAAAACTCCATTGTTTGACAGTCTCTTAGATGGTATTAAAGATGGTAATAACTGTCCTTTTTGGAGAAGTTAGTTGAATTGGGCTGAAGATGTCACTGTTAAAGTCCAATCCCATTTCACCCCAGGCGATGTTACAAATTTAGCTGGAGCCAATAGAGGTGACAGTGTTGTCTAGGTCCCTCTCTCTGGCCTGGTATGATCCAGACTTCTCTTAGGATCAGGACAGTGAGGGCAGTGGGTCCTAGGAGAGGATGGGGGTGGCAGCCCTGATGATGAAGCTCTGTCCAGTAGCCAATTTTTCTCCCCAAAATCTCTTTAAGGACCCACAAAGGGAGTGGTAAGCAGAATAGCCCATCCTCTGATTATTTTGTTCACCAATTAGGCATAGTATCGAACACACCAATTTTGATTTACTGATTTTTGGGTCCATACTTTTCTTGTTTACCAAGCATGATTGTAACACAGTCCTTGAGTTATGCCAGTAGGCTTTTTTCTTCAGACTAGTTTCTGTTTCCCTGTTGTACCGTTTCCCATAGACATCTTATGAACATACTCACTTTTTACAGCTGAACTAAAATTAGGATAAATCTGTAAGCCCAATTATCACAACCCTTCCTTTTTTCATCCTTTGTCTGTCTTGTCTATTTAGACTATAGCAATTTGGGGCAAGGACTCTTACCTTATTACCGAGTTTGTACAATAGACACTACTCTAACCCAAAATTCAATAATAATAAATGATGGAGTGTAGGGCGGTTTGGCCAGGGCTCGTCCCCCTCTGAGGCAGCAAGGAGCCAGACCTCCTTGCTAGTTTGGTCAGGTGTGTCAGGGAATTAGCTTGGCTGTGCAGCAAACAGTCAGCAGCTCTAGTCCTCTGGCAGGGGCTGAGCAAACAGGTTCAATATGAGCAGGCCCAGGCCCTGGGTCAGGATGAGGCAACAGACAGTCAGTAGCTCAGGCCCTCAAGCAGGGACTAAGCAAACAGGTTCAGCAGCAAACCCCAGACTCCTGGCTCTGAGCAGCCAGGGAGACGGGGAGATTGCCACCCAAGGGGGGGACGCAGGCCCTCCCACTCCACTGCGTCCCAGCCCGGGGCTCTAGCAGCGGCAGAAGACCCACTGCTGTATCAATGGGGATTCTGACCGCAACACACTGACATGGGCTCTAGCAGTGCTGCAGCCAGATTCGGGTTGGCTGCCCCCAGGCTACTTCCTGCCTCCCCCTCTAGAGGTACCTGGGTCCGGATGGCATCCTCCATGGGGTCACACACCATGGGCTCCTCGAGGTAGCTGGTGAGCGGTTGGTTTGGCAGCTCTTCGGCGTAACTGGCACACGGTAGGCCTGGCAGTTCCTCAGGGTAATGGGCAAGTGGTAGGTTTGGCAGCGTCTCTGGGCCTGGGCTAGCATCAGGCATTGGCTGGTCTGGCCAGTCCTCGGTTTGGCCAATAATCGCCGTGGTCTCCCCACTGGGAGCTATACCACAGGCATCTGGTCTCTCAAGTGGCTGAACTTCAAGTGGGCTCTGGGCTTTTATACTTCCTGTCCTGCACCTTGACCTCTGAGGGGCAGGCACAGGGTTTGCTGGCTCTGCCCACTTCGGTGTCCGGAGAGTCTCGTCCCTCTCCAGGGCGGCGGGGAGCCAGACTGCCTCACTACATGGAGACATTGCAGATTCCTTCAGTTAAATAGACACGTGGAGAAAGAACTCACATCCCACGGGAACAGGGCTGGGACACTGAGGCCCAGTGGGGTGAGTAAAGTGATTGAGTTCCAGACTTCAATCTGAGAATCCTTAGTTTTGGGGAGTTGAAGACCCTTACAAATATACAAACATAAGTTTTGTGGTTTAATGTGTACAACAGTCTGAACTCAGTCGTTCTGTGGTTTACTGAGAACTATGCTTTTCTAAGAAAATGGTCTCTTCCTGGTGCATATCTAAGCCAAGGCCTTTTCTGTGTAGGATACAGTTCAAAATAACTGTTTGGTAGTAATAGGGCTAAACATTTGCCCAATTCACACGACAGGTGACTTCAACAGAAATCATATTGACTAAAGCAGTATTAAGCATATGACACCAGCATTACAGTTGGATATTTGCCAAGAAAAACCTAAAGGTGGCTGAAACTGCCTGCAAGGACAAGGGATTAGCCTGTACTTCTAGGTCTGTAAATAAGGTTCTCAGATGCACTTTTCATTTGAGAACATGAACACAGTCTGTTTATGGTAAAAGAAAATAAAACCCCCCCTGCCTGCATAGAGTCAGCACAAATCTGTATACCTGCTATTCACATGCTCTGCTTCAAACATGTGGGTTGTTTGGAGTTCTGTGCGGATCAGGAGTGCAGCTTCTCTTCCAAGCAGTGAAAGAGCACCAGGATTTTAATTCCAGCACTATTTGCATGCTGTTTTTTTATAATAAAACATACCCTAAGATAAACTGACTAGTTTATTCTGTAGTTTTGATCAAACTTTAAAAAACTTCCCTCCCAAAAAATTTCCTTTTACTCATGTTCAAAATGTAAAATTTTCGTAAGAGGCACGGTGACACATTTTCTTTTAAACTGCAAACCAGTGGCTCTTGTAATTAAATAGATTTTTGGTAAGTCTAGACTAGACTAAGGAAATAAAGGGTGTTTACGCTATGATGTCGTATGATTTAAGAGAAACAAGTCTGAGTTGCCAGAATATTTTGGTTTGTGTTAGCAGAGTAGCTGAAGAGTTTATAGCATAGTCTGTTATGACCGCATCAGCAATGCAGAAATACATATGACTGCCAAACCTAAATAATATCATTTGGTATCTTTAATGCTGAGGGGGGAAAATCATATGTTGACAATCCATTGTATGCATTTAGTAAAGGTCTAAAACCTGCTTCACAATTGAGTTGATCTAGTTTTAAGCTGCTGCAATTCCATTGAAATTCATCCATACAAGGGATTATCAGTATATGATTCTTTTTATACATTTTGTTATTTACAGTTTTTATAGTGAACTGCTTGCATGTTTTGAAATCAGTGGAGTTATGCTGATTTAAAACTGGAATAACCTTCCAGGCTTGCATTTCCACACTGTCATATCAGAGCTCAGACAGGATTGGGCAAGTTGGAGTGAGCTGGTTGTGCTTCACTGATTCAGAGCTGCACGGGGTAGCCTTAACTTCTGCCACTGGCATAAAGTTTGCCAGGGTTCCAATGCCCGTCGAGTATCCAGCATGCTAAAGCTCTGCTCCACTATGCCCCTCTAGGTCGAGAAAGTTTTTTCCATTTGTTATCTCCAGCCACCTTTAAGCAGTGCTGTGAAGCGCCCCTGGTTCACACTGGGTGAAGGTCAGCCCTGTGTGGAGACTCAATACAAAACCTATGTACCACTTAAGGTCCACATAATTCATATTGTAAAAGCAGCAAAGAATCCTGTGGCACCTTATAAACTTATAGTCACATGTGATGCATGTGACATGCATCTGATGAAGTGGGTATTCACCCATGAAAGCTCAAGCTCCAAAACGTCTGTTAGTCTATAAGGTGCCATAGGATTCTTTGCTGCTTTTACAGATCCAGACTAACATGGCTACCCCTCTGATAATTCATACTGTGAGGACTTAAGAAGGGTTTAAGTGGTGCATAGACCTGGGTTGGCCTCTTGGGCTGGGATGAATTACAACATTAGGGCCAAGTATCAGAGGGGTAACCGTGTTAGTCTGGATCTGTAAAAGCAGCAAAGAGTCCTGTGGTACCTTATAGACTAACAGACGTTTTGGAACATGAGCTTTCATGGGTGAATACATGCATCCAACAAAGTGGGTATTCACCCACGAAAGCTCATGCTCCAATACGTCTGTTAGTCTATAAGGTGCCACAGGACTCTTTGCAACATTAGGGCCCAATCCTGTAGTTCAACCTGCTCACTTAAAGAGCTGTGGGCCCAGTCCTGCTTCCATTGATTCCAGTGGTGCAAGATCAGACCTACTGTGAACATACTCAGTGCTTTCCTGCTAGGATAACAACATTCCTTTGCTTTCTCATCTTTTCACTCCTATCTGTTTATAAAATTGTGAATTTCATAGTGAAAACACGCACTTAGGTTCTAGTGCGTCCAACTCCATAGAAACACCTGAGAGAGACCTGGGTTCTATTCCCAGCTCTGCTACTGGCCTGCTGGGTATCCTGGCGGTAAGTCACTTCCCTTTTCTGTCCCTCAGTTCCCCCATCTATAAATCATGGAGAATGATATTGGCCTCCTTTTTAAAGCACTTTAAGAGCTCCAGATAAAAAAAGCACAACACAAGAGCTAGGTATTCTTATTCTTATTATTTGAGAGGAAGATTAGACAGGCAACCCAAATAAAACATGTGCATGCTGGGATGAGTACATGATGGCAGTTGGAGTTATTCACCAATGTTGGGGGTGCTCTTCGCACTGTTAAATACATGATTTCAGTTCAAAAGGTGGTTTTGACACCTGATAGGCAGGAAAAAAATATATATATAAAATAACCCAGAAACCCCAACAGCGCCATGGGGAACTCTGCCTATTTTTGATATATGTAAGAGAAGAGGCTGCTCCTCCCTGAGAGATTGCTGCTTTACAAATGTGATAGTGGAATGTGTTGCTCCACATAATCTGCATATCCAAATGGGAAGGGGGTCACCAGGGACGGCTCCAGGCACCAGCATGCCAAGCGCGTGCTTGGGGCGGCAAGCCGTGGGGGGCACTTTGCCAGTCGCCGTGAGGGCGGCAGGCAGGCTGCCTTCGGCGGCATGTCTGCAGAGGGTCCGCTGGTCCCGCGGCTTCGGTGGACCTCCCGCAGGCTGCCGCCGAATTCGCAGGACCAGGGACCTCCCGCAGGCAAGCCGCCGAAGGCAGCCTGCCTGCCATGCATGGGGCGGCAAAATGCCCAGAGCTGGCCCTGGGGGTCAGGCACCAGCAGCCTTCCCTCAGGGATCTTAATTGCAGCAGAGCTTGTTATTTCACACCCAGGAAAAATCTTTCCATTATAAATAAGATTTCACTGTAACAAGAGTGCAAAATAGCCCATCTGCTTAACTATGGGAACCTGTCTTCACTTTACCTCCTGCCGTTGCATTGTGGACTGGCAGCTACATTAGGATTTCTGGGAATTGCCATTTTCACTTCTGATGGGAAATAGTTACTGGTATAGTAAGTCTGGCTCCTCTTCCCTCCGCACTGCAAGCAGCTGTAGCAAAATCCGGGGAATTCCTCCTTACTCTTCACCACACAAGGTAGCGGCAGCTTCCATATGGTAATCTCCTGGGAGTGTGCCCAATGTTTAACACCTTGGTGCTGGATATCCCCAAAGGGATTAGCACAGTGGAACCAAACTGGAGTGAAGATAATATTTATAGTCCCTTGAATACACTGAAGCACCTTGGGACTTTCATTCCACCACACTAAGAGCAGAGTTTCACCTTTACTGAATGCACTGCACGCAGGTTCCATGGTGTGTTGCTAACCTATGAAAACATTATATTGAAAATTCAGAGATATCTATAGATCTCTCTGATCTGTTTGGTTTCCCGTCTCTCTCTAAGAAAAGTACGTAATAGCTAAAAGTTAGGGATTCCAGTGAAACTATGAGTTCCATTGTACTATATTTGTTCAGTGAGATTGTAGAGCCCTAACTCTAAGAATACCGGTAGTGGTATATATCTACATTCTAAGAATTAAGGGAGGTGAGGTTTGTACAGAATTAAATCATCCTGTCACATCTAAGAGGCTTCCTGCAGCAAAAGGAAAATGTCTGATACAGAAATAATTGCACGTGTTTCACCAACGACATCATTTCTAAACTGTAGCTTGATAGCACAGCTGGGCAGTTAATGTAGGGAGCTTAGATCCTTGTGTCATTGCTCATAGATAGGGCCCTAATAAATTCACAGCCATGACAAATGTGTCACAGACAGTGAAATCTGGTCTCCCCCCATGAAATCTGGTGTTTTGTGTACTTTTACCCTATACTATACAGGCTGGAGAGTGATGGCTGCTAGCTGGGCACCCAGCTCCGAAGGCAGTGCCCCACCAGCAGTAGCGCAGAAGTAAGGGTGACAATACCATACCATACCACCCTTACTTCTGTGCCACTGCCACTGGCGGTGTTACCTTCAGAGTGGGGCTCCCGGCCAGCAGCAATACCATGACCTCCCTACAATAGTCTTGCAGACCCTCTGCCCACAGTCTTTTTTGGGTGGAAACCCTTACAGTTACAATACTGTGAAATTTCAGATTTAAATATCTGAAATTATGAAATTTTATGATTTTTAAAGTCCTATGACTTTGAAATTGACCAAAATGGGGTCCTACTTATAGAATCAGCTCTCTATTATAGAAAATAATACATGCCATTCAGCATACCTCTAAAAGGCATAGCAGGGAGGAGAGCAGAGACAAGAAAATTAAGATTTCAGATCCATATTCAGTTTTACTTTTACAGTAACTAGAGTGTGCTAGGTGATTTACAGTGGGATATGGTCTCTGCCCCCAAGAGTTTACAATCTGGTTTGAGATATGATGTGAAAAGTTGGCAGTTTTACTCCCACCCAACATGAATTCATTTTCTACAAATAGTTCCCTTTCCCTGCTTCTTGACTGCATTGTCTGCATGCTCTGCATTATATGTTTATTTGCATTTTAAAAGGAGCAGTTCATGCACACAGAACTTCTTACTGAATCTGTTCTTACATATGTGTGTATCTTTTAACTGGTCTGTAATTAAACTGGACTTCATTTTAGTGTAGCACCCACTTGGAGAGAAGAGGCAGAGGGAAGGAAGTATGTAGCGAAACAAAGAGGATGTGTTCTCTTCTGTAATGTTTTGAAAATATTACTTAAGAAGCTAGGATGGCTCAGGTAATGAGATGCAGAACCTCTCAAATCTAAGTCACTGGTTTGTGTCAAGCCCAGTTCTTAGTGGTCTAAAATGATTACAGTCTGAGAGAGTGATTCTTGTGAACTGAATTGATGGCCTTAGTCAAGTTCCATATGGTTGGTTTTCCATATCACAGAGACCTACACAGCATATTTGGTGACTGTCTTAACACAGAGGCTAAGGACCACATGGGCATGAAGACTGACCTGCCCCATCACTCCTTATTAGTCTCTCTACGTAAGGGTTGAGACTCATTGGCAGAGTATTGGGGGGAAGCTGGGACTGTCGGTGCTTGACCTGATCGGTGAATAAAATACTTACGTCTCCAGGACTGTTAATCCAGCCCCTGCATGAGAACTAAATAAACTCCACCTGTATAAATATTGAATATTGTTGCCAGTATTTTCCATACATGTATTTTCCCTTTGTGAATATAACGCTAATCTAGGGACCTAGATAGACAGCCCTGGGCACTGATGTCTTGTTGTACTAAAAACAATTACAGCAAGGCAGGCCACCCAACACTGTTCACCCACTATGTCTGATTGGCTGACATTGCCTCTTCTGAAACTGCTAGAGCAGGGTACCAGCTAGGAACTGGATTGAACCTGCCTAGCTCATTTCACACAGGACAGTCATCAGATGGATAAAAGCATGAGGTCAGTACTGACCATGGCCAGATTTGAACAGATGATCTTTATGTCAAAGACTCTATAACCCAGTTCACCCTGTCTGCCACTTCTGCCTCTCACCTGTGCCCTGCTCTTCAGAGGGAGGAGTCTAACCTCACAACTGCTCTGAGAGTTATTGTGTTCTGACTCTTTAGGTATGTCTATACTGCAGTTAGACGCCCATGCCAGCTGTCTCAGGCTTACATGCCTCGGGCTTATGGGCTGTTTAACTGCAGTGTAGACATTTGGGCTGAGGCTGCAGCCTGGCATCTAGAACCCTGTGAAGTGGGAGGGTCCCCTTAGTCTGAGGCCAGCAAGCCCAAGTCATAGGTGTCTAATTGTAGTGTAGACAGTAGTTGTCCATGTAATGAGTCTGGTGACGAGGGTGCTCCTTGAGTGCACTCCTATGCACTCACTCAAGGCCAGATCACCATATAGCCTTGCTGGTGTGTACTCTGTGGAACTACAAGGTTGTTTACGGTATGATATTAAACTCTGTGGGCTGTGTCTGGCTCTGTGAAACACAGCATTTATCAATGTAGATCTTGGAAAATTCACTGTTGTGTTTCCATGTACATTTACAATAGCTAACTTCAACACTAGATGTTATCTCTTTTTTAAAGGATAGGATTACTCATAGACTTTAAGGTCAGAAGGGACCAATGTGATCATCTAGTCTGACCTCCTGCACAAAGCAGGCTACAGAACCCTACCCCTCCACTTCTATAACAAACCCCTAACCTATGTCCGAGTTACTGAAGTCTTCAAATTGTGGTTTGAAGACCTCAAGTTGCAGAGAATCCACCAGCAAGTGACCCATGCCCCACACTGCAGAGGAAGGCGAAAAACCTCCAGGGCCTCTGCCAATCTGCCCCGGAGGAAAATTCCTTCCCGAACCCAAATATGGCGATCAGCTAAACCCTGAGCATGTGGGCAAGACTCACCAGCCAGCACTCAGGAAAGAATTCTCTGCAGTAACTCAGATCCCATCCCATCCAACATCCCATCACAGAACACTGGGCATGCTTATCTTCTGATATCAAAGATCAGTTGCCAAAATTAAGCTATCCCATCATACCGTCCCTTCCATAAACTTATCAAGCTTAGTCTTAAAGCCAGATATGTCTTTTGCCCCCACTACTCCCCTTGGAAGGCTGTTCCAGAACTTCACTCCTCTAATGGTTAGAAACCTTCGTCTAATTTCAAGTCTAAACTTCCTAGTATCCAGTTTATACCCATTTGTTCTTGTGTCTACATTGGTACTAAGCTTAAATAATTCCTCTCCCTCCCTAATATTAATCCCTTTGATATATTTATAAAGAGCAAGCATATCCCCCCTCAGCCTTCTTTTGGCTAGACTAAACAAGCCAAGCTCTTTGAGTCTCCTTTCATATGACAGGTTTTCCATTCCTCGGATCATCCTAGTAGCCCGTCTCTGAACCTGTTCCAGTTTGAATTCATCCTTCTTAAACATGGGAGACCAGAACTGCACACAGTATTCCAGATGAGATCTCACCAGTGCCTTATATAACGGTACTAACACCTCCTTATCTTTGCTGGAAATACCTCGCCTGATGCATCCTACAACCGCATTAGCTTTTTTAACGGCCATATCACATTGGCGGCTCATAGTCATCCTGCGATCAACCAATACTCCAAGGTCCTTCTCCTCCTCTGTTGCTTCCAACTGATGCGTCCCCAATGTATATCTAAAATTCTTATTATTAATCCCTAAGTGCATGACCTTACACTTTTCACTATTAAATTTCATCCTATTACTATTACTCCAGTTTACAAGGTCATCCAGATCTTCCTGTATGATATCCCGGTCCTTCTCTGTGTTAGCAATATCCTCCAGCTTTGTGTCATCCGCAGACTTTATTAGCACATTCCCGCTTTTGGTGCCAAGGTCAGTAATAAAAAGGTTAAATAAGATTGGTCTCAAAACCGATCCCTGAGGAACTCCACTAGTAACCTCCTTCCAGCCTGACAGTTCACCCTTCAGCACGACCCGTTGTAGTCTCCCCTTTAACCAGTTCCTTATCCACCTTTCAATTTTCATATTGATCCCCATCTTTTCCAATTTAGCTAATAATTCCCCATGTGGAACAGTGTCAAATGCCTTACTGAAATCGAGGTAAATTAGGTCTACTGCATTTCCTTTGTCTAAATAATCTGTCACCTTCGCAAAGAAGGAGATCAGGTTGGTTTGGCACGATCTACCCTTAGTAAAACCATGTTGTAATTTGTCCCAAATACCATTGACCTCAATGTCCTTAACTACTTTCTCCTTCAAAATTTTTTCCAAGACCTTACACACTACAGATGTCAAACTAACAGGCCTATAGGTACGCGGATCACTTTTTTTCCCTTTCTTAAAAATAGGAACTACGTTAGCAATTCTCCAGTCGTACGGTACAACCCCTGAGTTTACCGATTCATTAAAAATTCTCGCTAAAGGGCTTGCAATTTCATGCGCCAGTTCCTTCAATATTCTCGGATGAAGATTGTCTGGGCCCTCCGATTTTGTCCCATTAAGCTGTTCAAGTTTGGCTTCTATCTCAGATGTGGTAATATCCACCTCCATATCCTCATTCCCGTTTGTCATCCTTCCATTATCCCTAAGCTCCTCATTAGCCTTATTAAAGACTGAGGATCAAGGCTTAAAGGTGTAATTATATTAATCCAAGTTTCTGATATAAGTGCCACTTTTAAACCTATCACTTACTTGTTTGGATTGTAGTTTTATGGAGCAAAGTCAGTTATTCAGGTTGTGGCCCATTGGGAACTAGAACTGCAATTTCTGTTCTCTTGAGACAGACCTATTTCATGTCAGCAAGGCTTTGCTCAGAAGTGGTAGCATGTTTAAGCGAAACTAGAAGAATGGTATACGTTTTATATATTGTGTTATTTACAAAAAGAATGTGCTTCCTTGAAGTCAAAGTTGCAGTCAGCAGAAGGTGGGAGATTCAGTTAATTTATACAATAAATAGTAATATTATACAAAAAGGCACATTCAGCTCAGGAGGAACTGACACTGCAGTAAGCAAAAGCGAGATGATCCAATAGTTTTTTTTTTCTAATGAGAGGCTAGAGGGGAGTTTCCAGGTCACAGACAAGACCAGTCACAGGGAAACTCTCACTGCAATTAGACACCAGCAAAACCTTACTATCAAAAATAGGCCAGGAATCTATGGGAAACTCCTTAAGTTTGAAAGGCCTAGGAAAAGTTTTTAGTATTGGGGAAAGCATATACTGGTAGAAAACAATGGTTAAATGTATTAAAAACTTTTAAAGTTGTTAGTATTGTTCCTATTGACTCCAGATGGAACAGAACCAGCCCCTTTGCGCTTTGACTAGGATAGCCTCTTCTATTTATGCTTCTCTGCTAAGCACGTCTTTCCTTTTCAAGCTACCCAAAGCAGTTACCCCTCTTGTCCCATAACAAATTCAGGTTCCACCTATGTTTAATTAGATATTGGATAACCTGGATTATTGTAGTAAGCACATCTAGGGCAATGGTCTAGGAAAGCTAATCAATCTTTAAGTCCAAGTTCATGTCATTCCAATTTTAAACCAAGTGATGGAATGATACATATGGAGCATGAAAATTAACTTATATCCAGAGCATTTTAATAAATAGTTTTAAAAAAGCCTATTCATATCCATTGGTTCATAACATATGCTTGTGATTATAAGGAAAAATCCGAGTTCTGAGAAACATGTTTAAAAGATTAATTCTGCATCAAGTTTTCGGCTTATTTATATTTTTTATTTTAGTTCTGCCATGTTTGTCATTTATCACACATGTTTAAGGACCAAGCGCATGTATTTTGTCTATACCAAGCTTTAGGCATGCAAGATATTTAATATTTGTAAAAGCATATGATAAATTGAATTTTTAAGGCCCTTATAGCTTTATGACTACTTTCACGGTATGGAAATGAGATGAAGACAAAACGTTTTTAATGATTTGGGCCTATTCTGCACATATCTTTATATTAACAACTCCAATTTAAATTATAACAGGTTCTTCAGATAAGATTTATTTGCATAAGGAGGAAAAACAAAAAAGAGTAAAGCAACAGTGAGAACAGAGCTCTGTGACTGACAGCACATAAATAGGGTGATTTTTACACTTTTAATGTCAGAGCTAGTTTTACGTTGGGCCAGCATTTGAATGCAGTGAAGTTCTGTAGTTTCCTCTGTGTAGTACAACATGGGCATGTGTATATACTATATACACCACCAAAGGATTTCTAATGGGTTATGGTTTTTATCACATTTATCTTTACTTATATGATTTGAGACTGAATGCCACAAAGGGCCAGAACTTCTCAATGCAGTAAGCCTAGAAGTCTCTGGTGTGGGACCCTGTTCTTAAGAGTACAGAGAAGGGATTTAGGCTAGATGCAAGGAAGCTGCCAACTCAAAAGACCTCCATGCTCTAGGAATCTATCCCAGTACCAGCATGAGGTTATTAATGAACAGTAGCAGGCCCAGAAGAGCCCACGCAATTTTCACAGCTGCCAAACTTTCACCTCAGTTACAAAACCCCCTTCACTTCCCTAGCTCTCAACTGCCAAAACGTATGAGTTTCCCTGCCCCCTGAAAATTAACCCAGCTTCTTCCTCCCACAATGTCTGCCGAACACTGCCTACTCACAGAAACCCCACTCTTGTCTCTGGTTGCCAAAACTCTCCCTAGCTCATATTTTCCTTGGTGACAGCAGCCCCAATCCCAATTATGGAAACTCTGATAATAACTAGCACCCAAGTGCTTCCTTCACAAACACTTCTCCTAGTAAGTGCTCTAGCTACTGGACTATTGGGTAAAAGGGCACCTCATCTTCCTCCTCCTCCAGCTGTGTTTTGTGTGGGGCCTGATCTGGTAAACATGCTTTAAGGCAGCCTCTGAGCACATCTTTCCAATCAGGTCCCACAGGTGACGTAGGTGAGGAACACCTATTTTGTGAATCCTGCTGGGGGTTAGGCATGAGATAGGTGCTGAACTGCTCAGAGATGTCAGGAGTGAGACAGCTGTGTGTGCCAAGTGGCAAAAATTCAGGTGCCATGGGTACTCTGCCTGTGGAAACCCAGGTGCCTAGGGAATTGAGAAAATTTTTTTTGAGAATTTATAATTTAGATTTAAATGCCCATGTCCCCCTTGTGAATTCAACCTCCAGTGGCTAAACCCTCCTTTCCCTACAGAATACTGTGTGAGTAAGTCTGTTTGAGTAAGTCACACAGAACCTTGTTAAAACAAAGCAAGCTCTATCTGAATGTGCTGTATTGTTAATATCTGTTTCATTCACACCTTCAGGTGTGTGCGCATATTTCTTAGTTCCCTCTTCAAATTGGGTCCTCAGCAGTACTTGTGAAACCCCACTGTGTTCAAATTAGCACTGCACAGATACTTGTCCAACTCCATTGCCATCAAATTCTGCCTTCAGTAAAACCTGTGCAACTCCTGCATTGACTTCAGTGGGTTTGCACAAGTATGACTAATTGGAACTTGGTTAACAGTTATGGTTGTGAGACAGAAAATGGAATAGAATTTTCTGCATTGCTATGCTTGCTTTGCAGTGCTGATAGGATTAAGAAACTGTTAATATTGATTTTAGTTACTAAATTCAATAGCTCTGACTTGGAAAATGCAAGGGTCCAGATCCTCAACGGATATAAATTGGCATAGCTCCAATGATAATCAATGGAGTTAAACCAGTTTACGCCAGATGAGAATCTGGCCTGAATAGCAGATATCGAAAAAATTGTGCTTGCCTTACAGTCACTTTTGGAGCAGAACTGCATGCTACAGGCTGGAGGGTATTTTATAGGGTTTGGGCTGACCTATAAAATACCCTGTAATCATGATAGTCAGCAGTTCAACACTGCTGATGGTTTTGAAATGCAGAGGGCCCTGGAAGCCAAAATAATAATACAGCTTTGCTGCCAAAGAAGTAAAAGATTGTTTTGCAACAGTTTTCACCTGTAACAATCAAAAGTTTAAACAAACAAACAACAAAAATCTAAAAAAAAATCCTAGACTGAAAAACTGTGCTGATCCAAATCTGAAATGAACTCAGTGTGGAACTGTGGAAAAATGCAGCTGTATGTTTTGAGACTCCATGGTGGGGCTTTGAACAGTCAGATGAGTGTTAGGAAAAAAAATCTCAGTAGTTTAAAAATAACAGATCTACTGCACGGCAGCCATAAAAGGAAATTTTAGGGAAAGAAATAGAAAATCATGCCAGACTAGCACATTAGGAACAGCAGTTGTTACACCATATACAAATAGCAGAAAGTGCATGGTCAAATGAAATATATGATGACTTTACGCTTTTACCTTTTTTAATGTTGCAAATATATTCATAATAGTATTCTCCAAATCTTGTCATTATTATAAGCCATTGCCAAATCTTGTTGCTGTTTCTCATCTCTCCAACTAAATCTACAACATGGGTCAAGGTTTTAGCAATTCTAAATGAAATAAACCCAAGAGATTCCCTTCCATCTAAGTATCAGAGGGGTATCCAAGTTAGTCTGGATCTGTAAAAAGCAACAAAGAGTCCTGTGGCACCTTATAGACTAACAGATGTATTGGAGCATAAGCTTTCGTGGGTGAATACCCACTTCGCATGCATCCGACGAAGTGGGTATTGACCCACGAAAGCTCATGCTCCAATACATCTGTTAGTCTAAAAGGTGCCACAGGACTCTTTGTTCCTTCCATCTAAACAACTGCATTCTTCATAAGGGCATCTGTGATAGGAAGAGCTTGAATGGTGAACATTTAACAGTCAATGTTCTCCTCTTCTTTTGTTCAGTCTTCATATCTTTTGTATATATTAAACTACTTAATTTATTTTAATAGAACAGGAATACTTGTGGCACCTTAGAGACTAACACATTTATCTGAGCATAAGCTTTCGTTGGCTACAGCCCACTTCATCGGATGCATAGAATGGAACATATAGTGAGGAGATATATATACACATACAGAGAACATGAAATGGTGGGAGTTAGGGTTATGGAGTTAGCCACATGGTGTCACCGCTCACCCAACCCTGGCCACACAGAGCCGCCCCGAGCGGACATCATGGACATCACAACTTTTTTGGCAAAACTGGGCATTTGTCCCATTTTCTCTTGCCCAGCGTTCCCTTGCATCCCCCTAAAGCAAGAGCAAATTGGACAAATGCCCAGTTTTCCCAAAAAAGTCATGACCCCTGGGACAGAGCTTAAAAAGGGGAGTGTCCTGGCTGAAACAGAATGTATGGTCACCCTACATATACTACTGCAGCTCTAGGCTGCATAGATCTGATCATCCACACTGCCTTACAGCTTGGGGAGTCATTATTTTTATTTTTATCATTAAAAAGGCAGTGTATATTCTTTTAAAGGATAGGGAATCACGAGTCCAGCGTAACTGTATAAAGGGAAGCCTTCACAGGCTATGTATGACTTTAGTGACAGCTCTTAACAAGAGAGGCTGAGTGAGGTATATGCATGGTAGAACAGTTGTTTCTAGGAGCCCTGGCAAGTAAGAGTGGCTGGGTAATTTGGGAAACATTTTGTTTTTTCTATATGTGCAAGGATTTTTTTTAATTGCTCGACTTTCTTCAAGTTGACCTTTAAAGTGATCTCCCTTGCCCCAGAGGTGAAATTTACCTGCATGACTACAACTGGGACAGTCTCTGGAAAGTTTTGCCTAAGCCAATGGTGGGGAGCCCTTCAGAGCAAGTTTACAGACTGTCTATTCAAACTGAATGTTCAAATTCTCAGCTACATCCCTGAAAGGATTTCCCCTCACTCTGGCTTTGAGAATCTCCATTAGTCTCTGTCATTGTGGAGCACAGGACCACTGCAGAGTTACTATAGGCCAGGGGTCGGCAACCTCTCAGAAGTCGCATGCCGAGTCTTCATTTATTCACTCTAATTTAAGGTGTCATGTGCCAATAATACATTTTAACATTTTAGAAGGTCTCTTTCTATAAGTCTATAATATATAACTAAACTATTGTTGTATGTAAAGTAAATAAGGTTTTTTAAATGTTTAAGAAGTTTCATTGAAAATTAAATTAAAATGAAGAGACCCCCCCCCCCGGACCGGTGGCCAAGACCCAGGCAGTTTGAGTGCCACTGAAAATCACCTCGCGTGCCGCTTTTGGCATGCGTGCCATAGGTTGCCTACCCCTGCTATAGGCAATCTGCCACATTGGCTTATTTTTGCCTGGAGAAGGCCCTTTCGTTCCCAAATTTGAGCAGAACTTTAATTTTGGCCTATCAGCCAGCCATTGCCAGATGAGCAGAGAATTGTTTCATTTTTATATCTACAGGGGAAAAAGCGAAATTATTTTGAGGGGAGTCCTTTATGGCAATGCTTAAATGAAAGATTTTGATCGTCACTGAAGCGGTGCTGATTTACACCAGTAGAGGGTTTGGCCCGTTATTTAATTTTAAATACATGCAAGAGTTATCACAGTGCAGATTAATAATTTCCACCCTGTGTAATAATCATTGCTTTGCACTGTGACAAGCAGTTGTTTACAGAGATTCATGTTGCTCAGAAAGATCTTTTAAAGCTTTTGTTTATGGGCATTTATTTTGCTATAAATGAAAATTAAAATGGAATTTCGGTGTTGCTGCTGGTGCATTTGTCTCTGATGTGTTATATCACTCATTTTGGAGGCAGAATGTGATATCTCAGGAAAATAACTTTCATTTAGTCCGTGCCAATCTGTCACATTCAGTGATTTTTTTCCCCCTTCACAATGTTGAGATAAAAAACATTTCCTAACCTCTGTCTTATATAAGCAAGGCACATCAGCCAAAAGCCTTTTTCCAAAAGGATTAGAGAGGTACTTGTGTCATGGAAAAAAACATAGTATCTGGATACGTATCAAATAAAGAGGGGAGATGCAGTGGATCATACTTAATTGAACACTTAACTGGTTCAGACTAGCCTAAGCTTACGTTAATTGAACCATGTCAAGCATGTTGGGTGTGCAGTTAAATACACGTAAGCATAGTGTTCTTTACTTTGTAAGCAATAACACGGACTGCTTATGCAGGCTCATTGAGAGTTACACACACACCATGGATACTCTAAGAAGTAACTATATTAACTGTTGTTTTGAAGAAGACATACCCTAGTCTCTAATACATTGACTAGAAAATAAATGTTTGGCTGGCCCTCAGCCTCTAAATATAGTCAAAGATGATCATGGGCATTCTTCTCTCAGTTCAGGCCTCATGCTTTTGAGGGATTTTTCAGGCTGTCAGGATTTCAGCCATATGCGTCTTCCTTTTATGGAATCCAAATGCTGATATTTGAATTACTTTCAATACTACTTCCTGCAATCTAGAGGCCTAATCTTGACCAGCACTGCAGTCCAGATCCTTAAAGGTATTTAGGTGCCTCAACTCCCCTGGGACGTAAATGGAAATTTCAAGTTCTCAGCACTTACCCAGTTCAGCCCCTTAGTTTGCAATATGTAAGTCCAACTTATTAAAACCAGGATGGTAGACAGGCTGAAGCAAAGTTTGAGCTTCATGAGTTCAGGCTGAAGTTAACAGTTTATAATTCTAGCTGAAATGTGCAGCCTGAATATTGGGCCTGATTCTCTTCTCACTTACACCAAAATAGATCAGCAATAACTCTACTTTTGTTACTAGAGATGCGTTAGAGCAAGACCGCTAGTGAGAAGAGAATAAAGCCCATTATGTTTATATTAAATCAAAATGATTTCGTTTAAAAAAAATAATTTTGCAGACATTTTCCTGGCTCTTTTAAAATTATTTTTTTCCCATGGGCATAGGGACAGTGCTTGTGATAGGGTGTGCCCATAACACAATAACAGTCAGTACGGTTAATATACACACAAACTGGAATTGTCATCAAATTATGCTGATCCTTTGTTTCATTAAACTTATGGGGTTAACTACGGTAATTCTTAGTGTATTCAATGCAATTTTACCCGAAATTTTGATACTTGTGAAATTAGCAAGAAAAAGTTTGATACAGAGGGCAAAAATATTGTTTTTTATTACATTTCTTTTGATAGGGTATAAACCAAGAACAACTTTCCATTCCTATTGTGTGGAAATTTAGTCCCTGATCTAGCATTGTAATCTTTGAGATGTACTGCTGCACCTAAGTGAAGTCCAACTGAGTTCAGTGGGGCTTATCACAGGTGCAGCAGCCCACAGGTATGGATCAGAAAGCATTGGGGCCTTAGATTTTTTAAATTCATAACCTCTTGCTGTGGGAGTCATCAGAGAGGTAGACATAGCCTCATAGCAATCAAGCAGGTTTGTACACATTTCACCAGCACCAAGGAGAGTTAGCTAATAAGGCATGAACCTGCAAGAGGCTAAACACCTCTGAAGAACACCCAGAACTCCCACTGAATTCAATTTCTCCAACAAACTGAATTGAAATTATTTTTGACGGCAATGGAGGGGCAGGTTTGGGGTCACTCTGCATTTCTCAAAAGGTTTGGGCACAATGTGAGAGGTATTTAATGTTGGATAATACAGTGTATACACTAAACCGTATATGATCGTGGATATAAGGAGACCATGTGGTATTGAGGTACACGAGACATAAGTTAGTGTCATTTTTCTCTAAGCAAATTTATGTTATATACAACTTGGTGGACACCAGCACTTTTGGGTTTGCATCTGGTGGTTACCCCATAGTAAACATGTCCATGCAAAAATGTATAAAGAAGTGTACCAGGTGTTTACAGTAGGAACAGATAAGTTTAGTTCTTTCATGTCCATTCACAGTGAGTAAGGCCCCCCTGTCCCCCAATGGAAGCGATCTCAAAATACTCTTCTCCAGACTTGTTTTTGTACAGTATTCCACCAAATTATTATACACTATAGACCAGGGAAAGTACTTTTAGCTTTGCTAAGAAAAACAGACAAGTGACGCTAACTTGTATGGAATATTCAGGTATAGTCTAATTTCCAGTTTGTACTAAAAACAGATTCTCTTTTTCCATTATTTAAAATTACTCAGCTGCTGTCTGAAAGAAAACAGAGAAGGCAATTGAACACAGCCTTGGTAATTGAACTAGCTCTTTTATCAAAGGCTGTTTCATACTAAATGTTGTCCTAGTTTTTCCTGTACTAATTACTACAAAGATCCCATTCACAGTTAATGGAATTCCAACTAATAAGGGTTGGAGTGGGAGGGGAGGCAGTCAAAGGAGCAACACGTTAGTTTACTATTAGTAGTAACACATGAGTATTTGCATACATTTTAATGTTTTCTTGTATCTAAAAAAACTATAGTTTTATGCTTTTTATCTGCATTTGGCCATTCCCAATCTGACAGTTTTATTGGGTTATTTTTAAAACTTCTGACTACTTCTCTGTAAACACACTGTGAGTAAGAGTTTGTGTGGGCAAACTGAAGTTCAAAGGGTTCATTTACTGAAGAGAAGGTTCAGCCTAGTTACTCCAGATGTACACAAGTGTAACTGAGAGAATAATTTGGTCTCATGTCTCTAATAGAGAGGATATTTTTTCTGCCGTAAATCTTTAATTTTCCAAGTACAGACAAAGGCACAGGTTGCTAGGTATTCTCATTACACCTTATCTAAACATATTGATCAGTTTCTCCAAACTCTTATCTGTTTGTTCAGCAATGAGTCAGTTTCATTCACACTATGATTGTACAGTAGCTGAATGGATACTACAATATGAATTGTATCAATGGGCCATTTAAAACCTTATGACACCTTGATTGAATCCTCTTTTATTTTTCTAAGAGGTTAAAAAGCTATGTGTTTGACATCAGCAGCCTTTTTAATCCATTAAGTCAGTGTGATGGACAGAACATGAAAAAAGTAATCTCTATGCAGTAGGGCAGCATAATCTATAATATAATACATATATGCTATGATCATTGTGTGTGCGCATACACAAGTAAAATGCAGACTGGAAAATTTATGATACAAAAGGTAAATCTTAAAACAGTCAGAAGATGCTTTCAGTTCTGGAACTCAGATTTGATTCTCCCATCACCTAATTTTTCCAAATAAACAGAGAATATTTTCAAAGATAAAATACCCTTAATTAGTGTCCCTTGGTAGAATCTTATAATGGGCTGATACCTATAGTTAAAATATTATTTTTCATGCATAACACAATGCATTTGAGAACTACTGCATTTTCACCATTTTTATACTAGTAGAACTGATTGTCCCTGATCTTCTGCTGTTAACACTGCCTGACTGATGAAAAGCAGCCTTGAAATCAGCATATCCAGCCATGCAGTATTACTGTGTGGCATACGACTGGCATAGTGGTCCCTTTTCCTTCCACATGCTCCCTGTCATGGGTATATGGGATGTGGCTGGGAAAAAGCATCGCCTGAGCTCCCCTAAGTCACTGAAGTCACCAGTGGCCATCATGGTGATTGGGGACCAGACCAGCATACAGTGGTCCCATGATCTAATGAGCGCAACGTTCTTTTTAATTCCATCTTTGTCACCCCACCGCTCAATGCACTCCTCTGCCTCATTTTAGGATTAGGACCATTGATTTTAGTGGAATTATTCTGATTTACACTGTTGTGAAATTAGAATCAGGGGCATTGTTTTGAATCAAGCCACTAGGACAGACTTACTTATGCATTGAGCAGCATGTACCGACTGGAAATATTTAATCTTTGTAAACACTGCTCTATACTAAACATTGATCAGAGAAGACCTGAGTGCACGGTAAGCTTGTGGCACACAGCAAAAGCCTCATTTTGGAGAATCAGTATGATGTTTTTACTCTACTTCATATCATGAACTAGTTCGAAGAATTCTTTTTTGTGTTTAAGGGCTGGATTCAATTAAAACTTCTGGAGCAAGTTACACAGCCTTCCACAATCTAAAATGTTGGGCAGACTTTTTTTTAATTGAGTCCAGCTGAGTGGCTCTAATATTGTTAACAATGATACTTCCTCCCCTCAACATAGTATAGCATTTTAAGTAGCTAAAATGCATGTGGGTCCAATATAATCTTGTCCCATCCTCATTCCTGCTGTGTGGGTTTCCCCTTTTTTAACACAATGTGCTATATAAGTAGCAAACAATTGTGAATATAAATATTGTTTGTTACTTGCTTACATGACATATGTAAGCCTTGCAGGAGGTTCAGTGGTATTTGTTTCTAGCTTAATTAATTGTTATAGTTTTGTTTTTGTAATTCAGTGCTCACGAAAGATGTGAGATTAGCAACCCTGACCAGGTGACATGGGAAGGGACAAGATGGATCTCTAAAAAGAGGGCATTAACCTCACATACCTTTACTGCTCCCAGATGAACTGGAAGTCTGATGGTGACAGGCAGACAAGACTCAGAATCAGAAAGTAAGGCATGAGGATTGGCCACACTAAGGGCTAGTCCACACTAGAAGTGCTACAGCAGCGCAGCCGCATCAGTGCAGCTGAGCTGCGATAGCATATTTGGTAAGGGTGTTCTAAACTGACAGGAGAGAGCTCTCCTGTTGACTTAATTACTCTACTTCTGTGAGAAACAGTAGCTATGTCGATGGGAGAAGCTCTCCCACTGGCATAGCGCTGCCTACCCTGGCGCTCAGGTCAGTGTAACTTACGTCGCTCAGAGGTGTGGATTGTTCACATGCCTGAGCAACATAAGTTGTACCAAAGTAAGTGGTAGTATAGACAAGCCCTTAGATGCTTTGGCAGGCACAAGCCATCAAAACTAGGGAAATGGTAATGATTGCAAATGGCAATGTTGTCTGCTGGCTAAAACAGGAGACAGACTCAGGGCTGCAGGGTTCTAGTTCAAATTTTGCCACTGAATTACCAGGTGACCTTGGGCAAGTCACTTAACCAACTTCTTTGGGCCACTGTCTCCCTGCCAGTAAAATGAGTAAATAACACTTCCCATAACTGCCTGAGGTGTTGTGAAGACTAAATAATTCATCTTTACCAAGGATATTAGTATTCTTAGATAAAAGGTGCTAGGAAATTATATGTAAGGACACAGGTAAGCATGGTCGCCCAGAGGATTCAGAGGGCCTGGGGTCCTTGGCAGTGGGGGGCCCCCTCTTCGGTGGTAATTCGGCAGCAGGGGGTCCTTCCTCTCCGGGACCCGCCACTGAAATGCCCTGAAGACCCGCGGCAGGGCGCCCTTGCCGCCGAATTACCACCAAAGACCCAGTGGAAGGACCCCCTGCTGCCGAATTACCGCCGAAGACCCAGAGTGGAAGAAGCTCTGGGGGCCCGGGCCCCATGAAGGTTTTCCAGGGCCCCCGGAGCGAGCGAAGGACCCCACTCCAGGGGCCCTGAAAAACTCTCGTGGGGGCCCCTGCGGGGCCCGGGGCAAATTGCCCCCCCCCCGAGTGGCCATGCAGTTAAGACCCACTTTGGAGTGGTTTCTTTCTTATACCATTTCCCTCGGTGTTTAAGTGCTTTCAGGCTATTCTGTTCAAATGCTTCTCAATGCCGCAAGGACATTTAGTTGTAAATTAGTTGGTTTTTGTTTCTTATTAATCCTCAATCAGGGCCTGATCCAGAGTGCATTGAAATTAGTGGGAGTCTTCCATTGACTTCAATGGGTTTTGGAGCTGGCCAACATTACATTGTTTTTCTGTGGTCTTCATTCAATGGTTTAAAATGTGTTACATCCGTATTACTAATATTAAAGTTTATCAGCTGCTCTTTTCCTCCTCCTTTATTTCTCTGTTGTTGGATGATTTTCTTGCACTTCCACCTCAACATACATTCTGCAGAACTGGCCATTTACACTACTCTATATCCTCCTCCTCTCATTGTGAAGTCAAATCTAACCAACAATATTACGGCAGGAAAATCAGTGCGGTGAGAACTGTTTTTATTTACAAATCTAGAGTTATGATCACTCCGCACCAGTATGTACGAACTACAACACTAGCAGAGCTGAGAATGAGTCATTTTTTTTAACATTGCTCATACAACACAGAAGTCTTAGAAAATACCCACATAATTTGCTTACACTTTAAGTGCAGCTCCTGGAAGGGGGAGGGCAACTTATGCGATGTACTGGTTGCAAATGTTGCCCACATGACAACTGGAAAGCACAACAGTCCACATCAGAGGAAATATGCAAAAACAAGGACAGAAACATGGGGCCCAATCTTGCTAACACTTACTACATACACTGCGCACAGGTAGTCTACTGAAGACGAGAAAACTTATCCATGATAGTTAGCACTAAGCTCAGTGGTAAGTGATTGCAGGATCAAGCTCAATGGATATAATAGTTCTTCACCCATGCAATATTAGATCAGATTAACATCTTGTCATGTACTAGTGGTTATCTGCATATTGATATAGTTGATGACTTTGTTTAGAATAAGCAGAAAATGTGTCCAAGATGTGAATCTCAAAATACCCAAAATCCCTCTGTCTCTCTCTCCATCAATGTGACGTAAGCCACATGTTTTGAACAACAACAACAACAACGACGACAGATCAAAGGAACCATGAGTGATTTAGCAGTGCAGGATGGAATAATATTTTGCTTTAGAGAAACACAGTGGCTATATTTACAAGGTAAGTATTGCCAAGGGAGTCCAAGGCTGTGCTTGCTTACTAAATTGGGTCCAACTCAGGGATTTCACCAAATGCAAATGAACAATGAACAATGTGTGACTCAATATATCCGCTATACTTTGTGCTCTTAGAAGGGTGGTATAGCTGACCTTTTAAAGTGATACTTTAAAACCACATTGTTATGATCATCAGAAGACTTTGTGTTTGTTTTAGAATACAATATTTGGACCCAATCCCACTGAATAGTCTCAATATTGTTTTAAGATGCAATTCTCAACTATTATAACATACAGCTCCCAATCAGAAAGTAGGAATGCTGTGCTTCTATTTACATAAGCATAGGGTGAGACAGTAGTGTGTTCTCATTTCTTTCAAGCCTGTTGCACACCTCTGGAATACTGAAAACTAAGAATTATGTGAAATTGACCAAAATAGGTATTACCAGTTTTTGTGAATCCTTCCTGAGTGCCAAAAATAGTCTCCAAGAGCAATACAAGAAGATAAGTATGTATTACTCTTAAACCTCGACTTCCCCCAGTAAAAGCTAGTTTGCTCTCAGTTACACCCGCTTAAATTCACAGTAACTCTATTGACTTCAATGGGGTTACATCAGATTTACAGTACTGTAACAGAGCATAGTCTGGTGTCAGATTTGTACAATCAGTTGCATAAAAGACAGTGCAGAAGACTTGACCATATTAACTTACACTTATATTCTACTATGATGATAACAACACTGATACAGATAACACTAGCATAACTTATAGGATATCTCAAATTATGTGTCCATAAGACTGTAAGATTTACCAGGGTCATCCCTCTAATGATAATGAGGTAGGTGATTGTTCTAGGCAGACATTTCCTCCTTGTCCCCTATCAGTTAAGCCAAAAACAAACGGGGGAAAAAAGTTAAAGGAAATTATGCAATGTAGTTTCATAAAAAGTTCTCATTAGTTGAACTATTAAAAATGAATACCCAGGGCATGATTCTCCCCTGCTTCGCACACTGGCATAGAAATTGTCACCTGTGCAAAGTGGGTGTACAAAAAGCTACCATTCTGAGCAGGTAGTGTTTATACTCACTTTGAACAGGTGTAAATGGATACATAAGGGGCAAGGTAAGGCTGAATAAAACCTACTGTCTTTTGCTCTAAACAGGACTATTATAGTTTGTACCCAACAAAAGTTAAAGTAAAACTTTAATCATCATTAATACTGAGGTTTAGAAATAGGGAATGGGGGAAAGAGTTATGCTTCACAAAATAAAATCATTCTGTCTCAGGTTTGTTGCTTCTTTGGATGCATGTCAGACGTGCAGACGTGGGAATTCCCCAGGTTGCTTGGTGTCAGTTTGCAAATTTGCTCAGTTTCATTTTTCTGACAAATCAGCCTTTTTATAATCATCCCATCTTGAAACTAGAGGGGAAGGGAATGTAGAGGTGAATTGCTAATATCAGTGACTTCTGGAAATTCCCCTTGTACAGTCTCTCATATTTAGTAACTGTACTTTTTCTGTTTTCTTTGTGTTAAAAAAAGTTATTTGACAATAAAATAACTTGGTCTATTCTGGTAAAACTGGCTTCACTTACAGTAAGTCTGAGAGAGTCAGTATTAAACAATACTGGTATATTTGACCTACTCTTGTGAAAAAATACACATTTTATATCTAATATATAAGCAATGTCAGATACGTTTGCATGGTAAAAAGTAAAATATTATTTTCTTTAAGATATGGTAACCTGGTTTCAAATATTACTTAAAAGTACTATGTAATAATAGTCAGATGTTTTATTTTAAACAATGTTATGAAACTAGTTTTAAAATCTGTTTAATAAATATATTGCCTTGCCATATATGAATTTAAATCACATCCATCTGGATATGTTTACCAAAATTAAAAATAATCTATGTCTATTATAAGCCAGCTGCTGCCATTACCACCCGCTGGACCCTGACAAACACCCACCCAGTTACTGACCCAGATCAACAAATATCCAGATTAAACAGATGCATCTTGCTACATACCCAGTTCCTTCCTATACGATACATTGTTTATAATGCAAAATCTGGGAAGCTTTGTGTGATTTTAGTTACTAATTTTGTATTAAAGCTTAAAAGGGCTATATTAAAAGAAAAAAGCAAGGGTTAAAAACAAAGCTTAAAAAAGAAAATAAGCATGAAACAATAAATAATGGTAAACAGGAAAAAAAGGATAAAGAAAAAAAGATTGTATAATCTTCCCATTCTTATGTTGTCTCTTTATATCGTAATTTCTTTGGAACAGAATCTCTCTTCTAGGATTTGCCTGGAACACTTTTGGCGTTATAAAAGTAAATAATAAAAAATCAAATTTCTGAAAAGAGGGTGTTGTTTCTTATATTATCAACAATAGTGAGTTTGGTAGGATTTTGGTGAGAGTAGAGTCAAACCATTGAAATGCCAATTGTGTCAATTGAAACTATGGACATTAAAAAGCCAGTTAGCAAGTAGGCACTTAGCCAATGGATGTTAGATAGGTTGACGTATGCAAACTACTTATTTCTCCTCCTTTTCATTGGTGTAACAAGACCCCAGAGAACTCTAGTGCAAGAATATGCAAGAGTTGGGGTCTCCTTCCGAATTCTGCCCCAACCCCTCACCCCATAGCCCAAAAATAACTTTCCCCCAGCCCTTCAGCCACCACCCCAGGTCCTTCCTGGTCACTCCCTGGAGCACTTCCAGCTCAGCGCTCTACTCCCATCCTGCCTATGGTGGCTCCCCCTGAACCCACCTGTCCAGTGGCTCCACTTGTTCCCACTTTCACACAGCGTGATGAGTGGCATTACAACCTGGTGCATGGGGTGCACTCAGGATTGGGCCGGCCACCCCCACGCAATGACAGAGGAGTGGCTGGGCCAAACCTGAGTGGTGATCCCTGTGTGACAATTTTCAGTTCCACTCAGATTTGGGAGGGTTGAGTGGCATTCTGATCCCAGGCACCAAGTGAAATGCCGGAGCACCATTCCATCTCATTGGGCCTCTGTAACCTCATGGAGTCTGGCATGGCTGCATCATTTGCCCCATTGTAACTACACCGCTGCTCCTTTTCCCAAAGCAGCACATAAAGAAATGTTGTAGCTATAGCAACTGAAACAAGCAGTAGTTTGGGTAATGAATTAACAACCGCTCCCACACTCCATTCCTACCCAATTTTTAACATACCTTTAAAAATATATCTGTTTTTAAGATGGAAATTCAAACATACAAAAGTTTGGTAGTTCACTCTCAGCTCATCTCTACTTTAACCCTGTCAGTGATTGTGTACAGATGTGTGGCATTCTGTATTAGATCAAATATATTACATTTAAGTGTCTTTTTGTTATCCCACCTTATTGATAATTATAGGGCCTGATTATTCTTTGAGTTTCTCAGGTTTTAAACTGACATAACTCCACTGCCTTCAGTGGAGTTGTTCTTAATTTGCACTAGTCTGTGCGAAAAGTAACCGGAGTACTCACAAAGTTTTATTTTATCAGGCCTTGTCTACACTACAGAGTTGCAGCGCTGGTGAGGGGGTTACAGCACTGCAACTTAGGTGGTGTACACACTTGCACAGCATGGCCAGCGCTGCAACTCCCTGGTTGCAGCGCTGGCTGTACACCCGGTCGAGCCTCGGGTGTAGAGGATCCAGCGCTGGTGATCCAGCGCTGGTCAGCAAGTGTAGACACCCACCAGCGTTTTTATTGACCTCTGTGGCATAAGCAGGTATCCCAGCATAGCTTAGAAGCCTCTCTGGTAATCATGCAAACTCCACTGCCTGGGCTCACCTGACCCCTCCTTTAAATGCCCCGGGAATTTTAAAAATCCCCTTCCTGTTTGCTCAGCCAGGTGTGGAGTGCAATTAATCAATCAATCACTCAGCGACCATGCCTCTACGCACCAAACGAGCCCCAGCATGGACCAATGCAGAGCTGCAGGACCTCATAAGTGCTTGGGGAGAGGAGGCTGTGCAAGCACAGCTGCGCTCCAGAGGAGAGATTATGATACCTATGGGCAGATATCGCAGTCCTTGATGAGAAGGGGTCATGAACGGGACGCGTTGCAGTGCAGGGTCAAAATTAAAGAGCTGAGGACTGCTTACTGCAAAGCCCGTGAGGGAAATCACCGCTCAGGAGCTGCCCCCACAACCTGCCGTTTTTACAAGGAGCTGGATGCCATACTTGGGTGTGACCTCACTGCCAATCCTAGGAGCACGATGGAGAGTTCAGAGCAGGGAGAAGTGGGGGAGGTTGTAGAGGACGGCGACAGTGAGGCTACTGGCGTGGAGGGAGACACCCCGGAGTCCCAGGACACATGCAGCCAGGAGCTCTTCTCAAGCCAGGAGGAGGCTAGCCAGTCGCAGCAGCTGGAAGTTGCTGGTGAGGAAGAAACTGAGGATCGTGCTCGGGGTAAGTAGATTTTTATGTTTTGGGAGAGGAGGGTTTTGGTTATGGCTGCCTGCATGCATGCCTAAACGTGGAATAGCCCATTGATTTGCTCTATCACGTCTCTGTAATCTGCCTCGGTAATCTCTTGAAAAGTTGCAGCAAGAGCGTTTGCAATTTGCTTTCTCAAGTTGATCGGGAGAGCCACCGTGGTCCCTGTCCCGGTCAGGCTAACTCGTCCGATCCACTGTGCAGCGAGGGGTGGGGGGACCATGGCTGCACACAGGCAAGCTGCATAGGGGCCAGGGCGGTATCCACATTCCTGTAGAAGACCCTCCCTCTCTTCCCAGGTAACACGCAGCAGTGATATGTCTGGCAGTAGGAAACCCTGTTGAGAGTTTAGGGATACTTGAGTGCAGGGCGCCAGGTTCGCGTTTTCCCAGCCCATGGCGCTCTGTTGTTAACCTCCCCCCCCAGCACGTAGCCAGCCACGCGGTGTGCTCCGGTGTTCCCCACCTCCCTCCCAGCATGTAAGCATCCACGCGGTGTGCTCCGGTGTTATGCACCCCCCTCCAAGCAGGCATCCAGCACCGCGGTGTGCTCCTGTGTTCCCCACCCTCCCTCCAAGCAGGCATCCAGCACCGCGGTGCGCTCCGGTGTTCCCAACCCCCCCCTCCCAGCACGTAAGCATTCACGCGGTGTGCTCTGGTGTTCCCCACCCCCCCTCCAAGCAGGCATCCAGCACCGCGGTGTGCTCCTGTGTTCCCCACCCCCCCTCCAAGCAGGCATCCAGCACCGCGGTGCGCTCTGGTGTTCCCAACCCCCCCTCCCAGCACGTAAGCATCCACGCAGTGTGCTCCGTTGTTATGCACCCCCCTCCAAGCAGGCATCCAGCACCGCGGTGTGCTCCTGTGTTCCCCACCCCCCCTCCAAGCAGGCATCCAGCACCGCGGTGTGCTCCTGTGTTCCCCACCCCCCCTCCAAGCAGGCATCCAGCACCGCGGTGCTTCCCCCCCCCCCCCACCAGCAGGACGGCGTGAACGCGGACCAAAGAACAACCCCCCCCCCCCAAGCAGCTCACCACCTTCCTGTTCACTACTGTCCCCTCTTCAGGACACCAGCTACCTCCTGTACCCATTGCTGATAAACCCCCGTGACCCATTGGTCAATTCCCACTCCCAAGGGGAAATCGGGGCAAAACCACTCACCCCATTGCTCGCCATGACTTAGCTTCCCTGCCCTCTCTGTGTTATGTGAGGTATGTGAGAAGAATGCTACCAAAAGTCTAAAAAGTCCTTCAATGTGTGATAATAAACAATGTAGCCTCTGTGTATTACATGGTTCTATCTCTCTTTTTTCTAGTGACCTTGACTACTGCAGCCGGATCACCGGCCTCACGTAGGTTGCAGAACTTGAGACGGAATCCTAGAAAATCAAAAGAGGAATTGATCAAATCTGTTATGAGCCACTACAACAGAGAAAGTAGGAAGACACAGGAATGGAGAGAGAAGATGTATGAATAGAGACAGAGTGTACATGAATGGAGGCAAACAGAAAGCAGGAGAAAGGAATTGTCTGCCAAAAAAACCACAAAGCAGATGATAAGCCTCCTGGCTCGCCAAACTGAGTCTTTCGAGTCTCTTGTAGCCATGCAGACAAATATGTACCGTTGTAACCCACAGCCCTCCCAAAGCCCTCTTCCTTGTTCCCCAGTATTTCCACAAAACAACTTTCTTCAGCAGCCAGTTCCTTATTATCCCCAGCTGCCCCCAACACCTATATGATCACCTACCAGCCCTGATAACTATAATTCTTACCCTGTTCACTCCACCTCCATTATTCTGCAGCATAGTAATCCTGAAGTGAGGCAGACATTGAATAGTGATCAAAATAGGACATATTCAAACCTGTGAATGTACAGTCCACCACCCCAACCCCCTTGCCTGTTATGTACTGTATGTTGAATAAAGGTTTTTTTTCTTTTTCACTACGTTATATTATTGCTGGAAGTGGTAAATATTATACACCAAGGTAAAGCAAAGCATATCAAATGCATCAAACATTACTGTTGGCTCTCAGCATCAAATTGCTCCCTTAAAGTATCCCTAATCCTTGAGGCCCTTTCCTGGGCCTCCCTATTAGCCCTGCTCTCTGGCTGAGCAAACTCATCCTCTAGGCGTCGAACCTCGGAGGTCCATTCCTCACTGAATCTTTCACCCTTCCCTTCACAAATATTATGGAGGGTACAGCACCCGGATATAACAGCGGTGATGCTGCTTTCCACCAAATCTAGCTTCCCATAAAGACAGCGCCAGCGGGCTTTCAAACGGCCAAAAGCACACTCCACAGTCATTCTGCACCGGCTCAGCCTGTAGTTGAACCGGTTCTTGCTCCTGTCAAGCTTCCCTGTATATGGTTTCATGAGCCAGGGCATTAAGGGGTAAGCGGGGTCTCCAAGGATCACAGTGGGCATTTTGACGTCCCCTACTGTGATCTTGCGGTCTGGGAAAAAAGTCCCGGCTCTCAGCCTCCTGAACAGGGAACTGTTCCTAAAGATGCGTGCATCGTGCACCTTTCCAGGCCATCCTGAGTAAATGTCAGTGAAACGCCCACGGTGATCCACAAGCGCTTGCAGAACTACGGAGAAATACCCCTTGCGATTAACGTACTCTGATGCCAGGTGGGGTGGTGACAGAATAGGAATATGCGTCCCATCTATTGCCCCTCCACAGTTAGGGAAACCCATTTCTGCAAAGCCATCCACAATGTCCTGCACGTTCCCAAGAGTCATGGTTCTTCTTAGCAGGGTGCGATTAATGGCTGTGCAAACTTGCATCAGCACCATTCCAACTGTAGACTTTCCCACTCCAAACTGGTTCGCCACCGATCTGAAGCAGTCTGGAGTTGCCAGCTTCCAGATTGCTATAGCCACCCGCTTCTCCACTGGCAGGGCAGCTCTCAATCTCGTGTCCCTGCGCCGCAGGGTAGGGGCGAGTTCAGCACACAGTGCCATGAAAGTGGCTTTTCTCATCCGAAAGTTCTGCAGCCACTGCTCGTCATCCCAGGATTGCAGGACGATGTGATCCCACCACTGAGTGCTGGTTTCCCGAGCCCAAATGCGCCGGTCCACGGAGCTGAGCACGTCTGTTACTGCCACAAGCAATTTACTGTCTTCACAGTGAGGCGATTTAATATCATCGTCTGACTCCTCATTGTCACTGTCACTCTCACTTCGCAGCTGAAGGAATAGCTCCACTGCCATGCGTGATGTGCTGGTAACATTCATCAATAAGGTCGTCAGCTGCTCAGGCTCCATTTATAACAAAAATCGCAGAAAAAGCGCTGTAGAATCACAATGCCGCCAAACTGCTCGGAATGTGTAGCAAAGCACCACGGGGCGTTGGAGCAGGAAGCGGAAAGACACTCACACTTCCTTCCCCTTCCCACAAGCCACAGCGCCGAAAAAGGATGAGGTGCTCTGTGGGATAGCTGCCCACAATGCACCACTCCCAACAGCGCTGCAAGTGCTGTAAATGTGGCCACACTGCAGCGCTGGTTGCTGTAAGTGTGGCCACTCTGCAGCGCTGGCCCTATACAGCTGTACTAACACAGCTGTAACTACCAGCGCTGCAAAACTGTAAGTGTAGACATGGCCTCAGTCTCCCTGTACCTACAGGTGCACACAGTATAAATGGTGAGAGAGCCTTCCTTGTAAATGGTTAATCATAGTCAAAGAAAGCCAACAATGTTTTATTCTCTACACCATTGCTAATGGGGAAGGAGGAGAAAGACTTAAATACATCTTTTGTTTTAAATTCTTTGGAACAATTCTGCCTGGCAGATCTTCCACCCTCCCTCCATTCAGTTTTTCCTTGTTATTTCCCTAATTAAATCTGCAGTGCCCCCATCAAATTGTTGTCCATTTGAGGTCATAAATAGCTTCTGTTCTAATGAAATATGAATTGTGTTCATTAATTGAATTGTATGGTTAATATACATTGTGACGGTACTGGCTGCAGATTGATTCTTAATATACAGTGAACATTTTGTCAGGCTAGGGAATGTGTGGACACACAAAATGTTGTTGATCATTCTTTGCCATACAGTAGGGCGATTTGATTAAAAACTGAAGATTTTAGGAAATGTTTATTAAAGACAAGAATTGCACAATCTAATAAGGGCAACTTCTACCAGACATGAGCTCAGCTCTTTAATGGTTTAATGCCAAGTCAGGGTCCCATGTAAAACCCAAGTAAACTGGTTTTATGCATGGGAACAGTACAAACTTTGAAAAGGTAGGAATCCTCCAGGAACTATACAGAATGCCTGCAAAGCCCTCTCCAGGGTCAGCGTTGCAGCCTGCTATCCATGTGTTATCGGCCAACTGGTCCTCAGAATCACACACCCACTGCCCATGGGCTGGATTTGCAAAGAAATTAGGCATGGTGATGGCATTTAGAAAAGCACTCTGATTCACAAAGCCTAAATTAGGTGCCTAGGCTCCCTGTACAATCAATGGGGGAAAATATTCACCTCAGAATGGGATTCAAAAAGGCCAGCACACAAGACAGTTCCTCACCTAATCTAACCAATGGGAGATGCCCGTTCACTCTCTCCTGTTGAAGCTATTCCACTGTGGCTACATAAAGGAAAAACTGTTGGGTAGAGGAAGGGGGAAAGAGAGAATGAATGAACGCAAGTAGGAGAAGGATGCTGTCAGGAGGTGAGAGCCTCAGGATCCAGTTCCCCTGTGCCAATGACTTTTTAAATAAGCCAGTGGAACAGCTTCAAAGAGTGAAAACTGAGAGAGCCCCACCTTAGAATATCCTATAGCCTAGTGATTAGAGCACTCACCTGAGACGTGGCAGAGCCCTGTCAAATCCTTTCTCCTTTTCAGATGAAGGAGGAACTTGAACCCATGTCCCTAGAGGGGCCCTATCTGGGAGGTGAGCTATGAGCACCAAACTGGGGCCTGCATGCACATTAGGTGGAGGCACACCTGCCCTTCCCCTGGCTTGTGTATCTTACTGGGGCCCAGGTGTCCAGATGTCTGGTGTGGGATACAGTGCACATGCTCAAAGGCAGAAACATAGGGAACTTTCACTGCAAAAATTAAGACGTGAGTGTGTTTAGGCACCTGCAGGACTCAAGGGCAGCTGAGCAGAGGTTTTGTGAATCCCAGTGGGGCCTGATTCTGGAATTCAGATAGCTAAAGTGGAAACTAGGCACCTAACTTCTTTTGTAAATCTAGCCCCATGTGCCTATAAAGCCCCATTCAGAGTTGCGCTGGAGAGGATGCTCTGCCTGGCCTCTTCAGCAATGACTCCTTAAGGGCCTGACCCAAAGCCTACTGAGACAATAGGAATCTTCCACTGGCATCAGTGGACTGTAGATCAGGCCCTTGATGAAGACCCTGGCCATCGACTCAAACGTATAGGATGGATATAGCAGAAGTCCAGCTAGTGACCAGTGGACTCTGCTGCTTAGTTAAATAATTTCTAGTGGATAGACACCAACTGGCAAAAAAAAAGTCATTAGGAACTGAATGTTATTTCTTCAATGTTCTTGATGTCTGGTCTGCCTCCCACTACACTAATATTTAGTGTGTTTCAGTTTTGCCTCTAGATTTTGTTTACAGAAAAACTGTTTTGGGTACTGTACAAAAGCTGATTTATATTCTAAATCAGACTATAATCATCCCTAGGCCATTCTGTAAGGTGGCAGGTGTTGACAGGCATCTATTGTTCTGTCATTAAATGGTGCATACATGGCTTGAAAGGATAAAATAAGTCATTTAGGACTAGGCCACAAGAACAGTTCTATAACATTCCAGTGAATTCACCAGATATCTAAGAGATTGAAGAATATTTGAGAAAAGTAATGACAATTTTTTCTCATTATTTTGTGTATTCTTAGAGTCTAAAGTAAGATGATACACAACTGTGGCTCAGACTTTTATTTTCTATAGTAACCAAGTGCAGGAATATAAAGTTAGATAAAGTAAAAGATGAGCTAAAACTGATTTGCTGTGAGCAACCTATTTCTGTAGTGACTGTGGAAGGAAGAATATTCGCCCCAGATCTGAACATGGATGGATCTCAACCCGCTTGTGCAGGGGTGTGATGAACTTCCCCGGGTGCATTCTGGAATTGGGGTACTGCTGAGCCCTCTGTCTCAACAGCTTGGGTCACTCTCTCTCACTGTGATGCCGTGACAAGCTGCAGACCTCTCCCAGTCCTGCATTCACACAAACATTTACAGGCAGGGACACACTCCGCTGAGGTCCATGAATGCTTTTGCCAGTCATCCAGGAACCAACAATAGAGAGGTTTCAGCTAATTCCCCCCCAGATCTCCAGCCTAGGACCCCAGAGCTGTCCCATCTTTCCCTGGTAAAAAGCCTGACCACTGTAAGTTTATTACCCAGTTTGCCCCTCCCTCAGTGTGGAGAGGACAATGCATCAGCCCCTGGTCCCGAGCAGATTGCCCTTTGCACTTCTAACAACACTGTTTTAGGTAACAAATATAAAACAGATTTATTAACTACAGAAAGCTAGATTTTAAGTGATTATAAGTAATAGTGTACAGATCAAAGTTGGTTACCTCAGAAATAAAACAAAATTGCAATCAGGTCTATACACTAGACAGGATTTGAATCAAGCAGTGTCTCACCCTGATAGTACAGTCCACCAACCTTCCATACACAGGCTAGAAATTCCTTCAACCTGGGACCACCTCCCCAGTCCAGTCTTTTTTCCTGAGATGTTTCCAGGTGTTGAGTTATAGGGAGAGTGAGGCCAACTGATGATGTCACTTCCCCCTTTCATAGTTTCTTCCATGTGGAGGGAACTTCTTTGTTCCAAGCAAAGACTCCAGCACCATCAGTGGAAAAGTACAGGCACAAGATGGAGACCAGTATCACATGATCTGATCACATGCCCTTGCATACTTTGATGAGTCATAGCAGGGGCCGTTACCTATATTCTGGCTAGAACATTCACAGGGAAGTCCATTGGGTGGGGATCGTCTTAGAAGAAGCTTGATTGTGTTTCTTAATGGGACATTATCTTGAATGGTTCATTCACAATGTGCTGGCTAAAATGGATGTAAACTACTTTGTGGGTGTTACCTAGGAACAAACGCATTTGAAATACTGGTACACAGTCAATATTCATAACTTTAGATACAAACATTATACATACATACAAATGGGGTAATCATATTCAGCAAATAACAACTTTTCCATTGATACCTTACATGATATACTTCGTATAAAACATATCATAATCATATCACTATGGTAAATATGAAGGTGCCAGGGTATTGCATTGGGGTACAGAATGTCATGGGAGGGGGAGAGGAGGGTTAACAAATCCCACTTGACTAGCCCCAGGGTTGTTGTAAGTAAGTCCCAGATCCTCTGTGATACTAAGTCTCTAAATACCTTTGAAGATCTGGATAAGGACTTGACACAAACTCACACAGGAACTCAGAAACATGTAACACCAGGAACACATGCCACATCTTCTGACAATAGGATTTCCAGTCCATTTCCATCATCACTCTCTTTGCATCTTCTGACCCGGGAATCTCAGAGTGAACATTGACTAAAGTCCCTATCTGCATCAGGTGTGAGAGGCGGATAAGAGGGATGGGCATCTGAAAGAAATGGTTTGATGAGAGCAAGGCTGATAAAGTGACAATGCTTGCAAGTGACTGAGAGTGAAAGTAGTGGGTAAGGTGTGAGAGTTAAATGACTGGTGGGTTAGTGGTCTGAGAGAGGTGAGTGAAAGTACTGAATGGATGGAGAGGGTTGATTGGGAGGCAGAACTGATCATGAGGGAGAGATTGAGAGCTATTAACAGTGACAGATTTATAGCTGGCACCTCTGTGTGCAGGATGTTCTTCTCTTCCATAAATGCCTTTTCAAACTGTGTGCGCATATTTAAAAAAGAGGAGTACAGCTGGGAAGTAGGTAGACTCACACAGCAGGGCTCGAGCTAGCGTGCTAAAAGTAGCAGTGTAGATGTTATAGCTGGGGCTGCAGCTCAGGCTCTTAAGCCAACCTGACACCCCGCCCCCCCCCCCGAGGCTTGAGCGCCTGAGGGTACGTCTACACTACAGGATTATTCTGATTTTACATAAACTGGTTTTGTAAAACAGATTGTATAAAGTCGAGTGCACGCGGCAACACAAAGCACAATAATTCAGTGGTGTGTGTCCATGTACCGAGGCTAGCGTCGATTTCTGGAGCGTTGCACTGTGGGTAGCTATCTCGTAGCTATCCCATAGTTCCCACAGTCTCCCCCGCCCATTGGAATTCTGGGTTGAGATCCCAATGCATGATGGTGCAAAAACAGTGTGATTCTGGGTAAATGTTGTCACTCATTCCTTCCTCCATGAAAGCAACGGCAGACAATCATTTCACGCCCTTTTTCTCTGGATTGCCCTGGCAGACGCCATAGCATGGCAACCATGGAGCCCATTTTGCCTTTTGTCACTGTCAATGTATGTGTACTGGATGCCGCTGACAGAGGCGGTACGGCAGCGCTACACAGCAGCATTCATTTGCCTTTGCAAGGTAGCAGAGACAGTTACCAGTCGTTCTGTACCATCTGCTGAGCCATTGTAAATTGGCGATGAGATGACGGTTATCAGTCGTTCTGTACCGTCTGCTGCTGTCATGGGTGCTCCTGGCTGACCTTCGCTGAGGTCGGCCGGGGGCGCAGAGACAAAAATGGGAATGACCCGGTCATTCCCTCCTTTATGTTGTATCTAAAAATAGAGTCAGTCCTACCTAGAATATGGAGCAAGTGTACTAGAGAAGCAGTGTACCAGAGAGCACAGCCACTCCATGTCAGATCCCACAGAAATGATGAGCTGCATGCCATTCTAGGGGGTGCCTCTGCAACAACCCCACCCATTGCTTCCCTCCTCCCCCAACCCTTCTGGGCTACCGTTGTAGGGTCCCCCCATTTGTGTGATGAAGTAATAAAGAATGCAGGAATAAGAAACACTGACTTTTTAGTGAGATAAAATGAGGGGGAGGCAGCCTCCAGTTGTTATGATAGTCCAGGCAGGACATTAAATGGTGGGGGAGCGAGAAGCCCAGCATCCCGCTGCTATGATAGTCCAGGCAGTACAGAATCTTTTCTTTAGACATGAAAGGGGGGGGCTGATGGAGTTCAGCCCCCAGTTGCTATGAGGACGGTTACCAGCCATTCTGTACCATCTGCCAGGAATAACCGGGAGTCATTCCTATTTTTATCCAGGCACCTCCGGTCGATCTCACCTGAGGCCAGCCAGGAGCACTTATGGGATGATGACGAGGACGGCTACCAGTCCTACTGCACTGTACCGTCTGCCACCGGGGAAGGGAGAGGAGAGGATGCTGCTGTTCAGTGCCACAGCACCATGTCTACCAGCAGCATGCAGTAGACATACGGTGACATTGAAAAAAGTCAAGACATGATTTTTTTCCCTTTTCTTTCGGGGGGGTAAGGAGGGGTAAATTGACGAGATATACCCTGAACCACCCCGGACAATGTGTTTGACCCTACAGGCATTGGGAGCTCAGCCAAGAATGCAATACTTTTCGGAGACTGTGGGGACTGTGGGATAGCTGGAGTCCTCAGTACCCCCTCCCTTCCTCCATGAGCATCCATTTGATTCTTTGGCTTTCCGTTACGCTTGTCACACAGCACTGTGCTGTGGACTCTGTATCATAGCCTGGAGATTTTTTTTAAATGCTTTAGCATTTTGTCTTCTGTAACGGAGCTGTGATAGAACAGATTTGTCTCCCCATACAGCGATCAGATCCAGTATCTCCTGTACAGTCCATGCTGGAGCTTTTTTTGGATTTGGGACTGCATCGCCACCCGTGCTGATCAGAGCTCCATGCTGGGCAAACAGGAAATGCAATTCAAAAGTTCGCGGGGCTTTTCCTGTCTACCTGGCCAGTGCATCCGAGTTCAGATTGCTTTCCAGAGCAGTCACAGTGGTGCACTGTGGGATACCGCCCGGAGGCCAATACCGTCGATTTGCGGCCACACTAATCCTAATCCGATATGATAATACCGATTTCAGCGCTACTTCTCTCGTCGGAGAGGAGTACAGAAACCGGTTTAAAGAGCCCTTTTTATCGATATAAAGGGCCTTGTTATGTGGATGGGTGCAGTGTTAAATCGGTTTAATGCTGCTAAAATCGGTATAAACACGTAGTGTAGACCAGGCCTGAGCTGCAACCTGAGCCTAGCTTTTTCCTTAAAGCTTGAAAAATACAACTTCTTCTTCGAGTGCTTGCTCATGTCCATTCTGTTGTAGGTGTGTGCGCTCGCCACATGCATTGGTGCCAGAAGGGACCTGCTCTGGCACCCTATGGAGTGGCGCATGTATGCACCACTATAAGGGGCACTGCCGGCTCCTTCCCTCCCTCAGTTTCTTCACTGCCAGTATCGTGCTGGAATGTTCCCCTTGTTTCAGCAAGTGGTTCTCTTTCAGTGGTTCTTTGAAATTTTCTTGTGTAAATAGTTCCAATTAGAGACAGTTAACAGTTCCTAATAGTGTTAGTATACTTTAGTTATTCATGGTCCCACCAGGGACTTAGCCCAGGGATGGGGCATGCCCCACTCCCCGGGCTTCAAGCCATGTGATTGTTGTGAGAAGCCTGTGGCAATCAGTAATTCACATCCTAGTTGTTTGAAGTGTCTGGATGAGTCCCACATTTGCAAAAAGTGCCGTATTTGCAAGGGATTCAAGCCCTGGATCAGAAAGGAGACACACATTAGGCTCCAGGCATTCCTCTTGGAGTCTGCTCTTGCACTGGCCTCAGAGCCGGCACATACCAACTGAATGCCAAGTACTTTGGCATCGACAAAAAGTGTGCCCCTGGCACCAACTGCCTCTCAATGCCAATCCTTGTCACTGATTCTGGCCAACAGGCACAAAAAACACACCAGGAAAATGCGCTCCCTGGGGTCTTGTAAGGGTAAGCATAAGGGAGAAGAGGAGCCTAGACCAAGTTGGACCATCTCGCCATCACTGGAGTGCAGCCATGAGGCAGCCTCATCTATTGGGTCTAGTCTGCCCTGCGACCTGCCTTCTACCCCAGGGAGTGGTATAGGTTCACAGTACCATCCACCCCAGAAGCCTTTTAAAGCGGAAAAAGACATCTCCCTCCTGATGCCACCTACTCCTCAGGAACAGAGGCCTCAGGACCCCTCCAACCTATCCATTTCTAGGGAAAAGCCCTCAATAGTACCGCTGCAGAAATCCACCCCTTGGCACCATACTCTGGCCCACTCACTAGGACCGTGCCAATGATCTCCAGAGCCCCATCTCAAATCTCAGATCCATGGCCACTTGGTGGGTTTCCGGCACCGATTGCTGAACTCCAGGCACCGATCTCCAAGATCCACACATCAGTCACCAGATCTGCAGTACCAGGCCACAGAGGCGTGCCTCCAGTCCCTGGAACTCTGGCGGTGGTCATACAAAAGGTGCCGTTCCCTAGTTCCTTGGCACCTCTTACCAGAGCCTCCTCAGCACTCTCCAGAGTCCCAGCACCGTTCTTCAATGATGGCCTTGGAATCCCGATGTACATCACTGCAGCCCTGATGATAGTCACCAGAGCCCTGTCAACGGTCACTGGACCATCACCAGTCGCTCGAGCCTAGACGTCGGTCACTGGAGTGTCTTAGACAATCCCTGCGCTCCCAGTCACCGGAGTCTGCAGACCGTTCCCAAAGCAGGTGGCATCATTCTCCGGATTATTACTGTGCCTGTGAGCACTGCCACCAGTCGCCAGATATGTGGCATGACTCAGCAGGGTCACCAGAGAAAGACCATTTCTCCTCGGGCTCTGAGACCAAGGAGTTGATGGCCCCCATGGACCAACAGTCACCTGCACAGCCAGCAGGTTCTTCCCCAGAGCCAACCTGCAAGCATGTGGCCAGAGGATCAGTGGCTTGGGCCCTGGCAAATCTATAAGCCATGGGCAATTCCCAAGGCTGGAGGACTTCAGGCCCAGTGCTTAGTCTCAGGGGCTGCAGGAAGACCTTCAGCCTTAGTCTTTAAGGTGCCACCGGACTCCTCATTGTTTTTGTAGATACAGGCTAACATAGCTACCCCTCTGATACTTCAGCCTCAGTGTCTTGAACACTCCTGGGCTCAGATGTTGCATTGGTCCAAGGGGCCAGACAGCCACTTCCTCTGGTGAATGTGGTTCCCCAGGCAGAGAACATGGAATCCACCCTTCATCCTGTGCTCACCTCCCTCCTCCTCATTGCCTGATGAGGCAGTAGCAGGTCTGTCGCAGACTGTGCCTCATGACGATGTCAACGCCTACCAGGAGCTGCTTAAATGGGTGGTGGCCAACCTGAGATCGGAGGCAGAGGATATGTCCGAACCCACAGACTCCCTATTCGATGTTTCAGCGGCAGCGGCCTCGGCAAAGATGGCTCTACACGTGCAATGAGGTAGTCAAAATGGTAAAAGCCCTATGGCAAACCCCGTCAACCCCGCCCCCTATTTCTAAGGGCAGCACGTTCCTGCAAAGGGATTTGAGTACTTATATACACACCCCTCCCCTGGGTCACTGGTGGTCATGGCTGCCAATGAGCGTGACGGGCAGAGGCAACCCAGCTCGAACCCCAACAATGAAGACGTGAAGTAACTTGATCTGTACACCAGGAAAATTTATTCTACATCCAGCCTACAGCTTCGCATTCGCAAACCACAGGGCCCTTCTCGGAAGGTAACATTTTAACATATGACAGTCCACGACCAGGTCTGCTGACTCACTCCCACGGGATGCTAAGCAGGAGTTCAATGCCATACTAGATAAGGATAAGGCAATCGCAAGAACCTGTGGCTGGGGCTCATTCGGGCTTGAGCCATGCTCCTCCCAAGAACAGGCAATCATTTTGAGAGGATGCTCGAGGGTGACCTCCCAGCCTGCAACTGGGATCTGTCTTGCCCTTTGTTTTCCCATGTTTCCTCCCCACTTGCACCGCCATAACTATGGACCATTGGGTCCTCAATACGGTGGCAGCAGGGTATACCCTCCAATTTCTTTCTATTCCTCCCTCCCGACCCTCTTTCTCATTCCTCTTCAGGGACCCTTCTCACAAGCAATTGTTTGCCGAGGAGGGGGTTAGCTGGGGGCTGTGGAGGAAGTTCCCATGGAATGAAGAGGGAAAGGATTTTACTCCTGGTACTTTCTCATTCTGAAGGCCAAAGGGGGCCTATACCTGATCCTAGACCTGCAAGATCTCAACAAATATCTCAAGAAGTTGAAGTTCTGCATGGTCTCCCTGGCCTCCATCATCCCCTTCGTGGATCCTGGAGACTGGTATGTTGCCCTTGACCTGAAAGATGCTTACTTTCACATCTTAATATTTCCCAGCCACAGGAGATTTCTACAGTTTTTGGTTGGTCAGACACATTACCTGTTTGCAGTGCTCCCATTCAGCCTAGCGACAGCGCCAAGAGTGTTTACAACGTGCATGACGGTAGTTGCAGCTTAGCTCAGGCATTAGGGAGTGCAGATCTATCCCTATCTGGATGACTGGCTCATCAAGGATTGCTCAAAAGAGCAGGTGGAGCGCAGCATCGAGGTGTTGTGAGCCACTTGTCATGCCCTGCTCCTGTTGATAAATGAACAAAAATCGATATTGGCCCCATTTGGAGAATAGAGTTCATTGGAGCAGACCTCGACTCTACTCAAGCCAGAGCATTCACACCACAAGCCAGGTTCAGGGCAATGTCAGATCTGATTGCCCAAGTCACCACATACTTGTTCACCACAGCCTAGGCCTGTCTTAGATTTCTAGGGCACATGGCTGCGTACACCTAGGCTGCAGCTGAGGCCCCTTCAAATCTTGTTGTCATCGGTCTATTCTGCAGCCTGACACCCCTTGGACAGCCCCCTCATGATCCCACCCCAGGGACTCAGCTCCCTCCAGTGGTGGTGCAATCCAAATCCAGTGATGGAAGGGGTTCTGTTTGTGGCTCCACAGCGCACCATATCCCTGGTGTTGGCTGTGTCCGACCTCGGCTGGGGAGCACACCTCAGTGGCCTCAAAACTCAAGGACTATGGTCGCGGGAGGAACTGTCACCTCACAATAACATCAGAGACCTCAGGGCCATCTGCCTGGCGTGCAAGGTGTTCCATCCTCCTCTATATGGTCAAGTTGTGCAGGTACTGACAGACAACATAGCATCCACGTTCTATGTCAACAGACAAGGGGAGCCCGATCGTCAGTACTGTGTCAGGAAACCCTTTGCCTGTGGGGCTTCTGCATCCAGCATGCTATTCACATAGAAGCCTCCCTCTCCCTGGTGTTCAGAACACACTGGCGGATCACCTCAGCAAGTCCTTCTTCTCTCACCATGAGTGGTCCCTCCACTCAGAGATTGCCTGAATACTCTTCCAAAAGTGAGGAGCTCCCCAAGAGGACCTGTTCGCCACCAGACAAAACAGAAAATGCCACCAATTCTGCTTGCTACAAGGCCTCGACGGCGGCTCACTATTGGATGCCTTCCTTCTGTCCTGGTCAGAGGGCCTCATGTATGGCTCTCTGCTGATCAGCAGGGTTCTTTTCAAGATCAAGAAGGACAAGGCATGAGTCATCATGATTGTCCTGACCCAGTCTCACCAGCATTGGTTCGGCACTCTCATGGACATGGCAGTGGCAGACCCGTGGACTCTCCCTGACCATCCAGACTTGCTTTCTCAGGATCATGGATGGTTGCTGCACCCACTTCTCTCCACCTCACAGCATGTATGCTGCATGTCTGAGCCCTGAGGAGGCTCCACTCAGGTCCAGCAGGTTCCACTCAGGTCCAGCAGGTTCTTCTGGAAAGCAGAAAGTCCCTCCACTAGCAGTATCTACCTCGTGAAGTGGAAGCACTTCTCCTGCTGGGCTTTGGAGTGGAATATCTCCCCTATCAGTGGCTCCTTACACGCCATCCCATACTACCTCCTGCATTTAAAGTGCCCGGGCCTTGTCTTTTCACTGATCAATGTGCACTTGGCGGCCATATCAGCATTCCATTCGTGTGTCCAGGGTAGATCAGTATTCTCAAATAAGAGGAGGATCAAAGATCCCGAGAGGCTATTTCCCCTGGTCCGGAATCCGGTTCCCCAATGGGATCTCAGTCTAGTCCTTTCCAGGCTTACCAGTCCTCCTTTCAACCCTCTAGCCTCTTGTTCTTCCCCACCTGTTGTAGTGTTCCTTGTAACTATTATGTTGGTGAAGCAAGTCTCCGAGATTCAAGCTCTTATTTTGGAGCCCCTGTACGTGGTGTTCTACAAGGATAAAGTTCAGCTGCGTCCCCATCCTCCCTTCCTGCCAAAGGTGGTGTTGCACTTCCATGATATCTTCCTCCCAGTGTTCTGTCCAAAGCCATACGCTAACAAGGACAGGCGTCTGCATACCCTAGACGTCAGGAGTGCCCTGGTTTTCTACCTGGAGGATACTAAGCTTTTCCATAGATTGAGTCAACTCTTCATTATAGTGGCTGACAAAATGAAGGGCCCCCTGTGTTGTTCCAGAAGTTTTCATCCTGGATCACCACTTGCATCTGTACCTGCTACGAACTGGCATGGGTCACGCCTCTCTCTACCAATAGTAACTGCTCACTCCACGAGAGCTCCGGTGTCATTGGCTCATGTCCCTATTCAGGACATCTGCAGAGCCGTGATGTGGTCGTCGATACACACCTTCATGGATTCATCACCCAGCAAGTCTGGGATGATGCTGGATTTGTCAGAGCTGTGTTGCAATCAACACATCCATGAACTCCTAACTGCCTCTGGAATTACTGCTTGGCTATCACCTACAATGGAATGGACATGAGCAAGCACTCGAAGAAGAAAAAATGGTTACTCACCTTTCGTAACTGTTGTTCTTCAAGATGTATTGCTCATGTCCATTCCACGACCCACCCTTCTTACGCCTCTGTCAGAGTTCCGTCAAGAAGAAACTGAGGGACGGAAGGTGCTGGCAGCGCTCCTTGTACCAGTGCATATGTGCGCCACGCCAGAGCCCGTCCCCTATGGATACCTCCGACGAAAAACTTCCAGCACCAATGCATGTGGTGAGCACACACACCTACATTGTCTATCTCTGACAATGGTCAGCACGAGAGGCTTCAGAGGAAGGTGCAAGACAGGAACAGTAGGCAGATATCGGGTAATCTGCACCCACAGTCACCTCCTAATTCTAACTAGTTAGACATTGGCTTAATTCCTGAAGTATGAGGTTTAATATACCTTCCAATATTTTTTCCAATTGTTATAACTCTGGATATTCTTGTTTTCCCTATAACCATCCAATCTACTCTTTGAGTCTTGAAAAATTCTTGACCTCAGCAGCCTGTCAATGAATCCTACAGCCTAATTATGTGTTGTGTGAAAAAATATTTCCTTTTTATCAGTTTTGAATTTGCCACATTTTGATTTCAGTAAAGGTCTTCTGGTGTTATGAGACAGAGAGCTTCAGTTCTCCCTATTTAACCTAAATATCATTAATTATTTTATCAACTTATGTCCCCTCTTATTAAGCTCTATTCTAAGATAAACAGCCCCCGGAGTTTTCCATTTCTGTTCATACGAGAGTGTTTTTGCCATGCTCCGAAGCATTCTTGTTGCTTTTCTCTGAACCCCCTCAAATTCTTCACAATAGTAGAAAATTCAACTCTAAGTGAATAGATTTCTTCAGAATTTACAAACAAGTCACATTTAAGCAAAAACCAAGCAAATTTTAGCCCAAGTTTTGGAAAGTGATATGGCTAAAATTTTCAAAAATGGGAGCATAAAGTTAGGTTCCCCTGTCCTCATCCATACTGTAATTTTGTAATGTATTACTTCACCCAAGATTTTCAAACACTCCTAATGGCAAAATTAGGCACGTAAAGAAGTGGCCTGATTTCCCCAGCGGCTCCCAGTGAAGTCTTTTTTGAAAGAACTGGAGAGGACTCTGTGGTCATGTTACAGCTTGGTACCAGAGATCTAGGAGAGAGGTCCTGGAAGCTAAATTTCAACTACTAGGTAGAAGGCTTACAGGTCCAAGGCCTCAGAGGTAGCTTTCTGTGAAATACGTCCAGTCTCTCATGCAGATCCAGTGAACAGAAGGACCTTTGGGGTTTCAGTGCTTGGTAGAGAAAACTACAAAGAAGATGGTTGTCGGTTTATTAGGCATCAGGAAACATTTTGAGGAAGGGGGACCCTATACAGAGGGAATCAAAATGAAACCAACAGCTGCCATGTAAAACAAATAAGGTTTTAGAGGAGTGTTTAAGAGTGGGACAGGAGCCAGCAGGAACGAGAAGCACATAGTCAGATAGAAACATCTGTTAAAGACTTTGGTAATACAACAATATCTGTGTATCCAACCAAGGATAGGATGCAAACTACAACTGAACTAGAACAGGGACAGGATAAAAACAGAGGTAAATGCCATAAAACCAGCAGTATGTCAGATTAGAGTTAAATAAAAAAAGGTACCTAGACAACAATAAACCATAAAAAACATCTATTAATATCTAAAGGATAATAAACATCTATTAATATCTATACATATATGTGAGAAGTTTAAAATTAAAAAATATATATAAATTTGAATGCCTTGCAGTGGATGAAAATCTTGATATAATAAACATTATGAAAGTGTGGTAGAATGACAAAAAACAATGGGATACTGCAGTGCCTAATTCCACCTATACAAGAAAGACAGGCTAGTCCAAAAAGGTAGAATACCACCACTGTAACTAAAGGATTAGATAGACTCTAGTTAGAGAAAAAATTCTGAGTGTAGAGGGCCACAGCATTGAATCGTCAAATAAAAAAATACAAATCCCAAGCTGTAAGGATCTAAATATATTAGTAGGGCTATACTACCAACCGCAAGATCAAGAAAAAGAAATTGAGTGCACAACGTTGAGAGAAATCAAAGAGGCAGCAAATGATAATGCAAAACAAACAAAATGATAATGTAGGACCCACATATAAACTGGTTAAATGGCACAACAGGACAAAGTTTAAACAATTTCTTGACACTTTAAATGATTGCATCTTGGTACAGCTAGTTCTAGAGCACACAAGAGGATAGGGCAGCTATTCTTGACTTTGTCTTAACTAACACACAGAAGTTAATTCAAGAAGTGATAGTAGCTGAGTCACCGAGTAATAATGACTAGATGGATCATGGGTCTGATCCAGTACGGCAGTTCCTGCGTTCAAAGTGTTAGATTTTTCATCTATGTGAGGTGACATTATTTTACTTGTATCCAAAGAGATTGATAAGACACAAATCTAAGAAATTCAATAGAGAGGATCAGTCCTGTATTAATTTTTTTTTTAATTTTATTTTTTTTTTACAAACAGGGAATTCTTTCTGCTTCTGTTTGGTGGGAGAGGCTTAACAAACTTTTTTGAAAGGGATTTTTTTCTTGTGTAAAGGGTGACTGGAAAGATAACTGCAATCTTCTTAAAATGTTGAACAGTTTATTTTCTGATAGCCAGATGCACAGGTGAGGAGAAAGATGCCAAATATATGCTCAAGAGCATCTCCTCCATGTCAGTCTCAGAGCCTTCAGAGAACTTCTCATGCAGCCCAGCTGCTAATATCTCCTTGACCATTGAGGAGACTGCAGAATGGAAGGAAAAACCTCTCTTCAGGCAACAAGACAAATGCTCTTAGCTAAAATTTGAGCCACATGGATAGGGTGACCATGCCTTCCATTTCTGCTGTCATGGTTTTGTGTTGGCTTCACAGCATTTCATATAACTGTATTGAAATCAATGTTTTAACCCAACTGCAGTTTCAATGGGGGATGTAAACTATATCAGGAAAGCACATATAACACAAATTTCCCCCCATGCTTCTGGCTTCTCCAATAACCTTGACTTTGTATTTTGAGTGTGCGTTACACATTTTATAGATCAGTTAATACTTTCTTCACAGAGCCACTTGTGGGGCTTGACTTCACGATAAAATCTTATGTTAAAACATGACCTTGAAGAGTCTCATTAACACAATGCAACTCACAACTTTGCATTCGGCACAGATACATTATGTCAAGCATTGTGTCAGCTGGTCATGGTTGAAATCTACTGGGACTAGGGCTTGACAATGATAAGCAAATATGATGCTAAACTTGTCTTTGTCATTTTCTACATTCACTGCATTTTGTGGTTGGGAGTAGCCAATTTATTAGTAGAGGAAAGGCATAAGTAGTGCCTTGCAGAAATTTCCTAGGGTAGCACTGGAAGGGAGAAGGTCAAAGCGGTGGGAAATGGAGGTTAAAGATCTGAAAGAAATGTACAAGAACAAAATTAAGAACAAAACCCACAAAATATAGACAAAGTATACAAAAAAGAAAGTAGGGTGCAAGCAATGAGAATTTGAGTGAGAGAATAAAGCCTAAAATGAAATGAGAAAATATAGGAAAGAGGCATGGCAGACATGGGGGAACAATAAAGTCTCCCACATTTTTATTATGAAATTATGGTCCCAAAATGTATGGAGAAAAGAGCCAGGCAAGACGGAAACAGTGTAGCAGAGGTGGTTTTTTTTTTCAGTTTATCTTTATTATCTCCCCAATATCTGGGGGACTCTCAGAGGAATGACGTTAACGCTCCAATAGGTCTGTTCCATCTCTTAACTACTCTGATCCTTCAATCCTGCAGTTTGTAAAAAATGCTCTCCTTTCACGTCAAACAGACTCGGGAAACAAAGTATAAAAAAATACTAAAGACTCTGTGGGGAACATTTAAAATAAAGTGTTTCTCAAATAACCAATTTAACTTAGTGTTACAGTCACGGACTTGGTTCAGTTTGCTTTCCAGAAACAAATCAACAAATCCAACTGTAATGTTATGGGATTAAGTAGTAGGGGAAAGGAAAAGGGTCTTTGTTTTTGTTTTATGTGCTTTCATGTAAGATCTTTTAAAGAACAAATTATAATAAATCGGTAGCCTGCAAATGATTCCCCCACCCTTGCTCCCTCGCCCCCTCCTCTTAGCTTAGTAGGGCCAGGTCTGCACCAGAAAAGTTATATTGGTATAACTACATCATTTAGGGGGTATGATTTTTTTTTTTAACAGATTCTTTATACTAGTATAAGACCTAGGCTTTGTCTACACTAAGACTTTTGTTGCTCAGGGATGTGAAAAAAAATTCCCCAACTGACATAAGTTTCACTGACAAAAGCGCCAGTGTGAATAACGCTATGTCAGCGGGAGATGCTCTGTGGGGATGATTTAATTACCCTGGGAGGAGAGCTCTCTCCCACCAGCATAGAGCGACTACACAGGAGACCTTACAGCAGCACAGCTGTAGCAATACAGCTGTGCCGCTGTAAGATCCGTAGTGCAGACGTAGCCCCAGTGTGCACACACTTATACTAGTATAAAAATGCCTTATATCAGTATAGATTATTTTGCTTCATATACCAGTATAATCAGGCACACACTAGGGGTTGCCACTTTAACTATACTGGGATATTTAAAGCAACATTTTTAGTGTAGACAAGCCCTCCATTTTTCTCTTCTCTTGTCTCCTCTTCCCTTAAACAAATCAATCAGCCCTCCAATTTAATATAGAAAGAGTATTTTTGAATAATGTTTAATACAATTTAATCTCCCCCAACCTGCAGTCCCTCTCTATCTTCTTGTCTTGACTCATATGATAATCAGAAGAAGCAGCATTTAAAACTGCTCTTTCAGGGAATGATGCTGTTCCTACTGACCATCAGAGCAGGATCAGGCCTTAAGTATTCACAAAATCTGAAGGCCGATTCCAACTTTTGAAACTAAGGAACGATTTGTAATTTTGTGACTTTTTTATTTACTATGAATTAAAGAAGCAGTGATGCTCCTGGCCTCTGATGGATGAACCTCTTACGGTATGTCTACACTTGCAGTTAGGGGTGAGAGTCCCACTTGAGAAGACATATCCACGTGGCACAAGTGGTGGAAAAAGCTAGCCACCCCACCTACATGCCCAGTGTCTCCAGTGGGTATGCACTCAGGGTGACTAGCCCATTTCACCACCATGCTGCCACGGCTACACTCTACTTAATGTGCAGACATATTCCCCATGCAGACAGATACAAAGAAAATCAAGTTCAATGTAAAATCTTGTTGGAAATGCTACAGTAGCATTTTAGGAGGCTGGTATGTTTCATTGGCTCTCATATCAGCGGCACTTTGAATTTCTGTTTTGGTTCCTGCATGATGCTTGGCAAGTTTCCCATTCTGTGTTCTTGCATTATCTGGGAACATAACTGAGCAGAAGGCCTGCTAAGTTTGAGAACTTTTGAGGCAGCTTCATTAGACCTAGTTTCTGGCAAACAGCTGGCTGCATTTAGGAGCAACAGGATATTGGGTTGCAACTTCCACTGTCAGCTTGCAAAAGGTCTAACTAAATTGCCATCCATCACTAGACGCTCAGATTCCACAGCAATGTGTGTGGTATAAAAACCTAGACATAATCATTGGCGGTTATGTCACTTCTTCATTGGGTTACAGCTGAATAGCCAGCAATGTTCTTTGCTGAGGCGAACTACCCAAGGGCATAACATGAACAGAGACAGCTCCTGGGCCAGCCCACCTCTGATGGTGGGGGAAAGAGGCAAACTAGGGATGGAAGGTTTGGGAGTATGGGGCAAAGAGGGGGTGCGGCAGAGTTTGAGTGCAGGAGAGAATTGAGGCTGTGGTCATCTTCTCAACTGAGGCAGCCATAGAGGGTGGCTGCCAGCAGGAGTCATCTGGATGTAACCGTTAGCACTGACCTAGCTTCCTAGGTAGACAGAAGATTTTACTTGTGCTACAGTACACTTTACTTGCTCTACAATACACTTATTTAATGCCAATTTTGGTTGACAGTTATCAATTTTTGAACTAATATTAACTTCAGAAATAGAGTAATGCCTTCCAGCACAATTTTGATGTATATTGAATTGTATTTAATTTTTATTGCTGTCATGGTTGGTGTTCCTGTTTTTGTGTCCTACTCTACTTTTGATTATCTGAAATTTTGTGTGAATTTCCTATTCATTGTAGTAAAAGCCAGACAAATAAATAAATTGAGCATTTTCCTGTTGGGATCATGGCCCTCTCCTTCCTAGTGCTATGAACTCAAGATCACTGTGCAGGTTTAAGCACTCCATGAACTTGAATCTGATTTGTTATTTTCAGAAATTATACACCTAGGGCCTGGTTTGTGAGAGGTGCTGGACAGCCACAACTCCAATGGAAGACAAATGGAAATACGACTGCTCGGCCCTTTTGAAGCTCAGGCCTTAATAGCATCCAAGATTACAAAAAGAAATGGTTAACTAAATAATGTTCCTTTTAGTTTCTATTGTGACTGACAATAGGAATTCAGTGTGCTGTGGCTGTGCTTTACTTCAGCTGTTCCCAAAGACCTGCGTGTACAGTTTGCCAACAGTGGTACCTCAGGATTCAGTGGTACTTTGTTACTGGGACTCATTATTATTACTGTTTATTATTTGTATTGTGATTGTGCCTAGAAGCCCTGGTCGAGACCCCCATAGTGCTGGGTACTATATGATTACAGAACAAAGACCTGGTCCCTGCCACAATGGGCTTGCACTCTAAGCTCACACTCTACCTAATGGCTCAGTCTAGAAAGATTCTGTGCACCCTGCATGAGCCATTGATCAATTGCAATAGGCAGCACGTCACCACGTGATCAGCTGTGTACACCCTAGCAATGTTTAGGTCTGGTAAACTGGTAGAACTGCATGAAAAATGTCGGAACTTACAGGACTTGTACTGGGGTCTGATTTGCAAGAGAGATTGAGCATTCATAACGTTAGCAGGAGCTCCAGGTGCTCAGCTACCCATAAAATCAGATCCTAAGTTTATGGTATAGTCAGTGTGTTAGGAAACTTATTGGTTCTCAAGGTGTATTTCATTTGCAGTGTGAATTATTTAGCCTGCTAGGAAGAGTGTGATATAAATTAATACTCAGAGATCAGTGTTAACATTTAGTTAAATGGTTTGATTTTGAAAATAAAGATACAATTTTTTTTTCTTATTCACCTTTAACATCAGTTCAGTTTTGTGACTACAGGTATATCAACACTGCAGATAAAAACCTGCAGCTAGCCCATGCCAGGTCACTCTGGCTCACAGGGCTCAGGCTAACAGGCTGTTTAATTGCTGTGTAGATGTTTGGGATCCTGGGACCATCCCACCTCGCGGTGTCCTAGAGCCTGGGCTCCAGCCTGAATGGCGACACTGCAGTTAAACAACCCCTTAGCCCAAGCCCCTGGAGCCTGAGTCAGCTGACATAGGCCACCGGTAGGTTTTTAATTGCAGTATAGGAATACCTTTTAAAACATGGACCTTCTGCCTTTTCTTCTATCACTAGCAGACTTTTTTTCTACAGAAAAATAAAAATACATATATGATGAGAGAGTAACACTTTTCTTAAACATCCCAGCAGGAGCTGTCTATTTTGAGGGAGGTTCAGCTATTTTTCACTTTGGTGCCTCTTGTGTTTTTTTGGTTTTTTTTAAGTCTTCATTTTTCGTTTCTGTGCTGTGGTACTTGAACAAGCCTAACTGTCATAGTTAGTGGATTACAACTATCTATGCAAATGAACTTTGAAGGAGCTGATTTGAATAACAAAATGCAGTCTCTCAATCTGTATATTAATCATATTCTTACACACTGACCTTGCCCTGGATTTTCATATTGTCCCTGCTAGCTCCTGCCTGCTAAGATTTAACAAGGGCTTACCTGAGTGAACAAAAGGAATGTAGTTGTGTCTGCCAAAGTTTATCTTATTAACCCTCATGCAACCCCAGTGAAGTCAGTAGGGTGGAGTGGGTGTGTGACACTGTATGGAATCTGGGCAATACTTTAGGATGAAGTGAATACCAGCAGAATTCGGTTCATTGTGGCAGGAAGAGGTTTTCATTTGTCCCGTTAAATCTGTTTTAAGTACTACCCTCCCATGTGCCTAATTTCACAGGAGTATCATGATGTTTCTTCACACTGCTGTGCAGGTGCATGAGCCAGCTGAGTCTCCCTTTGTTGATCTCCTGGCTCCTCCAGCAGTGTGAGTCATTTATATTATGAAAAGAACAGGAGCTGGGAGCAGAGGGGAGGCACTAGGACAAAGACAATCTACCTTCCAACCAGCTGCAGATGAGGAAACCTCTCCATCTCATTTCCCCTATTGCTGGGAAAGACCTGATATAAGGAAAAGGAGCGGCAGCAGGGCTTTGGTTTTTGGCAATTCCTTTGACTTGTGAGGAGGCAAGGGAATCTCTTCATATAGCATATGTTAAGGCAAGAGATACAGGAAACAGAAGTGCTGACACTATGTTGGGGAAGCATGGTAGAGTAATGTAAGCTCTCTTGTCATGACTACTCAGTGTGCAATAATGGGAAGAATGAAGGCATCAAAGTCTATTCTTCATTACAGCAGATTCTATGCAGGCCACTACATAGAATCTGCTGCTCCTTTTCTTTATATCAAGTTTTTCCAAGTATACTAAAACGGCTTGGATTATCAGTAAAAATGTGGTTGCCAAAGAACATACACAAGTTCCTGTCATTTTTTCCAAGGTGGTGGTGGAGGTGCCGTACTTTTCCAATAAAGTCTTCTGGGCTGTTGATTTGGCTCAAGCATTCTTATTCTTGTTGCAGCCTTTTTATTACAAATGTGAGTTCTTTCTGTAAGTCACTTGACAATCACAAGATTATTTTTTTAAGAAAGTCTGCTGTAGGCCATGTGAAGAATTTGTGGCATTTTTGAAGAAGGTGCCAGTGGCACTGTGTGAACTTTTAACATCATGTGCTGCAATAACACAGAGAATACAATAAGTGCTGGACTAGAACCCTGTGAGTTCAAATCCAGTCCTGGATAGCTATTGCTTAAGGGGGAAGGCAGGTCAGTCAAGCCAAAGGCGTTTGCATCAAAACTTAATGTCTAGTTTAAACGAGAAGGAGCACATATTTTCCTAAGGTGTTAAAAAGCAAAAGCTAGAGAGAATGCATGACTGGACCCTCGTGGTGCTCAGCTGATGATGCAGCCTGCTCAAACTAGTTCCATTTCGCCCTCTTCATGCTGATATGCTGCCTTGGCTAGTGCTGAGATCGCTCTGTGCAAGTTCCTTTTAGGAAACTAATGTTCCTTGTGTGTATTTTTTTTTAACCTCAGTCATCACCTGCTGATTAAAACAAGCAAGGCTCAAACTCATGATCCAGTCTAACTGAACAGCTGTAATAAAACACCAGGCCCTCCACTTTGGATGCAGTGTGTTGATGACAATAGTTAAGACCAAGCTACTTTGAACATGTAACAAGCAGCTACTTTCGGTTCCCATTTCTCACACTTACATGAATTAACTCTTTTGCAGCAGTTGTTAATAGGCACTGGCAGCTGGAACACACACAGGGAATGTAAGGGGCAGGTGCTAATATTTGTGGGTATTACTACAGCGCTTGGTGGAGCCCAGTTTTCAAACTGACAGGCAGGCATCTACCATGAGAACAGCATTTCAGTGCTTAAGTACAGAATTAAGTACCCTAAGTTCAGGGGTGCTGGAACAATTTTGTTATAGTGTGGGGGGGGTACTGATGGAAACCTGTATTTGGTGTTTGTAATTACTTCTTGAAGCAGGGGGTGCAGCAGCACCCCTCATTCCAGCACTACTGCCTCATTTAGGCCTCACTCTGATGGGACCACTCTGAGTAGTAAAGTGTTCATAGGGTTGGACCCTTACGTACTCAAGTTTGAAATATGGGCCCAGGCTGACCTTTACAAACTCATTTTGTCACTTTTATTTCTACTTGTAAAGTGATTTTTAAAGAGTTGAGAATGTAATGACCTATAAGGCATCTAACTTTGAAGGGTATTGCACTTTTCAACCTGACATTTCAAGATCCTAGGGATGTTCCAGGTGGAAGTAGAAATCGATGGAGTCTGGTAGTCTCTTTGATGCAATCTTGTTTACTTTCAAGAAATATACACGAAGTCCTGCTTTGCCGAACACAGGAGGAACCAACAACAAGGAGAGGTTTCTTATTTTACAGCCCCAAGCCTCTTTAAGCCAATAAACCCAAAAACACTCTCTCTAGCCTTCCTTTCCCAGGGTCACACTGTGCTCACAGGCTACTGCTTGGCTTTATTCATTTTTGCCTTTGCCTCTCTCTCAGTTCTTATCTGTTCTGAGTTTCTGTGTGTTCTGCCCTCTCTCACCCACAGCTGGCCACATTACCTCTGGAACCCCCCCACCCACATGGTGCTAGTTTCTGGGCAGATTCTATTAGGTCTTGTTTTGAGTCAGGCCCCTTTAAGTGTTTCTTATAACTATCATAAGTGAAGGCACAGTCACATGTCAGTTTGATTCACCCCGTAACAAGATTTTACCCAGCTTCGAACCATAAAACATGTACTGGTACCAATATAAGATTTTACTTAATTTATGTAATGTGAAATTTCAGTTAACAGTTAGACGGAGCTTATTACCTCCTCGCAGCTGGAACAATAGAAAAATGTTGACACATGTATTTGCCTAGACTATCATGCTACACCCAATTTAAATTCCTCAAAACTAATTTTATAACCTAGTTTGGCTGGAACAGGAAGATGAGCCTAAAACTGAAATAATCTTTGTGGAACTGAAATGCTGGACATACAGATCTCAGCCCTCCCCACCCCCCACATACGCACTGATCATTTTCCAAGAAATCTACTCCCCAAACTGAGCTCACTGTTAGGGGGTAGACACAAGCAGCACCACTATTGTTTGTAGGTCTGTGGTTTTACCCACTCAGTGTACTCCCCAAATCCAGTGAGTACTGTAATCTTTTCCATCATTTAGTACTGCTCCCTGAGAAGAGGTGTCACATCACCAGATACCACTGATTGCTGTTGCAATGATATTCCAGCTGGTATCCCAGTGCCTGAAGTATCTCATTTTCGAAGAATGAAAGCAAAACAAGGCAGCCTCCACTAAGTCAGGGGTTTTTTGGAGAAAATTGCAGGATCATGCGTAACTTGGCTGAAAACACTGAGCCTCGTTGCTTAAACATTTCATAGGCTGACTTGGTTTAACAAGCATGCAGCCTAGACTGAACATTGTGTAGGTTTCCATGCAGGTTGACTTAACACTACCTTACTAATCATGTGGTTAACCAGACTGAATTAATCACTGTCCCTAACCAAGGTTTATTTACCAGTCTTTCAGAATAGTGGGTGAAATATCCCTTTTCTGAAAGGCTCAGCCTCCAGAAGAGAAAACAACAACACTCATAATACTTACTATCATTATTATTAATATAGCACTTCAAGTGTATGCACCACTTACAGGGGCTGGCATGCACAAATCAAAACTGTTCCATACATCTTGCAATCTGAGGGCCATATTTTGCAGTCTTTATTCTGGCACTATTTCCATTGAATGGAAGTGTTGCCTGAATAAGAACTGTACGATTTGCCCCTGAGATTGTGGGGTTGTTAAGGCAGCTGTTTGCACTAACACGTGGTACAAATAAGGAACAGTTTAGGAAGGCCACCATTGTGAGAGATACTTTGTCCAAATGGGTTGAAAAGTGTTAGCCTTTGGCAGATACAACTACATTCCTTTTGTTCACTCAGTTAAGCCCTTGTTAAATCTTAGCAGGTAGGAGCTAGCAGGGACAATATGAAAATCCAGGGCAAGGCCAGCGGTAGACTTAAGGTTAACCTTTTGGGAAACATGAGAGAGAGTCAAATCCAGTCCAGTTCCACTACAGGAAAATAGGAGATTGGAAAATAATGCAGTGCTTTGATGTATTGCATAGTGGGTTGCCCAGATGTGAGATGTAGGGCGTAAAATCCCTATCATCACAATGATGAACATAATGAACCAAGCCCAGCCCCTGATGCTTCCCTGCTGGTGCTCACCACAGATTTTTTTTGCAGGAAGATTTGAAAAGCAGACCCTGCTGGGCTGCTAACATTTCCACACTCCAAGGGTAAAGCTATTGGCCTCTGTAAATGTCAGGACCGTGAAACACCAAAACCAGGCACAACGTACTGTAGATCAGAGCTGCTCTTATTTGCATACGTACTCAGTCTGTATTTACATAAAATAACAATTAACTCTTCTGAAAAACAGCAAGATGTTTGTCTATTTTTTCATGTTCCAGGAGCAGTCTTGTTACTTGCAGGATAACATTTAAATGAGGTTTTATTTATAAGACAGTGGCTGATTTAGTCAATTCTCAATCCTTCTCCTAAAGCTAGAGATTTATGAAAATTTAGGCTTTTCATATCAAGGCAAGGGAGAAGTGAAGAGTCATTCATCCACTTACTCTCAGCATCAGCAATTATGTCATTCTCTGTAAAGCTGTGTCATGAAAGTTTCTTCAAAAGCCTAGAATTAGTGTTGTTTGTTTGTTTATTTTGGAGTCACAGAAAGGGCAGCATAAAATAGCTACAAGGCAATTCCCGATCAGTGAAATGGAAGTCTCATAGGCACTTCATTCAGTACAATGTGGCTCAAGAGGATATCCTGTCAACCAATGATAACAAGGGAAATAAAGTCACTTCCTCACCAGCTGTTTGATTCAGGTAGAAAAAGGAAGTCTTTACTTCCTCATGTTTGCTCTGCCCACCACCCCCTTACTAATAAATGCAGAGTGTGGCACTTAAGCTGGTTTTTCCCTTTATATTTTCAATGAAGAAAACTCACATTGTTAATGCATCACTGGGCTCAGCATATGGGAAATACTTAGTTCTACACAGCCTAAAACAGGTGGGCCCAGCCTGAACTGTACAAGAGAGGCAGATTATGTAGCAATTATACTGAGCCTTTATAAATTTGCAGCAATATTACCCTTCAGTAATGATTGGGTGGCTAACTAGAGATGGCTGGTTATTGGGGGGGGGCGGGTAGATCCTCTCTCCAACTCCTGTGGGTGTGTATAGTGGAGCAGAACATCATGGCCAAGACTTCCATGCAGCTTGGGCAGTTTGGTAGTGATGTATACACAGCTCCATAGATCCACCACCAGTCCTTTTCCTACTATAGAAGAGAATGTAGCAGGTACATGAGAATTCCATCCCTCCCTCACCACCCCCTTCCCTTATGGAAAAATCCAACATAATTTAAACAGATTAAAGTAAAAGGGTGGGTTTTGTTATAATAGGAGTGTAGTAGGGTTCTATAGAAATTATTTTCAAAAACCTATAGAGTTTCATAGAGAAGGAAATTTTTTCTCTAGGGTTTTTGAACTGTCCTAGAGAATTCTATACTGGGGCATAACTTTCTGTGAAGTTCTGTTGAAAATGAAAACCTACAAGAGTTACCATTCTCTCAAATTCTACAAGCCTTTTCAGTAAGCATAGCAGCTTTGTAGACAGGATCCAGGCTCTGAGCCTCTGTGTAGGTGCAAAGCATTTTAACCCTAGGAGAATATTTCTCAGAGGATTTCAAACAGTTTGTGTCAAGTCATGTGTGGGTTGTTTTTTTTTATACAGACACTCATTTAGATTACGAAATTCCAATTACAAGTACTAATGTACATATATATAGAAAGAGACCTAACTTATGGAACAGTCTGTATACAGTTTAGAGTTCTCTTGGCATTAAAAGCAGTTTTCACTGGGAACAGGGGGCAGGCCCCCCTCTTCTGTTGTTTTAATACATAAAATGGGCATGTGTTTATTTAAAACAGGTTTGAAACTTAAACAAATAGTGACAGGCTGTTCAAACAGGCTTCGGAAATAAGCCTAATCAGGATGTTTGAGAAGGCAAAAGCGCAATAAAAAGTCACCCATAAAGTAGCTACTTGTAATATATAGTACAGAAACCAGAAGGTTGGGTTCATCTTGTTGTTATAATCGTCTCAATAATAAAAACTATTTCATGCTGAACGTTTTGTGCTGACATTCCTTTTCTTGAGCCATTAGTCAGGGCTTTTGCATTGTGTTAGCGCATCCCTCTCATCTACTTTCATGCCAGGCACCAAGAGCTCTCTCTATTGGGTTCCTAACAATAGTTTTTGTAATAAATTGGGCTGAGCATCCTCTAAACCTGGGGAATGGGGGTGGGTTGATACAGGATATGTTTCTGCACCCATTGGTGTAATGGAAGTAGGATCAAGACTGTAGAAAGAGCACCACTGAAGTTTACCTTTAAAAACTTTTATGTGACTTGCATTTTCTCAATCCTTTTTTTTCCCCAAATTTCCTCTATTCTTTCCTATAGTTTTATTGTTGTATGTTGAACTTTGTCCTTGGCGAATTTTTATAAGGCTTGATCTTGAACTGCCGACACTGACAAAATTCCCATTGAAATCAGTGAGAGTCTACAATGGGGATTGCAGGATTCAGCCCAGTTTGTGTTGTCTCATAGCCATAAGGAGGTGGAGTAAAAGGTGCTTTTTGAAAAACAGCACAGCAAATGTGTTTTACAACCCAACATAACACAACAAAACATTAAGAACGGCATTATTAACCTTGTGTTTCTGAAGTTAGGCACTCAAATAAAAGTGGCCTGATTTTCTCAGTCCTCAGAGCTTCTATGGAAGCATAATTGAAAATCAGACTTTTATTTAGGTGCCCATATATGGATTTAAGTAACTGTAGAAACACAAGTTTGAAAATATTGGCCTAAAGGAACAAAATGTCAAAAAACTATATGAAGAGAGATGTATTTTCTGCACACAGTCATGCTATGGGTGTATTGCCTGAGTTAGGGACTGTGGGGTTTAGGTCCCTAACTCAGGCAATACACCCACTGAAATCAACAGGAGTTTTGCCTCAGTATGGGGTGCCGGATTTGGTCCAGTATCACTTATTATAAAGAGAAATTGTGGAAGTAGACATGATTTCTCCATTTAAGTACATCTCCCTCAGAGCCAAACTTCTACTGAACAGGATTTGAATAGCAAAATGTAAAAAACATACATGCCCTCTTGTGGCAAAAACTAACCTTTCCATTCTGACCTACAATAGCTAGTGATATCAGATGACAAAGGACAGCATAAAGTACTATAATATGTCCATATCTTATGGAAAACACACAGCATGGTTGAAAGGTTTATTGTTATTTCATGTAATTTACACTGTGGCTTTTTCCCGTCTGTTGCTGTAATTCATGAATTACTTGTGCATTTTAGGAGGCTATTTGCCTCGTATAAAATGTAACATTATAGATTCCCAGAGACATTTTACAGGAAGTACAACTGAAAAAAAAAGAATGTTTATTTTCTACAACAAATTGAAGCCCTGCCACCAAAACCTTTAAAAACAATGGTAGGAGCTAGCACTATATATATAATATTTGGGTAGCAGAGCATAGGAATTACAACAGGAAACTGGGAACCACAATTATATTCCAAACTCTATCACCAATTTAATTTGAGACATTTTGAAAGTCCTTTAACCTCTCTCTTCATTTAACTACCCTCAGGGATAGAAGAAGGCTTACTTAATATTTGTAAAGAGCTCTGAGCTCCTTGGAAGAAAGACACTATGTAAGTGCAAAGCATTATTAGTATGATTACTAATCCTTTCAACGGCACAAATCTTTTTGTATTCATAAGTCACGCACAACTTCAGAAAGTCTTCATCTTTTCCCCCAGTATCTAGATGGTTTTGACACCTTTCATTAAAAAGGTTAGTTTTTTGGTCCGTAAAACAGTTTTCTATGCACTTGAGAGACTACACATATATAAGAAAATGTAAAGCTCAGCCTGGTCACAAAATAAAAGCCATCAAAAGCCACCTTTTCATTAAAAAGAAACCTGTCTGCCTAAAGTTAAGGTCCTAAATCCACATTTAGGAAACTAAACAAAAGTGGCCTCATTTTCAGAAGTTCTGAGCACCCACAAATACCAGTGACATCAATAGGAGGTCAAGGTGCTCAGACTTGCTTTATTATTAATTATTATTATTTGCATTATAGTAGCACCAGGAGCACATTGTGTTAGGTGCTGTACAAAAAGACGATTCCTGACCTAAAGAACTTAAAATTTTAGTAGTAGTTTGTATGCTAAAATGGTTCCGGAGTTACCTGCATGTATGGAAGAGCTCATTCTTGTGCTTTTCTTAGTTTCTCTGAATAATTTGTGTTTATTATTATTATTAATGGAGCTTTAATGAACACGTCTTTTGTTCTTGTCTGCATATCATATTGCTATGGAATCTCATATTCCTATTTCCCTTCCTCCCAACCCAGGATGCCTTTGTGGAATTGTACGGCAGGAACATGAGGCCTGTGTTTGATTTCTCCTGGATCTCTTTGAAGACTATCCTAAGTCTGGCTCTGGTGGGAGCTTGCATCACCCTGGGCGCTTATCTGGGACATAAGTGAAGTCAACCATCTAACCATGGATTACAAACGTCTTACGAAACAATACAATAATATGTTTTTTCCAGTAGCACAATGATATTAGTTTTATGAGCAGAAGTTCCTGGCTAAATATAAATCAGCTATTACTGCCAAAGAGAGGTATCATTTATTTTTTACATTGCAGGAAACAGTTATTTATTAAAGATATTTACATTTAACTTGCTATTTTCAGAAACTCTACAAACAGTTTATATCCGAGTATCACATAATATTGTTATGAATTGTAATGAGCCCCAAACACCTTAAGCTTTTTTTTTTTAAATAAATTAATGCAGCTGGATGGATTAAATATACTGACAAAGACCTACCTGCTTTCTCTTGGGAGAGCAGTTGCTTGGGCTGCTTCAGACTGTGTAATTTTGTTGATTTTACTACAATTTCTCACAGATCCAAGGAGATGGGATCCTAAAAAAATCAGAGGGAGTGAAGTTAGAATTATTTCCAGCTGGCAAGTACTGACATTAGTATACAATTCAATATGGTACATACTTGGTGTCAGAATAGCAACTTCTCGGACAGCTATCTACAGGAGTCTCCTGGCAGGACAACAGTTTGAAATACGATTGCATATATTTTATGAAAGTATTTTTAAGCTACCAAATTGTGCCAATACATCATAATCATAACAGTATCATCTGATACCTTAAAAGGATGATATGGCAATTCAGATACTCTTTATGAGCGCATGAAATGAAATCCTTTTGACATGCAAGAAATTACTGTTTCAATGATTTCCTCAGCAGTAAAATGTCTTTTACAGCTACACACACAGAAACCGTGAGACCGTAAGTGCCTGCCTCTGCAGAGCACAGCTGGAGTCTGGAGTCCTGACTTGTGTCCCATTTTAGTGGGCTCATATATGCAACTGATCCTGTTTACTTGCTGAGCTCCTCTAGGGTTTTGAAACCAATTAAGTTTGGTCTCTAAATCCCTGAAAGTTGAAAAAGGTTTAAATGTATTTGGCAAGAAACAGACCTCATCTGAGTTCCAGATTAGCTTGAACTATACTTGTTTATCAAACTGGACACCAAAATCACGTACATTTTCATAACAAAGAAGTCAGATGACCTGTATTCTTTCCCCCATCTCACCCCCCCCCCCCGCCGAAGTATTTCATGCTAATTATTTCTTAAGACTTTCTGCAGAAATAAAGAAGATGAAGAAATTGTTCTAATCCTCTAGTTGGACAGAGACTCACTGACATCCAGATTCCTTAGGTGCCTATTGTCATTTCAGGGGAGACTAAAGAGGGGGAAAGGATGGACTGAGTCAGCTTCCTGAACAATAAATGCAACTTCAATAAGATTAATTCAGAATACTTAATATACAGCTTTATAACAACTGCATAAATCCTGAACCATATATCTTAGACATGTCAACATACTTTAAGGTGGGCTTTAACAACCTTTCGGCTTCTATGAATTCCACCTTAAAAATCTCTAAGTCAAGTGTTTTTATTTTTTTACTATGAAACTGTCAGAATATGAACTTTGTGGCTAAATGTACATCCAGGGACAAGTCAGAAAGCTCTGGATAAAAGGACAGGAACAACATACAAGTACTTTCAGAGTGAAAACAATACAATGAAAAACTATGCAGAGTCAACCTTGTGATTTCAATAATATAACGTTGTGGCATTATATGCAATATCTGCAGTAATTTAGGAATGTAATATGTTCATTGTTAAGGCTGTAATTGATGTGATTTCTTCAAAGCTGCTTTTTTTAGATTTGTGCATCTCAGCATTTTTATTGCTATTTAGTCATGGCACCTACACTTTCTGTGGGCAAAGATGGAGTGAGCGTTGCATTTCAAATTTAAAATTATTTTAATTTTACAGAAACATTTAATGGAACTAATGTTTCTAAAGCAAATGTGATCTGTTTTTAAACTCTGAGTAAAAACACCTGAAATGTCAAAACTATATGCATTTGTGCAAGGCACTTATGAAAAATATTTAAAAATAATAGGGAACCACATATTAGGAACTGAATGTGGTCTTAGTTTTTCAACCTAGCAGGTTTAATTTATGGAAAGCCGGGTACAAAGCTGAACTAGAATTGGCACTGTACTACTGTTTCAATCCACATTCCACAATCTAGTCTTCATTTCAGTTTGTGCCTATTAACCCCCCATTAAAAATAATAATTTGACCTTGAACTTTTTCATCGTTGAATTGTTTATTGATGGTTTACATTATCAAAAAATATAAAAAGAGTAACTATAAATTCCTGTGCTGCTATATTACCAGATAATTTGGATAGAGTTTATTTTGAACTATCCTCCAGTGGCAAGATTTTTCAAAGCTGCTTTAGAAGTAATATGAAGTAGTCACATTACAGAGATGATTATGTAGATGCTGCCAATTTGTGTTCTGTTGTATCTGTTCACTGGGATTCCCAGCATATTAGTTAATAAGTTAAAAAAGTCAAGGCAACTGTTAATGGTTATTTTATTAAACAGATAATGGAGCTTTCCCATTCTGACTGCAGAATTGTACAATATTGTGGCTGCGTTAGCTGTAAGTTGATGATGCATTTATTATTAATCACCATACTAGAAACATTGAATGTATATAAAAGCTTGAACTTGTTTAAAAAAATCTCCCCCTCGACCCTCTTGCTTTCCCAGTGATTCCTGTTACTTCCATTTTCTTTGTTACTGTGTGAAACAAAACTTTCTCTACAATATGCAAGGCCTTACTGTCATGCTCCAAAACTACATTTCAATTAAAAATCACTTCTCACCCTGGATCAGTCCTGGTGGCAATCTGTAAAAAGAAGCTAAACATATAAATAGTTGCACTTCTAAAGTTACTTGGCTGTGGAGAACCAAGGGACAACATGGGAAGAGGTGTTAAGAAGTGTAGGGTACGTCTTCACTACCCGCCGTATCGGCGGGTAGCAATCGATTGCTCAGGGATCGATGTATCGCGTCTCATCTAGACGTGATATATCGATCCCCGAACGTGCTTATATCGATTCCATAATTCCACCAACCCGAACGGAGTTGCAGAATCGACAGGAGGAGCCGCGGACATCGATCCCACGCCATGAGGACGGTGAGTAATTCGATCTTAGATACTTCGACTTCAGCTACATTATTCACATAGCTGAAGTTGCATATCTAAGATCGATTTTCCCACGTAGTGTAGACCAGCCCGTAGTGAGGAGATAGATCATTGATGTACCTCCATGACTGAGGATAAAAGTGTCTGAGAAATTTGGCCACCGTTCATCTAGGTGAAAAAAAAAAGAATGATAGGCAATGAAGATAGACAGAGCAAAAGGTTACAAAATCCCCTCCCCCCACAAGTACTTAAGTAAAGCCTTGTTCATTCTAGCAGCAATCTACAAACCAGATCAGATATTTGATGTTACTGTACCACATTTTTTTTTGTCCTTTAATTCTTTTGGGCTTTGTTTTTCAATAAAATAATAAAGAAAAAGGTCTTGTTTTTTTAAACAAAAACTTCAAAGATCATATGAGATTTATTATAGTTTCACAATGTACCGGTAAGCCCCTTTGTTTTCAGTTTTAACTGATTTTTACCTAAAATTTACTGGGTTTTACAAAAAGTATTTTTCATTTTTTCACCCTACTTTTGTATCATTCAAATAGATTAAAACCAACTTGTTTTATTAGGAAAATACAATACATTGTATGATATATATGTGTGTACATGCAAAGCTGCCTGTTGAAGTAAGGCTATGTATTAGTCTAGAAGGCACACATGTAAGCTTTGAAGTGCGTGTGTATCTAAATATACTGATGAATCTCACCCACCAGGTACACATTTCAAGCTGTTAGCAGATAACAGTTTAAATATCTGACACACTAAAATGGGAAGAAAACGAAAATCTGTCTCAAAAAATGTTTCAGAACACAAGGAAATATTCAAAAGTTTAAAAAAAACAGAAACAGGAGAAAAGGCTGAAGTTATGTGTATGCGCTGCAAATGATGTGGCCCAATTATTAAATGTTTATAGGCTAAGTCTACAACAGTAAACTGTTTATTCAAGTGAAAAGTTTTATTTGGGGATTAGAGAGATACTGTTTTCTTAAACTCAGAGGTAGCAATGTGTTTTGAGTTCTGTTTTAGTTCAGCAACCCACATGGATGAACGGAATTCAAAGCGTTAATCTACTGAATACTTTTTCCCCCTGCCCATCTTTCCATCCACCAAAATAAACCCCAACATTTACCCAGAAAAATTATGAATCGTTTTTTGCACTGAGTTTCCCACCTGTTTTTGTAGTTGTGTTTATAAACACTGATAAATTCCCGGGGGAAATTAAATAAAATAAAAACTGAAAACAAAGGTCTGTATGTATAGGGTAAATAAGAGTTCTAAACCAAGGGGAAAGCCTAAAACGAAGTATGGAGAAATTAGATGAGAGACAGAGGATAGTTCTTGGTAGTTCAGACATTGGATCGGACAATGGAATAACATGTCTGTTGTGGTAACTGAAGCTACAGAGAGAAGTGGGCTAGTGAGGGCTGAAAGGTGAGTGGGGTTTGTACACACAGTCTTGTATGATATAGAAGCTTGGCCACGATGGCCCAAGAAGTAAATTTCAATCGTAACTATCTACATGTTTGTACATCAACCCCTAATTACAATTAATATAATATTTTCCTAGTTTCCTGTTGTGAGCTGTGAAAAAGCACACAGCTACAGACTGGAATAATTCCTTTGGAAACAGACTTTTGCATGTGAAGGTCAATATGGGATGCTGTAAGGTGCAGGTTATGAGACCCAAACTTCTTGTCCTTGCATACACAAACCTCCCATTCACCTCAGTGGAAGTTCTGCATGGTGATGTGGTTGGCTATGTATCTGCACTAATTTCATATGCAGAAATCTTTTTAAATGTTGATGAAAAGTGTGATGAAGTTGTATGTGCAAAGAGCCTGGATTTCTAATTTTTTTTAAACAAGATAGCATATAGATTCAATCACATTATTTGTTAATGACTCCTAATACCATGTATGATAAGTTAAACTTTTTTGGATTCACTCTTTTGGAGTGTAAATATCCTCTGAAACTAGAAAAATGAAGTTTTATTTTGCATTCCTATTTATCTTTAAAACAAAACTAAGCAACAGGAAGGCAAGGGAATCAATTTAATCTAAACTGGTTTTTAAAATGTACTCCTGTGCTAAAAGTTAATGTAGCTTCATCCTGGATTGAAATCCTTACAACTAAGTTATAAAGCATTAAGAACTCCATCACACATAAAAAATCATGTATATTTTTATTTAAAGAGCATTTTTTCTTCTGAATATTTGACTTTTAAATATCACCAGCATCATTGTATATAAGCAGATATCCTTTATCCATTATCTTGGATGATGTATGTAAGGTAAAGTAGTTTGCCAGTTTATTATTGTTTAATATGATTACATTGTTCTTTGTGTTTAAACTGTTACATGTTGCCATTAAACTTTCTATGTCTGTCTAGTTAATATTGTGAAGAAATAATAAAATACACTGTGAGTTACTTGTTATGAATTTGAATTGTTAGTAAGATTTTACTTTTCCCTCTGTTAGCAAACATCTTATGAGTGTGATCCTGTAAATACTAGAGTGTAGCGTTTGCTACTTAATAGTTCTGTTGACACACTAGGCTGCATATAAAACCATCATCCTGCAATGAGCTCTGTGGGAGCATTGCCAATTCACATGATTTTAATTGCAAATCTCTTAACATCTGATTTTCCTAAAGTCCTAGATACTGGAGTCATGTGAATTGGGTTTCTAGCCTTCATGGTTGCAGAGAGAAGCTTGAAAGGTTCAAAGCCAGAAGGCAAATAAACAGAACTTCAAATGTATGTTTTTAAAAATCTTGTGATTTTTCAAGCCAATGTCATGATTTTTTGGGGATCCAACTTCTGTTTTTTAAACACCTGGGATTGACAGTACTGAGGTGAACTCCTGCACTCACACCAATTGCCTTGTTAAATCAGGTGTCTTCCTACACAGAGATTATTGCAGAATTGCGGTCTAAGTGCTTGCAGGACTGAACCTTCGGTAAGATTATTCAAACGGTATGGCCAAGTGGTCTGAGCTTTAATTTTATCATACCTAGGCCTTCTGGAATTATGAGCTTGGGTCCCAGCAAGCAAGTCAATTCAGGTTTCATCCTTCCAAAGTAGATAAATCAAGTACCAAGCAGCTAGGGAATCTTCCAGAGGAGACCTAGAAAACAGCCATGTCAAAAAGGGGCCATATAAGCAAAGATCCACCTATTAAACCAGGGGTGTCTTTTAGTGTTGTCAATAGCAGAATCCTGCTTTTGGGCATATAACGCAACAAGACCTGCTCCTAGAAAAAGAATGCAATGTAGGAATTTTCCATAAGAACACTAAAAAGTGGGTTGGCACCTCAAACAATGGCATTTAACTTCCATTCAAACACTTTATATTTTTCACCCAAATTCTTTCTTCTCTGGAGCCCAAACCTGAGTCACTGCTGCTCAGGTACCATGGTGATAAGGCACCATATAGAGAACCAGAATTGAACAGAATTCATCAAAAGAGAAGGACGTTTGGTCAAGGTCATATTTTAGAGAGTCTGGATTTTCACACAAGGGCCCCAAACATCAAGATGTAACATCCAATGTTTGATGGGCCACCATTATATGAAATATAGGAGGCAGATGCACCTCAGATTTTGGAAATCCTAGGCCATGACTGCCTTTTGGCTCTACCATTTATCTAGCTGTCTGATGTGACTAACTGCTTCTTTGCTGAGCAACTTTTTATAAAGACATTGAGAAATTATAATAGCACTATTAACCAACACTAAGAATAAGAAATATTATGTTTCTTTTATTCTTACAGGTTTTCTGCCATTATCATCAGTCCCCATAGGTATTGAGATATTAAGGGCTTAGTTCAATTGGCCCTAAAAGGGGTTGGAGGCAAGTTAGGGAGGCACCTCTTTTTTAGAATGACATTTGACATGTGGAGAGGAGATCATGTAAGTTTCTCCACTAGAGAGGCAAAACCTATGCAAACAATCCCAGTACGTGCCCACTCCAGACTCTCCTTTCCCTGTTGTCACTGAGTGCAAGCACTGGTTCCTTTCTGAAAGGCTGAGAGATGAGCATCTGTAATGGCACTAGTGACCTGGGCAGAAGTGCAGTAAGATGATGAGGAGAACAAGATGAAGGGGAAGTAAGTCTGGTGTGAGTCAGAATGCATTTCGGACCTGACAGCCAAATGTGCACTAGAGACTGTGGTGACAGTCCCCTCAGAAAAACCTTGAATGGACAGAAAATAACAAGCTACATTTACAAAAAGAGATCTCTAATTTTGCCTGCCCTAAATTTTCCCATGAATGCTCACAAAGGAGCAGCTCCTCACACCCAGCTTCTCAAAAAAGTTTGTAATAATCCTAGAGTATTGCAAACCCATTGAGTCTCCCTCCATTCATTTTTCTGAAGTGCTTTTTAATCTTTTCAGTACCCATAGTTATGATCCTTAAGGCTAAATCCATGTATTGTCCTTTAAGCTTGTGCATCCATTAATCAATAGACTAACTATCATACCGGGTGAAATTCACCCCTGCTCAGAGGGGAAGAACAAGGGTTATGTGCCACTGTGTTTCATTTAAGCCCTAAGTGGTACATCCACATCCTGAGAGTAGCTATGCCAACATAACCCCCAGAGTAGACACAGCTAGGTGAATGGAAGACTGTTTCTGTGGACCTAGCTACCATCACTCAGGGAGGCAGAGTTTCTACAGCAAAGGAAAAACTCTTTCTGTTGCTATAATCTGCATCTACACTACAGGGTTATAATGGTATTATCACAGCACTACAGCTGTGCCACTATTGTACCAATAGAGTAGCCACGTATTGACCTTCTTCACAGGAGTGAATTCCACCTTTACACACTAGCAAGAATTTCTTCTAGAAAGGTGTTTGTTACCTAGCCTTACTGGTAGGGTGATCAGATGTCCTGATATTAGGAGCTTTGTCTGATATAGGCAATTATTACCTCCCCTTCCAATTTTTCACACTTGCTCTCTTGTCACCCTACTTACTGATAAGACAAGTGCAAGAAGTTTGTTTAGCAGGCTGGGTAGACAACAAAGATCAAATTAACTCTTTGAACATCTGATCGCTGTTGTCAATGAGCTGATTGAAACACATGAGTGGAAGAAGTCACTAGTAACAGCAGATATAAAATGGCCCTCGAAAAATGTAAGGGACAAAATCACAGGACAGTTAGCAACCTTACATTAACATCCTTTCAGATATTGCAATGGAAGTGGGGAGGGGTAGAGGGGGAAGGTTGCCCTCCCTCCCTGCTAATCAAATTAAAAATCTACATCGTTCCCGCTGCAGTAATAATGCAAAACAATCCATAAAAAACCCCACAAACATTTAAACACTGATCATTACCTAAACAATTAAAAATACTTCACCAATATCATAACATAAAGCTTGTTGGTCTCCGTCAGGACTCATACTTAAAGGTGCTGTGTGCCTACAAACTCCTATAGACATCAGTGGCAGCAGAGTGCACTCGGCAGTCACCACCCCACACAAGTGCACAGAACCATGCAGGACTGAGAGGCAGAATATGGCCCTGGCCTTGCGACTCTGAATACAAAATTATCAGGCTGTAGAGGTAATGAAAATCTCTCAGGATGAAGTCAAGTTTTCCTGTGATATTTGGATAATCTGGAAAAAATTTGGCAGGGTGCAGGGGGAGTCTGAAGAGCTAATTACCAGGCCAAGATAATTTTTATATCTGACAAGGAAATATTAATTATCCTTTCCTGAAAATGTATCATTGATCCCTGCTACAACTCCATATTTAATAATATATATAAAACCCCACTATGACAACTTTTGTATCTTGCACTGTAATAAGGAAAACCAAAATTCTTACAGTTAAACAACCTCTTTCAGAGGGTTTTCTAATTTTTTCTGATTTGTTCAGCTGTTAGCCACACCCTGATTAGTCTTTCATCCAACAACAAAGCAACCCAGCACCTAAATCTAATAATGCAAAACCCTCTAAATAACCGGAACAACAATTTTGGCAAACCAACTTTTATAAAACACAAAACCTGGTATCTGTGGTGCCCGTCAGCCAGTGGAGAACAGTACTTGGCTGTAATGAATACATAGGGAACCTTTTCACTGAGGACTCTGAACACAGACAAATCTGTTAGTTTGTCCTGTGTCTCCCGGGCCAGCTAACAGGCTGTGCTGTCTAATTTCAGCTCACAGATATGTGGCCCAAGTTCTGGCCTGGAACGGATTGCTGACTATGTTACAGAGTCCTTGTATAATGTGCTTTTAGCTAGGACTGGCAGAAAATCAAGGCGCTCACTCATAAGGCTGTAAATTAACATTGCCGAGGGATATTGGCTGGACGCTCACATGGTTCAGAGTTTGTTCGCCATCTGGAGTCTAATTTTGAATTCCCTCTACACCTAGGGATAAAGCAGGTGAGGTGTTTGGATCCTCTCCTCATTACTTTCACAACAGTTCCCTGTGCTCCCCACCCCCCTTAAATGCTCCAGGTTTTTTGCACTCACAAAAGTCACTGTTATTTCTCTAAAGTAACATGTAAATTCTGCAACCATTTCTCCCATTTTGTAATTCAACTACTGTTAACACAAATGCTTCTCTGACAAGCAGCTCTAAGAAAAACAGTTCTTGTATTTTACACTTTAAAACACGGGTGAGCATTAGGCACAGATTCATTTTAAACAAATGTACTTACTTTTAACTCCTTTTGACTCTTAAGTAACATCCCTGTTATCCGTATAGGTTTTTTGTATCAAGCTCAACACCCTATCTGATCACTTAAGATATCACTACTTAAAGCGTAAAACAAAACCCAGTGTAACCTCTCTCTCTCTAATTTAAATCAATCTTCATTCACAGTTTGGGTTTACTGATGCCTGTTAAACTGAGTCAGAGGCGCCAGTTATGGGCCTAGGTCACAAGCTTGGTGTCTCTATCAAGAGGAAATAAGAAAGACCGATCAAAAAGGAAATCCCTGAAACATGGAAAGGAAAGAATAACTTGTGGGGCCACCTCTGAGAATATTTGGGGTAATACCTGTGCTTCAGGAAAGTCCCATTTTTTTCTTAAAACATATTTCAAACTTGGGGCCTCTTCCCACTGAATTCTATTGCAAAACTCTCATTGACCTCAGTAGGAGCAGGGGCAGCTCCTTTATTTTCATATCCAACAATGGAAACATTTATGGTCACAAAATAGCTCTAATAGTTGTGTGTGCTTTAATAACCACTAGGAAAATTGTAGATCTACTCAAATCTCTCCTATTTTTAGCAAAGATTGACCATGACTGGGGTTTTCTAACTAGAGGAACACCGAGGCTGATCCCAGCCCCTATGACTCTCTGGTCACAATTACAGAACAGATGCCCCTTCTCACTTCTTGCCAGCTCCATTCTACCCCTGTGGCTGCCACTGGCTCCCCCACCATGCAGCAGATAAGCTCCAGGGAGATTTAATGCTAAGGTGGGAGAGTTAATGCTGCAGTTGGACCAGCACCAACATCCAAACTGATGTAGATTTTAGGGAAAGGGAACATGCCATGGAAGTGTGGTGTGTGTACCATTAAGTGTATACACATTCCTTCCCTCCCCTTACTAGATATTTCTATTTCCTCGCTTAGTGCTTGGATAATATTTAACCTCACACTTTCCTAAATATTTGCAGAACTACTGTCTTTTCTATATCAATCTGTTTAAAATTTCATCACAACAGGAGATGTTAGTGGAAGGAAAAGATTTTGAAAATCTTTTATTCCTTTTTATTTATTCTTTTCATTGTGGCGCATTTAAAAAAAAAGCGGAAGCTGAAACTTTGTCAATTGTTATTTAAAACTGTCTTGAAAGAAGAGTTAAAAGAAATTTCACTTGCTTCCTGAGGAAGCCATATAAATGAACTATCTGATGTCTAGTTTTAAATCTTGCAGCTCCCTATTGTCCAAATTATAGTTGTCTTTGGTTATAACTGGCATTTTGCAGAATTCTCCAGTGCGGAAGCCTGCACAGAATGACACACATTCATGGCAGTGAGATGCACGAAAGACTTGACAACTATTGATTCATAGAAGTGTGAGCATCACTTCTTTAATGCATCTTGTTTTTTCTCCTTCCAAATACAAATAAACACAAAATTTACAAATATCAAAAAGCAAATGTGTTTCTGTCATGAAATCCTGCAATTGCCACCACTCACTCAAAAGCTACTGAAAGAACTTACTATTTTTTCTTAATCACATCCAAAGAAAAGCAGTCCATGAGCTCAAAACCACACACGAAAAAGCTTTTCATTCCCAGAACACCATATCTGTTTGTCACATTGACCAAACAAATTAAACAGTATGAGTCATCAATGACTCTGGGACAAACACACATTCATATCACAAATCGTGTCAAAACATAATAAAAATGGACAACACAGAATAGCAAGCATTGTCATTTTCACAATGTGCCATAGCTAAGTATGCCCGTAGAAAAAAATGCTCTAGCATTAAGCAAACATATATAAACCAACATTTCTGATAATCAAATATATTTGTGCATTTAGAAGATATAGTATGGTAGAGGTTAGATAGAAGAATTACCTTCATTGCTGAGAAGAGACCTAATAACACTTGTCTAACTTGTAATGACCTCAGACAGTCTTCTCATTTTATGTACTTAGTCAGGGTCAGCTTTTCTGAAATGATCAGCATCCACCCATGAAAACAATAGGGGCTGCCGTGTGTGGTGCTCTTGAAAATTTCACTTCACTTAGTTGCCTAAATGGGAGCTGTGGCTGCTGAAGTCTTTTGAAAATCTGGAGACAGGCACAACTGTGCTAAGTCGCAGAGTCGTAAAGGTTTAATTCTTCCGCCTAGGACAATAGATCTTTCAAAACTATTTTTGGATCAGACTCAGCCCTGCAGCTTGACTTTTTCCAACATAAGACAACCTACCAAGTGTACACATTGTCATTAAAAAGAATCAATAATCAATCCACAACATGAGCTTTGCTATAAAAATGCTTCATTATCACAATCAACAGTAGAAATCAGTTATAGTGAGTCTCAGTTTCCATAATCTAATACAACATGCAACTCCAGTATCTTCTTGTGTTCATTTGGAGGGGAAAGGGGAATTTAGTATGACCGAGAAGGGTATGTTCACATAAGATACAGACATTATCTCTCATGCCCTCCCCGCCCTCCTATTGTCTCATCACCCAGGGGCTCAATCCTGTGAGGTGCTGAGCTCCCACAATTTCCACAGAAGCCAGAACCTTGCAGCATCAAGCCCTTCCTGAGCTAAGAACTCAAACAAAAAAGCACAACAACCCACAGAATGTAGACACTGAGCAGCATAGGTGTTAGATGGAGGAGCATCTGACATAGACCATAGGATTAATACAATTATAGGTGATTCGCTGGCAAGGGAAAGTGACCTCAGCACAGGAGGTAATGGCTCTTCCTGAAAGACAGCTTCAGCTCTATCTCCATGCAGCTTCCTTGCCCTTGTTTGGTAGGAAGATGGAACATGGCAAAGGGAAGGAAGGAGACTTATCCCTGAAGCAACTTGTACAGCCAATATACAGCTGTTGGCTAGAGGAAATCTCTTGCAAAGCTCTGGAAATTCTCTGGCAAATCTTGGCATAGTTCCCAGCTATGGGAGGAAAAAAAATCTATAAAAGGTATCAAATCGTTTAAAATATGGATACATCTGTATTGCAGATGGGGCTGGTGTGTGGTATCTTAGTAAATGTGAAATGAATCCATGCTAGAAGTGACACCAACCCAAATTTTAGAAAACCAAGATTTTTTGAATATATATTTGTTACTAAGAAATTGAAACTCCGAAGCAGACTTTGAAAAGGTCAGAAACTTCAGAAATATTACATTACACTGTTGGATTAAAATATTCATTCTGACCAACAAAAAGGCTTTTACAGTCCAGTTAAATGCAAAAGCTTAATGCAATCTTAACTATGGAGTCACTATTTCACCATAATCAGAAGCCCATCAGTAGGATGACCAGATAGCAAGTGTGAAAAATCGGGAGACTTTTTTGGGGATAAGGGTTATAATTGCATATATAAGACAAAGATCTTAATATTGGGACATCTGGTCATCCTACCCATCTGTGACGATTTCCATGACTCTGGGATTGACAGCTTTGCAGCTTATTCCCCAGTGCTGAAATACAAAATATAAATCATCAGTGTGTGTTTCATGGAAGTAATTGCTTCAAAATTTTTCTTCTTTGAAAGTGCCCTGTAAACATTCTGGTTTCAAAAGAGACACAAGACCCGAGTGTAATTTGTGTACTTGATAATTAGCAAGACAATCCCGAATCAAAAAAATAAAAAAAGGGGAGGTGAGTGAAAGGCAAGAAGATTTGGACATGTTTCAACTACCATCAAAGGGGTGTACGATGAGACATATAAGACAAAACAGAGCAGTTATTAACTTCTAACTAGTCTTCACTGAGGCTGTCGTTATAAACTTTAAGTACAGCTGCATTTAATGAGCTTGGGCAAAAGCAGACATCATCCAAATTGAAGAAAGTAGGAGCTTCATCCAATTAGATAACAAATTTGGCTGCCAGCCTCCAATGAATCTAAAAGCTTTTCCAACTTTTGAGACAAGAGCTAATTATAAATGTATTTGTGTGTGCATGCGCTGTTACTAAATTACTAAGAAATATTGTCTTGTCAAAAATTCATGCCGCATGCATGGATTTCATTCTTACAGAAAAAATAGTTGCCAGAGTGGGGTGGGGAGATTGAAGCAATGAGGTTTGACAACAGATTGCTCAATCTCCCACAGTTGAACTACCAATGGTTTCTCTTTTTAAGTTTCTCCAAAGATAGTTTAAAAAAATCAACAAAAACCTGTTTTTGATGGACTTTTTGGCTGAGAGATCCAAGGAAAGATTATGGACTCAGATGACTTAATTAAATGTGACTAATGGGAAAAGAAAGAGTTCCTCTCCAAATGTCGACCCCAACTGAATGGAATCATTTGCAGAGAAAAGAGGTGACCAGATGTCCCGATTTTACAGGGTCAGCCCCAATTTTGGGGTCTTTTTCTTATATAGGCTCCTATTACCCTCCACCCCCTGTCTCGATTTTTCACATTTGCTGTCTGGTCACCCTAAGGGTGGGCCAGACATGAAAGTCATCCTCCCCACAGGAAGAATATTTTTGGGAGAACATTATTTGGTGTAAACTTCAAAAGCATAGTTATGAGCTGGGGACAAATTGGTAGCAATGGGTCACACAGTTGGTATTTAAAAACTAAATTGTTTAGCATCATCCAGAGAGATGGCTTAACTATTAGAGAAACAGGGAAATTTCCTGACATCCCCATCACAACTTGCTGCTGCACATATTCACAAGTTGAAATATAACTTAACAGACTTGGCCTGCACAGCTTTCCTTGCTTCATGGCTGGCAGTTCCATTAGAGAGCTCTTGGCACTGCTGCTCATCAGGCTAGAATTTATGAGAAACAAAAGACACCTTATGTAGGGAATGAAGCATGACAGAGCATGTGCTTATTTTGAGACAAGTGCATGCCCTGGGTTCATAGTGAAATTGGAGGATAAATTACTCCAGTGCAGGCAAAATATGATTATCAAACAGCTTCAAACCCTGGAAATGACAATTCTGAAATAGAAGAGCTTATTAACACTGTCAGCTACTGCAGTAATTTCCTGTAGCTTAAGAGGGAAGGTCTCAGGTTGTATCCTTACTGGCAGCCTGTGGTGGATGGGCATTACATATGCATAAAGTGTAGGTTGTCTTCCCTTTCTGAAAAAGGTGGTACAGGCAGTTAAATAGCTACTAAGATAATGGCAAGAAAATAAAACAAAACAAAGAGAGAGCATGAAAGCAGACTGAGATCACAAATGGAGACCAGTTGACAAGGATGAAAAAGAGTTTACCTATATGGTCACTCAAAATGAAAGAAAGGCCCCAAAATTTCAGGTATGGAGTCACAGAATCATAGTAGTGTGACTGGAAGGGACCTCAGTAGGTCATCTAGTCCAGTCCCCTCCAATCAAGGCAGGATTATGTAATGACTAGTCCATTTCGAATAGGTGTTTGTCTAACCCAGACGTGGGCAAACTATGGCCCGCCAGCCGTTTTAAACCACCCCTTGATCTCCCATTGGGGAACAGGGTCTGATGCTTGCCCTGCTCCATTGTTCCCAGATGTGGTGCAGGGTTTGGGGCTGCTCCACACAGCTCCCGGAAGCAGCAGCATGGCCCCCCTACGTGTAGCGCCACCCCCGGAGCTCCCATTGGCCAGGAACTGCACCCCAAACTCCTCATCCCCAGCCCCACCCCAGAGCCCACATCCTCAGCCAGAGTCCTCCCCACCCAACACCCAGCCTGGAGCCCCCTCCTGCAGACTGAACTCTTCATTTCTGGCCGTACCCCCAACCAGAGCCCTCGCCCCATCCTGCACCCTAACCCCAATTTTGTGAGCATTCATTTCTATTCCCATATGTGGCCCTCGGGCCAAAAAGTTTGCCAACCCCTGGTCTAACTGTTCTTAGAAACCTACAGTGACAGAGATTCCAAAATCCTCCTTGGCAATCCATTCCAGTGCTTAACCACCCTGACAGTTAGGAAATTTTTCCTAATGTTCAATCTAAACTGCCCTTGCTAAAATGTAAGTCCATTGCTTCTTGTCCTATCCTCAGAGGTTAACGAGAACGAGTTTCTCCTCCTCCTTGTAACAATCTTTTGTGTACTTGAAACTCTGTCTTCTCTTCTCTAGACTAAACAAACCCAAGTTTTTCAGTCTTCCCTTATAGGTCATGTTTTCCAGACCTTTAATTATTTTTGTTGCTCTCCTCTGGACTTTCTCCAATTTGTCCACATCTTTCCTGAAATGTGGCACCGAGAACTGGACACAATACTCTAGCTGAGACCTTACACGTGCAGAGTAGAGCGGAAGAATTACTTCTTGTATCTTGCTTACAACTCTCCTGCTGATACAGTCCAGAATGATGTTTGGTTGGGAGTTTTTTTGCAACAGTTTAAGCTCTTGATTCATATTTAACTTGAGAACCACTATAAGCCCTCAATCCCTTCGCACAGTACTCCTTCCTAGGCTGTCATTTCCCATTTTGTATGTGTGCAACTGATTGTTTCTTCCTCAGTGGAGTACTTTGCATTTGTCGTTATTGAAATTAATCCTATTTACTTCAGACCATTTCTCCAGTTTGTCCAAATCATTTTGAATTTTAATCCTATCCTCCAAAGCACTTGCAACCCCTTCCATCTTGAGATTGTCCACAAACTTTATAAGTTTACTCTCTATACCATTACCTACATCATTTATGAAAATATTGAACAGAACCAGACCCAGAACTGATCCCTGCAGGACCCCACTCGTTATGCCCTTCCAGTTTGGCTGAGTACCACTGATAACTACTCTCTGGGAACGGTTTTCCAACGAGTTATGCAGCCACCTTATAGTAGCGCCATCTAGGGTGTATTTCCCTAGTCTGTTTACGAGAAGGTCATGCCAGACAGTACCAAAGCCTTATGAAAAGTCAAGATATACCACATCTTCCGCTTCCCTCCTATCTACAAGGCTTGTTACCCAGTCAAAGAAAGCTATCAGATTGGTTTCACATGATTTGTTCTTGACAAATCCATGCTGTTACTTATCACCTTCTTATCTTCTAGGTGTTTGCAAATTGATTGATTGATTATTTCCTCCATTATCTTTCCACAAGTACTAAAGTTAAGCTGACTGGTCTGTAATTCCCTGGGTTGTCCTTATTCATGCACGGCGAGTTCTATGGGCACTATACTTGCCCTCTTCCAGTCCTCTGGAATCTCTCCTGTCTTCCATGAGTTTTCAAAGATAATCGTGAATGGCTCAGACAGCTCCTCAGTCAGCTGCTTGACTATTTTAGGATGGATTTCATCAGGCCCTGCCAACTTGAAGACATCTAACTTTTCTAAATAATTTTTAACTTGTTCTTTCCCTGTTTTAGCCTCAGATCCTACCTCATTTTCACTGGCATTCTCTACACCAGATGTCCATCACTAGTAATCTTTTTGATGAAAATTAAAACAAAAAGGCATTTAGCACATCTGTCATTTCCACATTTTCTGTTCTTGTCCTTCTCCTCCTCTTTGGTCTTCCTCTTGCTTCTAATGTATTTGTAGAATGTTTTCTTGTTACCTTTTATGTCCGTAGCTAATTTAATCTCATTTTGTGCTTTGGCCTTTCTAATTTTGTCCCTACATGCTTCTGTTATTTTTATATTCATCCTTTGTAATATGATCTAGTTTCCACTTCTTGTAGGACTCTTTTTTGAGTTGCAGATAATTGAAGGTCTCCTGGTAAGCCAGAGCGGTCTCTTGCCCAACTTCCCATCTTTCCTACGCAGTGGGATAGATTGCTCCTTTGCTCGTAATAATGTCTCTTTGAAAAATTGCCAGATCTCTCAAACTGTTTTTCCCATTGGACTTGCTTCCCATGGCATCTTACCTACCAACTCCCTGAGTTTGCTAAAGTCTGCCTTCTTGAAATCCATTATCTTTCTTTTCCTGTTTTGCCACCTACACGCCCTTAGAATCACGAACTCTACCATTTCACGATCACTTTCACCCAAGCTGCTTTCCATTTTCAAATTCTCAACTATTCCTCCCTGTTTGTCAAAATTGAATCTAGAACAGTTTCTCCCCTGGGTGCTTTCTCCACCTTTCTGAAATAAAAATGCATTTCAAGAACTTATTTGATAAACTGTGCCCTTCTGTATTATTTTCCCAACAGATATCTGGGTAGTTGATGTCCCCCATCTCATCAAGTCCTGTACTTTGGATGATTTTGTTATTTTTAAAAAAGCCTCACCCACTGTTGGATTATATGATTAAAATATGACCATTGTTGCTACCACTGTTGTACAATTGCTACAAATCTTGTGACAAAGTATGTCATGTAAAGTGTCAATGGAAAAGTTATGGTTTGCTGAATATGATTTTCCTGTTTGTATGCATGTATCATTTTTGTATCTGAGGTTAGGAATATTGTCTATGTACCTGTATTTCAAATGTGTTTGCTCCTGTGGTAACACACACAAGGTAGTTTGCATCCAATCCAGCCAGCACATTGTGAATGAACTATTCTAGATCATGACCCATCAACAAACACAATGGCCATGGAAGAAGCTTATCCCACCTGCTGGATTTTCCTGGGGATGTTCTAGCTAGAATATGGGTAATGGCTCAGCTATGACTCAAAATATGCAAGGGCATGTGTCTAGATTATGTGATACTGAACTCCATTTTGTGCCTGTACTTTTCCACAAAATGTGCTGAGGGCTCTGCTTGCGACAATGAAGTACCCTCCACGTAGTAGAGGCTATAAAAGGTCCTGGAAACATCTCCATTTTGCCTCTTTCCTCCTCTGGTCTCTGAACTATGAACTTATGCTTATGGGAATATTCTAAACAAGGGACCGAGGACCTTCCAATCATTTGGAAGCAGCCAGAGACTCAAGCCAGCAGTTTATTCTATGACTGCTTCAAGCCTGATCCAAGAACTTGGTAATTATTGTATGTATTTGATTCCTTTAACCAATTTTAACTCTCACCTTTCTTTTCTCTTTAGATATTAGATACTAACAGCATGATTATTGGGTAAGATCCGAGTTATATATTGGCCTGGGTATGGGGCTGGTCCTTTGAGATCAGAATATCCCTTTGGTTGATGAAATTGGTTTTATATAACTACTCATCATTAAGTCTAGTGTCTGGATATTGCAAGGACAGGAATACCTAAGGAGGCTGTATTTCTGACTTCTTGCGGTGAGACAGCAGTTTATTTTTGCTCCTGGTTTGGTATATCTTATGAAAGAACAACCACCAGTTTTGGGGTGTGTCTGCCCTATTTCTCAGTAGTTTGTCCTGAATTTGGTATTCCCAGTTGTGACCCACTGAGGTAGGGGGACACCCACCTCTTCTTCTAGGTTAGGTGCTCGATTGTAGATCTCTATCCATGATATTGCCCTTGTTTTTTACCCCCTTTATCCCTACTCAGAGACTTTCAATAAGTTTGTCTCCTATTTCCATCTCAACCTCTAGGCAAGTGTATATATCTTTTATATACAAGGCAACACCTCCTCCCTTTTTAACTTGCCTGTTCTTCCTGAGCAAGATGTTCCCTTCTATACTAATCATACCTATAATCATTCTATACTAATCTATGCCACCAAGCCTCTGTGATGCCAACTATGTCATAGTTGTGATTATTCACTAGCATTTCTAGTACTTCCTGTTTATTCCCCCTACTTCTTGCATTAGTATACAGACATCTAAGATATTGATTTGATTTCACCTCTGTGGTCCCTCTTGTCTCTCCTGTCCTTGCTATAATTGCCCATACTCCTCCCAGATTCCAACCCTTTATCCAGGTCTCTTTGTTTTTGGTTTATCTCGGTGCTTTTGTCTCCTGCCACCATCAAATCTAGTTTAAAGCCTGGCCCACTGGGTTGGCCAGAATGTATCCAAATATGCTCTTTCCTTCCTCAGTAAGTGGACCCTCATCTCTGCTCAGCAGTCTTTCTAGGAAGAGCATCCTGTGGTCAAGAAGGCCAAGACCCTCCTAGTGACAACACCTGCACAGCCATGCATTCAATCACCTCCAGGATGCCTCTGTCTCGCCTAGTCCCCTTCCCTTGAACAGAAGGAGTGAAGAGATGACCACCTGCACCCCCAACTCCTTCATCTTCACTCTCAGAGCCCGGTAGTCACTTCTAATCCACTCAGGCTCAGACCTCGCAGTATCACTAATGCCCATATGGATGAGGAGCATGGGATAGTATTAGAGGGCCGGATGTTCCTCGACAATCCCTCTGAAACATCTTGCATATGAGTCCCTGGTAAGCAGCACACCTCCAAAGATGTCATGTCAAGCCTGCAGATGGGTGCTTGGGAGTGGTGGCTGCAGTCCTCCCAGCCTTGGGGGTACAGAGCTTCTCCTCCACCACCTTTGGGGGCAAATCCTCATCCCACATTGCCAGGGCAGCATAATAGTTCTTCATTACTATGATTGGTGGGTTGGGAGCAGGGGTGGAGCACTGCCTACTGCCAGAAATAACAAGTGGCCAGTGTCCTCTCTGTGGCAGAGCCATATCTACCTCTCCCAGGAGCATGACAGCAGTCCTCTCTGGCTGGATAGCTCTCTCAGCCTTGGAAGTCTCCATATGAATACTCTTGATGAATTCCTCGTGTGCACAGATGCTCCTCAGCCTCACCACCTGCTTCCTGAGAGACTCCAACAGCAGATACCTCTCACACTGGATGCCACCCCCCAGCCTGGCTTTCTGTGACAGGGAAATGCAGGCCACAGTCTCTGCAAATCCACACCAGGTGTGGAAGCATCCCTGGTCAGATTCTCTGTCTGGATTCAGGTGCAGGAGGAAGACACATGAGCAGCGTTGGCACTGGCAATGCGGCCTTTCCTAATCATAATTATATTATGTTTCCGTCCCACAAACTCCCTTTTGCTGTTCCCTAGGTTGCTTGGCCTCTGGCTTTTAAGCCCGTCTCTCCTAAGTCAGCCATATCCCCTCATTAATCACACAGTGGGAGGGTGATCACAAGACTGATCAAGGATGACCCAGGGAACAAAGGCTCAGACAGTTCCCAAACACACCATCCCAACAGACACTGTAACTTTAACCTGAAGGAGAAAAAAAAACAAAAAACAGTCAAACAAGCTCACTCATCCCAAGATTAGCAGTCACACCTTTTTCAGCAGGGGATCTCCTTTTCACCCTCTCCAATTCCCCGGATTGCTGTCCCCTGTTCATTTCATTTTATTAATATTTTATTTTCCCAAAAGTAAATAAGCCATCTAGACCAGACTCATATCAACAGTGATGTAAAACAGCAATTAGCATCTCAATGAATTTAAAACAATCCATCCACCTGTAAACTAAGGGTGGTGGGCAACTGTACCTATGTATGGATACAGCAAGCAAATAGGGATTTGGATAGTCCATGTAGATCTGACGTGTACAATAATTTTAAAACCTAAAGCAATATGGGTCTTGTTAAAATAAAAGCAAATCACTAGACCATCAGCTCTCCATGATCAGCTGAACTGCTGCATTATACTTGCATGCAATATCTAGCAACTTTGTTCAAATTGTGGAAAACGGATCAGTTTAGCTTAGTGAATGTAAGCGCCAAGTTTTCCCATTATAATGTTTTCAATAGAAGCTCAAATCAGTTTGACAGGGTGGAGGGAAAGAGGTTGCTCTGACCCACTTCTCCATGTTGCATAGTAATTTGGCAATGCTGTGGTGTGTTGTGTGAGAGACAATATTGTTTATAGCACAGCTTCTCTTCTCTAATTTTTCCTTTCATTCTTGTTCACTGCTTTGGTTAAATAATTCACAGCTATTCTCATGGCTTCGGGAATGAGCTTAATGATCATGAAGGCTATTTCTTATACCCATTCAGCTGGTGGTGTCTTTGACCGTCTTTCTGCAGTCTAAGAAGAAAATCTGCCTAAGGAAGCATTCTGCATCTTTGATCTCAGGTCCATTTTGGAAGTACAGTTTGAGTTTCTCTCTGATGCTTTTGCCCAATAACCTCCTAATGACCTATGAGAAACTTTTTGAAAGGTCAGGCCCCCAGTGGAACCTAAGATAACTTAGAAGCAGCTTTCGGCCAGTGTTCAAGCTCCCTGCTACTTCTCTACACCATGTCACTTAGTCCCCAGAAGAGATATTTTGTGCTGTACAAGAAGGAACAGAACAACAATATGCCAAACGGGGATAGTAGCATGACAATTGACCAGGAGACACAGATTGAAAGGAAGTCAGACAGAGGTGGCAATGGGAGAGACTGAGGGAGCCCCACATCAGAATATCCCATAGTGGTTACAGCATTTTCCTGAGAAGTGTAGGAGACTTCTCTTCAAATCCTCTCCCCTCCTCAGGCAGAGTGGGAACTGAACCCAGCTTTTCCAAATTCCAGCTGAGTGCTTTAAGCACAGGGCTCAAAGTTAGAGTGGGCACCATCACCCCCTCATCTGCCCTGGGTTTTGTGTAGAGTGATGTACGTGCCTAACTCCTCCCTCATAAGAAATGACTTAGGTGTCTATGCCACCTGCTTCCAGTGGAGGGGGAACCCAGTTGTGGATCGCAAGCAGAGTTAAGCACCTCATAGACTCATAGACTCATAGACTCTAGGACTGGAAGGGACCTCGAGAGGTCATCGAGTCCAGTCCCCTGCCCTCATGGCAGGACCAAATACTGTCTAAACCATCCCTAATAGACATTTATCTAACCTACTCTTAAATATCTCCAGCGATGGAGATTCCACAACTTCCCTAGGCAATCTATTCCAGTGTTTAACTACCCTGACAGTTAGGAACTTTTTTCCTAATGTCCAACCTAAATCTCCCTTGCTGCAGTTTAAGCCCATTGCTTCTTGTTCTATCATTGGAGGCTAAGGTGAACAAGTTTTCTCCCTCCTCCTGATGACACCCTTTTAGATACCTGAAAACTGCTATCATGTCCCCTCTCAGTCTTCTCTTTTCCAAACTGAATAAACCCAATTCCTTCAGCCTTCCTTCATAGGTCATGTTCTCAAGACCTTTAATCATTCTTGTTGCTCTTCTCTGGACCCTCTCCAATTTCTCCACATCTTTCTTGAAATGCGGTGCCCAGAACTGGACACAATACTCCAGTTGAGGCCTAACCAGCGCAGAGTAAAGCGGAAGAATGACTTCTCGTGTCTTGTTTACAACACACCTGTTAATGCATCCCAGAATCATGTTTGCTTTTTTTGCAACAGTATCACACTGTTCACTCATATTAAGCTTGTGGTCCACTATGACCCCTAGATCTCTTTCTGCCATACTCCTTCCTAGATAGTCTCTTCCCATTCTGTATGTGTGAAACTGATTGTTCCTTCCTAAGTGGAGCACTTTGCATTTATCTTTATTGAACTTCATCCTGTTTACCTCAGACCATTTCTCCAATTTGTCCAGATCATTTTGAATTTTGACCCTGTCCTCCAGAGCAGTTGCAATCCCTCCCAGTTTGGTATCGTCCGCAAACTTAATAAGCGTACTTTCTATGCCAACATCTAAATCGTTGATGAAGATATTGAACAGAACTGGTCCCAAAACAGACCCCTGCGGAACCCCACTTGTTATACCTTTCCAGCAGGATTGGGAGCCATTAACAACTACTCTCTGAGTACGGTTATCCAGACAGTTATGCACCCACCTTGCACCCTGGATTTAGGCACCTATCTCAGCAAGAGTGGCAGGGCTTGGGACCCTCTCATCAGCAACTTCCATTGGCTAGTTCATGCTTCACCTGGTATTCCAGCTATTGTAGATTGTATTCTAAGGTGCCCCTCTCTCTCTGGTCAGTGTATAAAGTGCCTAGGGGCCTAATTCAGGCTTTGTGAATCCCAGTGTGGTTCCTGTGATTTTTCAGCCATTGCAACACATAAGCCTCTTTGTGGATCCAGGCCTCCCGCCCTTGGCAAATCAGGGACTGACTTGGGTGTGGCAGGGCAGGTGAGAATTGCACTTCTGTGCAAGCGCTACAGTAGTTCAGTCCCAGCAAATACATACATTGAGAGACTGGTGACAAATTACTGCTAGAAGCAACCAGATACCAGCAGGTATCTGTACTGGAAGGAAGCAGACCACAAGAAAAGAGGAGGGCTGCAAACTGGGAGAAAATTGAAAGAGATGATTAAGGGGAAAAACATTAAAAAGATGGCAGATCAAACTAAAAATAGCCCTTCTGACAGTTAAAGGAAATTCATTTGACAGGGTACTGTTTCTTTCTTCAAGAGTGGTTTGTTGTGCAACAGATGATACTGAAACCAGCTCTTCTTATCTGAGCTGTCAGTTTAACTGACAAAAAGGATCTTGTTTTAACATTACTGCAGCTCCAAATATTTTAAAGGTTTATTTTTCAAGCATGTTTATTTCAGGGGGCAGCCCAGTGATTGAATGGACAAGAGATTGAGCTTCATGTTCTGCAAAACATTTGCTTTCATAAGTGTTCCTTACACTTTTGTCTCTTTATTAAGATGTTAAGCCCCTATTCTCTATCCCTGTCAGACTCTCCCAGGAAGGGGACTGCTGTGACTGTAATGTGCAACAGAAAACTTGATGCCCACAAGAAATTTGGTGTATGGAGAGTAGGAAACCACTCTGACCACTAGAATCTGCTTTTCACCCGTTAAGGTAGAATCACATGAAATACAGATAAACCTTAAATGTAATATCCTTCTAGACACCGGTGAAAATGAAATAAGAATAGTCAAAGTTGCTTTATTTTGTACTTGTGAAGGTTAGTCCCATTAGAACACAGTACAAAATAGGTTTAATATGAACACAGTCACCTTGACAAGTCCATATTTTTTCCAGTCTTATCTTTGCTTATTTTAGATGCAATTGTTGGAGAAGTAGGGATGGGGGTTGGATAACTCAGGTGAATGATAATGTGTATGCTTTCACCTCTAGGACATATGTGGAGGGAATCAGAGAGGAAAGATGGGGGCTTTCAAAGCCCCCATGTCTTGCTTTATCCTCTTAAAAAGAGGGTTGTGAGGGATTAGGCTACTGGAAGGCCTGTCATCAACCCTCTTGTAAAGATGATTGAGGCAGGCTCATCTTGATCTCCACTGAGGGAGAATTCCATAGCCACTCACCACTCTTCCCCTGGTCCTCACAGGCTGTGTCTTGCAAACCGTTCATAGAGTCATAGGATTGGAAGGGACCTCGAGAGGTCATCTAGTCCAGGCCCCTGCATTCATGGCCGGACTAAATATTATCTAGACCATCCCTGACACGTGTTTGTCTATCTTGCTCTTAAAAATCTCCAATGATGGAGATTTCACAACCTCCCTAGGCAATTTATTCCCGTGCTTAACTATCCTGACAGGAAGTTTTTCCTTATGTCCACCCTAAACCATCCATGGGGCAATTTAAGCCCATTGCTTCTCGTCCTACCCCCAGAGACTAACAAGAACAATTTTTCTCCCTCTTCCTTGTAACAACCTTTTGTGTACTTGAAAATTATGTCCCCTCTCAATCTTCTCTTCTCCAGATTAAACAAACCCAATTTTTTCAATCTTCCCTTGTAGGTTATTTTTTTTAGACCTTTAATCATTTTTGTTGCTCTTCTCTGGACTTTCTCCAATTTGTCCACAGCTTTCCTGAAATCTGGCTCCCAGAACTGGACACAATACTCCAGTTGAGGCCTAAAGAATACTTATTGATCATACATATCAGAGGAGTAGCCATGTTAGTCTGGATCTGTAAAAGCGGCAAAGAGTTCTGTGACACCTTATAGACTAACAAACGTATTGGAGCATGAGCTTTCGTGGGAGAATACCCACTTTGTCGGATGTCCGACGAAGTAGGTATTCACCCACGAAAACTCATGCTCCAATACGTTTGTTAGTCTATAACAAAGGTCAACAACCTTTCAGAAGTGATGCGCTGAGTCTTCATTTATTCACTCTGATTTAAGGTTTTGTGCGCCAGTGATACATTTTAATGTTTTTAGAAGGTCTCTTTCTATAAGTCTATAATATATAACTATACTATTGTTGTATGTAAAGTAAATAAGGTTTTTAAAATGTTTAAGAAGCTTCATTTAAAATTAAATTAAAATGCAGAGCCCCCCGGACCGGTGGCCAGGACCCAGCAGTGTGAGTGCCACTGAAAATCAGCTCGCGTGCCGCCTTTGGCCATAGGTTGCCTACCCCTGGTGTATATGGTGCCACAGGACTCTTTGCTGCTATTGATCACAGTTGTTGCTGTAGAGGAGACAACTGGCTGTTTTTAAGATAGTTAGACCATAGCCCATTTAGGGATTTAAAGGAAAGGCCTGGACATTGAAACAACTTTGAAAGGGGACAGAGAGACGGAGTGTATTTGCAGAAATCAAGCATGCTATTGGTCGGCCATTTACTGAACTTTCAAATGACTTTCACTGTTAGCCCCAGGTAGAGTGTGTTGCAGTAGTTCAGTGTGGAGAGATGACTCTCCGTGGCTGAGAATGTATCAGAGAGGAAAGGGCACAGGTTCACTGCTAGTCAGTGGTGAAAGGTGGCATTTCTGGCCATTGTTGCTATTTGAGCATCCAGAGCTGTCATAAATCCCTTAGGATTCCAAGATTGTGCATTCTTTTGGACACTAAAAGACAGATAGTTGCCCTCAGTGCACAAGAGCTCTAAGCTCACTAATTCCTCAGAAAGTTTCCTTCCTTCTACAGCCACTCTCTTACCTGTACCACCTCTGTTTAAGCAGCTGTTTGTTATCTTTGTGCCAAAGCAACCCAAGACAGCTGGGGGGAGGGGGGGAGAATCTGGCTTGCGATCTTTAATTACATAATCACAGATTCTCTGCAAGATTCCTGCCTCATTCAGGACACAGATGAATGCTGCACAGTGAATATAGGTCAGCCATATTTATTTATATACTTGCCATTCAATCAATCAGTGCTAGTTGTAAATTAGGCAGGGGTCCTGTAAACCTCTGCTTCATTCATTACTTCATTATCACGTACACCAAGGTCTCACATGATTTTCAACATCAGATTTGCACTTGTACGCACCAAGATCTTTCAAAAGCTTTATTTAGATAACTCATTGTGTAGCTAGGATGTGACATGAAACATTACAAGAACGTGCAAGCTATATCTCCCATATCTTAAAATTGACTGCTTCAAACATCATCAAATTTAGTAAAGTATTTTTATACTGGCCACAAACCACATACTGAGGGAATGTCTACACCACAAAATTAAGTCAGCCTAACTTTGGTCAGCATATAGCTGCCATGGTAATTACATCACTTGTGCGTGTCTACACTTTGCTCCTTGTGTTGGCCATGTGTGTCCTCACCAGGAGTGTTTGCATCGATTGCACTGTTTGTTTGAAGGGCTAAAATAGGCTTATAATGGAAAGCAAGACTCAACTTTAAGGTTCAGTTACTGCTACCCCATAATAAGACTACTCAGGAACCTTGTTCCTATACTAAAACCTGTACTAATGGCACAGCAGCAGCACCACTACAGTTAAGGTGGCATTCTGATTTCTGTTTACAGGTTGATCTTTCTAAGTCCTGTAAAATTGACATGCATAATTAGATTCCTTTGAAATTTGGTTTCCCTCCAGAGGGTACTGTGTAGGAGTATTGAACTAAATTTGGGGTCATTTGAGCTAAGAGTTGCAAAGATATAAGCCCTGACAAAACTAGCCATTTTTCAAAAAGTTTCTAGGTGGTTTTTTTTTTTTTTTTTTTTGCAGATAGGTAGAGATCAAGTTATTGACATAATGTGGGTCAAAATGGCCTCAATTTGTGAAGTTTTACTGAATCTTTTAGGGACCCAAACTAATAATCGTATTTAAGAAAATGTACATTTTAAAAAACTTATTAAGACAATAAAACACTAATTTATTACACCATACACTACTTATTCAGGATCAGGTTAATGTTCAAAGAACCTGGCTAAAGATTCTAGCTTGCTGGCTGGGAAGCCCTCCTTCTCTGAGTATGCTTAGAAGGGCAACCAAATTTCTAAATATCTATCCTCTTTTTGGCTTTTCTCTTGTATGTAGACTTGATGTGAAAGCTTGTGTATTATGAAGACAGCCCATATTTTACTATACCACAATTACGTAGAGGAAGTCACATTTTTCCAATAATATGCAATACAAAGTCTTGCTAACTAACAATAAAAATAAATTAATTTATTGTTCTGTTTAAAATGTAGATCTTTTACTGGAGCATTAAGTAACCAGTCAGGGGATCCCTAAGAAGCTGACATAAGATGAATCTCTTTAATAATTTCGTCCCAAAACTATCTAATTCCTGGACACAACTACCATATGTGCAAGTATGTTCCCCATTCCACCCGTCCCTTCCAATACAGCATCCCCCAGTAGCAAAAAATATGATGGATCTTAACTTAAATTACTGCATCTATACAGTAATTTCCCATATTGAGAGAGACTCGTCCAGATCAATTTCTTTGTCCAAATCTACCTGCCATCTTTTCATATGAGTTGTTTTCTTAACATCTTTTTCAATCAAATTGTATACATTTTAGAAATTAAACCTTTTGTCCTCAAATATGGTTAAAGGTCTAGATAGACCTGCCTTCTATCCAGATTTCACAATAAAGTGTTCGACTTGTAAATATTGAAAATATGGAATCTTTATATTATTACACATCTCTTGACATGGATTTCAAATCAGGACCCAGAAACAGCTGTCCAAATCAAGTAATCTCACCTCTTACCCACAACGAATAGTTACTTTGATACAGTACTGCCTAGGGATAAATTTCTGATTATTAATTAAAGTAGTTCCTTGGCAACAGGAATTTTTAAAAATTGTCCAAAGGAGTTCTGGATGAATGAGTGGTTTTTTTTTAATTTTTCGTGACCTAAATGCCTTTTTAACCCAACAATAACTATGAATAACTATATTTGGGCACCAGGCTTGTTCGAGTTTTATCCAGTTTGCATGGTCTATTGTTATCCCAGTTGATTACAGCTTAATGAGCCAACTCCTTTTATAACATTAACTGCCATCCACATGATTCCGTCCAAGACTAATAAAGGAAAAACAAGAAAGAAAAGAAGGGGAAAAAAAGACTGCCCATGCCACCTTCCCTCTACCCTTTTCAAGCAATGACTCAATATCCACATATTCACACTGGCCCTTAGCAATTTTAGATTCAGGAGATTCTAGATCCTGACATATATTCACACCCTTAGCCAACTCCCCAGAAAAATTGTACACATGTGGTATTCTAACAACCACTTCACAGACTTTTGCAACTGCCGTACACTTACTCAGAGGACAGTCTCTCAACCTTAGCTGTGCATTTCCTGGTTTTAGAAGTTTGAGTTTTGCTCAACTCAATGTTCTGCAAGGGGACAACCTATCACCAAGCAACCTTAACCTTAACACATTTTTTTCCCCCTGAATCTTACATACAACCAGTGAGAACGTTCCTGTATCAGTCTTACTCTGGATCACTAAATCAAGTATCTAATATTTTTTCTTTTCTTTTCTGTTAGAAAAAAAATCATAGGAGAGAATATAAGTAAAAGGCATGATACTTCAGGTAATTGTATTTGTGAGTTTGCTATTGGGTACCAAGGCTGTATAATGATAATATACCAAAGACCAGACACAGCCCTTCCTGGCACAGTTAGCATGTTTGTGAAACTTGGTAGAGTGACTTGCTTTTTAGGGTGCTGGAGTACTGGCAGCACAAGCACAGTATATGCTGTCTGGCTCTTGAAAGCATTAAAGAAAACAAAAAAGTGAAAGTGAAATAAACTGATGGAAGCCTTGAGATTTGTACTGTGTGTAGAAGATTTTTTTTTTTTAATTAAAAGTCCCCCAAAATAACTCAAATTTCCTACCATTCCACAAGGGAAGATTGCCTCTGCTCTAGAAAATACACACACATGCCATTAACAATATAGACCACAGGATGGCGCTATTTCTTTTCTTTTTCAGTAGGTCAAAATAAATGAAAAAAAACTTATTCATATGAATTAATTTTTGTTTGTTGTTTGTATTACACTAGCAATACAACTACAGACAATACCTGATGTGAAAAGCTCACTATCACAGTACAAAACATCTGCCAGAAATAAAATGTTTGGGTATCTTTAGCCATTGTTTACATGCACACAATTTCCCATGCACTATGGTCCCAATCCAGTGCCTGCTGAGGTAATGAGGTACTGCTAAGTAAAGTCTGCTCATTGACTGCCACGGGTACTGGCTCTGTTACTTGTGAATGTAAAAGAAAAAATAAATACCTTCTGGGGGGGGTTACCTGTTTCCAGCTCAGAGATGGAGAATACAGGGAAGAGGGAATGAAATTAAGAGCCAAAGTAGCTTGTGTGATTAATTCTTGAAAAAGGACAAAGCATCTAGCGCGCTAAAGGCAACTAAAAAAACATATTTGCCTATTATAACTTTCCCATGTAAGCAGTCTAGGATGTAATGGGCTCACCAATGGGAGGGAAAGTGGTTCACACAACTGTATGGAAGAAGATTCCATTAGACAATTTCTATATTATGCTGTGGTCTATCTTATGAATAAAAAAGGCTTGAGAACACCTGCCTTCGGACCTTATGCCCCAATACTGCAATGAGCTCCGTGCATGCAAAATCAAGGATGTACATCTGTAAGGAGCTCATTGCTGAATTGGGGCCATAAATTTGGGGGTGGGGGGAGGGAGGAGAATCAAAGATACTGAAGATCCAAGCTGGTTTCAGATATATTTGAATAAGTGTCAAAATATCACATTACATTTTATATTCAGCTTATTTTGAAATACTAGGGTTATATATAAAGTGCTAAGTATTTTTTAAAAGACCTTAAATATAGAATTGGCGCTATCAAGTTTGAGACTTTTACTGTGAAAATACCTTCCCCTAACATCGGTACAATAGCAGGGTATTGGTAAGAAATGGGACAGAGTTTCTCAACTTTCAAAAGTAGAAAAATGTATGCATGTTTCCTTGTGTCACTTTTGAAAGGGAAAAACATATGCTTTCAGCCAAAAATAACTCATTTGCAGATTCAGGAAAACAGAAACAAGACTGGATGAAAATGTTTTAACACCTGCTAACTAGTCAAACAACAACAGTTCTGAAGAAGGTGAACATGAGAGTGGAAAACTGTAGTGATAAAGAGGTTATGGAGGTTGCAATTGGGGTTGCATTGTTTAGGTTCAATTATATATTAATGATAGGAATAAGATTTCTGAAGGGACACGCTGAGAACTGAAATCCAAAGCACACTGAAGTCTATGGAAAGACTCTTATTGCCTTCAGCGGGTTTTGGATCACTCCCTGAACCAGGATCTTCCATAGTCTAGGATCTGGATTCATGATCTGAGCAGATTCCTCGCCCTCAAAGATCCATTGGGGAAAGAGATTGCGTTTTTTGTTGCTCAGTAGAAGGTGGGAAGAACTTAGCTTTGGAAAGTGGGTGGATAGAAAAATACAACAAAAATAAGATGTCTAAGGATGATTCTGCTTTTTTTTTTTTTTTTTTTTAGAAATAAAGTGTGTATGTGTATCACCACAAAGCAAAGATGCAGTATTAATAAAAACTCATGGTTGTTACTTCCTTTCCCTAGGCAGTATCCAGTCTGATTATATTTATTTTCTACTAGAACAGAAAATTGACCGAGACCTAACCAATTACTTAGCTCCAAAACTCAATTTACATCCCATTCTACAAGACTGGATCATTAAAAAACTGTCAAAAAAAAGAAAAGAAAAAAAAAAAAAGAAAAAACCACAAGAAGCTATCCCTCCCCCCAAACCAAATTAATTCTTCTGCAGGTATTAGTCACTTATTCATAACTAAGGCTATGTTTTAGTCATGGGTATTTTTAGTAAAAGGTCATGGACAGGTCACGGGCAGTAAACAAAAATTCCCGGCCCGTGATGACCTGTCCATGACTTGCACTATATACCCCTGATTAAATCTTGGGGAGGGGGACAGTTTGGGAGTGCTGTGGGTGAGTGCTTGGGAGTGCTGTGTGGTGCTATGGGGGGCAGGGGCTGCAGCACACAGCCCAGGACCCCCACTGATGCTGGGGCACGGGGGTTGGTGGGGCTGGCAGGCTCCCTACCCAGCTCCACGCCTCCCTGGAAACTGTGACATCCCTCAGCTCCTAGGCAGAGACTCAGCCAGGCAGCTGTGTGTGCTGCCTCCTCTCTGAGCACCAGCTTCGCAGCTCCCATTGGCCGGGAACCACGGCCAGTGGGAGCTGCCAGGGAAGTGCCTGCAGGCAGAGGCAGTGCACAGAGCTCCCTGGCTGTACCTCCCCCTAGGGGCCGAGGGATGTTGACACTTCCAGGGATCCTCCCCTCCACTCCCGAGGTAAGCATCACCTTACCCCTCCCTGCGCCCCAACCCCCAGACCTTAGCCTCCCACCCAAACTCCTGCTGCTGGGGGCGAGGAGAAGGGGCGGTGGTCCGACTGCCTCAGCAGCAGCTGGTGCAGCTGGCCAAGGGGCTAACCCAGCTGCTCAGGTGGCCCTCGGGCCAGCTGCACCAGCCGCTGCAGAAGTCACAGAATCTGTGACTTCCATGACCTCTGTGACAAACTCACGGCCTTATTTATAACTAATGATAAACTTAGAGATTCCAGTCATAAGAAGAGAAAAAAAATCAATGTAAATAAGCTTTCATGGGTGAATACTCACTTTGTCGGATGCATTCACCCACGAAAGCTCATGCTCCAATATGTCTGTTAGTCTATAAGGTGCCACAGGACTCTTTGCTGCTTTTACAGAACCAGACTAACATGGCTACCCCTCTGATACTTGACATCAATGTAAATGTTAGTCATGTTGACCTTAGGAGGGCAGCATTCCAGCTAGACACAACTAAGAGGCATCTTCAACCTCAGTTCTGCAACTGGATCCACATGAGCAGACCCCTGCAACTGTATGGAACCCCATAGACCTCAATGAGGCTCTGAATGGATGGAGAACTCTCTTCATGAAGATCCAATTGCAGGATCAGCACCTATTGCCCTGGTTACACTAGATAGTTTTAGCTCTGCTGGTGAAAACTTCCAGCATGAATAAACTGCATTTATTGTAAATGTAAAATGTAGTGTAAAATACTGACAAGACTCTTCCCAGTAAGTTACCAAAGTACGTTGGTCTGGTACGGGGTAGGCAACCTGTGGCACGTGTGCCAAAGGCGGCACGCGAGCTGATTTTCAGTGGCATTCACACTGCCTGACTCCTGGCCACCGGTCCGGGGGGCTCTGCATTTTAATTTAATTTTAAATAAAGCTTCTTAAAAGTTTTAAAAACGTTATTTACTTTACATACAACAATAGTTTAGTTATATATTACAGACTTATAGAGACATCCTAAAAACATTAAAATGTATTACCGGCACGCGAAACCTTAAATTAGAGTGAATAAATGAAGACTCCGCACACCACTTCTGAAAGGCTGCCGACCCCTGGCTGGTACATACATATCCAGTTTTTCACTTTTGTAATGCCTACAAGAGAGAGAGAGTTATATTGGGTCAAATTATTTAAGTGAATTAGGCTCCTGAGTGCCTAAATTACTTCTGAAAATGGGATTTAGGCACTTTTGAAACTTTTACTCCAAGTCTAGACAAGCCCTAAGATGCCTACAGGCTAATGGTACTCACCCTTCCACAGCTGGAAAGTCAAATATTTGTAAATAGCTGGAACAGTTTGTAGTACCATAAAAGATTATTCTCTGCTAAAGCAATATTTTTAAAGCTAAAAGATCATAGAAGTTTCCACTCACCTTACTTAGCGTCTAGAACAAATACAGAGTCAGCCCACCTAGGGGTATGTGGGGGTGGGGGGGGTGTCTATTTTTTAAATTGCCATATTCCCTAAAACATGCTTGTGGGACAGAGGGGGAATGTGCTTTATGCTTGTTCAGATATACACAGAGTCCGAAATGGAGCTCTACGAAGAGTGGAAGACTGAGGCCATGTCTGTACTACAAACTTTGATTGATGCAAGTTATAAAGTTATAAAGCCGCCACAGTTATTATATTGCTTGTGTGTGTGCGTTCTCACTAAGAGTGCTCGTGTTGCTGTACAGGGCAATGCACCATGGGGAGGTATCCCAGTGTGCAACCCACAGCCACCCAGCGTACTCTCTTTTGGGAAGTTTTGGAAATGCACCGTGGGGCAGACAGGAGTCACGCAGGGTGACTAGGAGCATGGGGTCAGCTTCCCAGCAACTGTCTTCATCCTATATCATCATCTACATCGCACAATTTTCACACCTTTTTAAAAAAAAAAATCCCACAAACCCACACAGCCCTCCTAGCTGTCTGTCATCTCTGACAGACGCACACAGGGGCTGGAACAATTTGTATAGGGGGGATGCTGAGAGCTATTGAAACAAACTGTAAACCCTGTATATAATGGAAACCACTTCAAGCCAGCGGTTGTGGCAGCACCCCCCGCACCTCTGGTTCTAGTACTTGTGCAGATGCATGGAGACTGCATAGCTCTGCGCTACTGTCATAAGAATTGCAAGGACAGGAGGAACGACACAGAGTTGTAAGAACAGAATCAGTGTGGAAAATGACTATTTCTTGGAGGACACTATCTTCAGTCTGGATAAGTCATGACATGCATATTTTTACTTTACTTGCTGTATTATATTTATTCATCCTAGACTATTGTGTGTGTTGATTCAGGGATCTCAGGGACATTCTTTATTCAATGTCTCTTAGGTGGCTGCTGAAAAACAATCAAATTTTGTGTGACAGCCCTGGATATTAAATGTTTTGTGGGAAGCAATGCATTATTCTCTCCTAAACTAAAATGGTAAATTCTCATTCCCTGACGTTATTTGTTAATAAGAAGGCTACCAAAGACTTGTCCTGCGGGTCTCTGTGATTGCAGGAATACTTTTTAAGGGACCAGAGTCTCAAGACCACAAAGGATTGGCATGCCTGGGATTAGAAGCAAGAATTGCCAGTCCTATACTGAATCAACCACACCAAGTACTTTTATAAATAATGCAAAGAAATCAGAAGGCTATTAATACAAATGGACAATTAACACCTATTTTATATCAAATAAAAGGTTAATGTATTTCCCTCTTAATTTAGACTACGTTTTTTTCCCCTTTATCAATCTTTAAATCCCCCACTCCTACCTTTCCGGTTCCTGGCCCAGATCTCTCCTCTTTTACTCTGTCTTCTTTGGTTTTCTGTTCTTCAGAGATTTTAGGCTACAGAATTGCCAACCCTAAACATTCAAAATACATGAGATTATCTTAAAATACAACAACTACTTTAGGAGCTTTTTATCTGCCTTCTGGTGTTTGAGGCCTTAGAGGTCCATTTACCAGCTTTTCTTGGCAATCAGTAGGGCTAGTACTCACTTTTTAATAAATGAAAGAGTCTCACATAGTTACACAGTTCTAGGAGCTGTGGGTTATCAGTAAAACACCACATGTTGCAGGGCCCATGGTCAAATCATGAGAGTTGGGAGCAATAAGTTTATGTGGTCATTTATGCCCTTGTTTCTTTTTCTTCCATTTCCTGACACCTGGACCAATCCATATGCTACAGGCTGTAGTCCAACTGCTCAAGATATTACTTCACCCACTTTGTGTCTCATGCAGAAGTCAGAGAAGATTTATGCTGGCAGTACTGCCTACCAAGCTGCATCACCCCTTTGTCCCAGGGTCTGCATCAATACCTCAATCTCTCTCCCTCCTGATTCCTGCTTGTTACTTTATTCCACTCAGCCCTCACTTTTAAGGGGGTGGGGCACGGGCTGTAATTGGTTATGACTTTGTCTCACTTATCTGGTCCTGTGCTCTGCTTAGAAATCCCAAAGCAGTGGCTCTTTTTAACCTTTCAGACTACTATACCCCTTTCAGGAGTGTGATTTATCTTGCATACCCCCAAGTTTCACATCATTTAAAAACTACTTGCTTGCATAATCAGACATAAAAATACAAAGTAGTTACAGCACACTGTTGCTGAAAAAAATCATGTACTTTCTTATTTTTACCATATAATTATAAAGTAAATCGATTAGAATATAAATATTGTACTTACAGGTCAGTGTATCATATACAGAGCGGTATAAATGAGTCACTGTGTGAAATTTTACTTTGCATTGACTCACTGGTGCTTATTATGTAGCCTGTTGTAAAACTAAGCAAATATCTAAACCAGTTGCTGTACCCTCTAAAAGAGCTCGGCCTACCCCTAGGGGTATATGTACCCCTGGTTGAGCCCCACTGCCGCAAAAGAGACTGTTACTGTTGAGAAAATGAAGGAACATCCCCACATACTTGGCATAAATATCACTACATAGCAACCGCTCCCAAACGCTGTCTAAATATCAGGGAGAGAAGGTCTAACTCTCAATTAAGGCGGTACACGCTAATTAAGCAGCACCAGGTTACAGCCGCTTGTGCCCTAATCACTGGGCTGCAGCACATTGCACGGGTAGGATGCTATTTTACTCCTGCTTCCCCTGGGAGATTAACACCACCCCACCCCCAGCACCCACCCCTTGGCCTCAGCAGCAGCAGCTCCCCTGCTGCTGTGACCTCGCGCAGGGCACGAAGCCAGCGCGGTGTGAAGCGAAACTCCCCGGGGAGGGGCGGTGACCTGTCCTCCACCTGTGAGACTCGTCCTCCTCCTCCCCTCCCCCGGCCTGGCACACACACGGAAACGCAGCTCCACGGGCTTGGAGCGGCAGCCAGGGAGGAAACTTCAGCTAAACCCACTCGCTCCGAGGTCCCGGGTGCTGCCGCCGCCGCCGCCAGACAAGTGAGGCGCTTTGAAAGAGGGGTAAGGGAGAGAGACGGGGGGAGGGGCAGGAGAAGCGCATGGGG